>NC_136462.1:64699353-65383936 GCF_902686455.1 Sciurus vulgaris | reverse complement strand
CCCGCGCTGGCGGCCTCCGCGCCAGGGGCGCAAGAGGAGGTCGCACGGCCCTGCGGGACGCCAGCTGCGGGCCCTCGCGCTCAGACCGCTCCCCTATGGAGGTTCAGAGATAAACCAAAGTGTTTTGTCTTGGGATAATAGAAAGAGGGGCAACCAGATAAACGTAATAAAGCTACCATTTCCCGATTAAAGGTCACATCGTAATCTCCCAGGGGAGGTTAGTGAGAAAACCTCAAATTATACGGACTGGCTTTGGACCATTTAATTTTTCTTTCCCTCCGTCCCCCCCACCCCCCCCACTACTCTCCAAAAGAAAATTTAAAACACTCGTGTTCCCCCGCCCAGGGGATGGGGGAAGTTAAGTAATCATCATGACGAAAATCCAAAAGTCTAAGTTCATCACTAAGATAGTCAAGAGTTCAAAACTCTCAAAAACCGGACTTCAAGGCAGTGTAAGATTTCCTTGAGCAGACCTCCGCAGGTATGCAAATTTCTAAATCCCAAAATCCAATTTCAAAGCCTCAAAATACTTAGGTTTTTGATTATATCGAAGCCTTACAATGTTTAATGCTTTCTTATAGGTAAAATCAGTTTTTAAAATTAAGTGGGATTTATTAGTCTTATTCATGGCGGGGGGCCCGGGGTGTGTGACCTTGTCATTATTTTCTCTAACAAAGCTCATTTCCACTTCCTCAATCCTCCCTGATTTCGTTCAATCGGAGTCAGAATGTGTATTAGTTGCCCCATGATAAATATCACACAGAAAATAGCAGGAGAGTCTCTTTTCTTACTCTCTTTCCGCTGCAATGAATGCCAGTGGGATATTATAAGCAAGTTTTTCATTTTCTTTTGCAAAGTGGCCCCAATTTATTTCACCATTCATCAAAGAGCAATATGTACAATGGTTGGAAACTCTGATCTGTCATCACCAATTCTTAAGCAGGAATTATTTAATTTTTTAGAGCCCTCATTTCTTCATCTTTAAAAGCAGGAAATAATAGTCTCAACCTCAAAAGATGTTATGAGAATTCAGTGAGATAATACAACCATATAGCATATAGTAAGCACTCAGTAAATATTACCTGGGGTTATATATGGTAGAGACTGACCTTGAAAAATCAGCAACATTTAAAATAATACACTTTGTTTAGAGAGCCCACAGTAAACAAAAAAGTCAAGGTATTTTGTTACAAACACTAAAAAGAGTGTATACAAAGCACTGAGTATAGTAGCAAGCCTTTAATAGATACTCAGTGCTTTTTATTAGTTCATCATTTCTTGGAATAACATTGTGGCGTATAGAGTTTAAAAAGTTTCTAATTCTCATGTGTAGTTAATGAACCCAGTTCATGTATAAAGTAGTCTTATAATCCAAAAGGTTTATAGTTATTTTCATTTTTACTCCTTTAAGTATATAGCATTGAAGAAATGGTTAATTTATGATAAATTTCAAAACCAGTCAATTTAAAAAAATTTAAACATGGTTTCAAATAATTCGCTCTGTGTATTCTGAACACTAAAAATAGATTACCTTTTATACAAATTTTAGATCACTAAATTATTAGTTTTATAAAAAGCAAGTAATTTAAAGCAGTAGTCAAATATCACTCTAAATATTTAAGAGAACAAGCTTTATTTTATTTTTTACAGAATAAAAATGATTTTAATCAAACTAATATTTGATAAGTTCTTAATTGCAAAATGCTTGTCTTCTGCTTTGTCATGCAGGTAGATAATTCAAATGATGCAGAATTTGAGAAGGTGAAAAATTTCTAAGCATAATGTAAATCAGTTGCTGGTCTATTATGATTATTAAAATAGTACTTAATACTGAATATAGGCTAAATAGGCATATAAGCTTATGTTGTATCAATTTTTGATCAGTTTTGGACTTTACCTTCATTGAGGGTAAAATGATATATTAACATTTGATCATAAAAATGCAAAGTGTGTAGCATACATGTGTGTGCATTTCTCTTACTAGTATTCAAAAGGCAGCTTTATTTTAGAAATTATCTTTCAAAATGTTATTATATTCCAACCAAAATGTGAACTCAGGCAGCATTTCCTCCTCTGTATATATAACTATCAAAACTCAAAAATGTTTTTGACAAAAGCTGAAAATTTTTGCCCCAAATAATTTCAGAATATATATGGTTGCTGTTAAATAATGCAATATTATGTTATACAGTTTCATTTTAGTGTATAAAGGAGGAAATCGAGAATTCAGAATCAGGGCTTAGAGCATATTTTCTCAGAAGACACCTGTGAAATTACCAAAGGGCTGAACTAGCAACTAATTATGGATCCTATTGATTACTGTAATCTAGAGTTTTTATTTTCAAGTTAAATGGAAAGATAAGAAGAGGACAATTATTAGAACTGTACAGCTTATACATATGTATTAGTTAGAATATTAAAATTTGTCTTACACATTAACACCACACCATAGTTGACATACTTATTATTCAGAAGATTTTATTGAATATCTCTGAAGATAGAATATTTCCTTATTTTAGCTTTTCCATTTCCATTTAATATTGAGCTACAAATTTTAATCTCATCTAATTCTGAATGGCAACAATGTTTCCTGATTCCTAATGACTGGTTCTGTTCTGTTGAAAGCATAAAACTGATATTGAATGTAATCAAATGGCAAAGGAACATTCAATAGACAAACAAGGGTTGGAATACATCTCTCCTTTTATGTGCAACTTAGCAAATTAATGCCTTGTTTTATTCAAACAGTTTAGAAGTAAGTATGTGATTCTTTTCTACAAATGCATATACTTTCTCTGAAAAAAAATTATTGCTTACCTGATACTCTAAAGTAATTTGAATGGTAGATTTACAAGTTTTTGGTATCTTCATTTTGGGGTTGAATATGTTAACTCTAACTTTGATATAGTACTAATTACAAATTGAGATATCAGAAATAGAGAATAGTCTAAAATACTTGAATTTCTAGAAGTTCAGAATTAAATATGTTGTGAAAACAGTTGAATTCAAAGACATGATCTGAAATGCTTATAAAGCATTCACTTGTACACTGTCTTTGAATTGAAGATAGTATTCAGAATCCTGAATGTAATTTTCTAGCACATTATTTTAGGAACTAGCTGTCCTTGGGAACATATAGTTCTCGTTAAGATAGAAATGAAGTCACACTAAATTTCCTTCATATAAAATAAAATTAACTTTTGTTAAACAATTTATAATTTTATTCAGAATGAAATCTTAAGCAAATATCAATAGTGTTTGAAATTCATTATATTATATGTTATGAAAGACATTCTTTGACCTGGCTAACTTTTGAATAGTATTTTTTAAATTAATAATGATATACCAGTAAAACATGTCACATAAAATAACCGGAAAGGGTAATTAAGAAATTGTAAGCTTATTTAAAATAACTAGGAGAGTGTTCTCAATGTGCTTACCACAGGAAATGATAAATGCTTGAGGCAGTGGATATGCTAAAAAACCATGATTTGATTATTATACAGTGTATACATGTACCAAAATATCAACAGTGCACCCCACCAATATGTACAATTATTATGTGTCAACAAAACACAAAATGAATTTTTTAAAAATAAAACATTTAAAGCTACATCAATTTTAATAACATTTCAGAAAAATTAGAAATAAAGTTGGAAATAGTTTTTAAGTACTGTGTAGCAGCTTCCCATTACCTAGAGACATTTCTATCAGCAGTGTGATAACTAAACATAATTAAGATCCTTGCAGGTGAATGTGAAAACCATATTTATAACCGTCATTTCATTTTATCAGATTTGTTTTAATAGGTCATTACATAATGAATTAAGAAGGGAAGAACAATAGTCAGGAAAATGATTTCAACAAAAAAAGAATCTTGTTTATTTTCAGATATGAAATTTTTCTTGCTTATGATATCAAGATTGAAATTCTAGGTGAAGTACAGCTTCATTTGTGGCTAAATATACTTTAACATAAAGCCAAGATAAACACATTTTATGAGAAGGAGAGGACCAGGTAGAGCTGATAAGTAGATGATAGATTGGGGTAGAGGATCTGGCACTGTTATTTACATTTTCTTCAAGAGAGAATAAGTTGAGCAGACAATTAAACCAAATTTGAAAAATAAACTATAAGCTCTAATTGCTAGTTATATAATAGATTCCCCCCATGGTCACAAATGTTTGGGTACTACCGCATTTCAATTTTTTTGGAGGGAGGAGAGGAATAAATGGAATAATAATAAATCCAATAATGAAATATCTAGTTTAGAAATTTTGTTTACTTTTTCAACAGCCTTATTCATTTTGTTCAAACTATAATGCCAGCGGACAAAGGGTAGGTAGCTTTTTGTTTTGTCATTAAAGTATCACATCTTTTGCTTTCACAAGCCTGTAGTAACTTAAGTTTAGGAAATGTCTATGATGTGTCCTATTTTATGGGGATACAAGATAATTAAGTCAAGTCCCTGTCTTTGAGATACTATTTTTTTCTGTGGTGTTGGGAATTGAACCCAGGGCCTAGGCATATGAAGCAGGCACTCTTCCAACTGAGCTATATCCCCAGCCCAAGTTCCTGTCTTTGAACACTTTCTATCTAGCCCTCTGCTGACACAACTTTTCAACATATTCATATTGTTTTAGACTGTTTTCCTTATGTTCATGGGATGAAAGTTGTCTTTTCCTAAAAATACTCCACAAATAAAATAACTTATTTTTTCCAAGGTATGCATTTTGGTCCATTTGTCTTTGTATTAGTAAATCTCATTTTCAAAATAAGGCAGAAGATTATTTGCTATAGAGAGGGCCGTTGCATAGTCCTTCAGAGCAAAGAAATCTCAAGGTTTCCACATAAGATCTGCATGAAAAAGGAGTTGATGTCTTATTTATTAAATATTTAGGTAAAGTCATTTTAAAAAACGAGATTTCCATTACATGCCCATTGCTGAGGTTCCATTTGGAAAATTTGTTTACTCTTCCCTAGGGATTCCATATGTTGGTTGATTTATAAATCATATTTACAATCCAATTAAATAGTGTAATTTAGCATGTTTGCTCCCACTATATTTATGGTGTACATTTGGTAGTCTACTCAGCTAGCTAGCTTTTCAGATTAATTATATGCCCTTCAATGAAAACATTAAACAGATTTGGGGAGTTTAAGTCACGTACTCTTTTACTGGAAAGAATAAACAAACATCAATGCTACCTGCAGTTGCTTTCCTTTGCGGTAGAAAATTTCACTCATTCAGTGATTGCTTCATAAATAACAATTACTTTACCCAGTACAGATTTATATCTTTTACTAATGTCATGTTTCAAAATTAATAGTGAGAAAATTGATGTGTTTATTGAGTCACTAGAATGAATGAATAATGAAGGTGGCAGGAGGCAGGTACATTTTAAAGTCACTTTGTTCTCTTTTGCTTACTCTTTTTTTCCCTAAATTTCTAAATCTGAACTTCAAAAGTAAAATGAAAAGTTACTCCCCCAACCTAAGTCATTATCTAAACCAAGGAAAAACTGAGGTTATTATTGTTATACTACTGCTTTTATACTAAAGTTAAAGATTTTTTTTAAAGCAAACACTCTAACTTTATTCAAGAAAAAAATCACCTCTCTCTGAGCTTCTCTTTCTACTCTTTCTGTAATTCAGAGGGGATTCCATCAATAAAGTGACACAAAATAAAGACTGTAGATTTTAGATAACTTTGAAATGTTTAATACTAGTACAAATAATAGCATAAAGAAAGTTTGATATGTTAAGTATGAGAAATTGGACATATAGACATAAAATAGTGGGGTTTTTTTATGCTTGATAAATGAATATAGTCATGGAGTGAGTAAATAAGGTATGTGAAGATAAGGCCTAAATCTGATGTTTTGCTTTCCCTAAGTTCCAGGAGCATTATCTAAGATGAAAGTCAAATTCTGCATGGTTTATATTCCAGGGTCAGTGTCTCTGGGCAAAAAGAAGTGGGTCCATAAGTTGAAGAGCAATAGTTCCAAGGACATGGGTATAAGGAGAAAAAAGGGAAGGTGACAAAGTAAGAATTTCAGAGAACTAAAAATTTTGGGTGATAGATTAAAAAATACAAAGAAAAAAGAATGAATAGGAAAAATTTAACTGTGATGTAAATTAGAACAACAGATATTTTCTGCTAGAAAGAACATTATTTTTATGTATATTAAATCTTTTAACAATTTGTATTTGTAAAATGTTGAGTAAAGATTTTTATTATTTTGTATTAATTTTAACATTCTTTTCTTTTTCTGTACTGGGGATGGAATCCAGTGCCTTGTACATGCTAAGCATGTTTTCTACCACTGACCTGTATTCCCAGGCCTGAGCATTCTTTTTTGACTTTTCTCGGTGCACACTGGCATCAATAGTTTTAAAAACTAATTATTTCTGGTAGGAGGTCAAGTATCAATGTGAACATCTTTCCATAACTGTATTGGAATGATCCCATTCTAACCTTAAATTTCTTTTAGATCATTGTGGAAACCTTGAATCAAAGTGATCAAAACTATAATCTCTATGCAATGCTAGATTTTTTCTTTGCAATTTGATAGCTATCTTGATATTCATTTTCTGAGAACCTTAACATGAGATAAAATTAGTCATTTGAGATGTAATTAGTCATTCTCAAAATGGAGAAAAAAGGATTTTTCTTTAAAGAAGGAAAAAATGAAAATCTAACAATGAGAATTCTAGAGGGTTCTAGAAGGAAAAAGAATCTTTTACTAAATGTTATCTCAGAGGGTCTAGTTTGAAATTAATTGCATCTATCTTCTAATTATCCAGGAAAAAACCAGCACGATATACTATAGAAGACCCTGCATCAGACAGTGATGATAGATTTTTTTAATACATGGCCATGAACTAGCTATTTGGCCTGGAGTAAATGGATAAATCCTTCCATCTACATTCACATATGTAAAAAGAGGATAAGAATTTCTTTTTTTCCAATGGTGATATACAATCATTTCTTTGTTGATGCTGTGTTTTTTTGTTTGTTTGTTTGTTTTTATTGTTGTTGAACATAGCATCTTTCTTGGGATCCCATGAAATATATTTTAATTTCCATTGGACATTGTATCATATTCATACTATGTTATCTTGTGATTGTGATAAACCCAACAGTTTACAATTCATTAATCCTCATCGTCTGGGTCCTCTCTGACACATCCAGCGTAGAGGAGGAAAGGGTTAATTGCCGGAGGAGGATGTTGGTGGTTTTGCTATCTATTACCCAAAAAACTCATCTACTCAATAAACACACAAGAGCCAATACTCTTTTTATAAGAGGGGGTGTGACAGGTCTGGCCATACCAACTCTGGCCTCTTTATAACAATCGAGTGGCCCCATAATATGCAGGTAGAAGGAGGCAAGGACGGGGAGGAGCTTCTTCTGTGATGGACAAGTTAGGGTGGAGGTAGGGGAGCCATCCTCTTAGGGGGAAAATTCCAGAAGGAGACAGGGAACTGCTCCGACCCAGTGCCACATACTTCTGGGTAGTTCCTAGAAGCCAGGCCTCTGTGTCACCATGGCTCAACCTAGTCTGATTCTGCTAAATAAAGATGGCTTCCCACACTTCATAATTCTGTAAAATATGTTGGATATTTCTTGGTGTCTAAGACATAGTAGATATTCAAGAAACTTTAATTTCCATTCTTCTCAATTTTTCAAAGAACAAACATTGACAAAGAGAAGAATACCAAGGTGTATGTTCTTACAAACCAAAGACACAAGGTTAATCTAATTTTTTATTTTGTCAGAAATTCATGAGGAATGCTAAACTACATCAACATATATATTCGAACACACACACTTTCATTGCAAATATACTTTTTGAGACTCTACCATTTTATTCTCATAGGAGTGGAAATGAAAATAACAGCCAACTAAATTATAAAACAATTTCCAGGGCAAGTGTTGAAACCAAATGGTAGAGCTCATGCTTAGCATGTGCAATGCCTTTGGTTCAAACCCCAGTGCCAGAAAAAAAAAAAAAAAAAAAAGGAAAAGATGAAGAATACAATTTGTGTTTTCTGCATTGTAATTGAATTGAATAAAATATCTAAGATATGTCTGATTTACTTAACTGTAAGAATTAAATTGAGTTTTTAGTAAAATTCTCATATAATTCTCATGTATTATATTTTCACTAGGAAATATGTTAATGTGTCATCCCATTCATGTCACTCAGGAAACAGGATTTATTATTTATCTCTAAACAGTGTAGAAATAGAGGAGAAAAAAATAAGCCACTTGAAGTGCTGAGTGTACATGCCAGAAGCAGGATTAGAAATCAGGGTGTTTTTGGTGTTGTTAATAGTAACGATACCAACAATAATTTATTGGGTGCCAAGAGAACGCTGGTTTCTAGGCAGGCTTGCCTGCCAGGGCTGTTGCGTTTTGTTTGAAAACAAAGGTTTTTTTTTTTTTGCAAACAAAGATCTAAATTTCAAGAGATTTATCCATCTGGGTTTTAAAAACTCATACTATAAAGCCCAAAAACTTTTCCATCAAAATTTCCAATTTTAAAGCCATGCATATGCAGTTAATTTGTATTCAGATAGACAATTTCCTTTCTGATAAAATTTTTGAAAAAATATCCCAATCTTCATTTTAAAAAATAAACTCAAAACTCTTATAAGACAAAATGTGATTTTACTTGTCCTTTGTCCAACCAGCATTCTCAACATGATGTCTTAAAATATGGCCCATATTTTATTTAGTGTCTTGCTCATTTTGTATTTCTAATGTGACAGTCCATACTCTGTGCCCTTCTTTACTGAAAATGAAAGCTATACCAACCAGACCCATCACAAATGCCTCAACAAAAAAGCCAAACAAAACCCAAGCATTGGGAGAGTTAACAAAGGCAATGTGGACAGCTCAACAAATTCTAAGAGTATTTAATCACTATTAATTCTTTCCTTGCCCTGCCTCTCCTTCCTTCATTTCCAAATCGCAAAAGCAAATACTGTGAACTTTCTGGTTGTAGCTTCCTCAAAACTTTTGTAGAAAGAATAATATCTTGCTTTTCAGCCACATTTGTTTAAGTAGCAAAACTTTGAATGCCTTTAAAACATAATTCAGATCAGATCTAAAAAAAAGAAAACAAGGACTCAGAAAATAGTCATAATATTGTTAGCTTGCTCAGGCTTTGTATTTTGCTTCTAAGAACCTGTGAAATGTGGACTACAGAAATGTGATTATTTTTCATCTCCTCTTTTTCTTTTAGGCACCAAATGGTCTCCCAGCTGTGAGCAGTTTTGTGTCAGCATCCAGCATGGCTCCTTACCCCACCCCAGCCCAAGTGTCACCTTACATGACCTACAGCGCAGCTCCTTCTGGTTATGTTGCTGGACATGGGTGGCAACATGCGGGCGGCACCCCACTGTCCCCCCACAACTGTGACATTCCCGCATCGCTGGCCTTCAAGGGAATGCAGGCAGCCAGAGAAGGTAGTCATTCTGTCACCGCTTCTGCACTCTGATGGGAAATCAGTCTCCAGCAGCTGCTCTCGGGTCTCCCCTTCTCAGCACAACCTCCCCCTCTTCCCAGGTTTCACATCCCAACCCTCCTGCCCTCTGCCTCGAGAGCTGGCTTTATAGACTCGCATCCTTTGTGCTGATGACACTTAAATATTTCTTGCCATAACCTCTTTTGCAGAAAAACCTGTCATGACTTTAGGATTTAAAAACAAAAGCAATGTTAAGAATTGAATGAGACATTTGTGTTGCCCACACACTGTTTTAACGTAGTGAAGAAATCTACACCCCTCAAAGGGCTTAAGGAACTTTTAAACTAGTCTTTGGTAAAACCACACATGTATATTTATTCTAAATCAACCTGAACTTTTGAAACGTGCAATTGTTGAGATTTTGCAAAATCAATAAAGGAAAACACATGTAGAAAAAAAAGTTATGCTACACCCTCTAATCAAATAAGGTGACCAAGTAAGCCTTAATTTACCATTAGGAAACCAATCAATAATTGACTTGTTTGAGTGATCCTTTGTTTATTTTTAAGAGATAATCTATTTTGTTGAAAAACATGTTGAAAAGCAATTTCTGAATTTAGCTCCTGGTGTTTTGACTTGGTTCCAAATACAGTAATGTTTATATTTTCTATTAGTTTGTAAATATGGACTCTGGATGGTGCATTTGTGTCTTCATTCCATAGGATATCCCCCTCTCCCCAACCCCACCTTCTATTTTTTTTCTTTCTTTTTTACAAAGGTGACTTTCTGGCAACATCTTTGTCTCTGTTTGGTGGTGGGCTTCTCGGGCTCCTGGACCTGGACTTGCCCCCAAATTTTGTGTGTGCAGTGAAGGCTTCAGCATCATGAAGGACACTTTTTTTCTACAGCAGAGGACTCAAAAAACAGATAAAACAAGCTAGTCTCCCATTTTATATTCTAGTCAAACAACACACATGCCAAGCATATAAAGACAAGAGGGTGGAAAATATCTGAATAAGAAGGCTCTAAAGGAAGTCACTCAGAAACAAGTTTAATGTGAAATGTTTTGCAAAGACACTTAAAATGAACTTTATGCTAAGAAAACCACTGTGAAACTAAATTGTACTGTTATTGTTGGCTTACCTGTGTGTTCAGCAATCGCAGCCCAAAATTATGTTGTAACTTAAAGAAAATGAAAAATTCTGCTCTAATGAATGTAACAATGGCTTGCTGTGAAGTTTACATTGTTGTACAGAACATGTTTCACATGTACGTAAATTGGTGGTGGTATTAGAAATACAAATGCTATTTAATTTTAATGAATTCCCTTTATTCATTTCTGGAATTACAGGATGCAGATAAACTGATAAATCTTACTAGACCAATTTATTTTTCACTTTAATGTTAATAATAGAGCTGTGGGATATTTGTGTGTGTGAGCATGTGATTATGTGTTGTATTTTAAAATAATTGATTTTCTTTGGTAAAATCCTACAGTTCTTATACCTTCTGTTTAGGAAATTCTTCCTGCTTGGCAATATAGGCCTTAAAATACATTTTTAGAACATTGGTACAATTCATCTATTGGAAAATTAATATATTATGGGCTTTTTTGGTATTAATTCTGTGCAATAACTAAAAGGGCACCTCACTAGATATGAATGTTAAAGATGCATTCATTGATTGATTTTGATTTCTTCATATCTGTGCTGTGCACAGCCAACATGGCAATCCAGTTCTGCCACATAGGTTTCATGGCTTCATTTAAAACTCAGATGGCTAGATCAATTAGTTTGCAAATCACTAGGTTGTAAACAGCAGATTTCTGACATACAAGTAATGTTCTAGGAGCTGCTTTTTTGCAAGCAGCAGATAACTTATAGAGAGCTTTGACTGCATTTATTTCTAAAGCAACTGAAGTTCAGTACTACAAACAGAGGATTACCACTTCAGGAGAAGAATAAGCAGAAAGAGCAGATGAACTCTCAGGGCCATAGTCTTCCTTTGATCTTGTAAAACTCCAATTGACATCTGGAGTTCCTAGTCTGGTGAGAAAATAGACTATAAACTGAATGGAACAAAAATCCAATCTAATATTTTGGTGGAGACTTTAAAACCATACCATACACGGCTTTACCTGATGTCCAGAAAAACTGACCAAAAAATGCAGAATTATTCTTTATGAAATGTTTTTAGGTGGCTAATGAGGATCTTTAAAAAACACCAAATGTCATATGGAAACAAAACTAAATGTTATTTTCTTTATCTAAATTAGGAAATCTTTTGTTATTGTTATTTATGATTTTTCTGGGTCCTTTATTTTTAAAAATCTAATATTGCTGATACCAAAGTTTTCATTTATCTTCCTTGGTCTTTTTGTTTTTGTTGGTTTTTTTTTTTTTTTTTTTTTTTTTTGGCAACAGTAAATTCTATTGGAGAAATTTGAAAAAGACAATAGAAAGTCCAAATACAATTTGCTATTCAAAGCAAATTATGATTTGAAGCCACTTTAAAAACTATGAGACAGAAAATGAAATGGGATATAGGGTTGGGACTGTCTGATTTTTAAACACTATTGTTATTGGTCAATGTTAACAACATTTTATCTGTTTCTTAGAGGGTGAAGGGTTGTTTTTTAATTTGCAAATGCACTCTTCAGAAATCCTTTTCTGTTTCATTCACATGGTAGGTTTAAACATTCAATTTCATGGCCTATGTACATGTAGTACTCTCTCACAGGATGCAAGACTATTACCTGCAAGGATAGAATGCAGTTGGACAACATAGGCACATTCTTGTTTCTCTTGGTTTTCTGTTTTTAATGACACACTTATTGAATATTGGACTGAAATATAAATAAAAAAACACGTTGGAAAGGATGTATAACAGAAGGCTGTTTATGTATATACAGTATGTTAAAAAGCCTTTTATTTTTATACTTCAAATGCTCTAAATTAATAAAAACTAATAATTATTATGTTATCTTTACTTTTTATTTTTAGAACACTTTGGTAGGAGAGTTCCATAGTAGAAATATCCTATAGTAGTAGTTCAGAACAGGTTTCTTCTACAACATTCAGATATTTTTGTTGACTTGCTACTGAAGTAGCATCATTTCAGGATGCAGATACAAAATCAACTTTGGTTATATCAAGACCAAAGAGCTATTTTTTAGAGTGCATGGTGCATGTTTGTACAAGAATGCTTGGAAATGCTAAGAATGTACTTATATTTTGAAGTATTTTTTTTTTCATACAAATTTTAGTATTGTAGACAGTAGATGTCACAGCTGAAGCTCTCACTTAAAACTAACAACCTGGAAATGAGGTTTTACTCTACACTTTTTTTTTTCCTGTGCTGAGGATAGAATCCAGGGTCTGGTACATGGGTACATGCTAAGCAAGTCCTCTATCACTGAGTCATACACCCATTCTCTATGTTTTGTTTTTTTTTTTTTTCCCTTTCCCCAGTACTTCGTATTGAACCCAGGGTTGCTCGACCACTGAGCTACATCCCCAATTCTTTTTGTTTTTTATCTTGAGACAGGGTCTCCCTCAGTTGCTGAGGCAAACCACAAACTTGGGATCCTCCTGCCTCAACCTTCCAAGTCACTGGGATTACAGGTGTATGCCACAGCCTCCTGCTCTACATTCTTAAGAATAACATAGGTGGGAGTTCTGTATGAGGTATTTGGATACAATTACAGACAGCACCAATGGGCCCAAGGAGTGCTTCCAATTTGTGATTAGCAATAAAACATTTCAGCAACAAAACTTATCTTCAAAGTAGTTTAATTTCGTGTATTCTATTAGTAGTAAAAGACTTCAGAGAGCATGATTTGAAAATATCTGCTTAAACATATCTGTAAAATACAAAGCAGATTTAGGAAAACCAAACTGAGGTGTATATCATTACTAGAGAACAGATTTACATTTTAACAACATTCATGAAATTAAACATTTTTGAAAGGCCATTTTAGTGCACTTTGAAAACATTCTCCCCCTTGTTTTTAAATATTATTGGTAGAAAAAGTTAATTCCTTATAAAAACTTTAAATTCTGGTTTAACTTTTTTTTCACCCAGTTTTTCTTAGAATGAATAGTCACAGAAAAATGTATTTTCAAGGACTGAAGCATTTCTAGGCCTCCTAGAAAAAAACAATACCACAATGAATTTTCATTGCAAAGTAGTATAAGAGGAACATAAGTGAAAAAGCTCATTTGGCTGTTATAAAACATATCTGCTTCCTGTGCTATTTTAATATTCAATTTATATATCTCATGGTTTCATACTATTTTCTTCACAGCTTTATGTCTATTGCCCAAACTATCATTTCAAGTTGTCTAAAGATAATTTCTAAAGAATCAAAATAGGCTTTGTTCTTGAATAAGCTGTTTCCCCCTTCATAATTGTATGCCTAGCTTAGCTGATCCATAGTCTTTCCTCTTCATGGGGTTGCAGAGCAAATACCCATTATCTCAAGGGGCAAATGCTTGGGAGGCAGTCACCAGTTCTCCTGCAGCCATGAATAGGTGTATTCATAAACCAGCAGCATCACTGCACCACCTAGAAAAGAAAAGAACTGTGTTGGTGTATCACAAATTCTGTGAAACAGCACTGTTCCCCTGGGGTTTCTGAATTCATGAAGTCCCAGGCAGCCCATCAGGCAAGGGCTGTTTGGAACCATCAGTTCTGGAGCTCTAATACATAGATACAAAACTATTGTGGAAAATTCTCAGAGTAAAATCAAGACCATCTTGAGTATCCAAATACATTTTTTCCTCATGAGTTTCTGCAACTTTCATCATTTCTCATCAGAGTCTTTTTCAGGCACTTTTAATTTTTAAAAGTAAATAAATAGAGACATATTTAGTCATGTAAGAGCATGCAGCTTTCCTGTGAACAGAAATCTTCTGCTTTTGCATATGTAGGCAAAGGAATTTATCTTTTTCAGTCTATAATTGGCATTGTCTTAGGAAATATCTAAGATGGTGTTTGATGGATGAGTCTGTTTATTTCGTGTGGCTTTCAAACTGGATTGTAATGTGAAAAAGTATCTTCTGAATGTTTTTAAAATCTGTATTTGTAAAACTTGTAAAAAAAAAAAGGAGGTTGGAAGCTAATCATCATTTCATTTACTACGTAAGATGTATATAGATTTGAACTTGAAGATTTGGTAGTGGAGTTGGGTGGTATGAGACCACCATTTGTCTTGAAAGAAAGGAGTTGTATGAAAAGAAAAGTTTTCTATGTAACAAATCAACAAGAATACGATTCAGGAAAGCAAGTTCAACACCTGGACCCTGGGAGAAGCAATTGCATGTGAATCATTTTATATCCTATCTGATGCAGAAAGAGTATGTATCCTCTACTTTAGGATAATCCTTTCATGTCTAATAGTGTGAAAAATATTACAAGGTCAAAAAAGGGACAAATATCCTGAGCACAACTTAGAGAAGACTCAGCTTCCTCAAGAGAAGACCGAATCCTAACAGAAAGAAATGAAACTTGATTTGGATCTTAGTTATTTGTGTACACTTCCATATGCTTCTTTTTTTAATCTATATGCAGCACATATTTGTGTAACCATATACCAAAGATAATTATGTGCCTGTAATTTTAATTTTTAACCCACAGAGTCACTCTTTTAGACCCCTTGTAGCTGTTGTCACCCTCTTGGAACTCAGCAAAAGAAAGAAGATGAACCACAGAGAGCTGTTAATGTGTGTGATTACTGTGTTTACTCTTATCAAATGTTCACAATGTAAGGTAAGAACATGCAGAATTGGATTAGTTTTTAGCCTAGTGAGGAGATCTGGAATTTAAATGACAGACTTAAAGATTCTTGTGGGAGATACCTGATTATTAGGCACATAGAGCTTTTAAGGCTATAGAAACAAGATGGGATGCTTCTGCTGACTGAAGACTGAAAATTCCAAGTTCATCTTTCTTTTCTGCTATCTCCTATTTTTTTTTTTTTTTAATCTTGGTTGGCCTTAACTTGAAAGTCTTACTTTTCTTTCTACCTTCTTCCCTTTGAAGAAGGAACTCGCACATTTGAAATGAAGTGGAGGCCAGGTCCTTGAAATTACTTACAATTTTGTTTAAATTGGACAGTAAGTTAATGACAACCCTTTTCATGGGGTTTAACATGAACAACTCGGGATCCCTCATGCAAAAGCATTTAAAACCCAACCAAATATTTGCAAGCCTCTAACAAAACTTGGGAGCAGATTATTTGAGAGTTTTGTATTAAGGTTCCAGTCAATTACCATTTTGGCTAAACTCTCCCTGGTCATTACCCTTTTTAGGCCCATCCCTTTCTGAGAAAGCTGGTTCAGGGCTGGTCCTGTGATTTTTCTCTAATATCAAGTCTACTAACAGGTTTTTACTGTGTGGTAAAGGAAAAACACTACATATACTACTTTGCAGAGATGCACAAAATTCCCAACATTTTTCCTTAGTGGGTTACTTTTCACACATAGGCCAATGATTAATATAAGGCAGGTCTCAATCTCAAATGCAAAACATGCTTAATATCTACAAAAGTTGGGATAGATAGAATACATAAAAGTGTTTCCTTTAATTTACAGATGGCTATTCTTTATCTTAGGTTGGGAGAATTGCTAGTTTATTGGGTTAAGACCTAAAGGTAAATGTGCATATGTGTGAGTGCAGCATGGGAGGAAGATGGTAGTATTAAAAGGGAGTAATGACAAAAGGAGAGAGGAGAGAAAAGCAAGTTCTAGAGAAGATTATCAGGAAGTCTAAGTAGGGGCACATGGCCTGGTTAGAATTTAAAAAATAAATAAATAAAAGCATACTTTTGGTCTAGAGCATACTTCTGTACTTATTCACAAGGTTGCTTAGAATCCAAGACCATTTGCCCAGGCAGTTGAGTCTGCCACAGTGATTTTTTAAATCTATCTACATAGAGACTGCTGACTTTTCCTATGGGGATGGCAGTCAGCTCTTTGTGGGCTGGCATACTCAGGTAAGGCCCTGAGCCAGCAGTTGTCACTGTCAAGCTGACAGAGGCCAGGAAAAGTGAGCGCCCAGCATGAATGTCACCACCACTCCCCAGAGGTGACCGTGAATAGAAGTGACTCTTGCTGTTCTTGGAGGTGAGTCCTCCTTTTCTCCTTTTGAAATAAAGTGGAGGCAGGAGAAAGAATGAACTGGGAGCACAGGAAGAGCTTTATCTGGCTGGTCACTCAATGACCACTTTAGCCAGAAGCCAAGATGCATTTTGGTGCTCACTTGAATCCAAGTGGCTATGGATCCTTTCCTATTGACTTAAGTTGGGCTTTGGCTCCCATCAGCTTCCAGCAGGCCCATAAACAATACTTTCTAAACAAAGGTAGAACATTTCTGATGGATGACATCAGTATCTTGACTACTCATAGACAACTTTATATCCTCAAGGTTTCCCCTTTCACAGTGTGGTAAACTTTTACTGTGTTGCTGATAGACACAAGTAACAAAAGAAGAGACACTAGAACAATAAAGAAGGGAGAATATAAATAATAAAAGCATCATTACCTGGTCCAAGTCTCATAATTTTGGGAAGCAGTCCTTTGTACAAAGCCAAAATCCTATAACCAGAAGGGAAAAAGCAAAATTCCTATTCCAAAAATAAGTGGAGTTGGACCTGAGCTTTATTGAGATGTTGGCCCAGCATTTAAAAAGAAACTGTTTGAAATTAAACCACCCCAAATCTGACAGTATCTGGCTTAGCATTCCCCTGCTGCAATTTGGATGAGGGGAAAGAGTTAATCAATTCTTTTTTACCCAGGCTATACTGGTTTTGTCCAATCAGAAACATGACTTTCATCAGCAAAATGGTTTTTGCTTTCAAGACAGGTCTTGCTTTCAAGGCAGCTGTGTATATGGCTGAGATGACTTTGGTAATCGAATTAAAAGACCACAAACTCAGTCTTCACATTAGGAAATATGATGCAGTTTAGAGCAAAATAATAAAGTATCACTTGTTTACTTGAAAATCAGTAATTGGTGAGGAGGGATGAAGAGACAGTAAAATTTTTTAAAAATCAGAAAAAAGGCATATTTTAAATACAAAAAAAATCTAATTTTACAGAATTCTCATATTTAATTCTCCAAGGAGAATATAATTAAGTGACATTTTTATTAGATTTAGTCAGAAGACAATTATTATTCTGCCCATATTCATAAGACATGTAACATGCAATAGCACATTATGCAAACCGACAAGTAAGAAGTTCATCTCATGGTCTGATATGGATGGTGTAAGAACATTTTGCCAGCATCTTGTTATTGTGTGGCTTTGTGAAGTTTGTCATATATTCCACAGAGCTCCTTCAACACACATCCAATTCAGGAGGCTTACTGATTCCCACCAAAATAGAATTATAATATGGTTTTAACAATACTTGGGCCTTGCACATTTATTAAAGTAAGAATGTGTTACCCTTCTTCCCGATAGACTGTTGCCATTGTTTTAAAACAGGTTCTGTACTTGATCTCTCCAGGAACTGGCTGAGGCCCTTGAATCCTACTTTTGGCAACATCAAAAGGGATGTTAATGACTGAGGCTATTGTCCCCGAGAGAAGACCAATCCCAAATTTTCTCAAAAACTCCAAGTTTGGATCCTAAAAGAAAAGAAGAATAAAATAACAAAGGGAAGTGGAAGCCCCTACATCAGTTAAACACTATAATGCAATATGTATTTAAGCAGAGCACTGCACTCCCCGGCACCCTCCTGTTACTCCAGCGGAACGCATTAGGATTTCCTAGGCTGGAACTTGTTTTCTTGACAATCCCATTGGCTATGTTTTTACACATGGTCTAAATTGCTGAAGTACACATTTCCTCACACAGGATTTATAAACACAGTTCATAAAGAAAGACTGGTATGGCATATGGGGATGATTTGTATAATTGGGCTTCACAATGACTTAGTATTACTGTATCAAAACAGGAGAAATCCAAGCACACTATTAGCTAATTGGCCAGAATATTTTACAAATGACAGCAACTTCCACCATGAAGCCTACTAAAATGCTCATTTGTGTGTGGACCCCCAAATGTTAAATTAAATCAAGGCTACTCTCAGTCTGCTGCTATTCCCCTCCAGGTTTTTTGCATTTATTTTCACGTGTAGCTGATCCACTGTACTGAGAAGTGCTAGCTTCCTGTTATTAACAAACCAACTTGGGGCGGCTGCAAAACAGCCTGTGACATTCTGTGCATTATAAACAGTAGTAAGTCCCTGGACTAATTGGCTGAAGAATTTATAACCCATTGTTCCTGAATCTTATTCTTCTTCATGGCAAAAGAAGAAAAGGAGAGTTGGGAGGGCGGGGAAGGAGAGGGAGAAATATTTCCTTTTTCCATTTGAATTTAGTTTCTTTGCTTTGGTATGATTTGATTTTCCACCCCTCCCTGTTCTGCTCTCTGACATCAAAGTATTTAATTAGGTCTTATGTGGGAGTCACTTTCCTTCTGCCTATTTTTGTGCCCAGTGAGCTCACATTGTGCTTTGTTATAATGAATTTGTTGGGAAGTTCTCATTATATTTGCAACCTCAGTTCTTGCTGTGAAGAGAAATCATGTCACATATCATCAGCTGCTGACTCTGACTCCCACCTTATCCTTCCCCCATGCTCTCTTTTGGTGAATATTTCAGAGGCATGATCACAGAGGAACAATACAGGTTGTGCCATGACACTATTTTATATAGCAGAACTAAGCAAGGGAAGGATACCCTGTGAAAGAAAGAAAGAGAGAGGGAAGAGGGAAATCAATTCAGGTCTGAGCACTGTAGGCTTCTAGCTTCAATGGAAGAAGAAAACTCCTGGAGGCTCTGAAATTCTCAACTGAACCAGCAGCCAGTTACCATCACAGAAACTCCTATGAGGCTGAATATAAAAAGCAAGGGATTCAGTAATAATTCTTGGATCTGGGCCATACAGGTGCCGGGAGGTTTAAAGGGATTTAAAAACCAACAGGGTGTTTCTACAGGAAAAACAATGCAGTGATTGCAGTAAGAGTGAGGTGTGTTTAAATAATTCTCCCTCCCCCCATTTTTTCTCTTTTACAAGGAGAGAAAAATGCCTTTATGTTGCCCTTCTCTATTATGGCACAGAAGCAGAACCGGAGCTCTGGAGGACGGCAAATTCAGCACCAGCTCAAATTGTCTCACTTTGGATGAGTCACTGAATCCCGCAGAGCCTATGTATAAAGGGAAGTTTTTAACACCTACCTCACCTGGGTACTGTGTAATGTTTCTGAGAAATAAGAGTGATAAGAGGGAAAATGTGCTATGAACGTTGTGCAAGCCTAGCAGAAAATAGTTTTATGATGTAGCCTGTTTTCTAGGTGGAGAGTATCCCATAAAAAGATGCACTTATGATGTCCCTGTGAGACAGCAAAGTTCTTTCTATTATGCATAAGATTGAAAATGATGATCATATGAACATTGTCCCTCTGGGAAGTTCAGAGGACTTCGTCAAGCATTCAGCCTATCCCATCTCCTGACGTATTTGCCAAGGACCAGGAATGGGAATGGAGGGTAAATTAAGTCACCCAGTGAAGGTCACTGCTTGAGGCACTATTGAAGATCAAAATCTAAGGTCTCCAAGCCAGCAGTGTTCACTGGCCAAAGTAAGTGTCAAACCTGCATTTTCTGTACATTCCTCACTATAATGGTGATGTCCCACAGTAGTTTCCAAATGCAGCTACACATCAGAATTACCTGGCAGCTTCACATATACAGATGCCTGGGTCTTACTTTGACCCAGCATAGCTTCTCAGATCAGAGTCTCTTGGAAAAGCATCTGAAAGTGGTTTTAAAAGTTGCCAGACTCCATTTCTGGGAGCCACTGATTTTGGTGTTCCATGCAGACAAAGTGCATGGTTGCTTTCTCCTTTGTGGTCATTCCAGGGGGAACAAGTTCTCTTGGAATGGCTGAGAGTATTCTTCACCACCTGGCTTCTGAATCCCTGGTCATTCTCTTCCTCTGACCTCACAGTTTGCTTTACGACATCATTCCAGCTGGGACAGGGTGAGCCTAGGAAGGCCCACTCAGCTCTGCTATCTTCATTATGGGGTCACCAACCATCCTCAAGGAAATTCAGTCTGTCAGATGCCTCCTTTTCTGTTCCCTCCCAGTCACCTCACCTCTCTGGCTTCACTAGGTCTTGCTTCCCTCCTGCCCTCTATGGTATATTTTTCACAGGAACACCAGGGTTTTCTTTTTGTTAAAATATTTGCTTCTGTTATCTTCCTACTCAAAGATCTTCAGTATTTCCTTGATGAATGGAAAATAATGACAAAGCACTCCTTCAGTTTTCTTCACATGACACACTTTCAACTTGTCTTGCTAGTCTCAAGTGCTACACTCCTACACCCAATCCATACTATAGTTATACTGGTTAATTAATCCCGACCCAAATATACCAAGCACATTCTCCCATTTCTAACTTTTGGCCTTTTTTCAAATTACTCCCACAGCCGAGAATGTCTTTCTTCATCATATTCACCCAGGGCAATCTCATTTATCCTTTAAGATCCAGCTTAAATCTCCCTTGCCCACAAAACTTATGGATACCCATGTTGGAGTTGCTTTTTCCTTTCCCCTGGCCTGAGATGCTGTATTAATTACAACCATCACCTTTGGTATGGCCCATTTTGTGTTTTGTTTATTTTGCATGTATCTCTCTCCTTAGCTAGACTATGAGCCCATACAGAACAGGAGCTTGTGTTATAATTCTTTGCATCGCCTATTTTGTGGCACACATTGTAGGTGCTAAAGCAATAATTGCCAAATGACTATCAATGAACCTACTTATTTTACTGTTGTACAAACATTAATCATTGATCATTTTTTCTCAAGGCACTGCATCCTCTAGCCAGGAAATAGAATATTAGAATTCTTCATTTCTATCTTTCCATCAGGAAGCATCAATATGGAAGTAGGACGAGGCATTGGCATTTGGAAAGTGGAATAGTTCAGAGTGGATAAATTGAGATTCTCAGGTCACAGAGCCAGGATCCAAAGCCCACTGACTCTCAGAGAATAGCATGGGATGTCAGGCTCAGAACAGATTTTAGTAAAAACATACAATTGGCATAGAGTGAAACTTAGAAATATTACCCTTTGCTTAGTAGGCAGAGGACCCACTTCTAAAAGAATGAGCACTATTGTAGCTGGCCTACAGAGAGATAAAGGTAGTATTTAGATTTTTAGTTTCAAATTAAGATCTTGATCATGAAGAGGGAAGTCCTGGAGGAGAAGCATCATCTTGGAGAAGATTGAGGGCAGGAAGCAAAATTTGAGGAGTCCACATGGAAAGAAAGAAGATCCACCAGTGACTGTGGCCAGAATGTCACCACAGAGCGGACCTCCTGCACACTGTACCCTTCTGGGAAGGACCCTGTAGCTAGTTTTAGGCCTCCCTTGACAGCCTCTCTCCTGTCTGTCCTTGATAACTGCTGTCTAATCAGGCAGAGATTTAGATCTGCGTCATTCACAGGCCTGTGACAGACCTTCTAGTGATGACACTGCTGAGTCTAGGACCCTACGCTCCTAGCCTTCCCACTTGACCTTTTCCTTCCCAACTATCACCTCACTTAGGTTAGCTACATTCCTTCTTGTGCTAACAGAAGAGGTAGCAATTTTAAGAACATTAAATGTTTAAGTATGTTTTCTTTGCCAGATCCTGCTAAGGACAATTATATATGCCTTAGACCAGCAAATCTTTACAACCTTTGAGGTAATAACAATTACTATTATTCCTATTTTATAAACAAATTTGTTGAAGTTAAGTATAAGAAGAGAATGTCTGTCACATTCAAGCAAACCCAAGACTTTGCCTCAAGGCAGTTTGTTGCCTGATGTGAGTTCATGGGTGGGTTGGTGCAGGGGATGTCCAAGAACTTCTCAAAAATTTAAGTAGTGATTCTGTGTATGTGTATATGAGCTTTTCTGGGAAGAGTATCTACAGATTTTATCAGACTTGTAAAAGTTAGAAAAAAATTCACGAGAGCATTTTCTCTACTATTGATAAAGTAGGAAAAGGACAGTGCAGGGTTAAAATTGGACTGAAAACAGGAAACCCAATTTTCACATACAGGTAGTGAAATTCACCATAATAAACAGATTTCCACACATGTTCCTACTCCAGAGTTCCAGTACACATACCCCAACCATGTCTACTCACTCAGTGGCTCTCAAAGCATGGGTCCAGGCCACTACCATTACCACCATGTGGGTCCTTATTAGAAATAAAAATTGGTGTTCCAACCCAGACCTGATGAATCTGGAGATGGAAATCAGGAATCTATCTAAGCAAATTCTTCAAGTTATTCTGATGATTGCCAAAGTCTGGGAACCACTGTTTAACTGAAGTTATAATTCATCCTCTTTGGATTTAAGAGGCTGTGAATATGCTGTGAAGTATCTTAAAGCTTTCATTAGTGGAGGCAGAGCTTTGTTTCTTAGGAAAGAAAACTAAAAGCCTCTCTTATTTCCAGGTCAATCTAAATAAAAATGCATTCATATGGGGTTGCCTGGTTAGTATCTATTACAGAGTTTGAACTAATCATTCTGTATTGGCTATCAGCAAATCACTCCAGCACTTCTGCTAATAATGATAACAATAAATAAAATAAAATTAAGAGTAAAATAAATAGCAATAATAAAATAAATATATATGCTAAGATAACTGTATTATTTTCATAACTCATAATGAGAAATGATTATTAATGTTACTTATTGCCAAGAACAATGTTACAGGCAAAATGTATACAAAACATAGATATTATATAACAAACCCTATGAGTTAGGTACCTAAACTATTTTACAGATAAGGACATGTCAGCTCTACAAGATCACACTGCCGGAAAGAGGTGGAGCCTCGATTTGAGCCCAGGATCTTCTGACTTCCAAGTCCATACTTTGAGTCATTATGTCATATTACTTCTCAATCATCATTCATTTGTTATTTACCCAACCAACAAGGTTTTTACTGGTGCTTGGCCCTAAACTGAATGCTAGAATTGGGTATGAAGGTAAATGATTCAGAGAGGGTGTTTGGGGCAGGTATATAATCAATCATCCCAGTACAAAATGATCTGTACCAAAGTGGGTTTTGAACAAACTTCATGGAAAAACACACAGTAAGGAGAGGGAAGTTACTTCTGGGATCTCACTATCAAAGTCCTGTGAGACAGTTCTTCCTTTCTGCCTCTTAAAAGCTTTGTGACTCATTGGTAATTCAGGAAGTGAACAGAAGACGTCATATTACTTCAAGTCACCAAGTTGACTCATTAGGCTGAATGGTTAGCTCTCTGTCTTGAGAATTACATGGTCATTTTTCTTTGACCCATTAGTTTCTTTTAAAAACTGCAGTAAGAAGATGATGATAAGATACTCACTATGTGCCAGTTCCTGAGTGTGTTTTCTTCATATTTAAGCATTCATAACATTCATAACATTCATATTTAATATTTAATTCATAACATTCCTGAGTGGATGAGGTACTTGAGTCTTATGGAAATTTCCTAATTTACCAAATGATATAATTTTAATGAGTCAAAAAAAGAACCAAGGATAATGGGGGGGCTATGATCAAAACATATTATTTGCATGTGTGAATATACCACCATGTATGCACAGAGAGAGATAGAGAGACCCAAGTTTTTATTATTTAGAAGTGAAGAAGCCAAAGTACTGAAGACTGAGACTGACATACCCATCAGTAGAATTAGAGACCCATACACTTGCATCTCAGGACCATATCCTAATTCAACATCCCAGGAGACCACCACTCAGACCAAAAGAAGACTTAAATGGTAGAAAATAAGATTCTAGTATCATAAGCCTAGGAGAGAACTCAGAATGTCACCTAGTCTAACCCAAATATTCAGGATATATCACATTTAAATTACATAACTGGATATTCATGTTGATGAAAAATCTATTGTTATTAAAAATATCCAACTTACTTCCATAATTTTTTCCAACTGTCACCAATCAGGAAACTTTCCCTGTACCCAACTGACATAAATCATTTTACTCTAATTCTTTGCTTAATTGCAAGGGCAAGCAATGACCACCATTCTCAATATAATTCATCAGGATTTAAAAACCATTATTGCAATAGTCTGTTCCCATATGTAAAAAACATAATTCCTTTAAAATATTTATTTATGAGTATATATTATTTTTCCTTCTACACATCTTTTTCTCTAAATATTTTCAGATTCTTTTTCTCATGAAATATTTGCTTTATAATTAAACCAGAGCTGAGGATACTGACATATTAATGAATGTTACACATATTTACCTTATTCTGTGATACAATATGAAATGTAATATTCATTGGGTACATTTTGATTGATTCCTTGCAGACACTTTAAGTCTGAAGTTAACACTCTATTTCACAAATGAGAATCTGAGCAAGAGAAGGTATAACTTGTCAAAGTCACATGGATAAATAGTAAGTATGAGAATTGACGAATTAACACCAGGTTCTCTTACTAGAATTCTCTGGTTGTTTCTATTACTCTTCTGAAATCTTTGTGTGAGAGCTGAGCTGAATATATGTTTACCAGACCCTCTTCAGAAATATCAATGAATTTCTTGACAAAAGGGATTATTTATGAACTCCCCAGGACTTAACAAAAGTGCTATTGAGTGATCCCAAAACACTAGAGGCTGTGACATTCTACAACCTCTAAAAATTCAACAAAAGGCACTAAGTCTCCTTTGCTGTGAAGAAGCTTTTATAGTTTGATGCCATCCCATTGATTTATTATTGATTTTACTTCTTGCACTTTAGGAGTCTTATTAAGGAAGTCAGTTCCTAAGCCAATATGTTGGAGTGTTGGGTCTACATTTTCTTTTAGTAGGTGCAGCCTTTCTGGTCTAATACCTAGGTCCTTGATCCACTTTCAGTTGAGTTTTGTGCAGAGTGAGAGATAGTGGTTAAATTTCATTCTACTACATATGGACTTCGAGTTTTCCCAGCACCATTTGTTGAAGAGGCGATCATTACAGAATGGGAGAAAATCTTTGCCACCTGCATCTCAGAGCATTAATTTTCAGGATATATAAAGAACTCAAAAAACAACACCAAAACAAAAAACAAAAAAACAAACCCCAACTAAACCAATCAATAAATGGGCAAAGGAACTGAACAGACACTTCACAGAAGAATAAATACAAATGATTGACAAATATATGAAAAAGTGTTCAATATTTGTAGCAATTAGAGAAATACAAATTAAAACCACTCTGATCCCATCTCACTCCAGTCAGAATTGCAATTATCAAGAATACAAGTAACAATAAATGTTGGTGAAGATGTGGGGAAAAAGGTGCACTCATACATTCCTGGTGGGACTGCAAATTGGCACAAGCACACTGAAAGGCAGTATGGAGATTCCTTAAAAAAACTAGGGAATGACCCAGTTATCCCACTCCTTGGTATATATCCAAAGAATTTAAAATCAGTATAGTATAGTTATGCAGCCATATCAATGTTTATAGTAGCACGATTCACAATAGCTAAGCTATGGAACCAACCTAGGTGCTCTTCAACAGATAAATGGATAAAGAAAATGTGGTATATATACACAATAAAATATGTCTTAGCCATCAAGAACAATAACTTATGACATTTGCTGGTAAACAGATGGAGTCTGGAAACTATCATGCCAAGTGAAATAAGCCAATCCCAAAAGCCAAAGTTCAAATGTTTTAATCTGATTTGTGGCAAGCTAACCCACAATACGGGGGAAGCAGGTGGGCGAATAGAAGTTCAGTAGATTAGACAAATGGGGAATGGAGGGAAGGGAAAGGGATTAGGAAAAGGAAAGACAATGGAATGAATCTGGAATGAATCTGACATAATTTTCACATTTTATATATATATATAAATATATGTATATATATGTATATATACATATATAAATATACATATATAATATATAATATACATATATGTATATATACATATATACATATATGTATATATTTTTATATATATAATATATGTATATGATATATACAAAAAATCATAGTGAACCCCACCATCATATACATCCATATAATATATGTATATATGTATATATACATATATAAATATATGTATATATGATATATACAAAAAATCATAGTGAACTCACTATCATATACATCCACAAGAATGGGATCCTAACTAGAATAATACATATCCAGCTTGTATGATTATATCAAAATGGATTCTACTGTCATGTATAACTAAAAGGAACCATTAATTTTTCAAAAAGGCACAAAGTCATCAGAAATTTGATATATGATTCAAAATGTTTTAACAACACAGTACATATTTGTAACTAATTTAACAATTGAATCCAAACTATATAGCCAACAGCTAAGACAGTATCAGATATTTAAGACAATGGTACCTGAGGAGTTAATATGCACAAGCACAGATGCAAAATATTTTGATCAAAAGAGGCATATGCTTCCCTTTTTACCTTTCCTGGCATGGGCTCTGATGCCCTGCTCAGTGAATGGCCAGCTGGCTGCTAGATTGATAAACAGAGAACTATTGCCCATCTCACAGGCCTTTGTGATTAGGGTCTGGCATCTTTAAGAAGGCATTCCACACAGAGACATGCCAGAAGAAGGAGGTTAAGGATGATGGGGAAGCAGGATTTGTTAGTTGGTGAGGAATGGGGGTGGTGAGGGAGACTGGTCAGCAGCCCCACTACTCTGCAAAAGGCAAGGTAGAACAGCAATGAGGCCCCTCATTTAAGGGAACTATACACCCACACACATGCACACACACACACACACACACACACACACACACACACACACATAATTTTTTTTTTAAGAATCTTCCCATCTCATGTCAGCCCAAATCATATTTTTGTACTGGGGATTCAATTCAGGGATATTTTTACCACTGAGCTGCATCCCCAGACCTTTTTTATTTTTTATTTTGAGACAGAGTCTTATTCTGAGACAGGGTCTTGCCAAGTTGCTGAGGCGAGGCTTGAACTTGTGATCCTCCTGCCAGTCTGTGGAGTTGCAGGGATTATACGTATGCACCTGCACCTAGCTCCAAATCATATTTTCTTTGTTCTCTGCAATTATCATTCTTTAATTCCTATTGGTAGCACATAAAATAAGATAGTCCTATGAGGAGTCACATGATTTAGGGGCAATCATAAAAGTATTTCTTTGCAGAATTCAATCTTAAACTAACTCATTCCATGTCCTTTGCAGCATATAACTATCCATAGTTAAAGAGGTGTTTGCAATGTAGTCCTTCATTTCCCTAAGACTAAAAGCAAAAGGCAGTGCAAACATGAGGTCTGGAATGTATCCCTATGTGAAGAAATGGCAGAAAATACACTCCAGTAATAAAATTTTAAAAATTTCATTTTCTTTTGAATCATCTGGAACACCTTAATTTCATAGAACCACTTGAAAAAAATCTCCCATATAATTTTGAGTAGTAATACATTCAATGAATGATATACTGAATGAAGGATGGATGAGAGTATCATTGGAGGGATTGTCACCTAGCTTAGCAAAATGGTTCTGTGAAAGAAGTGTCTATACAGCAGCCTGAAGATGGGCTGTGTGCGCCTGGGTGAAGATGAGGGAGGCCTGCTCACTGGATCTGCTTATGACACAGGTTGGGAGTGGAAATGGGATGACATTAAATTTGTTGCCACAAGCTTTAGTTCTGGAAAATTCTTAGTTTAGGCAATTGCATATGTTTAAGATGAGGGAGACTTGACTGAATTTCACATAATCTGAGGCTTTTAATTGATCATAAAGATTTATACATGCCAACATCTTGACATAAAGCAACATATATTCTCCCTCCCTTCTCTCCATCCCCTTCCCCAACAAATCTTCTAACAGTCCATCTTTGCAGTCTTTGGCAGCATTAAGAAAGATGTATGTTCAGATCACAGGAAGGTTGACCTTGGTTTACTCTGAGTTTGTCAACTCAAAAATGTAGTACTGTGTTTAGCTCTGACACTGACCTTGACAAATCTGATGCACATATTAGTGGGAAGAGACAGACCACCTAGAGGACATACCACTTGAAGAATGGATGAGGAACTGTGCATACATTCTGTAGAACAGAAGACTCAAAGGTTCATGTATTCACATATTTGAAGAGGCATAATATAATGATTAATAGCATAGACTCTGGAATCAGAGCATAGACTCTGGGTTCAAATATGACTGGAAATAGTGGAGATGGGCACCTGACTATTTGTGAAAATTCATAAAGGAATGTGCCATGTCACATTCATCTTTGTGTATATACCGGACCTGACACAACACAGGTGTTTAATAAAGCTTTAGTTTTCCTTTATAGAAACATAATAAACAAAGAATGAAGGTTTCAGAGGCAAATTACAAAGGAGGTATATACACACACTGGTTAAGCACCTGGAAGCTACCACAAGGCAAATAATAGCAGCTTAACATTGCTTTCCCCACAGCTGGTCATGGTGGTCATGAAAATGATGTGGTATATTGAAATCATAGTTGTCTCCTGGTAACTGAATGAGGAGGCAGCTTAAGTGAGAGAGAACTGCTGCTGCTCCTTCTTTTTTCCTTTCTAGAGGGAATTTGCATTTTAAATATTGTTAGTTTTAATGGACTCAAGTCAGCTAGGAGTAGTCAGCTCTTGGCATACACTTTTCATTCTCTAATCTTGGCTCTCTTTTGTTGTTTTGTTCATAAACTTTGACAAAAGCATTTTTTCCCCTGATGTCATGGTGCCATGCTGTTTTGTCCTCAGTGAAAATATCTGCTATTGAAGCTTAATTAAAAAATACAGTTGTTCCACTTTATAGCTATCAAAAGAATCTATTATAGTGTTTATTTTCTCTTCATGTGAGATAATTTGGGGAAATGCTAGCTCCCTCACTCCACAAAAGGTCACTAAACTAAAATGAGATGGTTTAATTGATAAGCATTCTTTAAGGAAGTGCAGTATTCCCAAGATCCTATCCTTGCAGGGCTCTGGGCTTTGGAAAGAAATCAAAGGTTTTTTAAAAGTTCTGCATCTAAATGTAGCCATTCAGAAAATAGCCATGAAAATTCCTTATTTCCCCCTAAGCTATTCGTTCCTTCAAGTGTTGTGAAATGTACGATAATTTTCAAGGTCTTAGCCACTTAAATTATAAAAGATATAAAATGTTAAAATGGTTTATGATTTAAACATAACAGTTATCACTCGTTTCACAGATATTTCATGTATAATACATTCTATACAATTACATGTACCTATATATTCACATGGTTGGATAATGCCCTCTGAGAGCTAATCAAATCTTCGAGTGTTATCATACTAAATGAAGGAAAGTATTTCTACATTTCCTTGGGAACGCAGTAGGATTTTCCTTTTTGGCATGCTTCATCTGTTCGTTACCTCAATAAAAACGCTGACCCCAAAGAAAACCAACAAACCAGGTTCCCAAAACAGCGCTCTAAATGTTAAGAAATCAAAGCAAAGTCAAGTTGAGATACTTTGATATGGAAGTAGGTAGATGAGCATGGAGAAGTCTTCAAATATATTTCATGAGATTCTACCTCTCTACTTCCATACAGGAAGCTTTTCCATGCCCATTTAGTTCCACTTACATAACATGTTTGTTCAACATACCCTCTCAGATAAATCATTTAAGGGGAGTAAACAGCCTTAAAATTATATGTCTAAAATATTCTGACCCAGTTTATCTCTGTGGCTCTACTTCCTCCTTCCCTGCTGGTTCTTCATATACCAGTTACCCTCATTATCTTTTCCCAGGTCCTTTAGTCTTCTGCTTCAGGGCAGAACACAACCTGTTCTGTCTAGTATACTCATCCTTTCCCCCTTGACCTGCCTGACCCTAGGCTTCAGTCCCAGTCAACACATTGTTTCTGAAAGAAGGCCTTTCCTACATCCTCATCCTGCCCCACTGTGGAACTAGATTAGGATTCTTAGTTATCAATTCTCACAGCTTGATAGTTGTCTTTATGGCATTTAACACAATTGGATGCTTCAGCCCCCTGTGTAATGATTGGTTTATTGTCTATTTCCTCCACTAGACTGTAAAGGCAGGAGCAGTGCTCATGCTTGGTAAGATGGTGCCATGCATGAACAGGACGGATCCACTGAGCATCTAATGCTACTTGTACTTCATTTCCAATCACTTGAGTGGTGCCTGACTGGAAAATTCTGACTGGTTTATTTAAGAAAATGTCTGAACTCCTCCTGCCCCCCACCTTCGCCTCCCCTTCCCCCAGCACAAATGCCCCAGGGAGTTTGTGCAAACTGCCAATGAAAGATACTCTTTACCACAGAATCTTGTCACATGTCCTGGAATTTTATAGAAAATATATACTTGTTGTCCCCCCAACCCACAGTGGTTATTAGAAAGGAGAATTGTTCTTAATGAAACTTTAATGCTCCTGTCCTTCCCATTACCAGATGATTGGTAAGACTAATGATTTAGGGAGAATCCAAAAAATAAATTGATCATAATTAAATCCTACTCTAATCAAATTCTACTGAGATTCTTATTTTCAAAATACAAACGGCTCTGTCTAAGTTTTCCACTTAAACCCAAAGGTGAATTTTTCACTCAGTTCAGTACAATTTAGGGAAGGATATAGCTCTCAATCATGAAACTAACACACATTTCCATGTTTCTTCTGATAAACTGAAGTGTGTCTGGCACCACCCTCAGACTTGCTACAGAATTTACAAAACAAAGAAAGAAAATATTAAAAACCAAAAGAAAAAACATTTGCATTTCTGAGAGGCAATCTTCTATGACTATTACCTTGGAAGAAAATAAAATTTGTTTGACTTAATGCTGTCTGCAGTAAAATGACCACAGGGACAGGTCTAAATGGTTTATTAAGTAAGAAAGATTGAACACATGAAAAATTGTTCTCTCTTAAAACATTTCTAACCCACACATGTAATTTATATCATGGCAAAATTCAACACAAAAACTCTATTGTTTTTGGCACAATACCTGCAAACATCCCTGGTTAGGATGCAAAAAAGCACAGCTTAATACTGTTGACAACCATAGCTTTAGACAGTGATTTCTATCATTATTTTTTATGGAAACAAATGAAAAGAAATAAATATAAAGTAGAAGATCAAGTTCTTAAAGATATGAAATATTCTGATCTTTTGATTCTTATTTGCACATTAACATCATAAATAATATGCTCTAAATACCTCAAATGGATTGGGAATGAAAGAAATGTCTTTGCAATGAAAGTTTACTCCCTAGGATATTTGAAAAAGATGCCAGTATTTAAGTTAACCAATATCTGTTTCTAGTGGGTTTTATTATAAGAAGTGACAGTCTCTTTCTGGAGAGAGAGGATAATTCTTTATGCTTGCTACATTCTATTCCATTTTCAATAAGATGTAAATGGCCTGCATTAAATGAATTCCATGATCAGTTAATATCCAAAGCAGTTTTTTCTCTATTACATCTGTGTGTTTACTATACAATAGGAATAGTTAATTCCTAAAAATAAATATGAAAGAATAAAATACAGGGCATCATTTTCAAATTGGTAATGCCCAGTTCTTCCAGAGCCATATAATTCTTTGTTTTTATGGATTATAGAGTAAGAATGTGAAAAGGGAGGACCAGGGTGCAGGTCTGAATGAAATAGAAGAAGAATGTGGTTAAATTATTTGGACATTCCAGCTACTTCACTTTCTTAAATTTTAATAATGATTTTTTAAGAAAGAATTCATGTGTGACAAAATATAAGGTAAAATCAGTTAGAGCATTCCATGCTACAGTGCAAAGAGTAGTGGTCCCTGGTTCTTTCCCTTTTCCTGCTGTGCAGTCTCAGATTAATTATTTCAGGAAAGGTCACCTTTGAGCCCCATTTGGTTTCTTGCAATCTGGTTTCCTTATCTGAAAACAACAGATATTATGATGAGAATCAGGCAAAATCATGGAGTCTATGAAAATGTTTTTAATTGTGAAATGACATAAAGGGTCAGGAAAATGATGCTTGAAATATGTTTTTATCACAGATGACCAGTCTAAAGAGTTGGTAAAAAATTTAAGGGATGAATATCTGAACTGCGTGGTGGTCTAGGTTTACTGTTTCAAGTTCCAATTTACCTCTGTAGACATAGCTTTAGAATTGAGTAAAATGTGCAGAAGTAACCTACATAATCTATTTTATGAGGTTCTATTAAACTTATTACTGATTTATTTCCTATTGTAAATTGAAAAACAGTAAACATAAAAGCTTCCAACAATTTGGAATGGTATATAAAAAAGTACCACTACTTGCTTCATCCTTCTTGACCTCTCTCTCCCTCTTGTGCATATGTACAAGCACATGCACAATGAAACACACACACACATACACACATGCACACACACACACATATATACATACACACATGATTCCCAATTTCCACTTTCCAGAGATAATCACTATGATCAGATTCTTGTAAAATCAAATACTTTGAAGTTGAAAAACATTGCAAGACATTTATGGATTTCAAAAAATTGAAGAAATCATAGAAATTATGTTATGCCATTTAGAGTTGGTGAAATCTCAAGTTCCCATGGAACAACAGAGTGACCAATTGGTGGGTGAGGGAATTGAAACAATAGCCCTGTAAACAAACTGTCCAAAGTGAATGGCCAGAGATAGCCTACAACAAAGATGGAATAATGCCTTAACGGAACACTGCCTCTTCCTCATGGTTTATAACCACTTGATGACGTTCTTTAACATGTTTTAATGATTATCATACCTTCCCCTTCACAAAGAATTGATTTATTATGGTTTAAATTTAAAGAATACTAGTTCCCCAATTTTGAATCGGGCTTAGATTACAGAACACATAAAATCAATGACCGTTCCAGGCAAGAAAAACATAGTATTCATTTAAGTGCAAAAAGAATAGTCCTGTGGAAAAATTCTTCATGTGATTCTCCATACTAACCATTTCCACCACCAGCCTCTCCACCTCCTCTTCACCCAGCACTGTCATCAGCATTAGCATACTTAACACTTTCATGGTAACTTAGCATTCACAAACTACTTTATATTTTATTTATTTTAATTCTAAAAAAATTTGTCCAAATAGCTTTCATTTTTAGAAAAGATTTTCTATAGCTCAAAGCAGTGAAGTGCTTGGTTCAAGGTCACTAAATTAAAGAGGTCTTTTCCTCTCACCAGTATTGACTGATAGCTTTTAGGTATCTATCTGTACTCACTTATCTCCTCTCTAGCTCCAGAACCCACATCTAACCAACAAACTCAAAGTTTGCACTTTGCAATACCAAATGTAGTTAAACTCATAGTTTCTAAGCTGAGCCCACAATATTTTCCCATATGCCTGATTTTCTCTTGTTTCTCCCTGCCCTGCTTGCAGTGAGTAGTGTCATTATCCTTTCAATTGTTTAAGCCAAAAGTTTAGATATCATTAATCCCCTCAATGTGTTTTCTCAACATGCATATATACTCCATTGCCACACCCAATGGAGTCTGCCCTCTGAACATTTCTCAAATTGGCCCACTTCTTGTTTCTACCATGAACATTATAGTCCAAGACACCACCATTCCATATTGAAATTCTTTCTATATGTGCATTCTGCCTTTTCATTACCACTCCTACCCCATCTATTCTCTGTGCTATAGGCAGAGCAATCAGTTAACAGATTTGCTTAAAATCTTTTGTTGGCTTCCCAGTTGCTATGGTTTGGATGTGGTTTGTCCCCACCAAACTTGTGTTGAAATTTAACTGCCAATATATTGGTATTAAGAGATGGTGGGACCTTTAAGAATTGTATCATTGAGGCTGTACCCTGAGAAAGGGATTAATGTAGTTCTTGGAGGATCGGGTTAGTTATTGTGAGAATTATAAAGTATCTGGTCCTCCTTATCCTATTTTCTCTTCTGCAAATGTCTACTTGCTCTTCTGCTTTTTCCTATCATGTAAGAATGCAGCATCAGGTCCTTACCAGGTGTGGCTATCTTCTCTTGAATTTCTCAATCTCCAGAACTGTAAGCTAAATAAATATCTTTTACTCCTAAATTCCTCAGTCTTAGGTATTCTGTTATAGCAACAGAAAATGGACTAAGACACTAGTGCTCTTTAGAAAAAGATAAGAATTCTTAGCATGGCCTATAATGGTTAAGACAACCCTGACTCTCTAGCCAGATTCCTGCCCTCACATTTTGCTTTTGTCACCTGGGCTTTAGATATTCCATATACCTGGAATGCTTATGCCCATCTGCTGTCACCAGTTAAATCCTAATTCATTCTTCAGCTCCAATGTCACTTTCTCAGGAAAGCTTTTCCTGATCACTAGATTTATATTGGGGGAATTTCTCCATTATTATAAGTGTGTGTGTGTGTTTACTTGTTCTGTTACTTTCCATGGTCTTGCAAATTCTGATAGCTTCTCACTATTGCATCCTCTGGTGCCTAGCATAGGGTCTAGCACCTGTAAGACACTCAGTAAATATGTGTTGGAGCCATGCTCAGACTTGCTGACCCCCAATTTTATGCATAATGTTTCTACCACTGCCCAAACCTAGGGGGCACAAGTGCTCAGATCATTAAATGAAAAGGAATTGGTTCTTTTAGTTTGGAAACTTGGAGATGAAGTTCTGAGCCAACATGGCACATTTCAGCACTGCCAAAGGTTTATGGCTTACTATTGCTAATAGTCAAATATGTAGGAAGCAGTGCTTTGGCTTTCTCCACTAGGGTAAAACTAATGTACAGAAAGGATTATAGTGGAATTTATAAAACTTTTACTTTTAAAAATAATGACAACCCATATTTCATTAACCCCCCTGTTATATGGTGCTTTGGATAGGGGTGTGGGGGAGGGAGGTGTTAAAGTCTTGGTTCTCAGCTCCTTGAGAATTATAATGCAATTTTAAAAATTGGTTCTAAAACTGTAGAGAAAAATGTAACATTTACTTTAAGATTTGGAAGACAGTTCTTCTCAGGGTCATGATTAACAAATTAAGTATGTATTTACTAGTATAATTTAGCTAACAGCTCATTTGGCAAAATGCTGGTTGACATTTCACTGAATATAATTAGAAAAAACTGGACAGACAGTGAATATAATGAGACATGAGGAGAAGAGTTCACTCCAATACCTTTTGTGCTATTCGCTAAAGGTTTTTCTGGGCAGTGGGAGCCTGTGTATACTGTGGAAGTTATAAGGATTTTGGTTGCTGCCAATAAATGTATCTGCTCTTGAAGTTTACTGTGGTAACTTGGGGACACTTATTTTGGCAATGTGGAAATCTCTATTTTTAGAATTATTTCCTGAAATCAACATCTTACTTTTTAAAATAAAGAACTTATGTTATATATGACCTTCAGTGCCTATTTTTCCCCTCTGGAATTTTGTTTGATTATGGGATCAAATTCAATTCTAACACTAAGCCCTTCAGCTATAAGATTTCTCCCAGTTTCCTAGACAAAGGAGTATCAACTAATATAGTGACTTCCTCAAGTACAAACACTTCCTTTTACTATCCATAAAAGGGGAAGAAAATCCCCAACCTCGCACAAACTCTTCCTTTTATCCCTTCTTCTCTTTTTTCCTTCATTCCCCTGTTTCATTCAATCTACATTTACTGAGGGGTTGGCTATGTGTTTTAATCTCAGAATACAGCACTGGAAAAAAAAATAGACAAAGTCTCTGTTCTTATGAAATTTACATTCTTATATATCCTTTATAAATGGAAATGAAGAATGGGTGAAAGTAGTGCCATTGTTGATGTGCAGGGAAGGATATCATATATTGCAAAAGGGAGATAAATATCCCTCAATTTTAAAACCTCCTTTCCTAGTTTGAAAGTTAGAGAAACCAATTGTTTTTAAATATGATGATTTATTGGACAGAATAAAGTCTGATGGAGATTTATTTTTAGAATATTGGTCCAAATTAAGAAAGGCCAAATATAAGAATTTGTACAATAATTTTCAAACATTATCTAGAATAAAATATCATATTATTATTAACTAGTGGCTTCCAAAATGATGTTTATCTAAATGGGATGTTCTATTTTCATTGTGTCTTTTCAGAGTTTCTCTGGATCTCCTGGAGAAGCCCCTTGAGACTAGGGCAACATCTTAGTCATCTTAGGATACCCAGGGCTTTATAGAATGCCTGGTACATACAGCAGTTGCTTAATAAGCTGTTCAATGAAATATAGCATTATCTTCAGATTCTTAACAAGGTTGGTTTACAAACTAGCAAGATAAATGGACTCCTCCCACAGTTTTAGAATATTCTGATGTTTAAATGAATGACTAGGCTTCTGGTTCTTTACTAATAATATAGAACATTTAATACTTTGAGTATGGATTAATTGTAAGGTGAAGTTTGTTTTGTGTATTTTTTTAAAGTTTGGGAACATGTGACCATCTGTAGATCTTATCCTTTTTTCTGAATTTCTTTCTGGGCAGTGGGAATAAATTCATTATATTGTAATAGTAAATACACTAAAATACATTCACAAATATATGTAAGTAAGATATATCAATATTTATCTAATTTGTGTAAATAATTTATATAATTCATTTCATCATATGTAATTTCTTTCTTTATTTTCTTTTTTGGGGATAGAACCCAGGGGCTCTTAACCAGTGAGCCACATCCCCAGACCTTTTTTGTATTTTTATTTAGAGTCAGGATCTCACTGAGTTGCTTAGGGCCTCCTTAAATTTCTGAGGCTGGCTTTAAACTCAAAATCCTCCTGCCTCAGCCTCCTGAGTTGCTGGGATTACAGGTTTGCACCACCACACCTGGTTCATTTTATGTAATTTCTGTCTCAAGCCCTTGGAGAGCTGGAGAATCAGCAGAATAAGACACTTCTCTTATGCTACATGAATTACTTGTCTCAGAGTCTAAAAAAGTGGTCAGTCCATGGATGTGTGACATCACATAGGGGGGATTCTGCAACACTATAGATTAAAAACATAACCTTTGCTACTTTTATACAGTAGAAATCAGGTAGTTGGCATGTAAGTTACCATTAAAAATAATGAAAATAATAATAATTATTATTATATTGCACCAGAAGCAAATGATCCTAGAATAATTTATTTATTGTTTACTCTCAATTAACCTATGTAAATTTATTTTTTATTTTAAAACGTTTTATTTTTATTTTTTTAATTGTAAACAAATGGGATACATGTTGTTTCTCTATTTGTACATGGAGTAAAGGCATACCATTTGTGTAATCATAAATTTACATAGGGTAATGTTGTTTGATTCATTCTGTTATTTTTTCTCTTCCCCCCACCCCTCCCACCCCTCTTTTCCCTCTATACAGTCCTTCCTTCCTCCATTCTTGCCACCCTCCTTAACCGTAACCCTAAACCTAACCCTAACCCTAACGCTAACCCTTCCCACCCCCCATTATATGTCATCATCCGCTTATCAGTGAGATCATTTGTCCTTTAGTTTTTTGAGATTGGCTTATCTCAGCATGATATTCTCCAATTTCATCCATTTGCCTGCAAATGCCATAATTTTATCATTCTTTATGGCTGAGTAATATTCCATTGTGTATATATGCTGCAGTTTCTTTATCCATTCATCAGTTGAAGGACATCTAGGTTGGTTCCACAATCTGGCTATGGAGCAGCAATGAACATTGATGTGGCTTTATCTCTGTAGTATGCTGATTTTAAGTCCTTTGGGTATAGGCCAAGGAGTGGGATAGCTGGGTCAAATTGTGGTTCCATTCCAACCTTTCTGAGGAATCTCCATACTGCTTTCCAGAGTGGCTGCACTAATTTGCAACCCCACCAGCAATGTATGAGTGTACCCTTTTCCCCACATCCTCGCCAACACCTATTGTTGCTTGTGTTCTTTATAATCACCATTCTAATTGGGGTGAGATGAAATATTAGGGTAGTTGTGATTTGCATTCCTCTTATTACTAAAGATGTTGAACATTTTTTCATATATCTGTTGATTGCTTGTACATCTTCTTCTGTGAAGTGTCTGTTCATTTCCTTAGCCCATTTGTTGATTGAATTATATGTATTCCTGGTGTAGAGTTTTTGAGTTTTTTAAAGATTCTGGAAATTAGTGCTCTATCTGAAGTATGAGTGGCACAGATATTCTCCCACTCTGTAGGCTCTCTCTTCACATTACTGATAGTTTCCTTTGCTGAGAGAAAGCTTTTTAGTTTGAATCTATCCCAGTTGTTGATTCTTGCTTTTATTTCTTGGGCTATGGGAGTCCTGTTAAGGAAATCTGATCCTAAGCCAACAAGGTGAAGATTTGGACCTACTTTTTCTTCTATAAGCTGCAGGGTCTCTGGTCTGATTCCGAGGTCCTTGATCCATTTTGAGTTGAGTTTTGTGCAGGGTGAGAGATAGGGGTTAAATTTCATTCTGTTGCATATGGTTTTCCAGTTTTCCCAGCACCATTTGTTGAAGAGGCTATCTTTTCTCCATTGTATATTTTTGGCCCCTTTGTCTAGTATGAGAAAATTGTATTTATTTGGGTTTGTGTCCGTGTCCTCTATTCTGTACCATTGATCTACCTGTCTATTTTTATACCAATACCATGCCATTTTTCTTACTATTGCTTTGTAGTAGAGTTGAAGATCTGGTATTGCGATACCCCCTGCTTCGCTCTTTCTACTGAGGATTGCTTTAGCTATTCTGGGTTTCTTATTCTTCCAGATGAATTTCATAATTGCTTGCTCTATTTCTGTAAGGTACGTCATTGGGATTTTAATTGGAATTGCATTGAATTTGTATAGCACTTTTGGTAGTATGGCCATTTTGACAATATGAATTCTGCCTATCCAAGAACATGGGAGATCTTTCCATCTTCTAAGGTTTTCTTTAATTTCTTTCTTTAGTGTTCTGTAGTTCTCATTGTAGAGGTCTTTCACCTCTTTTGTGAGATTGATTCCCAAGTATTTTATTTTTTTCGAGGCTATTGTGAATTTAAAAATATCTAGGCAGAATTTAAAAATTGAGGCTGACATTTTTTTTTCTTCATGAGCTCAAAATTTCTTTAGAACATGAAAACTTCAACTTTCTTGATAGAGTGATATGACTGAGAAAAGAATGACATAGTTCTAGAAATTCCTATTAGTGATAAAAGGAAAGCATTCAGATATGGTATCTTCTTCAAGAAGATAAACTTATGTCAGATTTGGGTTCAAGTCTTTGCTTTACTATTTACTATGAGATCTGGGCAATATACTTGATCTTTCTAAACCTAAGTTCCTGGATTTGAATAGGATAGCAACACTCAGTACATAATACTGATGTAGGGATCAAATTAGATAATGGATATAAATGTTCCACATAATAAGGCATGATAAACACCCTAGAAATGAAACTGTTATCAGAGATAGGATCCCTCCCCCACCAGATTTTAATCCATTAAATAGTTACCTTACTGACAGGAATAATGTTTTTGACATTGTAGTAGAAGCCAAAATAAACCATGTTGAAAACTCCATGACGTCCCAAAGTTGCTGTAAATCCTTTGTTGAGGCCCTGGAGTCCCAAGCCTTCCTTCTTAATGATTTGTCTTGCATAACCTAAGGTGGATGGTTGCTACAGGAGAGAAAAGCAAACCCAGAAAGATCAACTTTGGGACCATGGAACAGAGTAAATTACTGTATTAGCTTCCCTTTAAGCCAGAATTATAAGGATTTTTTTTAACCCAAACATGAGCATTCATGCCTAGATCTGTGCTTTCAAAATTAGCAAACCCAAAAAGCAAACAAAATAGCATGGATAACAACAGGATTTATAGGAACATTGTTGGCAAATGAAAACTATCTTTGGTGGAATTAGTGAAACTAATGTCATGTAATAACTATCACCACTTTCAGCATGTAAATAATTGTATCCAATTCTGAATTATCCACTCTAATGAAGGGGATTAGCCATACAGATAAATTAGAAATCCAGAACTACACATCATCCAAAAGGAATTTATACTTGGCTCCTGAATCCAGCATATTTACCTTTTTAATTATGTTTTTCTAAACTAATGTTAAAATTAGTCTTGATCCTATTGCCTCAATAGTTTTAAACTGATGCTAGGTTAGAAATCAGTCATGGATAAAGAGCTGTTGATTGTACATATCCTAAAGAAAGTAGGCAATGAGTGCATTTATCACTTGCTGTGATAAATTATAAATCAGTGGTGATGGAAGAACTAGGTTACCTTTATAATTTATTGATTACCCAAGACTGAAATACCTTAACTGCTGGGATCCAATCTGCTACTTTTGGAACTTGCTAAGGAACTCACTGAAGTTTGCTCTGAGGCTTATAATTCATGGCAATACAATTACAACTACTCATGGGTTTTTTAAAAACTATGAGTGATTGTTTCATTTTATGGAGTTAGTATACAAAGGATAACTCTCTCACATTTTGACTAAAGAGTAAATGTGGAAAAATGTTTGCTGTTTAATTTTTTCCCCCCAGGAGGCAAGCAGTGACATGACATTTGTTTGATATTTTATTAGAACAGGTTGCTGGAGTGATCAAAACAGTGTGATGCAGACTGTTTTCTTATCATGTGCAATTAAGGTTCTCAATTAGGATAGTGCCCTCTTCATCTACCTAAGCTTTCCAGTCTCATACAGCTGAGGACCTGAGATAGGAAGGATGGTAAGCTCAGAGACTAACAAGGTTCTAGAGCAATGGAGGAACCAATGGCTTTAATGAAAGTGCAGACAATAATGGCTTTCCAAAATAAAAAAAAAAAAAAGAAAAAAAGAAAAAGAAAGAAAGAAAAGACAGAAAGAAAATGTCTATTGTTCAAGAACCCTAGTTTGCTAAATCATCAGAATTGGGATGACTAAAGTATTAATTTGTGTGGCATCTTTCTCACAATCTTCAGAAAAGAAAACTTCTATTAAATCTTGGTGTCAACAAATATTCAAATGGCATTTATTGATATCTGTAACCCATTTTCATTGGTGTGGGTGCTGGGTGGCTAAAAGGAAGTGCAACACATGGATTTTAAACTCAAACTTTGTTGAGTTTGAGCCCTAGTTGTCAATAAATAAATCAGAGAGTAACATAGTAATTGAAAATAAGAGCTTAGAGGTAGACAGCTCCAGTTTGAACCTCAGCAATATCACTTTCCAGCTTTGGCAAGTTTTTTATCTCCTCTGATAACATCTTTATTTCACTAGTTTGTAAACAAGGGTAATAATAGAATTTTTCTCACAAAATCATTATATATGTCACTATATATTTAGCTATTTAATAATAGTAGCAATTATGCTGACAATCATAAAAACAATGATAATAATAAAATAACATATAATTTCACTTTTAGTTTAAGACAGTGGCAGTCAAAAGGCAGAGGTTGAGTTGAGGGAGAAGATATGCTTAATCAGTTTCTTCCTTCTGGATGTCCTTTCCTTTTCCCAGTTCCTGGACCCTTATGATAAAGTCCACCAGAAATGCATGAGGAATGCAAGGTAACAGATCTGCTTTCTCTGAGACCCAAACAAATCCAACCCTAAGGCTAGTAATAACCTTCTGAGCATAGTACCTTACTGTAGGGATTTTATTTTCTTGAGCTACTAGTAGATGCTCTAAATTGGTCTCGCTTCTTGAAGTTAGCACCTGGGTAAGAGCCCTCTACTTGGCAAGCCTATTATGGGTTCTAGAAGTAAAGCCACAAGAGAGCGAAGGTTTAGAATAGAAAAGCGCTTAAGCTAGGCCTCCACTGCCTGGCTTTGGAGCCTGGAGAATGTTTTCACATATATTATCAGGTACCTGGAACATGGGAAATGCTCATCAGTGTTACTGTGTTCACAGATACTTCACCCTTATTTATTTGTAATTTAATTCTCTCAACTAGTGTGTGAGATAGGTGTTATCATCATCCTTTTTTGACACATGAAGAAACTAAGGCTTAGAAGTCAAGTTACTTGCAAAAGGACACAAAATACATGAGCATTGCCAGAGCTCAAACTGGGGCCCTTGAACTACAAGTTTTATCCTCTGTTTGGTTCTGCCATTCTGACGTATGTGATTGCTTCTTGCAACAAACCCCATAAGGTGGGCAGCAGGTTCTGTATATTCTCATCGTTTGGGTTAGGAAACAAAGAATAGTTAAGCAATGTTACTAGGCAAAATGCTACTGATAAATGGCAGATTCTGCATTCTTTTCACACTTATTTTTGTTATATATAAGTGACAATATTTTCAGAGTTTGATAATCAACTGAAAAACTAACAGATACACAATAGTACAAATATATTTTTCTGGCATGTTGGGTCCTTGGGATAAAGAAAAACCGGAATTCTAATGCCTACAAAAATCTGAAGTAGAAGCATTATGTGTTTTTGTTTTTGTTTTGTTTTTTTCTTCTTCATTCAGGGACATTGTATCACACACATGTAAGCAAATATTTAATTAGAAAGGCAAAACATGACTTCCACTAGGATGCTTAAACAGGAAAATATAGAATCATTTTGACTAGTTCTCTGTAAACACAAGAAATTTTACTAAACTTATTTGATTACTGGGCTTCCATTTTTAAAAAAATGGTGGCAGATTAGCATCATCAGTCAAATGATTCCAAATACTATCCAACCCAGCAGGTTGCCCATCACTTCAGTTTCCCTATGATAGTTATATTCACTTTTATTTTCATATTTAGTTACCAATTGTGGGCCAAATTGCATTCTAACTTTCCTAGCTATACCTTTCACTGACTTGGGATATAGCTAATGTTGTGACCACACACTATTTTTGACATTGGTTTATGGGAATCTTCAGTTCACTAGTACCTTTTAGAAGCATTTCCATTGGAAGTACCTCAAATTCTTCTTTAATTTTGATTTCAGTTTATTGCCAACTGCTAATACTGGGAATTCCATGTTTTTCCTACATTAGTAAGTGTTATAGACTGTGCTAAATGTCTAGCACAGTGCTTTGATTATGTTCTCAGACTTGCACACTTTTTGGTTTAGTTTGTATTTGGAAATATATGCTGATAATTCCTTTTATATATATTTATGATAGTATTCCACAATGGTTATGGAATATGTAATCAAATTTCTGTTTAAAAAGTCCTTAAGAGGTTTAATTTAAAAAGAATATCCTAAGTGAAATAAGCCAAACATAGAAAGAAAAATATTGCTTGATCTAACTTACATATGAAATCTTTGTTTTAAAGGTCATTTAAATATACAGAGATAGAGATTAAAATGGTGTTTGCCATGGCAGTCGGGTGGGTAGGGAAGGAGGAGGAAATAAGGATATATAGGTCAAAGGATGTAAAGTATCCAAGGATACAAAATAGCAGATATGTAGGATGAGTAAGTCTAGAGTTTTGATGTCCATCATGAAAATCACAGTTAATAAAATCAGATTGTGTTAGGATTTTGGTTAAGTAAGTATATTTTAGCTATTCTTCTCACACAAAAGAGTAACTGAGATGATAGATGTTAATCTGCTTCACTATAGTAACCTTTTTACTTTCCATATGTATCCCATAACATCATTTGTACATCCCAAATAAGCATAAGAAAATTTAAAAATTAATTTTAAGGGACTGGGGTTGTGGCTCAGTGGTAGGGTGCTTGCCTAGCATGTGTAAGGCACTGGGTTCAATCCTCAGCAACACATAAAAATAAATAAACAAAATAAAGCCATTGTGTCAACCTACAACTAAAAACAATGAAAAATTTTTTTAAAAAATTAATTTTAAAAGATGCAAACACACAAAAACATACACAAAAAGAAATAAAGGAAAGGAAGAAAAGGTTCTTTGTGTAAACAATGCTCCCAGGCACCACTCTGGGGCACTGATTCCTTACTCTCCAAGATCCCAGTTCTACCTACAAATCACTGAGATGACTTATGGCAGGCTGAATTATTTTTTCTGGCATTCTTCCATCCAACTACTGACCATAGCTGGCTCTGATTAGTTTGTGTGATCACTGACAGAGGTTTTAGGCAGTGGGCATTGTTCCCTGGGTAAATAACCATCAGAATATGGTCAATAGGTATAGGCATTGGGTGTGTCAGTGGATTTCCTCCATCTCTAAGGCCAGGGAAGAATTCTAGGCACACCACGTCAAGAGACAGCACGCTCCACATGTGTTCCTTTACTTACTTTCTAAAGCAGGGCTAATACTGTTGCATTTTATTGCCAAGGGAATGAGGGTGTTACACTGGATTTCATCACGTGGATGGAAAGCAAACCGGATGAGACCTTTACACAGTGGATTGTGTCCATATTTGCACCTTCAGAAGAATACTGCTTTGTTCAAAAAGAGGAGACCCAGTTGCTACATTTAGGTAAGAAAATATGCTTTCTCTTCAGGAGATAGATGATCACCTATACTTTTGATTACTAAATGAGGTCTTGATGCATTTTCATAAATTCAAAAAAAGAAAAAAAGAAAAGAAAGACCTGCCTTTTATTTGAGAACAAAATGTATGTGAAAGGAGAGGAGAGGAATCAGGCTCACGGGTCCACATTTATACATTTATTTTAGCTTTAGTTCATTAATTTATCTTTTTGGTTCATTAATTCAACAATATAGTTTATTTTAGTAGGACATGATTATGAACAAAAAAGATATCCCAAATATAATTATATTCTATCTACTTTGGATAAACAGATCTATTTTTTAATAATCTGAACCCTCCCAGATGCTGAGCCATGGAACTATGTGGACACCCAGTTGCTGCCCAGGGTTCAGGGGGAGCACAGGCCCCTGGAGGTGAGAAAACGGTGACACTACCTTGCCCTGCACTGTTGGCAGAGCAGGAAGGATGATGATGGTGTCATGGCCACAAAAGCTACCACTGAGATGATACTGGCAATAAAGGCGTCTTTGCTTCTTTATGGTTCCAGAAACACTTCCTTTTGATTTTTCTTAGAGCTTTTTCATTATCCAGGTTTCTTTGTCCAAATGAAAGCCTTATGGTTGAGTAGAAAAAGACTTCTATGTTAACATTCAGTTCCTTAGAACTACTAATATCATTGGGTTTTATTTTCTCTACCTATAAGATAGGAATAAAGCCACCAACATTATAAAAAGAGAATTTGGAATATCAAATGAGCACTGGGAAAAGGGGAAGAGTTCACAATGGTGGTGAGAGGGATGAGATTATGGGGAAGTGTTGGCAGAAATCATCAATTATCTTCTCTTTAGACGGTTCTATATTACTTCATTTGAGGAAAAAACACATTATGTGAGTAATTTACAAAATTACATAAAAGTTTTTTAAAAAAATAAAGGGAAAAACATGTAAGGTATCTTTCAGTGTCTGACATATAATAGATGTTCTGTAAATGGTAGCCATTATCATTAAAGTCTTGATTCTGAAAGCAGAAATCTAGGGTTCCTGGCACAGCTGAGTGGAAGACTGAAGTCTATTTTTTGTAAATGATAATAGAAAGGTAACTTGGCTGTTCCCTTAGGCATTGTTGAAAGATAACTATAGGAATAGATTCATATGCATAATTTTCTTTTCTGCTCACAAACATCACAGAGTGGAAAGAAATAATTTAGGTACTGAACAGTTGCCAAGCAGCATTTCACACAGTAATGTAGGAAAAATTTGAACTTAATACATCATCATGAATGCTGACATGCCCTTGAAGCTGGCTTCTCACACTGTCTGTAAACTCAACCACACACTATGTATAACTCAACTTCTCTCTCTCCCTTTCTTGAAAGAGATGATTACAAAATACAGCCCTTCAATTTACTTTATGTTGACCCCACATAACATTATGAAGTTTAGTCAAGCAATTTGTTCATTGCCTATGGTGAAAGTTAATCTCTAAGCTTTGTGATATCATATATGATCTAATTGGGCTCTATTAGATTGTTAAGTTCCCAGCACAGAGTGTGCAGAACCATATTTAGTGGTGTTATCCACAAACCAGAAACAAAATCAGAACTAATTTCTTCTTAAAAGTTTTTATCTCTAAAGATTTTATCATCAATTACACATTTACTATTTATTCACTGACTCTTATAGAGCAAGTAGAAGACTAATTATTTCTTTCTTGGTTTTAATATCTTTAAAGATTACATAGAGGTAAAACAGGCTTTTGCAATTTCCTAAAGGATTATTTAGGGAAATTGTACCTCCTTTAATATTTGGGGGTGAGAATGATTATGTTCATGTGTGATGCAGTCAAAAATGAGAGAGTAGAAGGAAAACCTGTGCCCCAGTCACACATCAGAGGCAAATCCTATAGACCTTAAGGGAAGGAAAATATAACCCTTTAGCCAAATAATAACTTTGAAGTAGATTTCAAAGTGGAGAGAAAAACTGGGAAACAATTCATACAAGATTTTGCTCCTGGGGAGAAATTCACATTTTCCAAGCTAAGAGAGACTATGTCAGCCAACCACCACTTGGCTTAGCATAACTGATATGGGACTTCTAGTTCTTGTAAATATACAGATTTTTTTAAAGAGGTATTCAGTTAGAAGGGAGAAAGTTCCTATAAGGATAACAAGCTACAAAGTCACACTTTTGGCAAGACTGGGCTTGCAAACCATCTCCTCCAATAGAAGAATCCCTGGCCAAGCTTAGTCTTAAGCCAACAAGATTACAAACTAGAACAACCCTTTGCTTGGGTTTAGTCTGAAGGATGGTGGGAAATTTGGATCTATCCTGATTTTATCAGAACATGTTTTTATACCCATTGAACCAAACCAGAGCATGACAAAGTTGTGATTACTCTACTCTCCTTAGAAGGTCAAGCATATTTAAATTAGGGACTGGTTTTCTTTATTCACTGTGAATTTCAAGATGTTGGCCAAGGTTCTGGTACTGGAATTGGAGGAAGTGTGGCTGGGATTATAATCTTTGACTGATACAGTGGTAATTTAATAAATAGAGGCAAGACAAGTACACCTATTGGAATATTTTATATACAGGTTGGAAGGATATGAAGGCAGTACCAGGGACCAAAGAGTCCACAATTTCCTTTAAATTTTTGGAATAATTTATGGTTAAATTGGGTGGGAAGGCATATTTTGTGGGTAACATGCCTCTAACTGGTTAGAGGATTAGTCTAGACCACAGAGAAGACAACCAGGGTGTCTGGAGCTGCACGGTACCTGCCGTGCCTGAGAAGGCCTGCTGGGAATTGTACTTGGGCTCCAGGACTGCAGCTCCCATCAGACGGCTGCCAAGGACTCTCTGCCCTCAGGACTACATTTGGACCTCTGTTACAGGAACCTTGCCCTGGACCCCTTGCTGCAGGGGTCCCATTCTAGTCCTCTTCCAGCAATGTCTTCTCCACATAGCCAAGGGGACACTCACCTACATCTCACACCTCCTTTCTTTGCAGCTGGGACTGTGGTAGTTCTTCGGTTCCATCTTTATCACTCTGCTATTGCCTAGAAGCTGTAATGTGTAACATCAGCCTGTTTTATTCAGACTGTTTTCCACTACAGAGTCCCTCTCAACTGTGGCAATTTTGTGGGAATTTTCATGTTTAAAAGGCCATGTTGACTCACCACTTTAGGTTAGAGAAATCGGAAAATTCAAAATAACTCATGTTGGATTCCATGGTGGTTCATCTCCAGGATTGAAGTTAAAGAAGCTGAACTCAGACATTCTGTCAGAGAAACTCACACAAATGGCAGGAGCAAAGTTATCTACCTGCAAAATAAGCCCCAATGGGGAATCCATTCTGCTTTATTTACAGGTGATATCAGGTCAGCTGGCCATTCTGCATGAAGCCCTCACATTTAATGTCCCACAAGAATTCTTAGCTGTAATTGACTGAAAAGGCTGAACACGAGCTCAGTTCATGAAGTGACTAAGAAACTTGATCAAGAGACCTTGTTAATGTTATATACTATTCCAGAGAAATAAAATCTTGACTGTTGCAGAATTCTTCCTATAGGGGCCTCAAATGTTCTTATTTTATCTCTAACATCTGTTGCTATTCATTAGTTATTTATAGCTAACAGATAGCCAGCTACTACTGTTTATGATAGTGGACTTGCCTCTGTTTATGACAATGAGTCTGACTTCTCAAAGGTCTATAAGCTTCCTGCCTGCCATTAAGCCTTGATAAATAAGTCAGGCTGGACCAATCTCTCCCTTTTTCTCTTTCCCTTCCCTCCCCAGCCTCCGGTAATCACTCTTCTCTCTACTTCTGTGAGATCAGAGTTTGGGATTTCACTTATGAGTGAGATCAAGAGGAATTTGTCTTTGTCTGGCTTATTCCACTTAACATAATGTCCTTCAGATTCATGTATATTACCACAAGTGACAGTATTTCTTCTTTTATTATGGTGGAATAGTATTCCATTGTGTATATGTTCCACATTTTCTTTATCCATTTATCATTTGATGGACACTCAAGTTGATTCAATATCTTGAATATTGTGAATAATGCACCATTGAACATAGGGGTGCAGATGTCTCTTTGACATAATGATCTCATTTACTTTGGATATTTATGAAGTAGTGGGGTTACTGGATTAAATGGTAGTTCTTACTTTTAATTTATTGAGGAATCTCCATACTATGGCTACGAGGAATAGGGAACAAGGTGTTCTCTGGCACAGTAGAGTAACTATGATATTGTATGGAGTATTTCAAAATAGAAGGGAGGATTCTGAATGTTCTTACCACAAATAAATAACAACTGCATGAAGTCATGATATGCCAAATACCCTGATTTTTATACATTTACTGAAACACTACATTGTACCCCATAAATCTGTACCATCATGTGTCAGTTAAAAACAAAAGAAAAATTAAAAAGAATTCAGTCTCAATGGATGGTACTGACATGAGAATGCCCTAGTGGACTGAGAGAGAAGACTGACCACCACTCAGTGATCTGCATCTGTTCCCATCACTGAAGTCAGCTGTGACCGCTCAATATTAATTGGGGCAGTATCTCAAGATAAATTTGTCTCTACTTAAGCTTACGGATTTAAAAGATCAACTTGCATCTAGAAATAGTTCTTACTGGTTGAATACCTACTATTCTGTGTTAAGACATTTGCATACATTATCACATTTGAATTCTTGTAAATAGCATGCTGCAATAATTACTAGTAACATTTTTTAAACCATCATTATACATCAGATTGTATTGACATCTTTACATATATGACTCATTTAATCCCCACTACACTCTTTGACAGGGTCACTGCTATTATTCTTCCCTAAAAAATGAGGAAACTGGACTACAGTCAAGGTAGGAAATATGAAGCATATCACATAATCAATTAATTGTGAGCCCCTTCACGGCTGTTCTACACAGCACACAGAAATGTCCTGCTGTAAGATGAACTGATAATTACTGGTTTACTGATGAAGGAACTGCAAATATTTCAAGACCACCCTGTGGTTGGGAGTAGTGGTATACATCTGTAATCCCAGAGGATGGGCAATTTAGCAAGGCCCTAAGCAACTTAGTGAGACCTTGTCTCTAACTAAAATATATATATTTTTTTAAATTAAAAATCATAAATTTACATAGGGCAATGTTGTTTGATTCATTCTGTTATTTTTTCCTTCCCCCCCACCCCTCCCACCCCTCTTTTCCTTCCTCCATTCTTACCACCCTCCTTATCCCTAACCCTAAACCTAACCCTAACCCTACACTAACCCCTCTTACCCCCCATTATATGTCCTCATCCGCTTATCAGTGAGATCATTCGTCCTTTAGTTTTTTGAGATTGGCTTATCTCACTTAGCATGATATCCTCCAATTTCATCCATTTGCCTGCAAATGCCATAATTGTATCATTCTTCTTGGCGGAGTAGTATTCCATTGCATATATATGCCACAGTTTCTTTATCCATTCATCAACTGAAGGGCATCTAGCTAGGTTCCACAATCTGGCTATGGTGAATTGAGCAGCTATGAACATTGATGTGGCTGTATCTCTGTAGTATGCTGATTTTAAGTCCTTTGGGTATAGGCCAAGGAATGGGATAGCTGGGTCAAATGGTTCTTCCATTCCAAGCTTTCTGAGGAATCTCCATACTGCTTTCCAGAGTGGCTGCACTAATTTGCAACCCCACCAGCAATGTATGAGTGTACCTTTTTCTCCACATCCTCGCCAACACCTATTGTTGCTTGTGTTCTTGATAATCGCCATTCTAATTGGGGTGAGATGAAATCTTAGGGTAGTTGTGATTTGCATTTCTCTTATTACTAGAGATGTTGAACATTTTTTCATATATCTGTTGATTGCTTGTACATCTTCTTCTGTGAAGGGTCTGTTCATTTCCTTAGCCCATTTGTTGATTGGATTATTTGTATTCTTGGTGTAGAGTTTTTTGAGTTCTTTATAGATTCTGGAAATTAGCGTTCTATCTAAGTATGAGTGGCAAAGATATTCTCCCACTCTGTAGGCTCTCTCTTCACATTACTGATAGTTTCCTTTGCTGAGAGAAAGCTTTTTAGTTTGAATCCATTCCAGTTGTTGATTCTTGCTTTTATTTCTTGTGCTATGGGAGTCCTGTTAAGGAAGTCTGATCCTAAGCCAACAAGTTGAAGGTTTGGACCTACTTTTTCTTCTATAAGCTGCAGGGTCTCTGGTCTGATTCCGAGGTCCTTGATCCATTTTGAGTTGAGTTTTGTGCAGGGTGAGAGATAGGGGTTAAATTTCATTCTGTTGCATATGGTTTTCCAGTTTTCCCAGCACCATTTGTTGAAGAGGCTATCTTTTCTCCATTGCATATTTTTGGCCCCTTTGTCTAGTATGAGAAAATTGTATTTATTTGGGTTTGTGTCCGTGTCCTCTATTCTGTACCATTGATCTACCTGTCTATTTGGGTACCAATACCATGCCGTTTTTGTTACTATTGCTTTGTAATAGAGTTGAAGATCTGGTATTGCGATACCCCCTGCTTCTCTCTTTCTACTGAGGATTGTTTTAGCTATTCTGGGTTTCTTATTCTTCCAGATGAATTTCATAATTGCTTGCTCTATTTCTGTAAGGTACGTCATTGGGATTTTAATTGGAATTGCATTGAATCTGTATAGCACTTTTGGTAGTATGGCCATTTTGACAATATGAATTCTTTCTATCCAAGAACATGGGAGATTTTTCCATCTTCTAAGGTTTTCTTTAATTTCTTTCTTTAGTGTTCTGTAGTTCTCATTGTAGAGGTCTTTCACCTCTTTTGTGAGATTGATTCCCAAGTATTTTATTTTATTTTTTTTGATGCTATTGTGAATGGGGTAGTTTTCCTAACTTCTCTTTCTGAAGATTCATCACTTACGTATAAAAATGCATTGGATTTATGAGCATTGATCTTGTAACCTGCTACTTTACTGAATTCACTTATGAGTTCTAAGAGTTTTCTGGTGGAATTTCCAGGTTCCTCTAAATATATAATCATGTCATCAGCGATCAGCGATAGTTTGAGTTCTTTTCCAATTCGTATCCCTTTAATTTCTTTGGTTTGTCTAATTGCTCTGGCTAGAGTCTCAAGAACGATGTTGAATAGAAGTGGTGAAAGAGGGCATCCCTGCCTTGTTCCAGTTTTTAGGGGGAATGCTTTCAGTTTTTCAACATTTAGAATGATATTGGCCATGGGCTTAGTGTAGATGGCCTTTACAATGTTAAGGAATGTTCCCACTACCCCGATTTTTTCTAGTGTTTTGAGCATGAAGGGATGCCGTATTTTATTGAATGCTTTTTCTGCATCTATTGAAATGATCATGTGATTCTTAACTTTTAGTCTGTTGATATGGTGAATGACATTTATTGATTTCTAGATGTTGAACCAACCTTGCATCACTGGGATAAAACCCACTTGATCGTGGTGCTCTATCTTTTTAATATATTTTTGTATGCAATTTGCTAAAATTTTGTTGAGAATTTTTGCATCGATGTTCATTAAGGATATTGGTCTGAAATTTTCTTTCCTCGAAGTGTCTCTGTCTGGTTTAGGTATCAGGGTGATATTGACTTCATAGAATGAGTTTGGGAGGGTTCCCTCCTCTTCTATTTCATGGAATACTTTGAGGAGTATTGGAATGAGCTCTTCTTTAAAGGTTTTGTAGAACTTGGCTGAAAGCCCATCTGGTCCCAGACTTTTCTTTGTTGGTAGGTTTTTGATGACCTCTTCTATTTCATTGCTTGAAATTGATTTATTTAAGTTGTGTATGTCCTCCTTGTTCAGTTTAGGTAATTCATATGTCTCCAGAAACTTGTTGATGTCTTCGAGGTTTTCTGTTTTGTTGGAGTATAGATTTTCAAAATAGCTTCTAATTGTGTTTTGTATTTCACTCTGTCTGTTGTGATATTTCCTTGTTCATTCCGAATTTTAGTAATTTGAGTTTTCTCCCTCTTTCTCTTTGTTAGTGTGGCTAAGGGTTTATCAATTTTGTTTATTTTTTCAAAGAACCAACTATTTATTTTGTTAAGTTTTCTGATTGTTTCTTTTGTTTCAATTTCGTTGATGTCAGCTCTGATTTTAACTATTTCCTGTCTTCTATTACTTTTGGTGTTGGTCTGCTCTTCTTTTTCTAGGGCTTTGAGCTGTAGTGTTGTCATTTATTTGTTGATTTCTACTTCGTTTGTTGAACGCGCCCCATGAAATACATCTTCCTCTAGTACTGCTTTCATAGTGTCCCAGAGATTTTGATATGATGTGTCTTTGTTCTTGTTTACTTCTAAGAATTTTTAAATTTCCCTCCTGATGTCTTCTGTTATCCATTCATCATATAATAGTGTATTATTTAATCTCCAAGTATTGGAGAAGTTTCTGTTTTTTATTCTGTCATTTATTTCTAATTTCAATCCATTATGATCTGATAGAGTACAAGGTAGTATCTCTATCTTCTTATATTTGCTAACAGTAGCTTTGTGGCATAAAACATGGTCTATTTTAGAGAAAGATCCATGTGCTGCTGAGAAGAAAGTGTATTCGTTCTTTGTTGGATGGTATATTTTATATAAGTCGGTTAAGTCTAAATTGTTGATTGTGTTATTGAGATCTATGGTATCTTTATTCAATTTTTGTTTGGACGATCTCTCCAGCAGTGAGAGAGGTGTGTTAAAATCACCTAGTATTATTGTGTTGTGTTCTATTTGATTTCTGGAATTGAGAAGGATTTGTTTGATGTACATGGATGAGCCAATGTTCGGGGCATAGATATTTATGATTGTCATGTCTTGCTGATTTATGCTTCCCTTAAGCAGTATGTAATGTCCTTCTTTATCCCTTCTGACTAGTTTTGGCTTGAAGTCCACATTATCTGAAATGAGGATGGATATTCCAGCTTTTTTGCTGAGTCCGTGTGCATGGTATGTTTTTCCCCATCCTTTCACCTTTAGTCTATGGGTATCTCTTTCTATGAGATGAGTCTCTTGTAGGCAGCATATTGTTGGATTTTTCTTTTTAATCCAATGCCAGTCTATGTCTTTTGATTGATGAGTTCAGGCCATTAACATTCAGGGTTATTATTGTGATATGATTTGTATTACCAGTCATTTGACTCATTTTTGTTTTTTGACATGATTTGGTTTCTCCTTTATTTGGCTATTCCTTTAGGCTAGTTCCTCCCTTTGCTGATTTGCATCGTTATTTTTCATCTCTTCCTCATGGAATATTTTGCTGAGAATGTTCTGTAATGCTGGCTTTCTTTTTGTAAATTCCTTTAGCTTTTGTTTATCACAGAAGGATCTAATTTCATTGTCAAATCTGAAAGTAAGTTTTGCTGGGTATAAGACTCTTGGTTGGCATCCATTTTCTTTCAGGGCTTGGTAAATGTTGTTCCAGGCTCTTCTTGCTTTTAGGGTCTGGATTGAAAACTCTGCTGATATTCTTATTGGTTTCCCCCTGAATGTAATTTGATTATTTTCTCTTGCAGCCTTTAAAATTCTGTCTTTATTTTGTATGTTAGGTATTTTCATAATAATGTGCCTTGGTGTGGGTCTGTTGTAATTTTGTATATTTGGAGTCTTATAAGCCTCTTGGACTTGATTTTCCATTTCATTCTTCAGATTTGGGAAATTTTCTGATATTATTTCATTGAATAGATTGTTCATTCCTTTGGTTTGTTTCTCTAAGCCTTCGTCAATCCCAATAATTCTTAAATTTGGCCTTTTCTTGATATCCCATAATTCTTGTAGATTCTGTTCATGATTTCTTACCATCTTTTCTGTTTGGTCAACTTTGTTTTCAAGATTAAATATTTTGTCTTCAATGTCTGAGGTTCTGTCTTCCAGGTGTTCTATCCTATTGGTTATGCTTTCTATGGAGTTTTTAACTTGGTTTATTGTTTCCTTCATTTCAAGGAATTCTGTTTGGTTTTTTTTTCAGTATGTCTAACTCTTTATTGAAATTATCTCTTGTTTCCTGTATTTGCTCTTTTAACTGTTGATTGGTGTGATCATTTAATGCCTGTATTTGCTCTTTCATCTCCTCCTTCAATGCCTGCATTTGCTCTTTCATCTCCTCGTTTGCTTCCCTGAGTGTTTTAATTATGTACATTCTGAACTCCCTTTCTGACATTTCTTCTGCTGTGCTGTCATTGGGTTTTATTGATATAGTATCTAGGTTTGTTTGGGACATTTTCTTCCCTTGTTTTCCCATATTGGTCAGTTGTCAGTGGGACTCTGTGATATTACAGATTTCCTCTATTGGCTTATAGTGTTCCTGTAGATTTCCAGTGTATCACCTCCCAGCCTTCAGTAGTCTGAAGTCTTGGAGTTACTTGATAATGCAGTGCTTCTGAAGAAAGCTGCCCCTAGCCTGCTACTGGTTCCAGAGCTTGGAGCTGGCTCTGGGTGGAAAGGCTCTCACTGGGGGGCCTGCTCCAAGAAGCTGGCCATGTGGGAGGAGCCCACCGCCGGAGTGCTCAGGGCTGCCTGGGGAAGACTCTATCTGCCCTGCCCTACTCTAATAAGCCGCTCGAATCTGGGCCTGCCGCCGGGGCCGAGCTTCACCAGGTGGGGGAGACTCACCCTGTACCTCTATTTTAGTCCGAGTCTCTCACTGCCTCCCCTTCCTGAATCCTGGGTTCTGGAGCGAGTGGAGATGCAGTCACCCTCTAGTCTGCCATCTTGGATCCTAAAATATTTTTAAAAGGGCTTGGGATGTGGTTCACAGGTTAAGTGCCCCTGTGTTCAATCCCCAGTACAAAAAACAAAACAAAAACAAAAACAAAAAAACAAAAAACAAAAAAACAGGCTATGAGGAAATGGTGAAAAGCATGATATGACCTTGGGCCTGCTTTGTCCATCCTCCAATTGTCTTCCTGTTCTTGACTGCTCTGAATATATATGTTCTTCAGTAATTTTCTCACAGGGTTTGAACTTTGTTAGAAATTACCAAAAGTGATGTTGCTTGAATTATAAATAAAGTCATGGAACCTGAATGATATAAGGTTGAGACCCAAGATGGGCCAACTAGTTATTCCTACCTGATCAGCTGAGAAGGATTTCCCTAAAGAAGGAGCTTGATCCTGGAAGAGTCATTAGAAGCATTTCTTTTGGATTATATACTTTATACTGTTCTGTGTTTTCTACTTTTTCTACAATGAGCAGATATTACTTTTTAAAGCAAGTGTTCCCAGATAATACATTTCATGTTAAGACATTTAACCATACAAAGCTCTTGCCTTAAACTCTTACCTTCCCCCACCATTCCAATCTCCTCCTCAGAGTTGACTATAGTTAGAAATTTAGTATGAATTCCTTAAACTGTCATATATGGAAGTCACTACCTATGTGTTGCTATTAAGCACTGGAAATATCCTAGTTGAGATATGCTGTAAGCATAAAGTACATACTAAATTCAAAATTCTGGCATAGTAAAAGTCATAGTTTCATACTGATTACATGTTGAAATGAGAATTAAGGAGATTATAAAAAGATCAGTGGTTGCCTGAGATTAAGGGGTTGGGAGAAAGGGGTGAATGTGTGCATCATAGAGAATTTTAGGATGATACTTAAATGGTGGCTACAAGTCATTAATTTGCCCAAACCTATAAAATGCCAACAGTGAACCTTAATGTAAACTACGGGTTTTGGGTGATAATGGTGTTAATGTAGGCTTATCAATTGTACCAAATGTACCATGGTTGGGTAATGACATTGGGGAAAACTATGGATATGTAGGGGAAAGGGGTTTGTGAGAAATTTCTGTACCTTTTTTCAATTTTGCCACAAATCTAAAATTGTTCTAAATGCTAAATTCTTAAAGAAAAAATATTTTGGATATATTGAGTGAAGTAAAATACATTATCAAATTAACTTCATCTGTCTTTTCACTTTTTTCTTTAGCTAATAGAAAAGGTGGTGCACATTTTATTTCTACTGAACCCGCACTGCTCTAGAGTCTAGATTACTTTTAGAGTCTAGATTACTTTTCGGCTTTTACACATTCCCATGTATGTAGAGAAAAATATAGAGTTTTGGTGTTTTCTAACTTAAATATGCATTACCTTTATCATTGGATTTTTTAAAAAAGAATTAGAGTCTTTAAGTGCAATGGGGCACTAAATTAATGTCTTTCTTCCTGTTCTTTATCTTCTTCCTGCTCCTTCTGTCTCTCTCTCTTTTTTTTTTTAAATTTTTATTGTAAACAAATGGGATACATGTTGTTTCTCTGTTTGTACATGGAGTAAAGGCATACCATTTGTGTAATCATAAATTTACATAGAGTAATGTTGTTTGATTCATTCTGTTATTTTTCCCTTCCCCCCCCCCACCCTTCCCACCCCTCTTTTCCCTCTATACAGTCCTTCCTTCTCCATTCATATCTTAGAATGAAGGAAACATAACTATTCTTGGCTATAAAAATGCTGAAGTAAGCACACTTAATATGTGAATTAAATCAGCATAGGTAAAGATTCCCAAAGGGTACCCCCTTTTTGGATAAAAGAAAGCACTAGTCAATGGATGAAGGCTTTGGGCATTAATGGGTCCTGGACAAAAGACCTATGAAACAGTGGCAAAATGACCAGAAATTATTTTTTAAACAACTAGATTGAAATGTTCTATTCTTATCCTGTTACCTCTTTCTTTCAAACTTTTTTTTTTTTTTGCAGTAGGCATTGTTCCATTCTTTATGTTGGGTAACCACTCTCTGCTATTTTTTCAGTTTGATCTCTACTGCCTATGAAGTACCATCCGAAAACAAAACCTCAGTTCAGCTACTGAATTCTGATAGTTGCCATAAATAAACACTGACATGTATGATCTATGTTATCAAAATTTTGCTAAGTTCTGATTACTTGAAGTAATATTAAAAATATTTTATAATGTATGTAGTAGATTTCATTCTGAGAAAATATCTAACAATGCACAGCTGAGTGGATTCTACAAAAGAAATTACCCCAAGCAAGCTCCCTCTCTCCCCTGCTTATAAATGGACTGAAATACATAAATGATTTACATAGTTTGTACTTGTGTAAATGAACTGGGAACATATACACTTGCAGTAAGTTCTTGTGTCCAGTTGGCATGGTGTTTATCATGTTCTAGCAAGGTGCTAGCATATGCAACATTAGCAGCTCTTACTTGGGCTCAGTGTAGAACTTCCTTGGGAGCAGAGGAGAGAAAAAGAACATTAGGCATGAGCACACATGTTGTGAAAACTTATTAATTTAATTGTTATGAGTGTTCCTTGGTGCTCTCTCCCATTTGCATGCCTGCAGTTACCTAGGTGAGAAAAAAAAAAAAAAAAACACTGCAACTGAAGACCTGTTTATGCCTTTTCTCACTCATTGCTACTCAAGGACAATGGGTAAAATAGGGACTGGATGGGAAATCTCCAAAATTTTCTTCTTGCTGGTAATTCTCTCAATCTAATAAACTTAGTTTTCCTTCCACAGATTCCATGGGGACTGTTTTAAATGCTCCATATTGATGGGACATCTGAAAAGCATTTCTTTATTTTCTTCCTGTGTCTCATCATATTTTCTCCTCATTCAAGAATGAAGATAAAGCTAGTAGACCATAAACAAAAACTAGGAGTATACTGAGATTTTCAGCTTTTCTAAGGTTTGATAAACATTTTGAAACTTAAAAAAAAATCTCCTTGAATTAGGATTGACTTCCTCTGAGTAGATACCATCTGCTATAGCAGCCCAACCCTGCCCCAACTTCCCCAGCTTAGGCCTTGGCAGTTACAGGTGAGTAGGGCCCCTTTCTTCCCTACACCCCTGCCCAAGAAGCTGTCAGGAAGCTCTAAGGCAGTATCAGCAGGCAGGAAGTGGGTTGGGGGTAAGGGGGTCTCCACCCATTAGCAGATGTTTAAGTAGTAGGCAGGAAAATTTTTCTACAGAAAAATCCAGGTTAGCAGATACTCCAAACCAATTTATACCACATGCTTCCACAGTTGTGGAAGTAAATTAAAATGTTAAGAAAGAACATGGAATGCCAATTCCCTTGTTTTCCCTCACTTAGTGCCTTGCACCAAAAGAACAAATCAAGAACAGTTGGACTTGGTTTTTTAAAGGAAATTATTAGGCAACTAGAAGGAAGCAAAGGCAGCACACACCAAAGGAAACTGTTTACTTGGAGCATCATGTACCAATGATTAAATGTTAAGACCCATCATTGTTCAGGTGGTGACATCTGCACAGACTTAGTAAGTTGCTCACTCAGATTTAACCAAATGACAACTCTGACAGATTATCAGAATCTTTTGGTGAGGGTGGTGGGTGGAATGGGAAAAGGAGTGAGGTAATTCTGAAGAATGACTTCAATTTTTAAAAGCACAATCATATTATCACCTCAATGGTTTTACTTTAGTATATTCTAGTGTGATATGAAAGAGAAGTTTTTCCAAATGTCAGAAAAACATTTCCAAAGAAGTCATTGTAGATTACATTATAGAGTACATTAGAACTCTAAAATAAAAACGTATAAACATGTGTTTGTCTATCAGATCTTAGTGCATTTTGTTAACACTTCCTTGTGGAAGATATTTGACTTTTCCATATACTGCTTTCTTAACAATGATTCACTATGGTTGTAATAAGTGGGTAAGGGGTGGACCCATAATTTTATATATATACTTAAAAATAAGATTTTACATTTCTTAATAGTATGTAAACATTAAATGGTTACCTCTGTGAATGTGTTCCGATTGGCTTGCAAGCCAACTTTTACTACCTCAAAAGGGTTAACCACGATGGCTTCTGTTAGTCCAGATCCCAATCCAGCAATGGCAAATGTCTAGAAAAATTAAATCCATCAATTTTTTAAAACAAGTTATCATGTATACTAGGTTAGGTATCCTATTCATTACACTGTGCAGCCAAATGTTATGATGAGAATGGAGAAATCTATGTAAGTGCCCCATATACCATTACTAAACAGCTTTAGTTCTTGATTAGATGCTGACAATTCATGAAGAAGAAATTACAGAAGCCACAAACCACATCCTAACAATTTCAAAATAAAATGTCAAAGCCCCATCAACAATGACTTTTTCCTTTAACAAAAGGCAAGGTTGTTTTACTGATTTAAGGTGGATACTAAAAACATCTGCACATATAACAGTTAAAGAGAGCTTAAATTGTAAAAGGAGAGTTTCAGTTTTTTAACATTGCTAAAATACATTTATTGAGCATATGAAGAAATCCAAGGAGCAGAACCACAAATAAAATGTTTATAAAAAGCTAAATTCCAGAGTAGCTAGAAACATTCAAATATATAGTCATGTTCCAGAGTCACTATTCCAGACTGTTAACAAACAAAAATTAGTTTTTATTCACATTCTCTGCTTAAAACAAAACAAAACTAATGATTGCCCTATGTCTCTGGACTTACAAACTGAGGAATAAAAGCTAAGATCAGAAAGGGCTAAGTTGTTCTGAAGGACTCAACTAAAATCTAGAACATTTATCAAAAAATGTATGTAGGGCTCTTAATTGCTGTGTATTAAAATAGAGGTACTTTGGCTTAGGCAGAGGGTAGTGAAGGGAGGGGAGGGGGTATGGGGATAGGAAGGATAGAAGAATGAATTGGACATTATTACTCTATGTCCATGTATGATTACATGACCTGTGTGATTCTATATCAGGTACAACCAGAAGAATGAGAAGTTATACTCCATTTATGTGTGATGTATCAAAATGCTTTCTACTGTCATATATAACTAATTAGAACAAATAAAAAAAGAATTCCAGCAATAGAAAAGAAAAACTTTATGGAATTTTCTTCCAAGTATAATTCATATTAAGGGTTTTCCAGAAAATCTGTATCAAAAATAACCATGACAATTAAAACACACTTACATAAAACAAAAACACAAACAAATTTAGAAAAAAAATCAAGCAAATCCTCTAGTCTCCAAAACAGATGCCAGAAAAAAGTATTATTTGATGCAGAATCTCTACTTCCAGGAGAAGAAGTAGCACTGTATACAACAGAAGAGTAAAACTAGTGAAGAGTAAAGAACAGATACTCTTATTAAGGGACTCTAATATCTTCAAATTAGGAGAGAAAAAGAGAGAAGGGAGAAAGGAATGTTCTTTAATCTTAGAGTGGTAGGTAGGGTAGAACAAGGGCTGGATACAAACCTGAGAGGGCAGGTTTAGGATTTGGTTTTGCCAAATGTTGGCTGAAGGACCAGAACTTCCACAGACAGTAGTTTTTACACAGACAAAAGTGCTCAGTCATGGGGTGCATGGAGGCTATACCCCACTTGCCAAACCAGACCCTGGAGAGATATCAGTCAGGAGGTAGAGCCGCCTTTTCATAATTCACACAAAGACACCATGTATGCTGACTGGGGCTGCGTATGAATCACTGGACCTTTGATTAGCCAGTTTTCTCATCTATAAAATGAAGATAATAATATCTAATTTTCCTACCTCAGAAAGTTATTATGTGGGTCAAAACACTGTGCACAAGGTCTTTGAAAATGCTTTCCAAACACCATTGTTCTTATTGCATATAAAAAGAGAGGAAGATTGGTATTGCATACAGATTCTAGGACAGAAGGCATAACTAATGATGTTTTCCTTTTATCCCACTTCATTACAATTTTAAGCATAATTTGTATAGGTTAACTGACCAAATATTTTATTCATTTATCTCAAACTTCCATCATGGAAGCCAAAAGCAGGGGAAAAACACCAGTCCCAAACTCTTCTGACTGGGAAAGCTAAAATCCAGATGTTCAGGTTTTTATTACTTACTATATGCAATCTTCCAAGTAATTCACTTTTTGGTTCTTATATAATGCTCAGCTACATTTGCTGTCAAAACTAGTGTTCAGCAGTCCCTTGTCAAATGAATTGATCAGATATCAGCAGATCATATTACTTAGGTTTCTTCAGAAACTTGGGTTTACTGTTGGGTTCCCAGTTTCCTAGGTTTTTCATGGGAGCACCAGGGCATATTTCACAGCTAAGTGCCTATTTGTATATAAAAAAAACTAGAATAAATGAGTTCAAGAAAAAAGGAGAACTGTATACAGTTTACTTTGCATGCATTCTGTTATAGAAGCTGTGAGTGGCTAACTGCTTTACTGTTTCAATTCTCAAGTCAAAGACCTGCAGTCTCTCATGTGGTACCGATGCTCAACACAATAAAACCAGCTGGCCCTCTGGAGGCCATATTTTATTGTTTTATGCTAGGAAGTCTTTAATCCTCTTTTTGCCAACATGTTTCCAATGCCAAAAATGACATTAAGGGAAGACACTGAGGGATTAAAAACAAAATCTTGATATAATTTTTGGATTCAGGGCATGACTATTCCTTTCCAGGCTCCTTCGCAGCCACCTTGTTCAGGCAGGTGTTTGGAGAGGAAATTTCTTGGTGTTAACAAAAAGCAATAGCTTTAAATTTCTTAATGAGATCCCTTCTAGAAAAAGCTCAGGTATGATTTTTAAAGTAATAGAAATTTCTTCTTGGATGGTCTATTTGGCGGAGTAAATATTCTGAAACAAACCTTTACAAGTATAGACCATCCCCTGATAAACAATGGTTCAATCCATAATTTTTTACTTTTGTTAAAAAATGATACATATTCCATATTTTGAATGTTGATCTTTTCTCTCTGACTAGCAACATGCAGTACTATACTCTCTCATGATGCTGGGTGGTGGCAATGAGCTGCGGCTCCCAGTCAGCTATATCATTAAGAAGGTAAACAACCAATGTTCTATGGCATACTTTGTTTTTAAGCTATGGCAATTGGTAAGTTAGTTATATTAAATGCATTTTTTTTTGTGGTGATGGGTATTGAACCCAGGGCCTTGTGCATGCAAGGCAAGCACTCTACCAATTGAGCTATATCCCAACCCCTAAATGCTTTTTTACTTACTATATTTTCACCTTATGGTGGGCTTGTCTGATTTAAGTCCATTACAATTAAAGGAACATCTACAATTAAAGAGTTGAACCTCAGAACATTGCCTCTTCTGTTGAGTTTTGAGGCACATTTCAGCAGGCAAGTGGGAATTATCCTAAAGACTAGAGTGTACATTGCCAATTGGAGCTATGATGTACTTAATTTTGCTTTCTTTTTCAGATTTGGAGGGAGAGATTAGTGAATTTGCTCTCTCTGGGGCTCCTGGTGCACACACATTTGGCTAATATAATTTAACTCACTTAAAAAAAGCAGCAAAGTCACCAAGGTGGAGAAGAGTGGCATAGGGAAATGTCCAAATCAAGTGAATTTCATGTTAAATTTGAGTTTTGTTGTTATAAAATCACTATTCTCCCTGGCTAAGTTGTTTATAGTTATTTCTATAAAAGGCTCTTTAATCTGTGCCTGATCACAGAGTGATTTATCCTGAGTGACTTTAAGTCCTATATTGACTACAGTTGGAGCATAGCTGGAATAGTGTGACCTTTTAGGAAATAATCTCAGGCATACCGACTTTTGCATAAATAGATATGTGTAGTATGTATGTAAGCATATGCATGTTTGGTTTTAAAAGAGTCTTTGATAAATGTACTCTTTATTTTATATTCTTGACCATATCTCACATAGGTCCTTCCAGGCATATCATTATTATTATCATAAATTCATCACTGGGAGCTATAAAATAGTCAAATTGTGAGTTATTAGGAAGATAGCTTTCAACAAGTAGTTGAACATTGAATAACTCGAATTCATATTTTAGTAGTTGGGCTTGGGGAATCAAAAGGGTTTTTGTTTCTAGATTTCACTTTATGAAATAACACACACACTTAAGTATAATAAATACTCTCACTTACCAATGCTGGTGACAGTGACACATATCCTAGCAATTTCTTGTACTGCTCAAAGGTGAAAAACTGTGAAACAAAACCAAGCCCAGAGATTTATGACAATTTCCTGCAACAAAATCTTTAATTGACTAAAAATTCTTTGCTAAATCATTATATTAATCAGTATTTTAGAAAATGATAAACCATCTAACAGTTTTTAATCCTGTTTCAGGCAGTTGCTATTGGATCTTATTTTAACATTCACATTTTTCAAATGCAGTTATAATAACCTACAGAAGAGCTGATGGAATCCTTTATAGCAGTAAATGAACCATACAACTTCCATTTACCATGACCATTTTCAGTTTCCCCAGACATCAATAGACTTCTTTTTTATGGCAGTGATTCAAAATTATAGGCACAGAGACCTGGACTCTTGGTCTCCTATGTTTTCTCTATGAACTGCGTTCCCAGCAAATGTCCAATTTTCTAACACACTTGTAAAAGACATTCACTTCTCAGACTTTATATTATACTGCTGTGTCTCTGTACTGTTTCATGAGATGAGAGAGCTGCTTATTCCTTACTTTAAAATCTGATGAAGTAGATGATGATGATGGAGATGATTATCATGGTGATGAGGATGATCAAGATACTATTCATTCCTTCAGAAGATGATATTTACTAAAATTTTCTCTTCAAACAAGAAGGGAATCCTAAGAGGCAAATCTAATCCTTCCCCTTTCTATAGCCTGGTAAAAAACTCTGATGAAACATTATTATTATTATTAATTATGTGTGGTGCTGGGGTTTGAACCCAGGGCCTTGCCCATGCTAGGCACACACTCTACCTACTGAACATCTATCTCCTGATCATGATGTTTTGCTCCTGGGAACTCATTCAAGTAGCTCCAACATCACTGATAATGTATATGTTCTTAGGTCCTGTTAAGTTGCATTCTTAAGACCTAAGAAACTGCAAGGGAAATCAAATGTTTTCTATTTTATTACTTCACAGCCTAGTAAAATGGGACAATAAAAAATAGATTTTGGGGGCCAAAGAATGCTTGGTTGTTAGAAGGAGGTGGTGCTTTATAGACAAGGTTCTTAATGTATCTTTGGGTAGTCCCAAAGTCATTTTACCACAAGATGAATTTTAATTTCTTTTAGAGACTCAGGAATTACTTTTGTGCTATGGTCCTTTATATTAACTACAGATCTGGACTTTTCTGAAACAGGTATTCATTCATTCACTCATCTAATGAATATTGACTAGATTCCTTCCATTCTAAGCACTGGGAATGCAACAGTAAACAGAGAGACCTCTGTCTTTTTGATTTCATGCTCTACTGGATGGTGATAATCCTGAAAATATCATGGTGTTAGACAGCATTCATGGAGACAACTGTTGGATGAGATGTGCACTAGAAATCATTAACTATGGAAGGAAAGGTTTATCACCTTAGGTTTTAAAGATAATTTATTTTTTCTCCATTTTATTATCATCATCATCACTTTGACAATCACGTTGGTGGAAGGTGAGCAGTGCTGGATTTGCATTCTAGTTGTGCCACCGAGCTATGAAAGCATGGGCGAGTTGTTTAACCATTCTAACCCTCAAGAACACAAAGCATACCTTTTAAGAGTTTCTATTGGGGATTGAACTCTAAGGCCTTACACATACTAGGCAAATGCTTAATCACTTAGCTACATCTCCAGTCCTAATAAGAGAATTTAAGTAAGATTCCCTGATATGTCTGGCACATAGGAGACTTTTGGAAAATCTTAGTTCCCATTCTCTGTATTTATTTAGGTTACCAAAGGAACCGTAGATGACTTAATCATGTGTACTATGAATGAGAACATACTGTGGTCTAGGAAACATGGTAACTTCTACCTTTTGCATGTGCTCCTGCATATAAACATACAACAATCCCATCAGATTAAGAGGCTAGAATACAATCATGAGTTGCACTGAATATGGAAGCAAAAAACTGAGCTTTCCTTTGAGCTAAATCTAACTCCAAAGTTTCTGAGCACTCTCACCCCTAGACTATACTTATTTCTCACTAACATGATTGTTAGTGGTTTGCAAAGAGTTTGCCCTTGGGTTTTCCTGCTGCTGGGGATGAGGTCTTCTTGCCTCCTGTTATATCTGAGGTGGTCACACAGAACCTGGAAGACCTGGAGTTCCTTAGGGCAGAAGATTTTGAACTTTTATTACCAAATATCTACATAAAAATATTTATCCAAAACACACACACACACACACACACACACACACACACACACTCACACTCAAACAAATGCACACATGCACAAGGGAGAGCATATGGTCTTAGATTTATAACTGAAATAAAATATTGCCATAAAACAATATTTACTTCCAATGTATAATGCATTATTTTCTGTTCTATTTCTTTAAAAATTTTCTGGTTATGACCCACTACATCTAATGATCTTCTAGAATGATTCCATGTCCCCTGGGTCATGACCCACATTTTGGAAATACTGCATTAGGGACCTACATTAAGATGAAGTTAAAGAAAATTCTGGGAGATAATGGAGTTCACAGAAGTCTCCACCACCTTATTAGCTTTCAGTGCAAAGATGCATTTGTTTCCTGGTTGGTTTGTACTCTTTCTGGTTTTCTGTCATTACAAGGATTAAGGGCCCAAGTGATGTCAAGGGAGGGGTCCTTTTGAGGGTTTCCAAGTCTATACCCTGGGAGCAATTCTAGGCATTTATTTTCCTATCTCTAAGGTTATTAAAAACCAAGCTACGACTGTTTGATTGGCACTCATTAGCAGTCTTGATGGAACTTTTGGTGAATGACTACAATTCAGGTTCCTGGGAATAAAGAAACACTATAGGTCACAGTGATAAATTGTTAATGTACTAAATTAAAAAATAATGAACACCTTACATATTCTAATTAAGCAAATAGTACTTAAAACTAAAAAAAAACTATTATAATTTTTACCTTTGCAACCAAAATCTAATTGGCCAAATACAAAATAAAACAATATCTATTTAAGTATGCATTCTACCGTCATGTATAACTAATTAGAAAAAATAGAAAAATAAAACAATATCTCCAGAAAGGAAAAGCTAAAATCTTTCAAAATGAATTTTTAACAATAGTAAAATAATATAAATATATTCATTGTATTTGAAATCAATGTTCATTTAAAAACATCCAATGATTTATCTGTCCATTCATTCAAGAAATATCTACTGGATGTGTCTCATGTTTAAAGCTGAGAAAACTTTATACTAGATTTATATCCTTAAGAACTAATAGATCAGCTGTTATTTTAATTCCTGTTCACATAGTACTACTCCTTTATGGCTTTCATGGTATTTCTTAATAATATCTCATCCAAAACATTAGCTAAAGTATTGACCGATAAAAGTACCCAGTCATATAAAATACCAGATTGCACTCTAGGGATGAAATTCAAAAGGTCAACATAAAGTTGCTACAAAAGTCATGCAAATGTATGGCTAATGAGTTTTGAAACTACTCTTATCTACTCACATCAAATACAAAATTAATCATGCTGTATGTAAGCTATATTAGTATGCAAATATTGGTGATCTGGCCAGACTTATTGACCATGTCCTTCCTAGAGAAGAGTCACACTGTGGTAGGACAGGGGACATGGGTACATTGGTACATTCTGCCTGGCTGAACCAGTTCTCCACTTTTCCCTTTGTTTTCACTTCATGCAGTTTGATCTATTTGAGTCTTACTTTTAGCAACTGGGATCTGAGTAGTGCTCAGATTTGGGCTAATTCTGAGGCAAGATCCTTCTGAGTATCCTTTCAATGCCTTTTGAATTTTGATGCTTTCCAGTTTGGCTGGCAGGTACAGACCTGTGTGGCTGCTGAGCATTGTCCTTCTAAAACTCTTGGACAGTTATTTCCTAAGCCTTGATAGTGTCCTCACAGGTATGCACTGGTCATACTCAGCTGAATACTTGTGGGGGACCTTCTGCAGATCTCAGGAGTTGTCTTCCTGCAGAGCTTGCTCTTCCTTCTCTATCCTGTGAGCGCTAGCTACTTTGTTCTCCCCAGTCTCTCAGCTCTTTCACCACCCAGGGAGTCCAGTGGGCTCTGCTTTTATTTCCCCTCCCTGCCTTGAGCCTGGAAACACTCTCAAGGCCGTAAGCTGTAGTCATCACAGGGATCATCTAATTTGTTTTAGATATTACTATGCTTCATTGTCTGATTCCAGTGTCTTGAAAGTTGTTTCATATATTTTTTTTCATTTTTGTCTTGTTGTTTCAGGTGGGAGAATAAATCTGCTCCCTGTTACTCCATCTTGACTAGAAGTAGAAGTCCTGGACCTCCAGAAACTCAGAATAGTTGATGTGGAGATTTGGGTAAACAGATTCTCTCTCTCTTTCTATAAATTTTTTTTTTCTGTTTCTCTCTCTGTTTCATTTATTCAATTGAATATTTACTATGTGTAGACACCATAAGTGTAGGTATATTATAGTTAGCAAAGAACCTTCACAATTCATATCTCATGAGTTTGGTTAATATAAGGTAGTCCTTGAGAATCTGAACATGGAATAATGGTATTTATGGACCTGTGAAGCTCAAGACTAAACCCTGGAACCTAGAACATAGTGCCTCCTTTCTCTCAGAGACCAGTGCTCTTCTGAGTTCTTCATTTCCCTTTATAATTGCAATACTAATTACATTTTAAATTGAGAAAGGGAGAGTTTTGTTTATTTAGCATCAGTGAATCATACTATTTTAATGATAAATATAATTTCAAAGAATAAAGTACAAACTTAAAATTATCTGTTTTTGATTATGGTACCAATTGCAACTGATGCATCCACCCCAAAGAATAAATACACAGTGCATGCATGCATAGACACACACACACACACACACACACACACACACACACACACAGAGAGTATCTGAATATTATTTTTTTCTGAAGTAAACTTTGATGACATACAATGAAGCAGTTTATGATGTATGAAATTACTACAATCAGGTGATTGCTTTCCTCACAAATCCTAAGATAAATATCTATAAAATGAATCCTTTTATAAATTGTGTTGAAAAACTAGTGCTATCCATCTGGCAAAGATACACTTAACTCCAAGTTATACTTAAAAAGCCAACATACTTACCATATGTCTCAATAATTTTAAGGTAAAATCTACTTGAAACAAGATGTCTGGGACACATACACCATATCCAGTTGCCCAAAAGTTCATCTGTTAACCATTGTTCTGGCACAGAGCACTGCTTCTTTTTTTTTAAACTAGAGACTCAGTTTTGTAAAGCTCGACTCTTCCTTGTAAAAGATTGTTCAGTGTTGATAAACTTTAATCATCATAAAGTTTAAAATGTCTCCAATATAGAGTATTAAAAATATTCCAGGAAAATATCTAATTATAATGTACTTTGTTTATACATGTAAAATACTAAACAAATGAATATATTACTCCATGGAGAAAAAGTGATTTTCCTTTTGAACAGGAACTCTGCTCTGTTTGTTTACTTGGGCAATCTTTTATCAAGTGAAGCCATTTCATAATTCAATTCGGCCCTTTTGTGTACTTTGGTGAACTTTTTCCAGATTCTTTATAAAGATTCAGATCCTCGTAATGAAATTTGTATTGAAGTAATAATATAAAATCACAAAATTATAGCAACAAAGAGGACAAATTTATAGAAAAAGTATTTTTAAATGTTTGTTTTCTGAATTCTCTATACAAATTAACTTTTGTAAAATTACTCTTTTAACATAATTTAAAAGTTTGATGTTTGTGTATACATGTTGAGTTATTTCATAATAATTTTTAACACAGTCGTCCCCTTGACTTAGTAAAAGTTTTTAAGCTGTTCTTTCTTGCTTTTCATCAGGAATATTGGGACTATAAATTGAGTATGTGAAAAATCTTTATGTCATTAAAGTAAATGACACAAAGCTGGAAAGGAAGTCTTTTAGTCTGTATATGTTATTTTTGTTGAAAGACAAAGCCATATTTGGTGATGTCAGAGCTGGGGGTAAGGGAGCAATGCTAGTCAGTCACTGTAATCAGAATTTTTGTCTGAGAGAACATATTAAAAATGTGCAGATACAGTTTTTTTTTTTTTTTTAATCCTAGGAGGCTCTTGGCACATTGCTCTGATCCCAATCAGATATTCAATTGGCAAGTAGTACATAAACCTCCACAGTTATGTGGTTAAAGAAATGGAAGTCAGGGTAGTGGAAATAACAATTTTGTAAGCACCAAAATGAAGAACTTTAAGGGGAGACTAAAGGTGAAAATAAAGTTGACATGCCAAATAAACATGTTATAGAAGAATCATATACAAAGAAATACAGTCTATTTTATAAGATTGGGATGATTTGGGGAAGGTTTTTCCTACTTCTCCTCTTTCTTTAATAATCATTGCTCCAAAGGAAAATTTCTGAATTGCTTTGAGAAAAGGTCCAACTATTTGTGGTTTCTGTGGTTTGATTACATCAATTTCACTCACCACTGTGTCTTTTGCATATTTCCTCATTAGAAGGGAGTACATTTACCTGAAAAAAAATCTACAAACTGATGCACATATTTGAGAGATTAACCAAGTTTATAATAAAAACTGTGCTATAATCTCTACATTAAAGTTTTTAGTGTTAATTTAAGTCATATTAGTTTCTCCTTGTTTATTGTGGGATATTTTATTACTGAAGCTGTTACTACACCCTATTTTCACTTGGTAGGAATACTTGCTTACCTTCACTGCTCTTTTTGGTGTTTCAGCTAAGATGGGTGGCAAAATTCCCTTGTAAAAACCAAATAACCTGTTAGAAAAACAAAAGATTTAACATAAACAAGGGAATTAGGGACTAGGTAATTCCACATTTGTTTATTGAAAAAAAAAACAAATCATAAAGTCTTCCCTATTATTTACAAATCATGAAATTTTCCTTTGTTTTAATTTCTAAGAACAAGATATGAATTCTATGTTTCCTAGCACTATCATATTCAGAGAATGAATAAATGATACTGAGACTGGAATCCCTTAATTAAATTGCTATTATGACTGTGAGTTATACCTTTAAGATGAAATTGACCCTTCTCGCTCTAAAGAATCTTGAATTAATTTATCTTCTCAGTTGTGTGGCAGGTAGCTACAAGCTGTCAACAGTCTTGGATTTCCTCCTTCTGATAACTCAAGGAAGTTAGGTCTATACCTGAATTTACTAGACTGAACTCTTTTGAGGCTATCAAGGTAATGAAATCTTCAATTTTAGTTTTAATAAAAAGCTCTTTGTCTATTGGTCTGTGGTACTAGTGCTCCCGGACCTTTTCTGAATTACTCATAATTTTTTAACTTCCATAATGGAAGTTGAAGAAGTTCAGGGAGGGCCAGTTAGAATTGTCAAATTCCCTTGCTGATATGCAGTCTTGCAGAGCATAGACCAGCTATCATTATCAATGTTGAGGGGTCCATGGTCACAGATTCAGGCCTTTTTAAAAGAGAGAGAAAAAAATCTACAATGAGAGGTATATGCTTATGATTGGATTTATTAAAAGTCACTACTTGTTTCTTATTAGATTTTAGTATTCAAAATTTTAAATCTCTCTGCCCAGGAATCTTCATACATATGCCATATCTTCATTTTAAAATTGAAAATATTTAAATGAAACATTCTGCATTGTTTTCTGAATTAATCAGTTATCCTGGTGAGTCCGTAAGTGGCTACCAATAGGGGCATAGCTTCACAACTCTCTATTTTAGGATATTCACTTAACATGGGTTGGGAGCTTCTCTGATCAACCCCATCCTCCCCTTGCTCACACAAAATTAACTCTAACTCTCTTTACTTGGGTCTGCTTCTATCTGTGCTTCTGGAACAAGAAGTTAAGAGTTTAACTAACTCACTGTGCCACCCAACCCCACCTCTTGCTCTTCCTCCTTTCACTGGCTCACATAGCACCCTTCAGTGAGGAGACCTGTCTTACAGCTTTAAAATTTTCAGCTCCTCCACGGTAGGGTAGCCTCTAGGAATACTACCCCAGAGTCCTTTTTGTATGTATATAATAACAAATTGTTAAGCATTATATTAAGTATGTGGATTTCATAAAAGAAAGAAAGAATCAAATGATCACCTTGATAAGGACTTATTATGCCACTTAAAAAAAAAATTGGTCCCAGGGATTAAACTCAGGGGCACTTAAACACTGAGCCACATCTCCAGCTCTTTTTAATTTCTATTTTGAGACAGGGTCTTGCTAAGTTGCTTAGAGCCTCACTCAGTTGTTGAAGCTCAAGATACTCCTGCCTCAGCCTCCTAAGTTGCTGGGATTATATGCATGCACCACCAAGCCAACATCTGCCCACTACTTTTGACTTAATGGATTGTGTTAGTATTGTGATAGGAAGTAACACAAACATGTGATTTGAAGGGCCATGGGAGCTCATGAATTGTCCCAACTCCTATCCACTCCAATTTAACTATCAATGCCTGAAGTTTTCACATCTACACTTATTTCCTCAAGATACTTGTTAAATTTAAATCCTTTTTATCACTTAAATTTCATTATAAATTAATTATTTTAAAATTTGCAGTATGAGAGTAAGTATAGGTTTGCTCTTTCCAAAAGATAAATGTGATTTTCTGGAATAGACCATTTATATCCATAATGGAAGAGGAGATTAGTTTGGTTCTTTCTGTGCTGATCTTTCCACATATGAAAGATTATGCCTGGTTATGTGGGAAAAATTAAGAGGAACATATAAGAAAGTAAAGCCTTTAAAATAGAGTGGTTAGGTTAATAGAGGGACTTGAAATCCTACATGATAGATAATAGTTATAAGTAGAAAATTTGCTTAGCCTGGAGAAGAATAGCCTTATGGAGTAACATGATGAACATGATGGATTTCTTGAAAAGCAAGCACGTAGGAAAGATATTAGACCTTTCTGTTTGTTTTCAGGTGGTAGATCTGGGACCAACAGGTGAAAGAAACAAGAAAAGACAGATTTTTGGTCAGCTGGAGTTTAAATAAGTAGTACTTCTAACAGTTAGGACTATCTAAAGATAGAACAGGCTTTCCTGAAAAGTGCAGTTACAATTTGGTATGTGGTCAAGAATCCCTGGATGGCCACCTGTCACAGATGTTGCAGATGGGATGTATACAACAGTGGAAGGACTCGATAGTCCTCAAGATTGGTCTGTTTCAATCCTCAGATTATTTTATTGTAAGAAAAAGAACAAGAAGACACAGGCAAGCATTTTTCTAATGGGACAAACTCTGCCTTACTTCAGACTTCTGCCTTGAGCACAGCACTGCTTCTCTGGAAGACCATAGAAGGCTTATAAATAACACACGAGGACTTCATTTTAAAAGCGATGGGAGAAAATATTAAAAAGAGGTGTAAGGCAGGAGAGAAGAGAGAGGCAGCTGGAAGAAGCATAAGGATTTAATCTGAAAAGAGCTGGGAGGTCCAGAGTCCTCCGTTTCATTTTGGCGATGCTTCGTTGACGTGCCCTCCTTCCTTTCTCTCTACTTGGCTCCTTTTATGTGCAATCACCACCCCCCACTCCCCATTCCACCACCCTGAGCCTTCCAGCAGCAAATGAACAGTTTTAACTGGAAATTCTCAGGGACTGTAGGCAGTCTTTGCTAGCAAATGGGAAGCTAGAACCATTTATTTTTTCTTTGCCTTGTTTTCACAGTATATCCATGCAACAGCAGTCATCTATGAAATAGTTAGGCCCGCACCAAATCTGTGGAGAACTGCCACACCCAGTTTTTTTTTTTAAACCACTGGAACCAATATATTAGTACAATATGACACAGCTTATAGGCAGGGGTTCATGAGCACCTTACTCAAATGGATTCAAATGGTATTCTATTTCTTTATTTCATTTAATCTAATCCAAGCTAGACTTATCAGAGTTTTTTCCAGGATTTTGGGACTGGAACTCGAAAGGTCAGTCTTGCTCTGGGTGGCTAAAACCCTAAAATATAAAACTAAGATATCAAGGCAGTCATATTTTCGATCATTTGGAAAAAGCCAATCTGCAGTGATAATAAAGAAGGAAGTCTCTATTCAGGGAGATACAGAAACAAAAAAGAAGAGTTTTTGTGTTGTGAGTGTGACTCTGCTGTCAAGATTTATTTATACTTAGTTGGTCTGGACCCCTTTTGAATATCTGGTTTTCCCCTCTACCTCTAATTCTAGGAGATACCAAGTAACATTTCCAATAAGTTCTCTTTTTTTTTTTTTTTTTTACTTAAATGAGTTTGAGTTGGGTTGATAACTTATGGCCCAGAGTCCTGGATCCAGAAAGTAAACCTCATGGTCCCTACAACCAAAGTGGCTATTTTAGGATTTTCATGCCATGTCCTCTTTTAGGAAGAGATTTTTTTGGTCTGTTAAGATTGACTGTTGAGCCAGTCAGAGGAGTTACATATATAAAATGTGGGCAAGAGAATGTGAGCAAGAGCTCAAGCTGATAAACTATTTGCCTGATTAGATTAGATACGTATTAAAAGTTTTCCTATTGCAAAATGTGATGCACGGATTTTAAAAAACAAAAAGGAATTGTGAAGTTTTATGAAAGAGACACTTATTTTTTTCCTGCCAAAGGACTGCTGTCTATACCCACATGTACAGTTCATTACACTTCTGTGTACCTTTGGTTTGCTATTCAGGGCATGTTGCTTTTCAGGACAATAATCTGAAGAGATTGGTGGCACCCATATTAGCATGCTCCATCCTGCTTATTTCTAGAGAAGATTGCTACCTTCAGTCTACTTGTTGGATGGATAGACAGTGGGATTCTTAAGGTTTATGTAGCATTAACAGCAGCTGTTTTCCCTAGTAATACAGAAAAGTTACCTCTCTGCTTTTAAGTTTTGACCTGCATCAAGTTATCAACAGGAGAAACCTTTGGAAGACACACAAGAGTCACTGCTTCTTAGTAAATTGTATTATGAACTCCAAGGAAGCCCTCATAATTTTGTTCCTCAAATTTGTTACTTCTGAAAGGTATGAGTTTAATCTTAACTATCCTGTGTAGCAAAATATTAACATGAATGCTTATGGATTTTCATTAATATTATTTTAAATAAAATAGTCAAAACTTGTTGAATGTTTCTTATGTACTAGCTGCTATTTTAATAATAAATATATGTAGGTGTATGTATACATATTAAGCTCAACTTTCTCAAAATCCTTTGAAGTATGTGTGCTTATTTTCTTTACTTTGCAGGGAAAGCCTACTGTCACATTATTGCCAAATGTTGTACAGTGACTTAATTTCCTTTGCCTTCTCACAGTCCATGTCCTTGACCATCAGGTTATATTATATAGAAGTTTTTCTTGATTTGCAACTATGTTTTTGCAGTGCTGGTTATTGAACCCAGGGTCTCACACATGCTGGACAAATGCTGTATCACTGAGCTGTATGCCCAGCTTGAAATAAAATTATTTTAATACAAAACTTTTGAAAGTTATATATGTTGCAACAATGCCTTATCATTTTTTTTATTTCAGGAAGTAATTTTAGAAAAGGCAAATAAAGATCAGGTTTATTCTGAATTCCATTCAATTCTGCTGGAAAGTAATGTGAAACACTGAATGCATCACCAATATCCCTGGTCCAAGATGAACAAGATCATTCTGTTGAAAGATTTTGGGTTGTTGATTAAATATTTTCTACTTATATAAGAATAAGAAAAAATCAGGCCCTAGGATAAAAATTTTTTGCCCAAAAATAAACTTTTTCTCTTAAGAAGCATATCAGGATAATTCTATCCATGAGGAAGAAATACAGTTATGTAATATGATAAAGCACAACATTAATGTTAAATTTTAAAATAAAACTTTTATTATCCAAAAGGTCAGCCTTTCTCTAGCCCATGGGTAAAGCAGGATTGTTCAACTCAGTCACAGTAATCACATTCTTTGCTAGCGAGGGGGTTAGGCATGGATATATGACCCAAACCTAGCACATGGGACCAGCAAAGATGTGTACAAGTCTTGGATTTCCAGTCTAAGAACAAAAGACACCATGGGAATCAAAGTTCCTCCTCTTTGCAAGATATTGTCCTGGCTCCATGAGATGCCTGTGCACTATAGTTGTGTGAGCTGTTTTTGGTCACAAGCTAAGGAAAGCAGAACAGAAAGACACAAAGGACCTGAATTCCAATGACATTGCTGGGCTGCTGAATTAACCAAGCCTGGCATCCTACTTCCAGATTTCTGATTATGTGAAATTAAAAGTAAATCTTTACTATTTTAGCTACTTTTAATTTGTCTTCTGTGAACCTATAGCTACCAAAATGTGTTTACATTTTAATACAAATAGCCATTAGTACCTCATATTTTAAATTATATTTCATAAACCATAATTCTATGGAAGATAATTGTTAAATGTTGAGCAAAACACTTAGGAGACTGAGAAAGTCATTTAAAAAATGGTTTTAGATTTTTTTCTATCAGGGAGTCCATAACACATCAAAACCCTACACCATTAGTATGATTACCTGTGAGAGACCTTAAAACATAAATGGAACATGGAGATGCTAGCAGACCAAGTTATATAGCAAAAATGAGGATGAGGTACCAAGCCTCCCGAGCTATCAGATCATGATGACCAATATACTAATGAGAGTTATTGTTCACAAACCTGGTAGACATAGAGTATTGGATCACAGTATTGAATCACATTTGTTTTTAATTGCATAATCAAAACAGGCCTTGTAGTACTTATGTGCATCTATAAAATGAAGATCAAAAAGTACATTGCACATGTTCTTCTGAAAGACACAGCTCACACATAGCTTATTTGAAATACAGATTTGTGCCAAACCCCACAAAACAATTTTACCCATTTCTCCCCACCTTCATTTTTAAAGTGTGAAACTATTTAACATATAGGTGGCTACAAGATCATAGAACAACCAATGAAATGATACTGATTGTATGGAAGCAAGGATATGTGGAATTTCCTGTGGTTTCCAACTTGTGTCCAGTCTCACTGGTTTATGTGTAATAACTTAAAGAGATAGCAGAGACACCTTTCTGTCACCTTTCATTATTAGGGTACAGTTTTAGATTACCCTATTTTAAGGTCTAAATTTTAGACACCAAGAGACCAGATAACCAGGCAGATCCTTAATTAAACATTGTGTACCTGACAATACCTTTAGTCCATGTGAATGACTGGGGAAAAAAAAATCTACTTGCTTTCACTTAGCTCTTGAAATCTGAAGACTTTGTGGTAAACAGTGGGTAGACAGGGGAGGGTTTAACATTCTCAAAATCTGACTCAGGTAAAGAAACTAAAAAGAAGTGGAAAAATTACATGTCTGTCTGCCTCTCCTTTTTTTTTTTTCTTTCTGAGTCACTCGCTTGTTGGTTTTGCTGTTATTTTTCTGATTTAGAAAACGTTTGTTTGGAAATCATTTGTACAGTTGGACTACTTCTACAAGCAAGCTGGTAAATTTCCTGAGTTGCTAGGCTAAACCTGCTAGGAGCGGCAATGTGGAATATTTTCTTCTTTGTAGACCCCAGTGAGAAAGACAAGAGAGTGTAACCACTTTATGACTGATCTTTAGAGAAAGTCAAACCCTGTTGCCTTATCAGAAAGATTATTATAAAATTCAACAGAGAAATTCATGATAACTGAGTACTGTGCAAGGAAATAGTGAACAAAACATATTCCCGCCTAAGAGAGGAAAAGGTCAATGTACAAATCTGCTGCCCATGGAAACTGAGGCCTTTTTTGATGGTCAAATGTAAAGTGTTTAAGGACTCAAACTGCTGAGATTCACATAAACTAAGTCCAGCAACCATCACACTGGGAAAGTCAGGATAGAGATGCACATTATATGAGCCTGAAACTGTCAATTGCAGAAATGATTTGAAGTTGAAAAGCTGTTTTCCAAGCCACCTGCAGCACACACGCAGCATGAGAAGGATGTTTTCACCTGGACCCTACTTCTCTGCCAAAAACCTGGCATTCAGTAAATGTCCAGAGGAGCAATAATACTCATCGGTGAAGCATGAAATAGGAGCGACAGGGAAAGTGACACCAGATCCCCAGTTGGGGAAATTGGAAAGCATTAACACGTCTGTATACCTAACAGAGCACAATTACTACATTTTATTTTGTTTCAACAGTCAGAATCTAAATGAACATCACCATTCAGTTCGTTCTGGGCAATGATCCAAGCTCATCTCTGGTACGGTTGATTTTGAAGCCTTACAGTCAATCATATCTTCACAATTTGTTCTCATTTCAGGCTTCGGGCATCCTCCTGATTTCCATTTCTTATGTGGAAGCCTTGAGTCATCTCTTCTGGCAACATGACCAACCCAAATCAGTAATTTTCTCCAAATTATATTGGAAATAGGGATCTTGCTAGTTTGTTGTTTTCTTCCTCCTTTCCTTAGTGTTGTTTTCCCTTAAGGATCTCCTAATACAAACCTGATTGAAGGTATACAATATCCTCTCTCTTCTCCTGCTATCAAATCCAAGTTTCTTACCCACATTACCCTGTTGTTATAATTAAAACAACAACGAGGGGCCTTGGGTTACAAGTACACACCGTTGCTGGATGGATGGCATACGCCAGGGCAGAATTCTAGTTTGCCACTACACCTTCAGGGCATTATTCTGGCATCATTTATTCTCCACAAGACCCAGAAGTTCACAGAGTCCAAATGAAAGAGTGGGCTTTCATGATTCTGTTATTTGAGTTACATAAAATCTGCAATCCCAAATTCACAGAATTGCCGGTATCTTGGGGCCATTTTCATTTGGTCACAAGACAGCAGGGGGAATCTGTGTGTCTTTCATAGGAGAGGAAAAATAGCTCAAAAAGAGTTTATGATACACATTATTCTTTTAAAGACAGCAAATTAACTTCAAGGTAGTGTAACATAATAAAGGTTTTAGCTAACATTCTAATATAAAAACAACAGTTTTCCCTACTCAACTCGTATCAGATCTTCAGACACAAACAATATGTTTTTTTATTATTCATTACTGAGAATTAATTGAATTAAGTTTCTGCATAAGGTGCTTGAATTTGTTACTCTAAACCATACCACTTTCATTGTATGCTTTACAGAGGAATTCTTTAAAATTTTCCCCAATACACATTTTAAATTTTACCACAACAATTAAACTTTGTTGATGTGTCTAAAATAAACTACAACTTTGATTTTCTAAGCTACAAAAAGATTAGTTTAGCTGTCAGTATCATTTAGGAGGTAGGTCTATGGCTCCATTCCCTGGAAAGTTGGCAGGGCGATTGACTTACTAAACATATTGCTCAGTTCAGCCCAAGGAAAGCATTAGCATGATATAAGAACCAGAACTTGATGGAAAATGCTAAAAGAAGAAAAAGTGAAAAGATATTTGAGAAACAAGCAAAGTGATAAATAACATGGGTAAAATGGGGGTTTTAATTGCTCCACTAATTGGTAAGTGACATCACTTACTACATGGCAAATGTTCATTTTCAGGGACAGACTACTTTGCTTAAAAAGATGAATGCATTTCTATTAGGAAATAAGAATCATTGAAGGACTGTCTGTCCCTTATGCAGATGACACCTATGAGGAAAGGAGTAAACAAACAAATGAACAAACAAATCCCACCCCATCTCCCAACTCCAATTTTTGGGACTGGGACCTGGAAAAGTCAGGAAAGGGAAACAGATCAAGGAGTCAAAAAGTCCTTCATTAGCCATCTCCCAGTCAACTTTTTGCTCTATCAGTCCCACAGAGGAAATTCCTTGCTCCATTCCGATGATTCCTATCTACTCATCAGACCTGTTTTTCATACATCCTCCATTTCTAAATTCTGTCCTTCCCATTCATGAAATGACTCTCTTTAATTTACTTACTCATTTAATATAGTGGCAAACACTTTTTCCAGGGCCATATATTGATACAGTAGTTCCATTGTCCCAAATCTTAATTTTCTCCAAGAGGCCTTCTCTGACATGGCAGGAAAAACCTTGATGTTGCATCTACCTACATTATTTGACCAAGATGTTGCCTTTTATATTATCTTATGGGCCTGGCACATTGTAATGCTCAAAAGGTAAAATGCATATATATACATATATATATATATATATATATATACAGTACATAACACACTTATATATCTATATGTATACACACATATGTAGATCCATATACACAGACATGACTCAATGTCTATATTAATAGTCTGAAAATTGGCATATTTTTAACTGACTAGAGTATTGTTATTTACATAATTACCATATTTAATCCACATTATAAACAGCTTAAAGAACAATGGTCACTCCTATTATTTATCACTACCCGCTGGGAATTTAGCATTAATTCAGGATTACTTGTAAATAAAGGCAACATGAATATGGGCTCTACAGCCACATTCTTTGGCCTTGAATTCATCTCAACCATATGTTAGCTTTTTACCCAGCATAGAAAATTTTTGGTATAAAAGGTGAACAAATTAATTTCAAAGCATTGCCGTTGGACTAGAATATCTCTATATCTATGCCAATTCTCTATTACAAGTACTTAGAGAAATGAGTCAGTTGAAAGGCACCTAATTTAATACCTTGACCTAACTAAAGGTCTGTACTTGACTGCAGATGGGACAGAAAGCTTCAGAATTCAGAGATATCCTTCATAAATGGAATCTTATAAGCGTGTGACCCAGTACCTAAAATGTTTACACCCCATTATGGAATTTTGCTACAACCTAATAATATATGTTAAGGCCAAAGATGTTGTGCACTAAGTGCACTGGGTTGTCTACTTCCAAATTATAAGTCACAGTTCGAAGTGCATTCACTCTTTGTGGCCACCAATTATTAGTCAGTTAAAAAATCAATTTCTTGAAGTGCCCCCTAGTGGTATCAGGTTGAATGCCCTAAGTTAAAAATTGCCCTAAAGCTGCCAAATAATCAAATGTTGGATCAGGTCATTTTGTAGGTTATGAATTAGTCTGATTCAGTAGACTTTCAATTCACTAATAGTATCCAAAGGAAAAGTATTATAACATCTTGTACATCCATTGAAATTGGAACTATTGAGGGAAATGTTAGAAACAAAAATAGCAAATTATGTGAAATGCTTTACAATTATTATTCCCTTCAATTTTTATATGAAATAGATACTATTACATGCATTTAACAGAAAGGGACAAGAAAACTAAGAATGTTTCCTGTAGCCAAACAGCTAGTAAATGATGATGCTGTAGTCTGCAGATAAATCTACTTGGCTCCAAAACGTTAGCTCTTTGACTTCTCTGGGAAACTTCATTCTGTTCCCAGTTCTAGTGCTCATTCCCTGTGTATCTAGTGTTAGTTGAAGGCCACTTCCAAGGCCCTGATATATTTCTGGAAGGATCTAAAATGCTGGTTTTTGAATAGAGGAACAGCAGAGCCAGGGTCTGTAGTCCCTTTTGTTATAGTCCCCTGTACCATTTTTTTTTGAAGCGCTAAGTGCTTAGTTAACTGGCTAAAGCATACAGTAAATGGATAGTTACTAAACTTTTTGGATTTAATGAATCAAAGCCTATATATACTTTCTAGACTTCCAGAAGTATGTAGTCTTCCAGATCACTTTGACAAAGTATGTACTTCATACCATGTTATTATCAATGAATAATTAAGGATTAACTATTTCCTTCATTGTCCTAGAAAACCAGTAGTTAGATAAATTAAGCAGATTTAAAAACACTTGAACAATGCCAAAGACTTAATTTCTGAACTTGTCCATTTCTCCATGGTGATTTCATCCAGTTCTATGACCTTAATTATCACTCAATTGCTGAACAATCATACCTCTCCAGTTCATCTAGTCACTAATATTCCCCCTTGGATCTTTAATAGATACCCATAATAAGCATATTTAAAATGAATGACAGACTCTCCGTCCATGAACTTGTTCCTCCCACAACGTTCTCCAGGTCAGTTAATGGTAATTCTGTCTTTCTAGTTCCTTAGACCGGCAACTTTGAACTCATACTTGAGTCCTTTCTTTTCTTCACCTCTATTCTGTTAACCTTGATTCAAGTCCTGATCATACTTCACCTGAATAAGTGTAATAGTCTCTTCATTGTTTTCCCTATATCTACTTTCAACACAGTTTCAGAATGGTCCTATTAAACTAAAGAGTGGATCATGTCACTCTTTGTTCTTAATTTCCCAATGTCTTCCAATCTCATCAGAGCACTGCCAAGGTCCCTGTAAGAGGCACAGGTACTCTGTTCCCCTGCACTATGTTCTGCCTTTCCCCTCATCCTCTCCTCCTCCTTTTCCATTCCTCTCTAGACCATGGGCCTTCTTCTTGTTCCGTGGATCAGGAACACTGTCTAGTGCCCTTATACAAGCTGAGTCTTGCTTGGATCCTTTTCCCTGCAGATTCCCATGGCCCACTGCTTACCTTCTTCATGTCTTGGCACAAAGAGTCCCTTTTCAGTGGTGTTGGTCTCACCTTTCTTATATTGAAAACTGTAATATGCCCACTTATTAGCTCTTTTTTTTTGTTTGTTTTATTTCCCTTTATAGAACTTATTCCTTAAAATATGCTTTCCAGTTTCCCTGATTAATCTACTCTGTTGCTCCCACCAGGGTGGCAACTCCATGAGGAAAGGGAAGGGATTTTTATCTGTTTTACTTTATGTCTCCTCAGGGCCAAATATAGTACTTGACATATAATAGATGCTCAGTAAATATTCATTGCATGAAAGGAAAATGCAGGGCTGGAGATGTAGTTCAGTGGTAAAGCACTTGCCTAGCAAGTGTTAAGTCCTAGGTTTAATCCCCCAAACCCATAACCCCACAAGACACACACATAGAAAGGGAGAGAGGACACATTATATTCTCATTGACCAAGGCTGACGACACTGTGAGTAGAAAATTGTATATAGCATTTTAAATTATTCTAAGATCCATTTCTTTTACTTTCCTACCAAATGTCATTTCTTTCTGCTTTACTTGTTGCCTTCTATATTTCACAAAAGTGACTATTAATGAATAAAGACAGTTCTGGGCATTTGACCTAATAAACATGAGTAGACTTAAAGAAATGTCAAGCAAGGAAGGCAATACTTCAGGTGTTATTATTCCCTATCAGCAACCAAGCTATGATATCAAAGGCCATTTTTATACCTAATCCCCAACCAGCACTATCCTTTCTCCATGCTGATAGAACCTGTGAGGCCATGTGCTCAGGAAAGAGGAACTTGTTATATCTCTGATATGACTGGTTTGTCACCTGCTCTTATTCTCCTGGTTGTCAATCATCTGGGACATAGCAGTGAGATTACCTTCAGATATTCTGATGTAGTAGGTCTGAGTGGAGGTTTGGGAATTTTTAATGCTACCCCTAATTCTGATGGAGAAGGTGCATGAATTACATATTGAAAAGCAGAAACAAACACTTCCCCCATCAAATGAATGGCATAGAACTGCTCTTACATAGATATCCATCTGTAGGAAGCAGGCCAAAGAACTCAGAACTTTTGCCAGGTCATTCTCCTGGGAACTTCATGAGATCACCCTCACTTTCCTCCTTTTTCTGTTCTAGAATATCCTCACTTTGTGGGGAAACAAGGACTGCTGATTGCAGATGTGCTCTGTGCTTCTGCTGTGGCCATCTCTGGCCTCTGAGGCCAGGAAGGTACAGATATTCTTACCAATCACCATCATTGAATAGTAGCACTTCACTTTCCCTAAGACTGAGTGACTGGAGGGCTTTTTTCTCTGAGGGCAACTTTTTGGTTTCCTCTTTTGTTTATTTAAGAATGACACTGAGACATGACCAAACCAGATTATTATCTTGCCTACATTTTCTCAAAAGAGATTAATATTTCTTTCCATCTCTGTCTATCAAGACTAGCAAAAATCTTGGTTGGAATACAGCATGCTTTCTCTGTTTAAATATTAGAACAATTAAATGAGAGCACTTTCCTCTCATTCTGCTAACAGTCTTGCACTTTGCAGAACAGGTACAACAGGAAGTAGCCCCCTCTAAAAAGCAAGCAGGACTACACCTACAGTTTTGTGAGCTGAAGAATGTAGGAAAATCCTTTCCTTATGTTTTATGGAATGAACCAACAAAAAGGCCAGGCCCCTCTGGTGTTCTGCAGGTCACTGATGTATAGAAAAGTAACACTGCACAGGGAATCTGGCAACACATTTGGCTTCTAAATTGATTACTTAGTTTAAGAAAAGAGAATGTGAGTTACCCCTAATCTTGATGTTTACACTTTCCACCAAAGTCATTGTTGGGGGTGGGGGAATCCTTTATTTCAATGACTTCCATATCTCTCACACGTGCAATCTATATTTTTCATTATTGTTCTCAGAACCATTAACTTATTTATCAGCAGGTATTTACTGAGCACCTGCTATATGTGTGTTACGAAGAATCAATAGTTTAACTAGTTTGGTCACTGAAATATCAAACCTGCTTCCATAGGATCAGTGTTTAAGTCCATGAACTTGAGAGAATCATCCACAACATTTTAGTAATCTGAGTATTTCATGAGCCAGGAAAAGCACAAGTATGTTTTTCTTCCATTTTCCAAGGAACACTGAATAACATAAAGAAAACTTTATTTTCTCAAGCAAAAAAATTGAGTAATTTCAAGTCCATATTTAGAGTTTGAATTTTTCTCTCCAGTGAATCCTTTCATTCATTCATTCATTCAACAAATAGTTGAGTATCTGCTATGTGTCAGCCAGGCTTTCCTGGTTTACACCTAGGATGTGAACAAGTCAGACAAACTATCCACACAGAGCCTATGTCCTACTGGAGAATAATGTCAATAATGACAAAAGCAACAACAACAACCACTACCTAATAAATTGATGCCAGATCAAAGTCAATGATCATTAGAGAAAATGAAAACTAAACCACAGTGAGATGCCACTTCATGTTCATTAGGATGATTATTGTAAAAAAAACCAAGCAAACAAAAACCAGAAAATAAGAAGTGTTGGAAATGGTGCTACTGCTATGGTTATAGTATGGTGGTTTCTCAAAAAATTAAACATAGATTGGCCCATGTAACACAGCAGTTCCACTTCTGTGTATATACCCAAAAAATTGAAAGTAGAAAGTTGAACAGATATAGTTGTGTGTCACTTAAAATGAGGACATGTTCTGAGTAAAGTGTTGTTAGGCTTTTTTGTTGTTGTATAAATATCACAGAGTGCACTTACACCAACCTCGGTGATATAGTTCAATCCCTTGATGTGGCCCCTTGATGAAATCAATAGTCATAAAATAAACATGAGATGTATGAGGCTGCTGTCAGTGTAACGTGGCATATTATAGTAAACATTTTTTCTTAAGTAGAAGGAGTACATTCTAAAATATGACAAAAATATAGTATAGTGAATACATAAGCCAGTAACATAGTCATTTCTTTTTATTATCAAATATTAAATATTGTACATAATTGCACTATAATTTTATACAATAGGCAGCACAGGTTTGTTTACACCAGCATCACCACAGACACGTGAGTAATGCATCTCTATGACCTTACAACGTCTATGTTGTCCCTGGGCAATAGAAATGTTTCAGCTCTATTGACATCTTACAAGACTACTGTCATGTATATGGTCTGTCCATCACTGACCAATACATTGTTATAAGCTGCATGACTGTATTTGTACACCCATATTCACAACAGTGATATTGATAATAATCAAAGGTGTGGAAAAAGAGCAAATAACAAAATATGGAACATAATACAGTGGGATATTATACACAGCTTTAAAATGAAAGGCAATTATAATACACACTAAAACATGGGACTTTGCCAACATTACACCAAGTAAAGTAAGTCAGGCACAAAAGTACAAATTGCATAATTCCACTTACAATAAGTACCTGGAGTAGTCAAACTTACAGAGACAGAAAATAGAATGGTGGTTACCAGGGTAGGAGGAGAGATGAATGGGGTACAGAATTTCAATTTGGGAAAATGAAAAAGTTCTGGAGGTAGATTGTGTGATGGTTGCATAATGATGTGCATATACTTAATGACACTGAAGTGTGCACTTAAGAATGGTTAAAAAGGTATGTTTTATGTTGTGTGTATTTTAATGCAATTTTAAAAAAGGACACCAGAAAGCAAAAAGTTATAAGGTGCATGTCTGTAACCCCAGTGGCTCGCAAGCCTGAGGCAGGAGAACCACAAATTCAGTCAGCCTCAGCAACTTTGTAAGGATCAAAGCAACTCAGTGAGACCATGTCTCAAAATAAAAAATAAAAAGTAAAAAAGTGGCTAGTGGCTAAGTACCCATGGGTCCAGCCCCTGGTTTTTTAAAAAAAATGTAATCAAGATGAAATTCAAGTCCAGGCCTCTCTGATCCTAAAGCCTATGATCTTTCCCTTGGGCCACACCACACACTGGGTGTTTAAAAGAATTTCCACAGTATTACAAGGTGATGGCATGAAAATATGGGAGGAAAGTAGTGCCCAAAAGAGGGGAAAAGAGAGAAAAAGTATAGTACAAAGAAGTTTGATTTAATAGGGAAGGTATTAATAAATATACTCTGTATGTCTTCCACCAGAATTCAGTAATTTTCATAGAAATGTATTTTTATCACCAATAGCAGAATGTGTAGTAAAGGAGGAATAATTTTTTTTAAGGAGAGCTAAGGGGTGAGAAAATAATGGAATCTTTTAAAAAACTCAATACTCATTCAATAACAGTTAACTTTTAAATTGGTATTTATGATGAAGACTATAAGATACTTCACAAATAGTGTAGGAGAATAAAATTTTTAAATTACAATAATATAAACTCCAATCTATAATTCTAAAAGAGAAAAAGGAAACAAAGAAGAATTCCATTAAGTCTGGATCCTTGAAAAACTATAGTTCAAATAATTTCCTCCTTCATATTAAATAATCATGAATCTGGATAACTATGCTATCTGACCACACATTAGAAAAAATATGACACCAAAAACCATAAGCACAGTTTCCCTATTCCTTGAAGAAAGCAATAGCAAGCTATCTAAGAACTCATAAGTACCACCTACCACAAAAAAACAAAAACACTATTCAGAAAGTGAGCATTTTGTACATAAAACACTTCCACCAACCACACGTGTGTACACAAGCACTTGTTTGTGCACACACATACACACATTTGTTATTTGGTAGCTTTTTCCCCTCCATCTGTCAGTGGCCTCTGGTGGTGATCACTGATCCCTATGCAACCTCAACTCCTATGGGGCTTGGTGTCACATCCGTGCTATGGAGCCACGGGCTGATGTTCCCAGTGGAGACCTCTCCATCTCCCCCTGGAGGCTGATAGACTATGTAGCAAGCCTGGCATCTCACAGAACAGCAAATGAGAGCCTGGGACACAGGGCTGAAAGTGGATTTCCTGTAGGGCCAAGCCAATCACTTCCAACTGTCCAGCCAGATGTTTTTCTATATGGTCCTGGCAGCCATGGCTTGAGAAGGAGCCAGAAGTTGGCCTGCCTTTTACACTGAAAAGTTTGAAGGAATGCTGGGGTAGTGCCATCTCATAATAGAAGAGGTAGTCCCTTCGATCTGCACACCATTCTCATTTGCCTTGGGAGCCCTCCAAAGGGAAGGGGGGCTTTTGTACAAGTGGGTGTGTCCATCCAGTACACACCAGGGCTGGAGGACAGAAGGGGGGCTGAGGGAAGGTGGATGGAGAAGAAAGATTCTGAGTGATTGGAAGCTGGTGCCAGATGGAGCTGGAAGACAGTGCTCTCCAGCCTCCCTCCACACATGTGTGGTCACCTGGGGATTGCCTGGCTACGCGCACTGCTTCACATCTGTCAGCTAAATCAAAGATGCATAATTGAAGATGCAAAGCGAGAAACATTACGTGATTCCCAAGGCTCCCTAGAGGATTTGGGGTCTGTAATCCAGTGAGGAGAGTTTAATGAGACTTGAGTCTAGCATTTTCGTCTATGAGAGAGACTCTCATTCCAGCTGTGCTCAAGGATGCGGAAAACTTTTTTTTTACAAAATGCGGGCAGTCTTTCTTTATTGGTCACTGCCTGCCCATTTCTCTTGCCATGCTTTGGTTTTCTCAAAGAAATGCTTCTTTTGAAGGTTGGCAATTTCTGAGCATGAGGAAGGCTCAAAAGATGCTGTGATTTAGGCCTTAGGATAAACAAGTCAAGGGAGGATGTCTCGATAAATCATTAACCTGGTACATTTTCTTAAAATCAACTTTAAACATCTCCGTATGTTTCACCTTAAAAGCAATACATATTGAAGATAAAAATTCAAACAATGCATAAGAATGGAAATTCTGAAGTGACAGTATAAATAAGATTCTTTGCTGGTGTTCCTAGTATAATGCTTCTCAAACAGTCTGTGGTAAAGAAATTTTTTTTTGTTTCCAATCATCATGGATCAATACTTTTGTAAAATGCAATAAAAATGAATTGTTGGAATAATGACGCCCCCCCCTAAAAAAAAAAAGCACACAAAAACCTACAAAGCACAAACTCATTTTAAAAAAATTTCAGTTTCAACAGATAGCACACTTGGATGTTGTGGCACTGTTAAATTGTTATAACATTTCTAAACATTCTCCATTCCTGTACCTACTGTGGAACGACACTTGGACCATGCATTTTGCCCTGGAGAATCGAAACTTTTCTATCATATCAAACATATGAATATACAGATAATTTAAAAACAGCTTCTCATACTTAATATCATATTTAAGTTTTTCAAGATACACCCTGGTTTTTCTCATTCTTTTTTATAAGTTTCTGGTATTCCACAGTATGAACTGTCTCAATATTTATAGACACGCAGGTGGTTTCTAGATTTTGCTTATAGTCAAAATAATTTGAAAGCTTGACCTCCAGAAACAGACTACTGTTCTTTCTCTCTCTCTCTCTCTCTCTCTCTCTCTCTCTCTCTCTCTCTCTCTATATATATATATATATATATATATATATATATTTACATATATCTATATAAATTTATAAATTATGTATGTTATTTATGTCCAAAATTTCTTTTTCAGTGCTGGGGATTGAACTCAGGGCTTCACTGATGCTAGGCAAGCATTCCACCATTGAACAACCCTAAGCCCCTATGTATCTTTTGATGAAGTGACCACTAGTGCTTGCTAGAATTTCTGCTTAGTGAGTCAAAGCAAAACGTTTTGCAGCCCAAAGGTTCTTATTATTTTGAGAGTCACACCAGTTGTAAAATGACTGAAACATCTGTCATCAAATGGCAGTATAAAGCATGCTCTCCAGAGAAGAGGGCTGGGTGCCACTGCAAGAGGGCTGGGATCCACACCTCAGTGGACAGACTTTGCTTTTTCAATTAAGTAGCAGACAAGTGAATATGCAGCCATGAATGCAGATGCCACAGGGCCTCAAAGAACTGAAAGCATATCAGGGCCACTCAGCAAGCCACTCAGCTCTTATCTTGGTGGCTCAGACCTCACCCAGAGAACCTGAATGAAGGGAAGTTTGGCCTGGTAACAAGTCTTGGCTTAATGCCCAATCCTTCTCTCTGTGGATTTTTTTTTTTTTTTTTTTTCCTGAAGAAGTGAATTTGGGACTCTACATAATTTACCTGCATGAGTTTTCATTGTGGCTAGGGTTTCAGGTGCTGTGGGGCAGTTAGTTTTGTGTTGGTAAACCACACTCCAAGGCAGGCAGGTCTAGTCAAGATTAACTGAGCATTTGGCCCTAGCAATCTTGCTCTGGGCACAGGACATGACCCAGAAGAGGGGTGTAGCATTTCTGATGTTTATATTTCAGATGTCTCCAGTACAGCCAATTATGTCAGATCTCTGGGCATGTATGGAGATCCTGGGAAGGATTTTGTGTTGAAAGCAAAACTTCTCAAGCAGAAAGACAGGTTTTCCTTATTACTGAGTTAGCCAAGTCAAAAGGAAAAGGAGGTTCTAGGTTTGTACCCTGAAATTCATCACCTTGGGTTTGGTTAGTGCAGACAGAAGAAAAACAGCAAGAATTCCACTCTGCATTTTCAGCTGAGAAGGAAATAACCTTCAGATACCCCAAAATCTAATAAGGACCTGAAACTTTCTCATGTGAGAACTAGAAACACACTGAAAACCAGTGAGGAAACCTAAGTTTTTGGTCTTGCTAAAATTTCAAGTGGTTCTGATGAAAGAAGTCCTGAGTGGAAGTGTCCAGGTTAACAATCAAGTTCAAGTTACATCGAGAAAGAATGACTTTCGCCAAAGGCTGCTTGGGCCTTGCTTCTGAAGTGTGCATTATGCATGTCAATGGAGGCTCACAGGGTATGTGGGCAAGCCATCCAAGGACTTGTGAGTATTTTTGTTATTCATCTTATGCTCAGTCTGGGCTCTGAGGTGGCATCCTGTGTCTCAGGCATTGCCTGCACAGGGAGAGGACTTGGGCTTGGCATTTCCTCAGTGACCTGCCAGTCCCTGATGCATAGCTTCTTCAGGATTTTTCTTTCTCTCTTTCTTTTTTTCAACCCTGCAAAGAGCGCATTGAATGCAAACCTGCCCCAGCAGGCCTGCCTTACACAGCCGTTCAGAAATGTTTTCTTTTTCTTTCGAATATGCTCTTTTGAATGGGCACCTTTCCTTCACTCAAACTCTTTTGTGTTAAAGCAAAATTGCCATTTGGACCTGGGGGAAAGCAACCTTGATGTGAACCTGTGAAATCTTTTCCTTATAAATATACCTTTATGAGGAGCATTTGGTTGTACTGACATAGAAATGTTTATTTTTGTCTTCAAATTCCCACTTTTAACAAACCATCCAGCAGACAGGTTCTAAATGTTTGTGTTGCTGAGATAACCCTTGGTAACAAGGAAGCTCTAGGCCTCATGACCTCTCAAGGCTGTTTGGTCCAAGATGACATCATTTGTGTTTCATAGAAGAGAAAACCAAGTCTCCAAAGGGGAAAGGCCAGGATCATAGAATAATTCAGTTAGTACAGGTAGAAAATTCTATCTCATAGCTTATAGCTCTCATCTGCAGATAATGACTTAGCAGTAAAAAACGTAAACTGCTAAGTCCCTGGGCAATTTAAAAATAAGTTATCTCAAGAAACAATCAGCATAGATCTCACCATGCACGTTTTCTCTCTGGGTAACAGAGAGAGAAAAAATCTGACTGTTTACTATCAGCTCACTGAGGGTTTGCTCCTGGGATGTGCCTGAAAGATGTACATGGGCACTACAATTCCAGGGGTGGCCAGGGCTGCCTCTTCTTGTGACTTTGTTCTGCATTTATCACAGACCATGACAAAGCCAACCCAAATCACACTTTTTATCAGGAGTGATTAAATAATTACCTATAACTCTGATATTACTACCATGTTGAGTTATGCAGGTTGGTGAAAAAAATGAAAGAAAGAAAGAAAAGGAAAGGAAAAGAGCTCATAGATGAAAATGTTGGAGAAGAGACTGTGTGTGTGTGTGTGTGTGTGTGTGTATAAAATATATATGCATTTGCATTGTTTTACATATGCAAGGAGAAGTTTGGTCTCTCAAATTTAGTGGGAGTGAAAAATAGCAGATAAACACCATTTCCTGCATTCATAGGGAAGGTTCTGCCAGCTCTTGAACCTTAGCTTGCCCAGAGATTGTCTAAACACCCAAGATTTTCTGTTTTGAAGTGAATGGCTTATAGATGTCAGAGAGATAAGCTACCTTACACATAGTTTTTGAAAAATGTTTTCGTGTTCTTTCTGACTCCCTCACTCACTTCTGTATCTACTGATAACATGGAATGCAGCACGTGTGTTTAGGAGAAACCCTCCCCCTGCCACAGAGAGAAGGGCATTGTCTCCTTACCAAATGCCCTAATAAAGGTAGTAGGGAAGAGAGAAGGAAAGAGGAAGGGAGAAGAACTGATCCCAAAGAAGGAGAGGGGAGGAAGAGAATGAAGAAGAAGGGAAAGAAAGAAAAAGAAGAAAGTGGCTCCTGCCTCCTTATTATTATTCTTCATTCTTGCCAAAGTTGCTTGGCAGATTCTTAGAGGCTGTGGGGCCTGTTCCTTGAAAACCAACTGGATGTCTAGACCAAGTTTAAAAGCATCTCTTTAATTACAGCCACAGAGATGTTCCTCTTTCCTTTCATCTTAGGCCTTTGAGGAGCTCAGTTCCTGCCCTGGCCATTATCTCCTGAAATGTTATACATGCCACATCGCCATTCAGTTTGTGCATCCAAACAGAAGCCTTAAGCATTTTTCCCTTGTTTAGGTTGGCAGGGCCAGCCAGGGGGTGTGACTTTGCTGCTCTCATCCTTTTTTTGTTCCCTTGAGCACCTATCACATTAGTCTCCTATTCTGTGCCAGATATGTCCTTCAGGAGAGCATTCACTTCAGGTAACTTCCTTGAAGGGGCTGCAACCTTGCCCCTCTCTCAAAAGATGCAAACCAGGAAAATTGTTGCTACTCTCTTTATGAAGCTGGCTTATTTTAAAGCTGATTTGATCAAGTTGCACAGACTGCTAAAGAGTATTTCTAAATGATTTGCAACATTTACTGAAAGTTGGTTAATCTCCACAAATTTTCATGGAGGATCATAAAGTGCATTGTGTAGTAACAAACCAATAATCTTCACTGACTTCTCAGAGGCCACACAGCAAGTTGGGTAAGAGCCAGTTTATGAATCATTATTCTGGTCTCTTGATATTAGGATATATTTGCATAGAAGCAACTTAAGAATTAACATGGACTAGGTCTGAAATAATAAGAAAAAGATATATAAAAATTTAGACTGTTATAACATTTAGAAAAGAGAACAAATTATTAAATCAGTTACAAAGATATATAAATTGATTGGAGGACTTGAGGATATAGTTAACTCTGGTTATGAGGTGCTAATTATTCATCTTGTACAAAAGTATCTGGTTTTAATTTTAGTTTTTGTTCTTTTTTCCTTTTGGCTGCTAGATTGATGTTTATATTATTGCTTATAAGTGGGTATGGAGACGAGAGGAGAAAATGAATAGCTCAAATCTGTTCAGTTTTATCCTGTTGAAATTTTTCAAAATAAAGGTACCATGGGGATTTCAATTATATGAGTTTTATTTGCATATGTTAGCAAGGACCATGCCATTATAAACATAGTGAAGAACACCCTGCCAATCCAGGTAGATCTGTTACAGAAGTGAGTTGCTTTTTCCTCTGTTGATAATACAGAATATATGTCACGTATTCCAGAAACTTTTATCTCAACAGAAGTAATGATCATATCAATAACAAATCTATTGAGGGGTCTATTATCTATCAGGCACTGAATTATTTGTTTGATACATATTATTCATCTAATTCTCAGGATAATCCTCAGGTAGATTTTCTTAATTCCATTTTTCATATAAGCATCTAAGCTCAGTCATGTGCCAACAGAGGGGAGAGGTAGCTCAGGTCAGCATTCTGCCTTATACTGAGATTCTTCTCCTAGGTCAGCTATGAGTGGAAACTGTGGGAAAGGCAGCTGTTGTGAGACTCACCTCAAATCAAATAGATAGCAAGAATTTGAAACTAAACATGTAACGACAGTTTAGAAGGATCCTACTTCCTTGAATGTTGTAAATTAATTTGAGTTTGGAAAATATACACTATCATCAATTCTAATATAATGTGATTATCATTTTGGATCTTGAATGGAAGTTCCCCCAAGGCCCAAGGTATATTATAGCCAGCCCTTCTAGTTGTTATGGAAATTGAGATAATGGTAAAGAACTTATATCTATACCTGGTACCTACTAAGCCCTCAGTAAATATCAGCATTATATCTTTGTAGCACAAAGTTGACTTTAAGAATAGGTCATTATCTTGAATTAATCCAACCTACTTACTCAGACAATTTAGTAAAGATAAATCCATTGCCTAAATTATATAGACCCTGTATTTATGTGATGCATGAGTTCGCAACTAGTGTAAGCAGGTGAACATCATGTCATAATCATCTTTCTGTAGCTTAAAAAGCCTGCCCTAAACCATACAAAGCAAAGGGATTAAGTCTAGGAATTTCGTCAAGTAACACTGTAATTTTATAAAACTTGTGGACAATGCTAATTGAATTATATTCAATGTAGACTCTCAAACAACAAATACATTGATTCTGAGGTGAGATTTAATTAGTACCACAGAGGCCCAGACCTGGGTTTTTCTCTAAAATGATTTAGGAGAGAGAACATTCATTTTTTATTTGCTCATTCATTTAATCATTTTCTCTTTTGCTCATGTAACAAATATTTATCAAGTGCTGTGAACCTATATGTGGATGGTGCTGGGATATTGGGGTCCACTCTACCACTGGAGGTAAGAAGAACAGGAAGAAACTTCGTTGCTTGTGTTGAAAGAAAAGTGATTGCTGCACCATCTCAGGTATTTTAGGTAAGGCTTGAGACAGACTTTTAATTTTGCAACAGAGTCCCCCCCCTTGATTAGAAGCCTTGATCACATAAGAATCAGACACATTAGAGCACACTGAGAAGAGCAGAGAAAGCAGCTATGAAGTTCTTTACCATAGTCACTGTGTAACTTCCCAAGATAAAATGAATCTTAATGGAGGAGCCAGGTAGGATCATTAATTTGGTGCAGTAATAACACAACAATTCTGGGTCACGGTGCTGCCTTTCATTGAGATTGCTCCTCTAGCCTAGTCCCCTGTAGAAACTCTGTCTGCCTCCTGGGGAGGTCAGACATGAGTTAAAAACAGAAACAATGGATTAAAAAAAGTTGGTCCAAAAGGAGTCGTTTTCATATGCAGTTTCCATGAGATACTGATGCTGATGTATAAGTAGCAATGCTTGGAGATCAAGGTAATATTAGCAAAACATATTCCATACTCATGCCACCCACTCCACGCTCACCACCCATCCTGGCTTTGATGGATTTAGAGATCCTATAGTTCATGCATTAGCCCAATGTCAAGCAAACAAACAAGCAGGGGAGGCAGCAACCACAGCTTTTGCAGTAATAGGAGATAGTGCCCCTAAAGCATTGTTTTAATAGCAAGCCCCCAGCAGGTTTGTGATAAGGCATCACATATGGTTTCATGGGTTACAAGAACCATTCTGCACAGGATTCCTGAACAGAAACAATGAATATGATGCTATGTAAAAAGTCTGACTACACTGAGGCTGCCATGCTCTAAGAAGCCCAGGACACATGAGGGTGAGATGCCACATGGAGAGAACACTGAGGTATCAGACATATGAGAAGACATGTGATGGAAGGGATCATCTAGCTCCAGCTGCCCCAGTTGACCATGTGGCACACAGAGGAAGCACCCATCAAGCCCTTCCAGAATTTCCAACTCACAAAGGAGTGAACAAAGTAACTTGGTTGAAGCCCCAGTGTTTTGGGGGTATTTTGTTACACAGCATAATGTGACTAGAACAAGAGGTCTGAAGGAAAAGTACAAATACCAATGATTTAGCAAACAGGTGTTAGAGAATAGAAGTTAGGATTGTTTATCATTGCAAACTGTTGCTTCCAGTCTGCTGTGCCCTGGGAGAATTCAGACTATACTAGACAAGAAGAAAAATTAAAATCAGGAAGAAGCAGCTTATACACTGCACATTCTTGGTTTTCCTCCTATGATTTTTGCTTCTGTGGCTCCTTCTGTGTGTCCTCTGCTGCCCCCAATGTATGTGTTCAAATGGATCTGTCCTAGGATTTTCCCTTCCTCTTAGGTGGACATTATTGACTCTCTTCAGCTTTACCTGTCCCTCCATGCAGATGGCAATGCACACAGGCTTAAATCTCCAGTTTCGAAGTCTATTCTGGTCTATAGACTCTTTCTCTTAACTGCCTTGTAGAAACATTTTAGAAGATGAAACTTACCTCTTGCAAACTAAAACCCAGCATGCCCCAAACCAAACTCTTTCCCCATGCAGAGTCAGTTTCTTCATTCATCTTTCCAACTTCTCTTAGTAGTCATCAACCCTGGAGCTTCTTGAATTGCCAAGTCATTCTTTTCTGAAATATATATATTTTTTATACACCCTTCTCACTCCTCTGGTTCTTGCCTAGACTTCTGCAATAGCCTATAATTAGTTGCCCTGCTTTATTCCATCTCTCCCAACTATGACCTAAATCAGTGTTTTCCTCACTGTGTTTGCAACCAGAGGGCTATAAAAATTAATTAAAAATAAAATTATATAATAAAACAATGAAAACTATCAGTATTTTGCATGTTTTGCATCCAGGAAAGGAATTGTCCTGCATTATTTTTGTTTTGATTAAAAATATGCTTTAAATATGCTTGAACCAGGTTGCAATGGAAACTGCATTTCTTACTGGGTTGTGATCAAAGAAACACTGGTCTAAACTACATTCTTGTCAGCCTGGATGCTCCTACAATTCAAATCTGGTTATATTACTCTCCTACTTAGATGACTTTGATGTCTACCCACTGCCACAAAGAAAAGTGCCCACTTTAACTCAGGGTTCCACAACTTTGCTGACTTGGTCCAAACTTCCTTTCCAGATTATTTTCTGCCACTGTACTGCACAAGATCCCTACCCAGAGTGGGCTGTTATCTATTCTTTGAACATATTCCATGATTTCTGGCCTCTGGGATTTTATTTCAGTAGCTCCCATGGATTGCTCTGGTTTTTCCATATACCAACTTTCATTTTAAGTGCTAAAGTAGCATTGTGGGATGGGTCAAGCCTTGGAGTCACACCAACCAGAAACTGACTCCAAACCCTGCCACTTACTTTATAAGTTATATGACATAGAGATGGAATTTTCTTATCTCTCAGAAGAGGAACTTGTAGTACTGGTATTAAGATTATATGCAATAATGTGCACACTGCATTCAGTACAATGTGTTGCTCCCATTCATATCTTATTCAGGCTCTCTTGTATCAGTCTCCAAAATAATACTGTGTGATAATATTAATGTTTCATAACCATATAGCTAAACATTTGCATTACTCTAAATATAAACAATTATGATATAATATTAAGCATATTGAAAACAAATGTCCTTTTGTTTTACTTTGAGTTTTCTTTCTAATTTTATTCTATTTTATATTTGATGCTTTTTGTGCTTGTTAATCTTTTGGTAGAGTCAATGTTCCTAGATCAGGGAAATTTTTAAAAAAGCAATCTGGTGTTTTTAATAGTGCTTAGCAAATGAATTTCACATAGGAAGTGCTCAAAAAATTAAATGGAATTGAAAGTGGCAATGCTACCATACTGTATTCCAACCAGAGAAAATTTCCACTCTGTGGTCCCTACATAAATCCATGAGAGTGAGCCTGCCTGTCCCTTTATTCTCACTTTGTTCTAACCTCACAGAATGATTGCATATATATTACTTAAGGTCTGTGTCCATAAGAATCTCCAGTTAGAGCGGGAATGGACTCTGGCCTTTCTATTTGCCTGAGAGCGAGGCTAGGAAGATCAAGCCTATAAATTCTGTGTGGTACTTTGAGAAAGTCAGTACAAAAGTAGAAAGGAAGAATCTGAAACTAGTTATTTAAAGAGAAAGGAGGTTTCAAATCTTGAAAAGTTGGAATGAGTCAAATACACCAAAGATCAACTGTGCAAATCCCAGGACTGCACTTATTCACTCCTTGTAGTGAATGCTCTTTTCCTCCTAATCCATTATGCTAATACATATGCCACATTTTATGAGGCCAAGGTGAAAACTAATCAGGCTCTATTGTAACTAAGCCTGTTTAGCTGACACATGACACCCAAACGGATTTCTAGCCCAGCAAATCAAGCCCGATGGTATCTGTTGGGAGGTGATGAATAATGAGGTAATCACAAAGGATTGTCTCACCAGCATACTCTGTGAGAGGTGACAAAGCAGGCTTCAAATTTGAAGTTTTAACCCTTTTTTACTGGACATCTGGCACTGCAAACACTGCTGTGACTGGGCAGTTGTAATCCTGATTCACATCTGGACTGACTCTCCTAATACTGTTTCATTGAATTTTGCAGTGTGGAAAACACGTAGCTGCCTGCAGCACTCTACTCTAAGAATCTGCAGCATTCCAATTGGCTCTTAACATTTCTGTGGCCCTGGAATCACCCACTGGCAATAGCCTTTGCTTCGTGGCTTTGGTATACTTGGGCTTTATATTGTAAGTAGCAGAGGAGGGACTAGGCCCAGGCATAACTTGTTGACCAGGAGAGGGTGGTGGAAGGGAGCCAGTTGCAGTTTGAGAATGAGCAAGTAAGAGACAAATACCTAATACCAGTGTCAGCATCAAAACGAATAAGGTGAGAAGTAATTGTGCTACTTTTTGTTAATGCTGACATCCTAAAAACAACAAAGAGAAAACTCAAATCAGTAAGCTGATAATGACCTGGGTTTGACTACTAATTATTTTATTTTTAATTATGAAATTTTAATTGTTAACATTTTTATTAAAATAATTTTCATGATATAGTTTTCACAGTGGAACTACATGTCTCTTATTCTGACTCCACTGTCAGTTCTAACTTACCCGGGACTCCTCATTGTAGCTATAGCACTCCTATAACATTCATAATTCCTCAGACTAGGCCAGTATGTGGTGATTGCTTTCAGTTGACTGAAAGTTGCTTTTGGACAGGCCTGGTTTCAAATGTTTCTAGGTTGAGTGACAATAGGAAAGTAACTTAATTCCTTTAAATCTTAACTTCTGTGGCTATAAAGTGAGAAAGAAATAGACGCTATGTTATAGGGCTGTTTAGAAGATAAAATGAGGAAGTGCATAGACCAAGTTAGCACAAATGCCTGGCTAAGAACCCAGAAAAGGACGACTACTAAATAATTACTCCAAGGTGATAAAAATCTGTGCTAGGTTGTTTTTACTCTACGGTTCCTTTATAAAGCAATATGATGTGACCTAATGCTATGCTACCTGGTATTGTTGCATCTGAAGAGGAGACTAGATGACACAGCATTGCTAAAGTGTCTAGAGATAACACAGACTGCAAGTATAACTGTAGAGCTCTTGTCCAGGTAATGCAATTCTAAGTTGCTTTATCTTCGTTTTCTGTTTTGGGTCTTTTGAACATCTCTATCCCATTTCCAACAATGATAATTTTCCCTCCATTTGGGAGTTATCAGGACAAGCAACTTGTCCTTTCAATATTCTCATGAATGGAAAAGTCTTTTTTGACAAGAATTTTCAATAGCCCATCAAGTATTGCTGTTTTAAAAATTATATTCATTTTGAAGAAATTTTCCTTTTATCACCTTTGAAATAGGATTTTAAAATAAAATTCCAGTGATCACAAAATAGCTAAATTCCTAAAATTCCCAAGAAGAAAGCACTCTTTGCATTATTTGCTTTCATATTTTCCAAATGCTTAACAAGGATGGCAATTTTTGTTTGCATGGCCCATGTTTACATTTTTCTTCTCCCAAGGGTATGTTAGGATTTTAAACTCTCCTTAGTTGCTTAAAATTCTTTTAAAAATATGTAGATTCATATTTGCCCTACAAAAATAGAATTCATGACAAGAAAACTGAAGATACCTCTTGGAACATGGCAAAACCTCGTGCACTGAAATATTTAAATTATAGTGTCATTTCTATTTTTACATCTCTTTTATTAAGACTTCTTATTGCTATAACTCTGTGAGCTGATCATTACTTTCTTCCCCAAAGAGTGTAGCATGGAGCTATGTGCAAATGTCTACATTTCCCACACATCTTTAGAGAGCCATTTCAAATCTATTCCCATCCAAGTCAGTGGTATCTGGTCTAGATAGAGGTGGTCTCTAAGACTTGGACCTGCTAGATTTCCCTGTTTGGTTTATATCTATTTCAGAAAGAATTACATAATATACACATAATGTTTGTTGTTGATTATTTATGATTTCTGGTGATTTCTATAAAATGTTAGGCATCAGGCTCTTGGTGAGGCATATAATCCCCTGTTATAACATTTCTAGAAGGAAATCAGATTTGACTTATGTCTTTCTTAGTTAGATATCCTAACTAAGGTAGTTTAGGAGGCTGCCTGTATTTCATTTTGCCATATGTAATTATGTTATGTACATATCAGTTTATTGGTCAGATTTTATTACTCTTGCAGCATTCCTGACTTCTGCATATCTGTTTGTTTAGATGTTTGTCTTTTACCCTGATGTCCATCTTATGCTTAAATGTAATACTAGTCCACTTCTCTTCTTTATCAAGGAAGTCTAAATTCAAAGACTCTTTCTGGGGATCACATCTAAGATTCTGCATTCTGACTCCACAGTGCAGTAACTGATATGTCAACATTCCACTGTGATAAACAATAGGTGAAGATGTAGTTTTTCAAGAGTAATCTTTTGTGAGCTCAAGTTTTGTTATCTTACAGCCCATCTGGTCTTTGGCCTATTCATTATATTTTAAACTTTTAAAAACTTACTGACTAATATTTTCCTTAATTTTTAAACCTCAGCATCCCTTAAGTACTGCATGAATCTTACAAAACCATAAATACTGCAACTGAAGACAAAAGGATACAAAATAAATCACTGATTCAATCTTATTTTTGCAATTGTCATTTTGGACCAGAGCCAAGAATGGATTTTTTGATGGTGCTAATGAATACAAAGTTCCATTGTTATCAGAATAAAGATCACTTACTTTGAATGGTTCAAGATATGTAAACAGAACTGGCCCAATGACTTGAGTGGCAATGAAACAGTGCCACAGAAGAGATGGGTTCAGGGGTGACCCAGGGACTCAAGACACTTTTGTGTAAAAAGCCCAGAGGTTATTCTGTTTCTATTTCTGATTGTGAGGAAAAACTTAAAGTGCTCTAAATTAGTTTCTTCCTTGATAAAATATATAGTCTCTCTATATAGTTTTAGAACTATATGTAATCTACTGAATTTCTCATTGTAAGCAAAATTTCAAAAAACTGGGGACCTGATATAAAGTTGCTAACTTCTAATTTTGTCAAATATGAAACATAAAAAACAAAACTACCATTTACTATCTCCATTTTTATTGAAGAGACATGTAAACATAAAATATTAACATGGATAAGTCCTTTAAATTAAATACATTTAAGATTTAAAAAAAAAAAAAAAACAAGAAAAAAAAAACAAAAATAAAATCTGTCTTCTTATTTTGGCACAGACCAGAGAACACATTGCTGTATAGTGTGGTGTTTTGTTACTGACCTTTCCCTTGTCTGATAAGTGATCATGAATGGTGAGTAGAGGTCTGCGTTCACAAGCAACATTGGGCCACAGGAATGACATTTTTCTCAGGGTCAAGCAATGAGAAAGCCTGCCAAATCCTAAGATTTCAGATTCTTAGAATGTGCCACTTTATGGCTATAACTTGGCCATAACACATGCTCATAGGCCATATGGGTTCCTTCAGAGACAAGTCATGACACTGAAAGCCTTCATGAGAAGTAGAAGACAGAATTGTAGTAGTCTGGTGCTCATCAGCTATATTTCAACTATATCAGAAGCAAAGCCAGGGAAACATTTTGGTATATTAAAATCTCATCCAGACACTCCAGAGTACATGTTTGAAAGCTTTGATAATTTTCAAGGGATAAATCCTGAGACATGAAAAAAATCTCCAAATCCATGAATATGGTCATATTTGTATAGACTTCTGGCTTTTTCAAGAATTTTTTGAGACATATGTATTTTTGTAGCATATAATCTTCTCAAACCAAGCAAGTGTTTTTGAAAGACTTACTCATGTTTTATCTTTCATACTATGTCCATTTTTCTTTTCACAGAAACCAAGTTTTAATTATCTTAAGAGTTATTGCCTATGTCAGGAGAAAAGAATAAGAACAAAAAAATCTGACTGCCTGGCTGACTAGGCTAACCCACCAGCTCCTCAAGCTCTCTAACACTAGCTTCAAAGTACATACGATTTGAATTTGAACCTCAGCAAAACTGCCAATTAACACATCACAAACCTTCATGGTCGATTGCAAGTATTCAAAACCTAGAGTGTTAAATCTGTGAATACCGAGAGTCCCCTGCATAGTTCTCTGGCTGTTCAGTGTTACATAATTTGGGGTGAGAAACCCAGGTTGCTGTTGGGAATGGTAACAATCGCTAACTACATCTTCCTTTGTTGCAATTCAAAGTACAGTACAATAAAAGCAAAATATATTTAAAAGTAACATACCAATTGCCTATGTGAATTTTTGTTTCTACTATGCATTGGGCATGGTGATAAATGAATATTATGAATTAAGAAATTGGGAGATCGCTGAATTTTCAGGAGAAAAAATTGGCAAAAGATTTCTTTAATTCTGAGGTACTATGCTAGAGAAAAAATAGCTGACATTTATCGGCATTCTTGAGGGATTTTTCATGTTCTTTCAAAATAAACTTAAACTACTTTGTCTAGTTGCATGCATGATGACAGATTTTGGAAGAAAAAAAAATCAGCTACTAGTCACTGGGTGGCTAAACAAAAAGCGAAATGTTTATGTATTCTCAGTTGTGAGTGATAAGTTAGTCTGCTAATGAGACTGCTGTGATACCAGGCTCACAACTTTAGGCACTTTAGGCACTGTTATGGTTTATATATGAAGTGCTCCCACAAACCTCATGTGTGAGACAATGCAAAAACGTTCAGAGGTGAAATGATTAGATCATGTACTGATTTTTCTTTTTAAAGACCTAATCAATGGATTAACCCATTGGTATGAATTAACTGGATGGTAACTGTAGATGAGTAGGGTGTGGCTGGTGGAGGTAGGTCACTGGAGACATGTCTTTGAGGTTCATATTTTGTCCCTGGTGAGTGGAGCTTACTCTCTCTGCTTCCTGGTTGCCATGTTCTGAGATCCTTTCCTCCACCATACCCTTCTGTCATGATGTTTCACGTATCAAATGGCACAGATAACAGTTTCAAGGCCACATTCCTTCCTTCCAAGGTAGAGGAAACTTTCAGGAGTGACTTGTTTACATTTATCTAGCAGCATACCACCTTTTTCCATTTATTGTATTGATTTGTGTGATGATTATAGTGCTCTACATTAGACTCTAAACTCTGTATAAAAAGGATTTTAAAGAGCTTTATATATAACAAGAACTCAATATTTATAAATTCTAACAGTATAATTAATTACTCAGTATATATGGAGAGTCACCTCCTACTATACACTCTCAATTTCTTTGAATATATCATAGACTTCTAGAAATTGTTTCAGCTTATATGTTAGGAGATATTCCCTGTGATACTAGAGATACCATTTTAAAAGCAAGTAAAAGTACAATGTATTTTTCAGTACTTTTTTCTGAGATTACTTCAGGTAAAGCCAGTAAGAGGAAAAGAACCAAATAGTTTGGCAGATCAGTTTTGATAACAACATACCCTGGATTCCAAATTCTAAGATGAATAGAAGGTTCCATATCTATCTTACTAACACAGGTTGAATTTATTTTAGAGACTAGTTTGAAAAAAAGACAAAAGGATATAATAAGAACTCAGGTTATCTTTTGGTCTTTGAGTATACCAACTAACTCTAGAAATCCTACTTTTCTTAGTAATATATGCCGTGTTGTATCAATTATTCTGTAATTTACAAAAACTGTTACAAATAAGAGTAAAAAGCTGATATTTCTATAGAAATAATTACCATTTTAAAATATTATGATGAAAATGTATAACAATTTTGAATCAATTCCAATGGTACTGATGTGCAATATTATTTTAAATACCTGTACAGCATAGTATGAATAAATAAAACAACAGTAAATCACATAATTCATTTTTATCATTCATGAGATTCTATTTCCTTCACTCAAGTGTTGCATATGAAGCATTCTACAATTGCTTATTTCCAAAGAGCTGTTTGAGTAAATTAATTCCCATTGGATTTATAAAAAGAAGTATGTTCACTTTGGTGAAAGGGTGAGTGACTGCCATTCATGAAATTAACAGTGGAAAGGGGAGGAGTAGAAACTGGGTCTATGTTTAAGTCTGCTTCCCAGGATACTTGGATATATTTACTCCTAGGAGCTACACATTAGAACCATCTAAAGAAGCCAGGGATGTAAAGTATGTACAGCCTTCTAGAAAAGATCTTCTCCCAACTAATTTATGTAACTTTATCAATTGACAAATATTTAATGGCTTCACAAATAAAAAACAGTAAATCCAGATTGTGGAGAAACATACACTGGTTTCAGTGTTGGGATGCTGCCCACAGAAGGGGATGTGCTGAGCAAGGTGTTTACCACCGCTAAGGTCACTGATGTAGACATGGAGAGAAAGGTACAGAAGACAGAATAGGTATAAAACCCATTTTCCCTTTGAAAGAGAGAGACTCTTTTTCTATTTTATGAACAAGCAACCAATAAATAACTATTCTTGCCCATCCCAAAGAAGGCAAGATTTCACACTGATCTCTCCCATTGTTCAGTGCTGGGAGTTACCTTTGTGCCAGCTTCCCCCTTTTAGTGAGAATTTAAGTTCCTTCTCTTTGCACTCACCAATACTGGTCATCATATTTAACAGTCCCCCAACTCCCATCTAAACACCCTAGAGAGTGTTTCCTTGGTGTGTTAATTTCAAAATTCTTTACCACCACCTCAATTTAGCAACCTGTTCCCAAGGCTTGGATATTGCATTACCCTGCATTGAGACACTTGGAGACACCAAGTGCTATCATCTCATTTTAATATCTTTCCCTCTCCCTTTTGTTGCCTTGTTTTAGTAATACCTGGCTTTCAACCTCATCTAGACCTGCTCTTTTCATCTCTCCCACACATCCTAGTCTTCTGAAACTTCTTCTGGAGTCTTCTCTTTTCTTAACTTGTATATTCTCTTTTTTTGCAACCACTCAAGAACCCATCAATTCTTGAAAATTCTCATCAACTGTTTTCTTGACTGCTATAATCACTGCACATGACCAAAAGACTTTGCCACCCCAGAGGTATATTGCAGTGTAAAAAGGAGGCTCAATGACTGAACAAGACTTTCCTGACAAGACTTTCTGGTGTTGTCTCTTCCCTTCATGTGGATATTATTTCTAAACTTCATAGTACTTCTCTTGAGTTCTCTCTTCAGTATCAGCACACAATCTTGCCTTCTATTTCAAGAGAGGCTATCAGGAAAGATATCTGTCCATATCCAGTTTCTTATCTCCAAATATATTGACCATTACACATCCTGCTGCAGAGTCAGAGACATCTTCCCTGTTCGATTGCATTTCTCTACTGGCATCATCAGATTATGCTTCCTTAGAGGTCTTCATCTATTTATGATAGTCTTTCTCACATAATACCTAGATTAGTGTTCTCTCATCTTAAAATAAACTGACTTCTGTAATGGGTTGAATATTGGCTCCAGAGAGTTGTGTCTAAGTCCTAACCCCTGGTACCTATGAATATGACCTTATTTGGAAATAGGGTCTTTGCAAGCAAGTTATAATTATACTTAAGACATAATTAAGTTAATAATTTCAAGATGAGATCATCCTGGATCAGAGTAGAACTTAACTCCAATAATGTGTGTTGTAAAACAGAGAAAATGACATGATAAAGACACACAGAGGAGAAACCCGTGGGAAGATGGAGGCAGAGATGAAGTATGCTGCCACAAGCCAAGGAATGCCAGCAGCCTCCAGAAGCTGGAAGAGAGTCTTCAGAAAGATTCAATTAGGAAGACATCTTGATTTTGGATTTCTGCTCTGAGAATTGTGAGAAAATGAATTTCTATTGTAGCGATAGCCATGCAATCTGTGGTAATTTGTTTCATCAGCCCTAGGAAATTAATATGCCTTTAATTCTAAAAGTTGAGAAGTCTCTCAACTTATCAATGATTTCTTTCTTTTAAGTCACTTTCTAGAAGATTCTATATTCACTCTATTCTGTCTCCTGCCCTTATTGTGACATGGCAAACAATGTCATTGACTTTCAGCTGCCACATGTAATGGGAACTCATTCCTGACTTCACTGAGCTCTCTGCTGCATTTTGCACTGCTGAAACCTTCTTCCTTCTTTACAGCTCCTCTCCTTTGGCATCCAGGATATCCTCCACTCTGCTTTACATTCTACCTTTTTGATTATTCCTTCAGAGTACTCCTTTCCCTACTTTTTGCTTTAAATGTCACATACTCGGGCATTTCCCTTGGCACCTGTTCTTGTTTTCTAAGGCATTTTGACTCCACATCCTACACATATCTCACATCTAATCTTTCTTCCCCACCCCTTCAACACTGTAGTCATGGGAGGATGGTGTGTAGAAAAACCAACATTTAGGAATATCTTTGAGCCTCAGTTTCTTCCTTTACACTGTTATGAGACCATCAACCTACAGGGTTGCAGCAAGGAAAACATGAGCTATCACATGGGAAGTATCACAAGTAGAACAGAAACTAACCAGTGGGCATTCAACATATCTTAGTTCTTTCTCCTTTCTATCTTAGTTCAGGTGTTCATTCGTTCATTTTCTCCAGAAATATTTCTTGGGCACTACCTTGAAGAGGTCTGTTCTAGATATGCTAGACACAAATAGTTTATATTCTAGTAAAGAAAAATAAAGTGAACTCATCAATACAAAAGAACATTTCAGACAGTGATAACTTCTATAAAGGAAGCAAAATAGACTGGCTCATTGGGAAATAACCTGGAAGTGGGGAATACACCAGTTTTATCAGTAAAATCTCCAACAGGTGATGATTGAGCTGAAAACTGAGAAGTCAATCCTTCAAAGAGTTTGAAGAAAGAACATTCTGACTAGAAGGAATTGCAAGTAAAAAAAAAAAAAAAAAATGAAGTGGAAGTGAACTTGCAGATTGAGAACAGAAAGGAGTCCACTGTACCTGGGCATAATAAGCAGGGAAAGAAGGCACTAGGGTGTCAGTGTCATTGCCTTATTAACACTCCACCCACCTTTCCACTTTGTGGACACATCTATCATAGCACCCATCATCAATAAATTATCTGACACCTGATTAGACTGAGAATGGCTTAAAGGTGAACATTATCAGAGTTACATTTTTATCTGCAACAACTCTTTGTATCCTCTGAAATTCATATTTTGAAATCCTAATCCCCAACATTATGATATTAGGGAGTAGGGTTGTTGGGAGATAATTAGTTCATGAAGATTAAACCCATGAATGAAGTTAGTGCCCTTTTAAAAGGGCTTACAGAGAGTTCCCTTGCCTCTTCTACCATGTGACAATACAGTGAGAAGTCAGTAGTCTGAAACACAGAAGAGGTCTCTTGCCAGAACTCGAACATGCTGGTACCCTGATCTCTCACTTCTAGCCTTCAGAACTGTGAGAAATAAATTTGTGTTGTTTATGAGCCACCCAGACTATGGTACTTGGTTATAGCAGCCCAAACTTATCATAATACTAGACACAGAAGACTCTCATTAAAACATTGCTGAATGAATGAATGGGAGACAGTGAGGGACCTGCATTTTTGAATACCACTTTGTGTCAGGAATTATCTAATGTTTTTAATGGAATGAATGTTTGTGTCCTCTAGGCTCCCTACCAATTAGTTCCCACTGTGATTATACTCGAAGATAGGGACTTTGTAGAGCTTATTGAAGTAAAATGAGTTAACAAGGGTGAGGCCATAATCCAATGCGATTTGTGTCCATATAAGAGGAGAAGGAGACACCACAGAATGCACAGAGGAAAGGCCATATGGAAAACACAAGAGAATGGATGTCCACCAACCATGAAGATAGGCCTCAATAGAAACTGACCATGTTGACATTTTAATCTTAGACTTCAAGCATCCAAAACAGTTAAAAATTACATTTTTGTTGTTTAAGCCACCAAGTCTGTAGCATTCTGTTTTGTTTTCCTGAGCATACACTACTGTACATGAACTGTGCAATTTGATGTTCACAGCAACCTGATAAGACAGGTACCCTCATTTGGGAGACATGGAGGCTTAGAGAAAAATAAAGACTTAGAAGAACATGTATTTAGTCATACAAAAATAGTAGAGCTATGATTTAAATCTGGATTACCTGAACCCAACACCTGGGAACAAGAAAAATAAGTGTCTGTCTTCTAAAACCTTAAAAATTAGTTTTAGAAGCATGGCTGAAATAACCCCCAAAACAAGATTGGGTGAGCAATGCCCAGATCCTTCCCTTAATTTTCAGTTCTGTTTCTGATGACCAAGAGGGCATGTCCTCTTTGATGTCTCCTTTCCCCCTCTAACTCAACCCAACACTCCTTATCTCCAAAAAGTTTTCTTTGCTCTCAGATGGTACCACTTCTCTCTTCATCACCCTAAGAGAACCCTTTGATTATACAGTTGCTTCTTTTCCTTTTATCACTCCATCCTGTATTCCTTTCACCTTCACCTCCCTGTCCAGGTCCCATAATTTCTTCATTTCTGATTTTTCTTCATCAAGTCCCTCATCTCCATCCTTTAGCACCTGCACCCACTGCATTCCACTCCTGAGCTACTACAAAAGCCTCCATCCTGTAGCTCTACTGAAGAAAGCACTTAATCAAAGCTCTATTCAGTTGTTTCAAGTGGGGTTAAGTTTACTTCTCATTAAGATTCAAATAGTACTGAGGGCAGGAGCTGCACCCCAACCTTTCTTCATATATTCTCATATTGAGACTCTAATGATTGTTTTTCTCTCCTGTCAAGGTCTCTTTTGAGGCTCTAATAAAGACTATGGACTCTCCCCAGAAGTGTGTGTGCAAACACACATTTGTTGGTAGCTTTATACCTCTACAGGGGTCTATGAACCCTAAGTTAAGATCTCTGTCCTGTAAACATTGATCATGAGGCTGGAGCATCAGTACACTACTATTCAACCCTGGTAATTGCAGCTGAAAAACTGCTGTATATTAAGTTGGTGAGGACAGAATCATTTGGCAAGAAAAAGTTCAGGTAAGGCTTGACCTGAACTTTCAGGTATGGTGAAATATTGTAAGTAAAGGAGGGGAAAGGATATTTAAGGCAAGAGTAAAGCATGAATAAAGGCCTAGTGGCAGAGATGTGGAGGGCATCAAGTTGACCCACTTGAAGAGATGTAAGAGAACACCTGAAAGGAGCAAAAAGGATGTAAAAATGTAAGGTAGTATAAAATCTTACTTGACACAGAGGGCAAGAAGAAGATTGTACAAGTTTCTGAGCAAAGGAAATAACAGTAAAATTGTATAAAAGGAAAGGATGTAAAGGAAAGGAGAGTAAAAGGGAATGATAGTGATGTTCAGATAAGTTGACAGAGGAAGAAGGGAAGGGATGCAGGGAGGCAGAAAGAAAGAGAAGGAAGAGAAAGGGGAGGGAGAAGAGGAGGAAGTGGAGGGGAAGTGGATGGATGAGGAAAAGGACTAGTCAAAAGATCTATGAGGCAACAGTGGGAATGAGAAGCAGAGAAGAACTGGAGAAATGCTCCAAAAAGAAGAAACAGGATTAGATTAGGGATAGATTAATGATTTAAGATTGAAAAGAATGTGGAAATGGAGGATCAATGGAGCAGAGGCAAAACCACTGGTCACACCACCTCACCAGGTGGTATGCCAGGCCCTAGAACACTCGATGCCTTTACCAACTCATAGACTAAACCAGACACCAATGTACATAGCAACTATGCTTCAGTTCCATCAGACAACTTGCAGACAGTTCTACCAAATTTTATTAAGTGAAAAAAATATACGAGTAACGTCTTTAGGGTGCATATCAAAAAATACCCATACTGGAAACATCTCTTTTAGCACATGGTACTCTGCACAGAACCTGCTTCTAATGCAATTGTATGTAATCTTTAGTGTTGTGTTCATTCAGCTGCCTAAAGCATTTTCAACAATAGCAGCCTTAAAAATAACCACTAACATTTCTATGGGCTTCGCATGGTTCTTCATTTTCTAATGAAGGCATGCCCAGGAGTTCTGATCTTGGTACCATCTAAAGGTGCACATTTGCGTCTAAGGGTGCTCTAACAGAAAAAGAGTAAGTTGTCATAAGCCTTTGGATAGGCACAAAAGTGAGTTTAGGCAGAGCAGGAGCCCTGCCCACTCATCTTCCCACACATTCCAAAATCACACTCCAGCGCCATGCTGGAGTGTGCCTGATAACAGTAATAGAAGTTAAGGGATTAGAGGTACTTTCTTAATTCTGGGATGTCAACATCTCAAACATACTCTATTGTATTCGATCATTTTAAGTTAATTGGGCATGGACTTAAATTTGAGGTGGTGGGTCATGGGGAGATCAATTCATTGTTACCTTGTTACTTAAAATAATGAGTTATAATTGTTCAAAGGGAGACCAGAATTTAAAAAGGTGCCTTCAAACCATGGGGTTGGGGCTTATTATCACCCCCATTTCATTGATTACATGGAGTTCCAGGCATGAACATAATTAGCCCTGGACTGGAGAAGGAGTCAGGGGGAATTCCCCCTACTAGTTTTATTGAGGTATGATTGACAAACAAAAATTGTTTATATTTAAGGTACACAATGTGATTATTTGATAAATGTGTACATGTATATACTTGAAGTGATTATCACAAACTTATTAACATATCTACCACTTTATATAGTTGCTTCTTTTGTGTGTGTCACTTAAGATCTACCAGCTTAGCAAATTTCAAGTATTCAATATATTACCACTAACTAGAGTACCATGCTGTATATTAGGTTTCCAGAATTTATTCATCTTATAACTGAAAGTTTGTATCACTTGACTAATATTTTCCACCTTCCCCACACCCAAGCCTCTGAAAACTATTATTCTATCCTTTGTTTTTCATGAGTGTGACTTTTTTATATCCACATGTAAGTAAGATCCCACAGTATCTTTCTGAGTCTAGCTAATTTCATAGTATAAAGTCCTCTAAGTTCATTCATATTGTCAGCGTTACAGGATTTCCTTCTTCTCTTAAGGTTGAATAATATTGTGTGTATGTGTGCGTGTGTGTGTGTGTGTGTGTGTGTGTGTGTATGAATAAACAGATAAATCATAATATATAATCTTGGCTATTGTGAATAATGTTGCAATGAACATGGGAGTATAAATATCAAATCTCTTCTTTCCTTTTCTTTGTTATATATCCAGAAGAGGAATTCATGGTAATTCTATTTTTCATTTTTTTGAAAAATCTTCAAATTATTTTCCAAAGTGGTTATACCAATTTATTTTCCCATCAACAGTTTCCCTTTCCATATTCTCATCAATATTTGTTATGTTTTCACTTTTGATAGTAGTTATCCAAACAGGTATGAGGTGAAATATCACTGTGGCCTTGATTTTCATATCTCTGATTAGTGATGTTGAACACCTTTATGTAGACCTGTGGCCTCTTACCTGTGTTCTTTATAAAAATAGCTATTGAGATCCTTTGATTTTTTTTATATTGAGTTGCCTGCATTCCTAATATATATATATATATATTTGCATATTAAGCAGGTTTTAATATATGAATTCCTTTTTTTTTTTTTTTCTCTTCCTGGTGCTGGGGATCGAGCCCAGGGCCTTATGCATGCAAGGCAAGCACTCTACCAACTGAGCTATATCCCCATCCCTCCTAATATATTTTGGATATCAATCCCTTGTTAGATATATAGTTTACAAATACTTTCTCTCATTCCTTTTCATTTTGTTGATTGTGTCCTTCTCAGTGCAGAAACATTTTATTTTGATGAAGTCACTAATGTTTATTTTCGTTTTGTTGCCAATGCTTTGGGGTCACATAAAAAAAATCACTAGGAAGACCCAAATCAAGGAATTTTCCCATTTTCTTATGCTTTCAGTCTTAAGTTTAACCTTTAATCCATTTGAGTTCATTTTTATGAATGGTACCAAGAGAAAGATACAGTTTCATTCTTTTGTATAGGAATATTCAAGTTTTCCAGCACCATTTGTTGAAGAGACTATTCTTTCCCCACTGCATATTAGTATTAGAGTATTCTGAATTTGACTACACACTTATGTGCACCATTGAGTTTTAAACTTTCCTGTACTAATTAATATCCTTTTGTTTCAGCTTGAAGAACTCCTTCTAGGAGTTCATGTAAGAAAGGTCTTTGATGGTGATGAACACCCTCAACTTTTGTTTATTGGGGAAGTCTTTATTTCTTCTTCATTTCTGAAGAACAGCTTTGCTGTGTAAAATATTCTTGGCAGGCAGTTTTTGTTCTCTTTCTCTCTCTCAGTACTTTGAATATATCATCCTACTGTCTCCTTGCCTACAATACGTTTGCTGAGAAATTGTTGATAGCCTACTGGAGTTTCCTTTGTATGTGATGAATCTCTTTTCTACTGCTGCTTTCAAAATTTTATTTGTGATATTTGGCAATTTGGTAATAATATGTCTTGGAAAGTCTCCTTTGGGTTCAAACGTTTTAGAGACCTCTGAACCTCATGTAACTGGGTGTCCATATCTCTCCCAAGATCTGAGGTATTTTCAGCTCTTTCTTTCTTTTGTAGTGTTGGGACTTGAACCCAGGGTCTCATGCATGCTAACCAAGTGCTCTATTACTAAGCTACAACCCCATCACCTATTATTTAAGTTTTTACTCCTTTCTCTTTTCTCCATGTGTGTGATTCCCATAATCCATACATTCTCTAGCTGGTGTCCCATAAATCCCATAAACTTGGTTTCAATTCCTCTTCAGTATTTTTTCTTTTATTCTTTTCTGTCAGGATAAATTCAAATGAATTGTCTTTGAGTTCACAGATTCTTTGTGTTGCTTTGTAAAGACTACTATTGAAGGCCTCTATTGTATTTTCATTGCATATATTCTTTGGCACCAGAATTTTTATTTTTTTTTTAAATGATTTCTATATCTTTGCTGAATTTCTCAATTTTTAAAGGTATAGTTTTCTTGATTTTATTGAGTTACTGATCTGTATTCTCTTGTAATTTGTTGAACTTGCTTAAAAATTATTTTGAATTCTTCATTAGGCAATTCATACATCTCCATCTCTTTGGGGTCAGTTACTGAAAAATTATTGCATTACTTTTGATGGTGCCATGTTTCCTTGGTTTTAATGTTTTTTTTAAAAAACTTATGTTGTTTTCCTTGAATTTGAAGAAGCATTCACCTTCTTCAGTGATTAATGACTGACTTTGGAAGAGAAATATCTTCACTAGTCAGCCTACCTTTAGGGATTCTGAGGCTCTCAGGCTTTCTCTGTAGGTGCACCCATATCTCTTGTTCCCACTTGGGGGAATCCTTAGGATTGGGTGCTTTATCTCAGTTTTGCAAAGTCATGCAGGGTGCTGAAAGTTCTCTTCTGGTTTTCCCTAAGGTGGTATGTTGAAATGCCCAAGTTTTTGTGCCTTCCTCTGATCTGACAGAGTTCAACCAGCTGACTGCGTATACTTGGAAACTATCTGCAGAGACTCACACTTATTCCCTGGGAAGGGAGATTGTATGGGGAATTGGTCATAGAGTTGGGAAAATAGGGGATATGAAATGTTAGGCACACCAGTGGACCAGTTGTGTGTATGTGTGTGTGTGTGTGTGTGTGTGTGTGTGTGTGTTGGGGGGTGTCAACAGGGAAGACATATCAAGCAGTTCATGGGCAGGCCTCCTGATAGAGTTCATGAAATAGTAGAAACAGTTGAGTTCCAAACCCTGATGACTGCAAGACTACAGTCTCCTTGCTGTTTCCAATCTCTCACAGCCATTCAGCCATGTTAATTTCAAATTTCTGAGTGGGGGAAGAAAGAGGAGGCCACCCGGTCATCACCCTATATAGCCTGGGGGTTAAGAGTTCACTCACTGTACTCACTTTTCTCTGTGGGTAGAATTGTGACCTGACAGGGGTCTCTCCTGGCATTGAGCTGAGGAGCCACCTTGAGGGAGGGATGATGTGGGTTAAGTAAAACTGTTCTTTTGATTCTCTTCAATGTTTCTATTCTTGGAGATTTGTTCTGACAGCATGCTGAAACTTCTTCAGTGGGCTCCTGGACTCCCAACTGTCTGTTAGTAATTGTTAAAATTGGTGCACTGAGGAGGAGATAAAAGTAGAAATTTTCTATTCTGCTATCTTGCTGATGTTACTCCTCCAGTGAATTAATGCAAACCAGGAACTGCACTTTCCACCCCCAGAACCTTTAGTCAGTGAGGCATACTACCCAAACTTGTGTTTATGGGATGGATACATTTTATTAAATCAAATATGGAAGCAAACATAAGGTTTTAGAAATTATTTCCACATTCTTTTTGTTGTTAGTGTTGTTGAAAATTTCCCTAAACCACCAAAATAATGATCCAGGTTGTTAGACATTTTGTTGATGAAAGTCATCATTTTAAGCACAGAGAACAGACACCATCAGTGAATTCTTAATGACAGACCTTGAGAAATATTTATATTAACCTGGTTTGGGGAATTTTCTAGTACATAATTCAATAGACACATTTTATCTCCATTGACTATTAGTACAATAAATGGTGTTTTAAATCAGGTTTGTTAAGAAAGAAGTTTAAAAGTTCCTGATAGAAACTTATACATTTCTGTAGTCTGGATGATTTGTATGCTACCAGAATGTTGGCACTGGTTCCTTTAGACTAGAAAATACTTAAGATTTAGTTCTACTATAGCAATGGTTCTATGCAAGACTGGTCTGAGATCTACCCTAAGTAGGACACTGTCTTTCTTAGAGTTAATCTTACCCTCCTGAGTCAGTCATAAGGTCAATAATAATCTTTTTCAGTGTTTGAGAGAGCTAAAGTACAAGTAACCTCAGGTAGAAGCAGTAACCCCACATGCTCCCAGATTGGAGCAGACACTTAAGTCAAACCAGATAACTCCTAGGAGACAAGAATAAGTGCAGCAAAAACAAGGGATCAAACTAGACTGGTTTGACTTTGTGTCTTTCTTCCCTCTATCAGAGAAGAGGAGATGAATAAATACATTGATTAAACCCTCACCATGTGCCAGACACTTGTCATCTTACTCCATGAGTCCACTACCAAGATTCCCATTTTATAGATAAGGAAAACAGACTCCTGGGTCCCATATGCTTACTGTACTATATATATTTGGCACTTTGCTTTTTAAAAAGGATCTATGTAGGGAGCAGAGAGGTGTAACATTGCAACTGAAAGCTAAAAAGGAATTTTTTATTCTGTGAATGTCACAGAATCCTTACTATTCCCAATCCCCATATGAAATAGTAGATTAATCAATTATTTTACTAATTCTTTGGTCTAAGGGGCTCTCAGAAAGGGTTGTAGCCAGAGGAAGATGGTCCAATATAGTGTCCCAGTGTATTGTTGTGCCCTTGAAGGAACAAAATTGACTTAAGAACAGTTCTCCTATAGGAACAAATCAGGGAAATTAATTTGAGGTCTGACCATTCTTCTCTGGCATAAAAGTGAACATTCATGAATTAAACAGAGTGAACCACATGCTCTTGGATTGTTTCTTTCTTTCTTATAGAATTCTGATTCTGTGTGGGTCTTGGACAACAAAACCAAAGTAGCAAACAAAATCTGTTTGCTGACTTTATCAACATGCATTTAATAAATAGTCTGACACACTCCCCTTCCAGTTACCCTAAACGTTCTCCTGAATTTTTGCATGTAAAAGGTGAATATATATATTTTATCTCACCTACTTCAGAGGGATAGTGATAGAATTATTGGGACAATAGCCATAAAGCTATTTTAGCTTCTAATCAAAAGGTGGTACTGGAATACAAATTATTATCAGCATTATTTATGTGATCTAAAACTATAATATGAAGAATAGGTTATATAGATCAGTGTGTCAGCATCCTGAATAATTTAAGTTCAATTTGAAGTTGGCTGTCTTTGCATGCTCAGGTCATATATTAAAGCATTCTTTTGATGAAAGCACTTTCAGGGGGCCAGATGGAGTCACCTTGCAAGAAGAATAACTAGGGTGCAAGAACAGACATGCACAGGTAACACCTGTGGAAAATTGATGTTTGAGCTCTCATTTCTGTAATGCATGTTTATATTACAAAGTCCTACTGCAGTGAAATTGGGAGACTCTTACATGTCTTTATTAAGTGCTTAATATACAGATTATGTGATCTGAGATCAGCTGGAAAGGAATACAGAAATTTTGCTTTAATAAGTGAAGCATTTTGATAGAAACAAAAAATGTAGCATCACTAAACATTATTTCTCTGAGACAAATGTGACAGTTCAGGGTCTTTTAAGACCCTGAATATGGGTTTGATTCTTGGGAGGCACCTTGTTATATAATAGGTAAGAGCATGGACTCTGGAATCAGACACTCCTGGGTTTCTTTATTAGCTGTGGGACCTTGGGCACCTCAGTTTCCACCCATAAAATGGGGACAATAAAACCTACCTCAAAGGTTGTTGTGAGGATCACATAATATAATATGTGTAAAGGACCCAGCACCAGAGTGGGCACTCATTAAAGGTTATTCCTGTTTCCTGCTGTTTGGCACGTTTCAAGTCCCTATATTGTTCTTCAAATACAACTAATACACTCATATTAAAAAACAAAAACAAACAAAAAAACAACCCACTTTTGAATACTTAAATCTAAATGCTGGGAAACCAAGAGGTGATTTTCTTTTCTATGAACAATTTACTAAAAAGGTATTCCGCAAAGACAGGTACATTTAGAACAGCCTGATTAAAACAGCTCCATGTGAAAATTAATCCAGAGGTTCACCACTAAATGAATTTCAGTTTATTCCTAATTTGTGTCTAAATCCCCAGGGATATCATTTTTCAGATAGAGTTTAAATTTGTAGATAGTATAATCCTTGCTCAAGGATCTTTTTGTTAAAACTCTTCCTGAGTCCTGAGATGACTCTGATTTTTTTTTTTCTCTTAGAATGCAAAAGTCCTGTGCAATTAATCACTGCCTTCATCTGATTAGATGTTCCTGAAACTTTAAAATGCCTTTTAAGGGCCATCTAGAAAAAGAGGGAGAATAGTGGTATAAAAATGAGGGTAGGGAAGCATTGAAAGAGTTTGGCATATCACTGTGCACCCCAGGCCCCAGCCTGTGTACAGGAAATGTTCCTGGCCATGCTGTGGCCTCAGTGGAAGCCCACAGGCCTTCATAGCAATTAGAGCTGATGGAGGTGAGGCCCCTGACCTCTCTGGCAATTATGAGCCTGTGGTAATAAAATAAACACACACAGCCACTGTCTTCCATGAGATTTTCCTTGTTTCATGGTCACAGAGGCCACATCAAGAGCCTAGAGAATGACAGTTCAGTGTTAGGGTAGGGATTGGATGTGCTCTTTCACACTTAGTGTCCCTGGATGAGCTGGAGTCACACATATCACAGGGCACCTGCTCTTAGGTACTTGAGTTTTACATTAATTGACAAGAACAATGGATAAGAGTGTTCTCTAAAGAACACTAAAATGAAGTCAGTGAAATGGAACTTGAAATATATTCTATGCAGAATATCCTAACAGGCCATGAAAACTATGGTGGGGTGAGGTGTTCATTCATTGTATCACCTTAGGACTGTCACCATTAATTTTCTTTTTCTTTAAAAATGAGGTCAATGGTATTAAAAAAAGAATAATAAAAACAATAGACAAAAATTCAAATGGGTTTAAAACATGCTTTGCATGTCAGTCCCAGAATTTAATTTCTGGGTGTTTTCAAAAGGACAAACTCTCTTGATGAACTTCAAAAATTAATGTAGAAATTGACATTACTTTAGGAAAGATGGAAAAAGTGAATAGACATTCTATTTTATACTAAACAGAATTAGAATTATTCCAAATAATTGTATAAATAGGTTAACAATACATATACAAATGTGTACAAAAATTATACTAAGCATCTTTTAATAATACTAAGTATCAAAAATACTGAGTATCATTTTCTAGAAACTTTCTTACTGAAATATAACAAGTCTTTCAAAATTATTACTTTTTCCTATGATGTGGAAACATATCTAGTCAACAGGAATAACTAAGATGGAGAATTGCTTTGCTGTCATGCTATTGTTAACACCTAAATTCCGTTTGGTTTTCCTTTTTTTTTTTTTTCATGGAAGTGCAAATGGTTTCTGGGAATAGTTCTTTGCAAGCGTGTCTGTTTTAATCAGAATGCTTGTGCAAAGCATAAACTTAGCTGTATTAAACCACGGTGAAAACATGTTATAGACACTCTGAGAGTAATTTGTTTGATGTGGACTCTAAGCAACTACAAACACTAACGTAAAGCACATTGCTCTTTGTATTTTGAAAGCAAAAGCATAGTATTTCAGGAATACTCTGCATTTACTTCTCAAGAAATGGAAGAAATAAAGCAGCCACTTTTATAAATCTGGACATATTTACAGCATTGGTTTATTTTCTTAAAGCATAACAGCATCCATTCATCACTTGAGAGTAACAAAGCAGTAACCTGAGAGATGACAAATATTACGAGCTTAATGGCTGATGTCCATTACCGATGGGTCCCGCGCACTCTTTGGAGATTGGCACTGAAGGATTACTGAGCAAACAGAGCACCTGAAAAAACTTGCACTCCCCAGTCTGTCATCAGGGCTCTGATCGAGGGCATTACCTGAGAACGGCGGCTCTTATCTGAAGCTACAAACTGCTGCCACTGCCAACAATTCTCAACAAAGAGTGGCGGTCATGGAAGGCTGAGCCACTGAGGCAGACAGCTGGGATGCTGTCTCTCAGCCCACCTCTTTATGGATCACCTAAGCCCAGGCTGCCTTTAATTGTGGACGGCCACAACAACTGAGGACAGGCATCCTAGATCTGTATGTGCTAACAAACAAAAAGGTTCTGAATATTCTCTTAAAATACTTTGAAATATTTAATATTTGAACTGTATTTTTGCTTTCACAACTGACTAAAGAATGTGTCTATGTGTACGTTTAAGGTTCTGATGAATATCTTTGGAATCTATTGATACTGAAAGTATGTGCTTCGCTGTCATCTATCTTTCTTCTCCTTTCCTAAGAGGACCTCATAGTCCAGAGAACTAAACTTGTCTTACTGGTTTGGCTCTCAGGAGAAAAGTAAGTCACTGCTTTCTCTCTAGTTATTTTACTTACCTAGAAAAGATCACTTTTCTAACAATAGGGGATTATGGATTAATGAACTTGTTAAATTTATAAATTCCAGGTGAAAACAGGATTTTTGTAGATTTGGTTTTACTCATTTTAGCTGTCTGAAACCAAATAAAATATCCATAGGTTTCCCAGAAAAAAATTTTTAACCTACTATTTCTTTGTTGATTTTATACATGTATTTTATTTCAATGATATATTAACATTTGACTGTTCATTAATGTTTTCCACTTAATGCCATTTATGCATCAATAAGTAAAACAATACAAATATTAACTTTATGACAAATAAAACTCTTTACAGATAGCTGAATTATTTGGAGTTAATATTATTAACTGACATTACTATAATAATTTCTTATAAATAAATGTAATGAAAATGAATAGTAGAAGTCATTTGATGTTTGACATTCTGCTATAGAGAATCTGATTTTCCTTAAAGTATTCCAGAGATTGTTTTGGGGAAAACATAAGCAAGTATCTTCGGGGGCGGGGGGGGGGGGGCAAGGACAAGGACTAGAGTGAAGGATGGGAGGAAGAACATGCCATTCCTTTTTAAGAAAATCATTGGTAGGTTTAATATAAACTGGTTATTATGGTTTCATTTTGCTACAACTTTCTCACCTGAAAATTCAATTCTATCAAGCCCCTTGAAGAAAACAGGCAGCATTTACTATATTCTGTGCCTGTCATTCAACACAAATACATTTGTAGACAGGAAAGGCTAAAAATAAAATGTTTAAGAAAAATACAGAGAACAAGATAAGCAGGAAAAAGTTTCATTTTGCCTACATAAAAATTCATCTTTTTCCTACAGTTATGTTTCCTATGGTTGTGTGTGTGTGTGTATGTGTGTGTGTGTGTGTGTGTGTGTGAGAGAGAGAGAGAGAGAGAGAGAGAGAGAGAGAGAGAGAGAAATAGTACTCTAGCTAAATTGATGGTGGATAAAAAGAGAAAAAGGTATGTGCAAAGTACTTGTTAAGAGCTTTCAACATAAGATTTAATTTAACTAGCTAACTTTAATTTAATTTAATTTAGTCATAAATATCCATTGGTTCCAGCATCCAGAAGTGTTTTTGTTAAGTTTCTCTTCGGAAGTGTGTTGGCATCTTAGGTCGAAAGTGAATTTACAGTGAGGATTCAAAAGTAATAAGCAGAATAATAATGTCTCAAGGAAAGCTCAAAGGAAATGTCCAAACCAAAATAAATCATCACTATCAAAGCTTTAGATTTGTGCAAAATTTTAATTAGTTTCAATCCTAATTTTTGAGGGTTGGTACTTTATTCTGTTTAAAACTGTAAAGAATCTATATTTCTCCTTTGGCCTTCCAAATTCTGTCATACCAGGTAATTTCTTCTCTTGCCAGGTAAAACGCTGAATGATGCGTTCACTCTGCTTTAGCTCATAGAAATAATTATGGATTCAGCATGAATCCACAAAATTCTTTTGCACCTCAATGCATGCAGACAAAAACTCAAAAAGGTGTGTTCTGCTCATATTTAAATAGTTTTTATTGTTCACTCAGTTATGGTTTATGGAGAATTTTTGTTCTCCAAAAGGCCTGCAATACTTTTGAGCCTAAATAAATCCTCTGTTGGAAAAGTCACAAAATAACAGGATTTGAGAAATCTGGTTTAAGATGAAAGGTCAGCTAGCACACACAATTGTGTGGCGATGATTGCCCTATGCCTTGAAAAATAAACTTTTTAAAGCAGGAGTTTGGGAAGGTCGGATGATTCTAAAACTGTATCTATCACTACATCATTGTGCTGGAAACAAGGGGGTGTGTTTCAGTCAAAATCTCTATTATACTGTCCAGTGTATTTCAGTAATAAAAAGAACAATTATATATAAAATTTTATTTAATAATAGAGTTCAAAATTAATGCTTGGGAAATACCATCAAAAGACCTATACTTCTTTTTTATATTTCAAATTAAATAGCAAGAAATTAATGAACATAAGCAAATGACTACTCAAGTTCATGTATACCTATAATAGAATGGTTAATCTAATTAAACTGCAGCATATTTCTAAAATAATCTTCTCAGACTTATTTAAATCTAAAAAAAAATAGAGAAATTTATGCTGTAAGTTGCAAATTAGGTAGGTAAACATCTTTTTCAAACTAAAATATTACTATTAGGCAACACTTTATAAATGTATATATTGCTTTTGATTTAACTTAAAACCACAGCAATAAATTACCTTTCACAGTGAAGCATTATACCTTTTACAGATATTCTTGTTCACTAGTTATTTATTTCTATTATTTTGCTTACTATCTAAACAATAACACCTTAACTGCTTTTTAAAGTAAAGAAAATTAATTTGCAAATCTCAACGAAAACTTCTAGGTTTTAGTAACTCGTATCTATGAAGAAAAATCTGGCTTAATTATAGCTCTTAGCTTCACTGGCAGCCATTTTAAACAGAAAACTGGTTTTTTGTGTTGACAATCACATTTTAAACTGATTCTTTCCAGATGAAAAGATACTTTTTCAAACAATGTAATAAAAATGTAAACTCAGCTGTTTCACAGACATAAAAGTGATTTATATCACATGTACCATGCTTATGGAGTTTTTCTCCTTGAACAATGGAAGTTTTATTTTAAGGAAAAGTTAATAATTAACAGCTAGGAAATACCACAATGCAAAGAAGTCAACTATAGGGAATTAACCACCCCCTTTACTCTCCCACAAAAATCAGCCAATAAACCTGGTGAGAAAATGATGGAATATTTGAAAATTAGAGAGTCAACATCAGGATGGTCCTTACCTTTGGTGGGGGTGGTACATGACAGTGATTGGAAGGAGGCACCAGGAGGCTTCTGGGAGCTGCAAATATTCTAAGTCTTGGTCTCAGTGGTGCACATGTGAAAATTTACTGAATTGTACACTCATGTGTACTTGTCTTTGTTATACTATACTTCAATAAAAAGTTCTAAAAAGCAATTACATTTTGTCTTTTTTAATGATACTATGAAAAAAATTTTAGTGTAACTAGATAAGTGCTCTCTTTTTTATAAATACCCTGAAGTATACTTGGGGCATCAACTCTCCCCCCACCCCAAACCATATGACTAGGGAACCTAAAATTATGCCAGTGGCTCATGTGATGAGTCCCATGCTAGTCCTAAAGAGGGAGAGAATAGGGTAATATTTTACACTGAGGAGAGATGCAAAAAAGGGAAGGAGAGAGGAAGAGAGGGAGAGAAAGAGTGGGTATCCAAGGTCTCATATTTGATATTTCCACAAAAACATGATCCTTTTGAAGAGTTTTTAACAGAGGACTGTAAAATTCATGTTTCTAACAGCATTTTTCAATGACTGTGAATCTGTATTCTACACATCCAGTTCCCAATTATTTTTGCTAATCGGAGGCAGACCACATGGATGATTGAAAACCCACAGTCAAGCACTATAATATATCCCTCCCCCTTCAAAATGTTGACCAAGTATTAAATAAATAGAAAAATTGGTTTGCAATCACATTGCTAATAAACTGTGAAATGTCCAAAGTGTAAGCAACTGCAGGGCACAAAGGTCACCATCCAACTAATGATCTGAAAAATCTAGAATTGGACACATGAAGCAGATACCTTTATGTAGTAAAAGCTTGATTTACACATTTAAATTTTAAATTTTGTTCTTTAAAATTGTATAGTTCAATTCACTAGTATAAAAACATGCACTCCTTCCTTGTTTCAATATAATATTTCCCCTCTCATTAAAAGAATTAAAAACAAATTATAGAATCATTTTTTTGCATTCTGGAAAATTATTCAGGTGCCCAACACCATATGGAGTTCCATCAAGGAAATACATCTTTATGATTAGTACATATCCTACATCATCTCACACCCTGCATTTTAAAAACAGTCCTCTCTGGTTCTCCCTAAAATTCCTCTCTCTAGTTTTTGTTTGCTAATCCTTGCTTTCCTTTAGTGCTCTTAGCCTTCTGAAATGAGGTTACTTTTATCTCGTCATCTGAGTAAATAAAAATATCATCTTTAAGCATACACATGCATATATTTATACATGTTTAGCGACAAAAAGGCAAAATACAGGCAAAGGTATTGTGATCTGATCACTTCTCCATACTGCGTGGGAAATGCAAAACAATTTTCAGATAATTTGAAACCTCCCAAATCATCTATTTGTTGAGGAAAAAATAGAGGTAGGCTGTAGGGGGCGTGAGGATAGAGGAGATAGATAAGCAAGTTGCTTTTGTTCCTGACAATGTTATTAATGGGAAAACCTGAACGGAATAAATGGAAGAGCCTGGGGTTCACAATTTTAAGCACTGAGGAATTGTGGGAGTGTAAGCTAACATACTATTGTGAACCTCACAATCAACCATAAGGAGAAGCAGCCTCTCATAACCCTTCACTCACCCACTTTTGCCCTTCCTAAAAAGACACATACAAAAAATGTTCAGCACAAATGCCATGATGGTTTCAAACATGTCATGTTATTTGCAGTTAGTAGTTAAGGAGAAGGACAAGTTTAAGTATATGATGAGCCCAAAGCTAATGGAACAAATGTTTGCAAAGTTACTTGTGTACATCCTCAGGGTCAAATTCAATCTGCAGAAATCCACGTGCAGTTTCCATAGAAATAGTTACAAACACCAAGGAGGGAAAAAATAGCTGCAGTCAGTCATTTTTTCTGTATTGACATATGGCCTTTATTCTCTTCTGGATTAATCTTGCAAATGGCAAGTTTTGGCTTGGTTCTGTGTATACAGTGGAACTTCAACAACTCACACACACCTTTAAGAGAACTGGAGTAAAGCACTCATTGTGGAGACCGGTAAAAAGTAAGAAAAACTTGACAAGAAGAAGCAAATCAAAGATGTTCATGAAACACATTTATTTTATTAGACTACGAAAAGAATACAGGCTTGGAAAGTGAATTGAGGTAACCTCAAAGGAAAATAAATAGTTAATAGAGATGAAGTTGTCAGTAAGCATTAGGCAAATATATGTATTTTTAAAAATAGTCTTTGGTCAAGGTTAGTGTAGGTAAAATATGCAGGCAATAAACATGCGCAATCAGGGGCAGGTGCTCAGAGAATTAACAGGGGACTGGAAAAGAGTAAGAAGGTATTTCCTAGTTATTGATGTTCACTTTTCCATTTCTCCCCAAAAGGTTTTTTTATTTTTTCAAAAGAAGAAAGGGGAAAAACTAATCCTCACTCTTAATGAAGTTTAATAAATGAATTTCACTATGTCTTTTAATAGACAAGTAATACCAATATATAATATGCTTGTTTCAAACTGAAACAGGATTGGAAAATTAATAATACATAACAAATGAAAATTTAATTGTGGAGAAGCTTACTGATATAGGTAAATATCCTAGAAAAATAAGACTCTTGTCTAAGGAATAAAACATGTACAACCAGAAGAATGAGAAGTTATACTATATGTATGATGTATCAAAATGCATTCTACTATCATGTATAACTACTTAGAACAAATTTTTAAAAAGAAAAAAACAAAAAGTTTGCTCATATTACTGTTTTACTGCATATATGAAAGTATAAAAATCTCATAAATTTCAAATAGTTCAAGTTTTACTTGCAGCATGAATTTATGGATTTACTCCACTTGTTTTTACCTTATATTATGCTTCTATTATTGGGGGCCAATAAACCATTCTGGTGAAAACTTTATTTTTTATGACTTTGTGATTCAAGGAGAAATGAGGGAATTTCCAAGACCCCATAATATGATAAAAGCTATTATTATAACCTTAGTGATACAATTTAAAAATCTATTTAAGTTGATCTTTTTGTTATAGGGGTTTGGAGAAAAACACTTTTTAAGAAACAAAATTAGAAAATGGTTTTTGAATCCAGATGAGTGGTTTATAGTTAAAACTGATTTTAACTTTGTTATCAAGGTCTTAAGGATCATAAATAAAGTGGTCCATTTGGTCAAATTTAAATTACAAGCAAACCAATCCATCCTGAGGAAAATATTGCTAAGGGCACAGTTTTGTTGTGCCTCCTGACTGTCACACCAACTTTCAGAAGCCCAGTTTCTTGAGTTGGGAGTGTCCTGTATTTGCATGACAACTCTGCTTACCTAACAGATTCTAAGGTCCCCCTGTCTTAAAGAAGCATAAAATAAAATGTCAATAACTTAGAGGTTTTTGTGTTTGATTTTATGAAAGGATGGATTTTTAAGAGGTTTCTTGTAATCTCTAGATTTCTTACCATAGAAGCTCTGGACTGGGGAGAAGTTTGTTTCTAAAGGTGGAGCCAGTGTGGTGTGAAATATCTGCACAGTGTGGCTCACATACTCTGCAGAAGCCCATTAGTCCTTCTTGGGATGATGGGCAGGAACTGAACGTCTTCCAACTTGAGATTCCTGTCACCAGCCTGAAGGAATCAGGGACAGAACTCACAAAACGAGACCAAGAATCATGTCAGTACTATGAGCTGTGCCTGGAAAGTAACAAGATAAACAGATAGGTTCAGGCATGGGAGGTGCAAAATTCAGAAGTAACACAGAAAAAAAAAATATATGTGTGTGTGTGTGTGTGTGTGCATAAAATATTTCCCTCAGAACAAGCATATTACATATTGGTACATATATTTGTGTGTGTGTGTGTGTGTGCGCGTGTGTGTGTAATTCCCCTCAGAACAAGTATAACCTAAATATAACCTAAATGTCAAAGAGTTGTGCCAGAGTGTCAAGTCAAGGGAAGTGTGGTAAAGGACAACTATGGTGTGTGACTGAGGAAAGAGACGCCCTCCCTCATTTATTAAGGAAAGAGAAATACTGCACGATGGAAACCAGGAGGGCCCACAAATCTCTAAGTTAGTTAGCTTTCAAGAAGAATCAACAAGTTGATGTTGTCAGAACAGAATGAACACTCCACCGATGGCCTAATTGCCAACTGAGTAACAATCTCTGTACACCAAGGCATTTTAGTGCTCTGAAATGCAGGCAATCATCACCACTATGGACATGATGCAGAAAGGATTTAAGAATAGATTTACTCTATTAAGGAATAAATCAGGTATTCTACTTGGTAAATAAAAAGTATGTAAGTTTTTTTTTTTTTTTTTTTGTTTCAAAAAAGGACCAAATCTATCTTCAAACAGAGTTAATAGGCTAGTTCAGCAAACATTTATTGAATTCCACCTATGATTCAAGTATTCCCACAGGTGTACCCAAGGTCACCCACAGGGGTATGATAGAATCCTGACCCTTGAGTAATTCACTAACGTCTTGTAGTGAAGTATTCATTTGCTTCAGGTACACACCTGGTATAAAATGCTTTAAAAATCTTAATGCTCAGCTGCTACAGGATTCCGATATTTCCAGACTCTCCTTGATCTATTCACATGTTTTCACAAAAACCTACCAATAGATTGCTCCAGTGAAGAAATTTAAAACTGAGCTATCTGAATGAACATGTATCAGCTTTGTCAGGATATAGACAGTCTTTTTAAAAAGAAAGAGTCAATGCACTTACTTAGCTGCCTCAGGGCCCTGGACTCAGCCAGGAAACCTGGTTTCCATTTCTAGTTCCACAGCCTCTCCTCCACGACCTTTAACAAGTTGCCTAAATTTTTTTCTCCCATATATTTTACTCAGTGAAAAGTAGGGTCAGGCGAGGGGCTGGGCTGGGAGAGTGTGGCAAAGGGAGAAATACTAATAGCTGACCTGAACACTGCTAGGACATGTTGGATGAGTAAAAAATTCTTCCTCACTTTTTGGTGGAAGAGTGTTAGGAAAATAGATAGTTGTGGTAATTATAATTGACACCAATATAAAAAAATTTAAATCAATTAAACATTAAACAGATTAAACATTGTTAATCTAAAAATATTTTAATGAACTGTTTTTAATCTAAGAGATTAACTATTTTCAAATGGGCGATTATTTTTACCTATTGTAAGTGCAGTTTTTTTTTAAAGACCTTTCAAATGTATCCTTAAAAATAAGGACATAATCTAATGTTGGTAGTATCTGGCTAAAGGCAAAACAGAAAAAAATTTTTAAAAAGTCTCAATATAGTTTAAGATCAGTTTTAGAACAATTTAAAGCAAGCTCTGCTTTCTACCCCCAACAATGACTAAAACACAAAAACAAAACAAAAGACAATGGCCACAAAGTACTTTTATTATGTACAAGCTACATAAAACAGTAGAAAAAGCCTACATGACGATCAGTGTAGTTTAGACTTTGCTTTACTATTATCCAGAAAGTTTGCATGGTCCATGAAATCCCTATAGCAATGAGAATCTGAACAGTAGTATCTCCGTCCTCAAGATTTTACTTACTTCAAAACCCCAGTTGTAAAACATAATTTGAAGTAAAGTAGAAGAGAGTGAGCAGTGGAACAAATTAAGGGAAGAACATTAAGGAAATCAACACAAAACGTTTTTATGCCACAGATTTCAAACCCTATTTGAAAAGTCTCAATAGGATGAAAAGGGTTTCTCTATTCAGTAGTTTCACTTAATCCTCAGTCCAAACATTTGCCCCAATAAACATTAGATTATTTTTATGTTAGCTATAAAGCTGTCAGTCCTCAATAAACAGATACACTCCTGGTGGTTTTTCCTTTGCTGTCAAAGAATTGTCAATATGTATACTGACTCTTAAAACAAACATACAGAAAAAGAAATGTAAAATCGAATCACACAGCAGAGTTTAATGAGAGACTGTTGAAATCCTAAATAAATCATGGTTTAAATAGTCAGTGGTGATTAGAAGTTCAATATCATATATATAAGGTGGTCAATGTGTTGTTAGCACCTTGGTGTCTCCTTAATGGAATGCTGTAATCTCTCCTATTCAGGTAAGTCAGACCCTTACTTTAGTGTGTCTCAATTAAATTTTATGTGTGATGTGTCCATTTGTCGTAGGAAGAGAAAAAAGTTCAATGAAAGGGACACTTTGAAGATTTTTATTTCCTATGGAGACAGTTTACTTCTGTCTGGAAAGTCCCTTCATAGTTTTGGTGGGGTTTTTTTTCCCCTGTAATTGAGAATGGTTATATAAGAAGTGTGAAGAGATACAAAGGTATTCAAAATGTTAATGTGTTTTCCAACTGGTTGGTTGAATCTCTATCATTTATACAGTTTCTTTAAGAAGGAATTTTTGAAAAGGCTGATAGAATTATGTAACCAAAATAATTATTTTTGCTCACATAGTCATTTTACTACAGAGTTAAGTGTTTATAAGGCCAGAGCTGTGTCTTTCTTTATGTACAAGGTATGCTGCCTAATGGAGGGCTGTGTACACATGGGCAGCCACTAAGTACTATTTGCTTACTGGGTTGTAAGTATTCTTGAGGCTAGTAAAGAAAATGACATAAATTCAGAAAAGATGTAATTATCTGTTTTTAGCTGAAATAATGTGGTTTTCCCTTCATCTCCTGTATCAGAAAGTTTTATAGACTTTAGGAAATAGTCTTCACACTAAAAAAATTAAGGAATATTTAATAATGAAATTGACCAATATCACAGAAAGTTATTCATTTTAATTCTCTACATGAAATGCATAGCTCCTTTTCAGAGAGACAGGGAGAGAGAGGAAGGAAGGAAGGAGGCAGGGAAGGAAGGGAAGAAAAGAAAGGAGAAGAGAGAGAGACAGAGAGTGAGAGAGAAATCTTTCATATTAGAGAGTCTAAAACAAGAGATCAAAATAAGATGTGGAACACTTAAAGGGTAACCTTGGTGAACAAAGAGTTTGAGGAAAAGAGAGCTGAGGGCAAATATATTGGGAACCTTAAGGTCCTGATGAATACTCCCTTTGTTCTATATAATAAATGCCTCATCTTCCCTGCCAAGACCGAAAGAAAATGGATTTCCCCAAGGAATGCCCCATCATTGGAGATATGTGCCATCAAAAGCTATCACGTTCTGAAGAGGTGTTAGCAAAAAGATTAAAGATTTAAGACAGATGATGGAATAGAGGAAGGAATGAAGACAGGGATGTAGAAAAGGTAAAATGTCAGCATCCTGAGAATGAGATTCACAAATATGAAAGGAGGAAATTGAGAGTGTCAAATTTAAACCCATGGGGTTATATTGTGTGGCCCTGAGCAATCTGGAGCTTAAGGAGAAAGATGGGACATTTTGTTCACCATGATGGCATTTCTTGAGTGTCAAACATGTATAACCAAGCCCAAGCCAAAATATATTAAGAAATGCCCCACTCTCTTGAAGGAGCGTTTGATAAAAAGGCAAAAGTCACATTACAATAAGTATTTAGTACCCTAGCAGAAGTCACCAAGCAATCTGGATTTTTAATTTTCCAATTATTTTCTAAAATGACAAGTAGCCACTTAGTCAAAGAAGAACAATATATATATATATATTTTTTTTTTCTTTAAGTGTATCTTTAAAAATAATGTACAGAAAAGGATCTGGACCCAGATTACCTGGGTTCAAATTTGACAATTTATGATAAATTAGAAAGTTACTTAAACATTTTGGCCTTGATGGACTCATCAGTAAAATGGGAAGAATTATGGTTCTTCCCCCAATAGGGTTGTTGTTGGGACTTCATGATTTATTATGCCCATTACCTAGCAAAGTGCCTGGCACCTGGTAAGTTATTATTATTATCATTATTATTATTTTAATTTTTAAAAATAGTTTTAAAAATATGACCTGAAATTAGAAGAGGGACTTTAGGGAAGGAAAAGGGAACACAGGGAGTAGGGAGAGAGAGGAGGATAAAAGGGAGGGTAGACATGATCAAAGCATGATATATGCATGTATGGAAATGTCACAGTGAAACCATTAATTTGTATAATTAATATGTGTCAATAATTATACTAAAAATAATACTTGTAAATTTTTAAATAAGCTTTTTAAAGCTTGTAATTTTTCCCACCAAAATATATTTATTATTATTATTATTATTATTATTTCTCTATTTATTTGATCAACTAATTACAATACTGAGTAGCTGCTACTGCACACTTAAGGATAAAATATGGTCTCTGATATTCAAGATGCTATAAATTCATTAGCACATTGAATGCTGATACTACATCATGTGGGATGAAAACCCACCTATTAAATACTTAAGATACAGTATTTTCAGAATTTCCATTTCAGATTTCCTCTTATATAAAAATTTTTTTTCAGTACTGGGGATTGAATCCTGTGGTGCTCTACCACCAAGTACACCCCCAGCCATTTTTATTTCTTGAGACATGATCTCACTAATTTGCTGAGGCTGACCTTGAACTTGAAATCTTCCTGCCTCAGCCCAAATTGCTGGAATTGTAGACAAGCACCACTGTAACCAACTTGTTTTTATTTCATTCGTAGAGATTTCAATTCTCTGTTGAAACTTTCCATCTTTTCTTCTACATTCTTGATTTATTGTTTTTTTAAGAAGCTCCTATATGTCAAACAGAGAATTATCATATGATCTGGCAATTCCACTTCTAGGTTTATGCCCCAAAGAAGTGAAAGTAAGGATTTGAACAGATATTTGCAGACCCATGTTCTTAGCAACATTATTCACAATAACCAAAAGGTAGAAGCAACTCAAATAAATGTCCATTGACACTTGCATGTGAATGGATAAACAAAATGTGGTGTGTGTGTATATATACACATATATCCATTGTGTGTGTGTATATATATGATATTCTTCAGTCTTAGAAAATTCTTACACGTTACAACATGAATGAACCCAGAATACATTAAATTAAGTGAAATAAGCCAACTAGTCAAGAAAGTATAAATATTCTATGAATTCACTTATATGAGTAACAAGCAGTAATAAAACTCATAAAGAAAGTAGAATGGAGGTTGCTTGGGGTTGTAGGAAAGAAAGAATGGGAACTTATTGTTTGATGAGTATGCAGTTTCAGTTTGAGATGAAAAAGTTCTGGAGATGGATGGTAATGATGGTTGTACAACATTGTGAGTGTACTTAGTGTAAACTATATGGTTCATATATAGTTTCACACAGTAAAAATAAAATTTAATAGTCCCTGTCTGATAATTGTAAAATTTGAATCACTCATTGTCCACTTCTGATATTTGGCTGCCTTTATATCCTAAGACCCTGCATTTCTACATTGAATGTAGCACACTGTATATAAACACATTGAAGAGCCTCTGAACAATGACATCTTTCTCCAAAGAGTAATGCATTTTCTCCTAGCAAGCAGATGGATTACAGTAGATCTGCTGATCTGCTAAGGGTTGGTTTCAGGCTTTGTTAGGGACAATGTATTTGTTTTCCCCTATCCCTAGAGCAGAACCCTTTTCTTGAGAGTGGAGATTCTGGGTCTCAACTAAAGACCTGGGTGCTGATCAAAATTCTTCCACTTGGCAAGGTTTGAACTCTAACACTTGTGTCCTCAGCATCATGGGGCTGCTGAAATCTCCACTCACCTCTATAGCTTCTTAATTGCTGTTCCCCCGCACCTTTTCTTTTCCTCCTTCTTCTTCTTTTGTTATTTTAATTTTGCAAGGTTTATTGGAGTTTCTTCCTGCTTACAAGCAACCCATGAGTGGGCAAATACCTTGACAGGAAATTGCATAAAGATCTTATGGATTTACCATTTGACCCAGTTATCCCACTCTTCAGTATATACCTAAAGGACCTAAAATCAACTTACTATAGTGGTGTGGCCACATCAATGTTCATAGCAGCTCAATTCACATTAGCAAAGCTATGGAACCGACCTAGTGCCCTTCAATAGATGAATGCCTAAAGAATGTGGTATATATGCACAATGAAATATTACTCAGTCGTAAAAAAAGAATGAAATTGTGGCATTTGCTGGTAAATGGATGGAACAGAAGACTATCATGCTAAGTGAAATAAGCCAATCCCAAAAAACAAAGGTTGAATGTTCTCTCTCATATGCAGATGATAACACAAAATAAGGGAGGGGGAAGGGAAGAATAGAAGTTCATTGGATTAAACAAAGGATAAAGAAGACAAGGGAGGGGGATGGGAATAGGAATGACAGAATAATGAATCAGACATGACTTTCCTATGTTCATACATGAATACACAACCAGTGTAATTCCATATCATGTTCAACCAGAAGAATGGGGAGTTATACTCCATGTATATGTCAAAATATTCTCTACCGTTATGTAACCTACAAAGAACAAATAAAAAAAAAATGATACAAAATACTAAAAAACCCCACACACATGAAAAAGTGTGCAGCATCATTAGTTATCATTAAAATGAAAAAAAATCAATGAAACATTTTCAATGTATAGGAAAGTTTTTAAATTATTTCATAATGTCAGTCACATTGATATTTTCAAAAACTGCATCTGCAGAAGGTGATGTTTAATATTTTGTGTATATATGAACTGATTATTATATATTAATATGTTGTTTATTAGGAAACAATGTTTTAAGTATTTTACATCCCAACATGATATTTTGTTACTTATTAAAAAAGAAAAACTTTGGGTTCAGTTTTTGGCAGTTTCCTTATTCTCCAGGAGCTTAGCTCCTTAGGTTACAGCCATCTGGCAACTCTGAATGCCAACTTACAATCTTCCTCCTCAGTCAGACTTGATCTTGTCTCTGTCCCCAACCCTTCCCACGAGACTTAGTAAAGCCTTTAGGTAAAAAGCCTGGGAGAATATACCATTACTTAGGTATACTTTGTTTCCTCAAGTCTGGTACCCCTTCATAGCCCATTGTTTTGTAGCCCTTGAATGCTTTCAAACAGTAGTTTTGTGTATTTTGTCTCATGCTTATTGCTGTTTTCAGTAGGAAGATTATTCCAATACAAGATATTCTCATGACTGAAACCAAAAGTTTAATATGGCTTTTAAAATTCAACTCTTGATTTCCCTCTATTTAAATGTACTTCTGTTTTTACTTCACTTGATCTTTTTATTAACTGAATATTTGGTTCTCATTTATACTGTTTCTGGTTCCTCTGTTTATTAAAACCCCAGGCAGGAAGTGTTGCAAGGAGAACAGTAGTGAAGACAGAATACATTCAAAGCCAGGGAAGTATATGGTTTGCACTTTACTTGAGTCTTATCCCCTCCAATCCCCTCCAGTTTCCCTAGTTAGATTCCCCAGTACCACCCAGCATCACCTGTCAATGGTGAATTCCTGGAGTTTAAAAACTATATGCTGAGTTCTTTATAGATTCTGGAGATTAGTGCTCTATCTGAAGTATGATTGGCAAAGATTTTCTCCCACTCTGTAGGCTCTTTCTTCGCGTTGCTGATAGTTTCCTTTGCTGAGAGAAAGCTTTTTAGTTTGAATCAATCCCAGTTATTGATTCTTGCTTTTATTTCTTGTGCTATGGGAGTCCTGTTGAGGAAGTCTGGTCCTGAGCTGACATGTTGAAGATCTGGACCTACTTTTTCTTCTATAATCTGCAGGGTCTCTGGTCTGATTCCGAGGTCCTTAATCCATTTTGAGTTTAGTTTCATGCATGGTGAGAGATATGGGTTTAGTTTCATTCTGTTACATATGGATTTCCAATTCTCCCAGCACCATTTGTTGAAGAGGCTATCTTTTCTCCATTGCATATTTTTGGTCCCTTTGTCTAGTATGAGAAAATTGTATTTATTTGGGTTTGTGTCCATGTCCTCTATTCTGTACCACTGATCTACCTTTCTATTTTGGTACCAATACCACTTGACACCAAGAATACAAATAATCCAATCGACAAATGGGCTAAGGAAATGAATAGACACTTCACAGAAGATCTACAAGCAATCAACAAAAATATGGAAAAATGTTCCACATCTCTAATAATAAGAGAAATGCAAATCAAAACCACCCTAAGATTCCATCTCACCCCAATTAGAATGGCAATTATCAAGAATATAAGCAACCACAGGTGTTGGCGAGGATGTTGCCATTGCTGGTGGGGTTGCAAATTAGTGCAGCCACTCTGGAAAGCAGTGTGGAGATTCCTTAGAAAACTTGGAATGGAACCACCATTTGACCCAGCTATCCCACTCCTTGGCCTATACCCAAAGGACTTAAAATCAGCATACTACAGAGATACAGCCACATCAATGTTCATAGCTGCTCAATTCACAATAGCCAGATTGTGGAACCAACCTAAATGTCCTTCAATTGATGAATGGATAAAGAAACTGTGGTATATATATATACAATAGAATATTACTCAGCCATAAAGAATGATAAAATTATGGCATTTGTAGGCAAATGGATGAAATTGGAGAATATCATGCTAAGTGAGATAAGCCAATCTCTAAAAACCAAAGGACGAATGATATCGCTAATAAGTGGATGATGACACATAATGGGGGGTGGGAGGGGTTAGTGTTAGGGTTAGGGTTAGGTTTAGGGTTAGGGTTATGGAGGGGGGCAAGAATGGAGGAAGGAAGGACTGTATAGAGGGAAAAGGGGGGTGGGAGGGGTGAGGGGAAGGGAAAAAATAACAATGAATCAAACAACAATACCCTATGTAAATTTATGATTACACAAATGGTATGCCTTTACGCCATGTACAAACAGAGAAACAACATGTATCCCATTTGTTTACAATAATTAAAAAAAAAAACTATATGCTGAAATTCAACCTCTCACCTCCAGGCACCTGCATGCATTAAAATAATTCTACTATCTTCCTGAAATTATTTTTAAAATGTTGCTTTTGTGCAGATAAATTATCATGTTTAGGAACTTGGTCTTAATGATACCATAGAAGTCATAAAGTTTTCTTGGTATTTGTTTTGATTTGACTCTATTTTCTACGTGAATGTGGAGAGAATAGCTAAGTATAGGAAACCACAATTATTCAATTAAATTCAGTAAACAAAAGTTGGATGATGATTATATACAAAGAACTGTGTCATATGCTATTGAAGCCCAAATATAACTTCATCAGAGTCCTACATATTTAAATAATTGTGAAGTTACAGATAATTATCTTCACATGAAATACTAAAACTAACAATTGTTGGATGTATATTTATATACTGTGCATTAATACTGAATGCTAGCAGCAGTGTAAAGTAGGCACTATTATTACAAGTAGGCAACTGAGGTATAATGAGGTTAAGTCATTTGCTCAAGATCCTAAAACTTATAAGTGAATTCTAATCCATGACTCTCTGACTCCAAAGGTAAGCATTGTCATAGAGGAACACAAAATGTTATTAAAGAATGGATGAAGGAAATTATTTCTACTTTGAATAGTGGAAGAAGACATCAAAGAGCTGGTAGCATATGAGTTGGGCATTTATAGATAACCAGTATTTCCATAGAGGATAAAAAGAGAAAGAGTACTCTTGGTTAATGAACATGTCTGAGAAAATTAATTTCTATTAATTATCATTAAATTATATTAAATTGAATATATTATTATTATTATTATTAGACGCTTATCTTATATTTCATGAGGTTTTCCTGGTAACTTCTTTTTGCAATGCCTCCATCCATTGTGTCATGGGATGATGGTGCCATGCTGCAGAATACATTTATAGTTAAATTTCATTTGTTCAAGAGATTTCTTTTTTTCTATTTTTGAAAAATGAAACCTTGTATTTCTTGAATGCTGATCTCAGGACCCAATCCATTATGCTGGGACACTGACTTAACTCCTTTCTGCTGAAGTTTCTTGTGTGTAGACCAAAGTCCTTCTTGTAATCAATTGTACCATTTATTCTCTATCTTCCCTAGATGCTATGCAGTCACATGAGATAAGGGACTACACTTTGAACCCACAAGGGGAATGGCATAAATCTGAGGTATTTCTTCTGTTATGACTAATACCACTCCATGGTTTTAAATATAATCACTATTATAACAATAGTATCTGAATTTTCTCTCTTCCTCCAGTTTCAAATCACCTACAAGACCTGAATGAAAAGTACAGCTGAAGTCACAAGACTACCCCCAAATACATGAAATTAATGATGAAGATAAAATATTAACTATATCTATGTCAAATCATGTTTGTTATTTTCTATGATACAAGAATCAGGCTCAGGTAGAAGAATGCTTATAGGAGGTTTTCTTATTCTCATCTAAAAATGTTCAGTTTAACAACCACTAGGCAAAGGATTTTGATTTTCGTAAAGACAATTTTCCCCTGCACTTCTAGTCCCTCAGAAACCTAGAATAAGTTAAAATAAAGGCATGAAAATATTTCCAATGCACCAAGCTCTGCCCAGGCTCTCAATTGAGACTCCAACCTTCCAGGAAGATAACTACTCCCCACACCCAGCAACAACTGGTCCTCCTTTCCTTCTTATCAGCAGAGAGTGCAGAGGCTGTGTTTGGTGTCTTAAAACAGGCCTTGCTGACAGGCTGACATCACTGCAAACGTTTTCACTTACTCTTTGGCAACAGTTAATCCTTGCTGAAGACCAGTCTGTAAGTCAGAAAGTGCTGTTAGTACTAGGCTGGGGTGCAAGGGAGTGTGATTGTCAGTTTGCATTCTGTGGTGATGATAGCAGGGAGATCTAGGGGCTGACACAGTTTTAAAGGTCACCTTGTGAACAGAACAAAAGAACTCTGATTTAGAAGAGGAAACAGAACTCCAGCACATGGGAGCACTGAGAGCCCCCTATCTGAGTACTCTGAAAATTTATCATCTTCTCCCTGATTGTGAAGATGGTGCACGAGCCTGCTTTACTTTCCCACCCAATGCAACTGAAGTTAAGTTAACAACTATGTTCTTAGCAGTGGTGCCAAATAATCTGGTAAGATATAAATGTTAAATAATGCATCAATGATTCAATGGCCTGGGTATTTAAAAATGTTGAAATAAGTTACTGCCTATTCTTCTTTGGTATTCCGCTTCCAAACCCTTTGTCCTTTCATTCTCAACCTTGAATTGCTAAGCAATCTAGGTTTAAAGTTGTTAGCCACATAAACTTTCTATAAAAAGAAATTACAGTTGGTGCTCTATATTCACAGGTTGCGCATCCAGGGATTCAGCCAACCATGAATTACACACACACACACACATACACACATGCGCATGCGCACATATATATATATATTCTTTTTATTTTTTGATCCTGAAGATTGAACTCTGGGATGCTTAACCACTGAGCCCATCCCCAGCCCCGTTTTAAATTTTTTTTTTTTTTTATTTTGAAGCAGGGTCTCACTAACTTGCTTAGTGGCCTAGGGCCTTGCTAAGTTGCTGAAGCTGCCTTTGAACTTGGGATCCTCTGCTTCAGCCTCCAGAGTTGATGGGATTACAGGCATGTGCCACCACTCTAGGTCAACATATTTTTTAATTGCAACTGTACTGAACATGTCCAGATTTTCTTCTTAAATTTTTTCCCTAAATAATATAGTATAACTATTTACATAGCATTTACATGATATTAGGTATAATAAGTATCCTTGGGTGATTTCAAGCATTTGACAACCTATAAATAGGTCATATGAAAATACTTGAGGGATTTGAGCATCCATGAATTCTGGTGTCCTCTAACAGTTCTGGGATCAATCCTGAGGATACCAATATGTGCCTATACACATATTTTATGACTAAAATTTTCTGAATATAATATACTAAAACATAGATAAATCATTTTTAAAAGGAATATTTATTACTTAAGAATAATAATGGTATATCCAGGTTTGAATTTGAGCATCTCTTGTCTCCCTTTCCAAAACAGGAGGCTTGGAAGGAGAAAACAGCTTTAGACTACCAGATGCCATATTCTGGACCTAGGCCCATCACTCAAAAGACATGTTAGATAACGTTTGTATAGTTTATTCTCCATATTCGAATATGCTTTGTTCCTTTTTTTCCGTAGGTAAAGAAGAAGCTTGCCATAACATCATTAAGAAGTCCAGACAGGTCAGGGTTGAACTCCACAGTTTTGTTAGTACTAGGCTGGGGACGTGGGAGAGTGCAATTGTCAGCTTGCAAACTCTGGTGATGAAAACAAGGAGATCTAGGAGCTGGAGCAACTAAGCCTTTCTACTTTGTTCACGGTCACTACATAGAAAAAAGGATGCACTCAACTCAGCTCCAGTGTGTACCAAGGAGGGCCTCTCTGGTAATATAAAAAGGACTAAAGAAGGCAGTCAGGTATCAGGAAATTCATTGTTGGAAGTCACAGTGCACCTCTGGCACCCACCAAAAAAAAAAAAAAAAAAAAAAAAAAAAAAAAAAAAAACTCACCTGGCAAACCAGAATTGAAAGTCACCAATATACTCAATGAGCTACACACAACTGATTTGCTGCTGATTATCTGTGGACTGGGTTGCAGACCCCATCTGAGAGAAGACTCAGATGTTTGTGAACTTTACTGGAGGAATAGTCAGATAAGAGGGACCAGTTCCAGGATTAAAAAAAAAAAAAAAAAAAAAAAAAAATGATGATGCCAAGAACAGGGCATCCTGCTCCAGCTTGGTAACGCTGGGTAGATGGGTAGGTTTCTGTTAGTCAAGAGGAGAGGGAAAAAATCCAGTAGCAATAACTACTGGACCTTGCGAAGTTGGAATTTGGTTTAAGTATGAGGATGCTGACTGCATAATAACTACAATTCCTGGCTGTGGGAAGAATTAGTTCTTTTCTTGCCTCTTTGACCATGACACTTCCTCACTCTCACTTTCCTGAGGGTCAGGGACCTTTTCAGAGACCACCTTACTTCGGATAGGGGCAGGTCTTTCTATTGTCTGAGGATGCTTTAAAATCAGTCAGCCATGTTAGGTTAGGTAAAACATTTTTTTTTTTTTTTTTTTAAGTAGACCTACTAAGATTAAGACAAAAGTCTTGGAATAAGACCACTGATAAAAAGAAAATGTTCAAATCTTACCAAGATGTTGATTTAGAGTTGTAGACATCCCACTTCCTTTGTCTGTGTCACAAGCCACTCATTCCCCCTTCTTAATGAAAACAAGAGGGAGTGATTATACCTCCTGGGGCTGTGCCATTTATGCCGTCTGAAAGGCACTTAAATGAGTGGCACATTATCTCACACATCTGGAGTTTACCAAATTAGCCAATTATGCTGGAGCTCATAAAATGAGGCCTTAAATGTCATTTAACTAGAAAATATTATAATCACCAAGTGGTCTGATTGTAAGATGATACTTGGGGCAGCATCAGTGGTTACAGAAAACAAATCGTGTAACTAAACACAGTTCAAATGCCCCCCCCCAACCAAATGCAACCACATATTTTCTACAGCAATACTTTCTGAAGAGTACCATATTTCTGAAGGCACCAGCAATCAACATGTTTCTCATTTGAAACTAAGTTTAATCTGACCTAGCTGTTTCCTAGTTATTTGCCTCAAGCAAACCAATGCCCAAGAATTGTTCTCATAAGAGAGCTAAGGAACATGCAGGATGAGAGTAGACTGACTAAAACCGTGAACTGGTAGAGGGTGGGCAGCAATTGGATTAAGTCTTGAGTTGCCAGAAGATTGTGGTGCTGCCTCAAAATCACCAAGATTTGGTTGACTGAACATATATACTGGTTTCTCAGAGTTTTCATACTTAAGGAATAGATAAAAACTGCTTTAAATTGCTGTGTGATTTGAAGGTAGAAATACCAAAGATGATAGAAATATCTATTTAAAAAGTATGAGTTGATAGCTGTATTTCCACATTGTCTTCTTATCAGTTCTAAATTCTTTTTTTTCTCCTTATTTCAGGAAGAACGACCACTTATAGCACTTGCAGTGGAAGAGAGTAAGGTTGAAGGTGGGAAGATTGTCCTGTTTTTCCATTAACATAATTCATAATCTCCTCATCCCTCTGTGAACATCTCAGTTACTCTTAATTAAAGGAATGACAAGTATCAAAGTTTTCCTGAGATACTCTGAGGCAAAGGGAAATGATGCTGATGTGTGGGCACATGGTAAACAGGTACATCAGCCACTGTTTACCAGGAGAGCTTATGAAAAGTTTTAGTGTCTTTAGAGGCTCCTAATAAACTAGACTGTATCTTTATGGCTTTGGGACTCAATTTGTTATTCAGCAGATAGACCTATCGGTTAGTTTACTTCTGTCAAACTAGAAAAAATGAAGAGTCATAGTGAAAACAGAGATGCCATCAACAATGACAAAAAAAAAAAAAAAAAAATTCCTTTCCTGCCTTCATTCTCTATGAGTTCTCCCTTCTAATTTCTGAAAACAGCCTCCTTGGTAAAGTCAATTAATTATGAAAATTCTGTACAATAGAAACCTCTATCCAGAATTTAGAAGGCTTAAAGAAAACTTAATCTCTGCAAAACTATATTGAAAACCCATGATGTTAATAAATGTACAAGTTTTCTGTGTTTTTAGAATCTTAGAAGCAATAAAGGGATTTAGACTCATGTGTTTGAGCAACTGTCTTTTGGAAGCATATGAATCTGGGCAGAGAGGTGGGGAATTGGGTATCTTAAGAATGGTGGTGAGTACCACTTCACTTTCTTATAGTGGGAAAATGGGAGTATTTATGCAGATTCTAATTGTGCATATTCTTAGTGTTTTTAAAATGAAAAGGACTAACTTTCAAAACTTTCAAAACTTTCAACATGGAGAAGATAGGAAAAACTAGGAGAGATCCTAATAGTTAAGCTAAATAGTACTATCCTCCTTAGGAGGCCAAAGAGAAAACTGGCCTTCATGCACCTGGGTAAGAACATCTTTAAAAACAGCACACTCTAAATTACAAAATCAAAAGAATCTGCTTTTGCTAGGGGAAAGAAAAAACCTAACACAGCATGTATTAAAATGTTTTCTCTTCCTCTTTTTCTCTTTCTCTTTTGTTTGCTTGTCTTTGTTTAACCTAAGGCTATGAAATGTTTTTGCTCCCTATCAAAATTAACAGGCAGATTTTTCTTTTGTATTTTTACAAATATTTTCATCTCTAAGATGAGAGCTCTCTGGCCTTGGTTAATAAACAGCATGTCCAGATCTACAGGCAGTGCAGAAAAATATCAGTTTGTTCTAGAAGCAATTATACACACAGTATAGGAAAAGACCCATTTTACTATGCAAGGACCACACATACCGTGTGTTTGTTATATTTTTGATATCAAAGCAGAAACATCAATTTTTTTCCTAAAATGCACATGAAATGAAAAGCCTGTCTAAGGAACGCCCACATCCACTTCAGATATCTGTTACAACTTGGCAATGCTGAAGTGACTGTTTCACCAGAAAGGGAAGTTCTGTTACTAGGTAATACACTATGATTTCTTTAACTTTTATACATTGAGTGAAATACACATGATTTTTTATCCCATTTATTGTTAACACTAGCGTATTGTAAGTGTATAGCACTTAGGTATTATATACGTACAGTAACAGCAAAAAGGACTTACTGATCCTTTGTCACTAGTTGACTACAAAATATTTAATCAGGTCTCGAGATCATTATCATAACTTCAGAGAGGGTGGTCTACCACATGAACTGTTGTCTCTGTTTCGCTTTGCAGCATCATGATGTTGCTGTGATGCCTTTCATTTCTGTTCAGTGTTCGCATACTGTCTCCACTCAGTACCAAACAAGGCAGCAGAAATACAGAGCTAAATGGGGCTTGGTTGGCCCTTAGAGAAATACAGTCTTGTGTTGGAGAGGGAAGAAAGGGTAATGTGTGCTATGTTTTACATACCATACTTACACAAGGAAAAAGGAAGGAAGGAAGGGAGGGAGGGAGGGAGGAAGGGAGAAAGGAAGAGGGAAAATAATTCAGTATTGGGTAGAGAAGAGATGATCAGGCTGTGAAATTTGCAGTCACCTTTGAATGAAGAGGGCTAGTTCCCTGGGTGGATTAAGGGTTTGAGTCCTCCAGCAATAGAGAAGAACATGCAAAAATCATGAGAGTGTGAAAGACCAGAAGACTGCAAACCATTTTCTTTTCCTAGAACCTATCTTTGTATGCATAATGAGCCTGGAGAAGAAGGGAGGGCCATACAAGGAAGGGCTCTAAACACCAAGAAAGGAATTTGAACTTTATACTGTAGGGCATGTTTTTACATAGTCCCCAAATACTCTAAAGATAAAATAATTAAAACAGTATAATACTGACATAGAGATAAATTAATGAAACAGAACAGGAAATGGAGCAAAAGCAGAAAACCTAGATGATGCTATAGCAGAAATATAATATATGAAAAGTAGCATTTTCAATTTGTGAATAAAGGATGGATTTTTTCAATAAGAGGTGTTTGGACAATCATTTCAAAATGAAATTTAATTCATATATACCACACTGCACATTTTAAAAAATTCTGGAATGAATTAAAGATTTAAATTTAAAAAAAAGAAGAAAATGTTTGTTCTTGGGGTTAGGATGTGTTTTGTTTTGTTTTGTTTTGATTTTAGTGTGACATTAAATAGTTCAAAAGGAATGGTTGATAGGATCACAAAGTAAGTTTTCAAAAGTCACAAACTTCTGAAAGAATAAGTAAGATACTACAGTTGTAAGCAAATTACAAGTTAGGAAAAATGTTTGCAATCCATGTAGCAGTCAAAGAATTTGTATCAGTAGTGCATACTAAGTTCCTACAAATCAATTTAAAAACTAACCTGAGAGAAATGAGTAAAGGTCACAAATTGGCAATTAATAAAAGAAATAACACCTAATGATAAACAAATGTTGCTCAATGCCAGTTATAATAAAAGGAACACAATTAAGACAGTTTTGTTTTCAATTTATCAACTGGTCAGCAGGAGATACATGTCAGGGATAGATATCACACATAATGATTGATAATCCCATGTTTGAGAGGGCATGGAGCAATGGGAACTCTCAAATACTAAGGGTATAAAATCAGTACATACTTTTGGGAAGGTAATTTGTCAGCATCTACAACACAAAGTGTTTATATCATTTGATCCTAGAAGTTCATAGCTAGCAACTTATTTTATATAAACAGTAAATATAAAATATACTTAAAGTATATTTAAAATGTAAATACAATATTTCAAAATATATTAAAAATACAAATATAAATGTGTGTGTGTGTGTGTGTGTGTGTGTGTGTGTGTGTGTGCAAAGACAGTATGAGACAACATTTCACTGGTGTTTATAATAGCAAAAATCTGGAAACAACATAAACATTCATCAAAGGGATTAATTTAATAAATTGTAGCACACAGACAAATAATTATGCTGTTGTTTAAAAGAATATGCTGACATGGAAAGATATCCATGAGATAGGTTTATTTGAAATAAATATTATCAGACTAGTACTTAAAGCATTTTGGCAAGAGAGGCAGTGACTGCAGTGGTTAAAAGCAAGGATTTTGGGTCGAACTAACTTAAATGTGGTTTCCAGCTCCACTACCTACCAGGTAAGTGAAAATTACTAACTTCTCTAAGTCTTGGTTTCTTTATCTGTCCAACTAGAATGGAATACCACTCAGGGTTGTAGGGAGAATTCCTAGTACATAAGAAGGCTAAATATATGCTAGTTATTATTATTACAGTTAAAATTTTGAATAATTATCATTTTGACATATTTTTAATAAAAACAACTTTCAAAAGCAAATGGAATATTGTTTAATATTATGAAGTATAATTAAAAATTATACTGTACAATCTTTAACTCTGTTGTATAAGAAATTTTAGCTTATATAAGCAAAATATGCAATTTGAGTGATCATTTACCAGATATGAGAATGAATTTGATACATCAATTTTTGACACCTCTTTTTTCATTTTTTATTTAGAATTTACATGAAATTCCACTGACTATAGAATCTGTAGTCATTTAGAGAACAGAAAAAAATATATATATACTTTTTTTTAACTTTTTTCAGGGTGCTTACATATTATTTATTTTATTTTGATAAATAATAGAATCAATATTTGAAGTTATAATCTGTTAAAATATTCATTATTCCATTAGATCTTAAGGTCTTTTTTATATATTTACTTTTACTGGTACATTATAGTTGTACATAATATTTGGGTTCATTTTGATATGATTATCCATTTTAGTCAAAGTGCTCCCCTTTCTCTCCCTTCCTCCCTACACCTATCCTCCTTCTTCTATTCTACTGGTCTACTTTGCACTCATTTATGTACTTTTAATTGGTCTTTATGGATACATATAAAGGCGGAATTCACTGAAGTATATTTTTACATGCACATAGCATAATTTGTCAAATTTGTTTTGCATTTCTTCCCCTTTCCCATCCCTCTTCTCTCCCTCTCACTGTCCTTCTATACAGCTGATCTTTCCTCTGTCTTTATGATATCCTAACCCACCTTTTTTCCCCTACTTTCCATAGCTTCCACATTGGAGAATATTTGACCCTTGATTTTGAGTCGACAGAGATCTGTTTTGATTGTGTCTTTATAAACCTTTGTGCAAACAACTGTTTAGATGGTCTCCATTATAAGAACTTTTAAAAGCCTTAATGAAATAAATTAGAAATTGTCCTCTAGTCATTAAATTAGTTGTTAATATTTTTTGGTAGTAATTATTATTAATTATTAATATCCTTTGGTAGTCATATTATATACACATACATATTTTATTATATACATATAATTATATTATATACATATTCAGTTTTAAATCATGTCAAGAAAAACATAATGAAATAGAAAGGCACACATTTAAGTATGTTTTCCCTAATAATACTACGAAAATAAACCATTTAAAATGATGAAACATATTAAGTAGAAATACAATAAAAAGCCTATGTCAACATAGTCTGTGAAAGAAAAACAATACATACCCTTCTGTTCGGAAGATCATCCGAAAGCTGTCCCCTAGGCTTTTATAGCTGTTTGGATCAGTTGCATATCTCTGAATCTGGAACCTAGGAACAAAATCAAACAACAACAACAAAAAAGAATCCACTTTAAGGATTTTGCCAAACGACTTTTCTCATTTTTCAAAGTCATATAAACAGCTTTTTCAGATTAATTTAACATATTCTGGTCTTCTAAAATAGATTTTATTGATTTATTTGCCTTATATAAACTTTACCTTATTTTTGTAGCATTCAATATTATATTTCTTTGTACTTTAATAGGAACTATAGAAAAAGATTTTTTTCATCTGTTTCTTAGCCAGGCAGATGCACCCGGAGGCATTTATACTTTTTCATTTTGTGCAAAGCATATGCAGATGTCATGTGTTGCTTTAGTATGTAATTCAGAAATCTGAAGATGTGAATGAAATAGCTCTAATTCGTATCTTAGTTAGTGTTCTTTGATGGTGACTTAATGTAAGGTTTAAAAATACAGAGTAGCTAATATGGCCAAACTTGGGTCTTTTTGTAAACTTGGAATTAATTCTGGGAGAAGGTGCCTATGACTGGAGTGAGAGCTGGGTTTGCACGTTAGTGTTATATTTCTATACAATTTACTGTTGCCACCTCATGACAGAATGAGATCTGTGCAGAAGCATAGTGCTCTGCGTAGAGTTGTTGCTCAATAAAAATGTGTCCCATTTCTGAAAACTGAATTACTTTTTCTTCTCCTGTTTGGGTATGATCTCAGAACTCTAACCTTCCAACTGTAGTTTTCAGCATAAGGTTCTTAATTTTCTATTTTGTATTTGCACTGGCGTTTACGTCTAAAGAGACTAATGACAAAGTACTGTTTCCCATGCCCCTGTTGTTCACTCTCTGGTTATGATGTAAGGTTCTTCCTCTTCTCTTTCTCACCACAGTTTAACCATTCTCCTCTCTCTCTCTCTCTCTCTCTCTCTCTCTCTCTCTCTCTCTCTCTCTCTCTCTCTCTCTTTCAACAACTTTTCAAAATCATCTTTCCTATTATCTAGTTCAAGATGCTTTTTTCTTATTGTTGGCTCTATGATATGAACACAACATCTCCTTCTAAGAAGGATATATTTTTGTATGTTCTAGTTCCCAGGAAATTGCACTTAAAACTAGTACAAATCACAGAGAAGCAGGAATGTACTGCTTTGGTTGAAGCAGCAGGGCAAAGGAATAGAATGAATGTATCCTAAGATGGAAAGCAAAGCTGGAATTATATTTGGTTTTGTAAAGTGGTGAATTGCTAAATGTTTTTTTTATGCAGGAGATTGTGTCCAGAGATATGGGAGCTGAGTCTTCTAGCAGAGTTCTTGGTACACACAGATTCCTTAAATAAATACGTTTTGGCTGACTGGATGAATTAGAGTGGGAATGTAAATTAGAGAGCAATTATGAAGGCAATATATTAGTCTGAGTGAGAGAGTATAATGTCAGAATATGAATGGAAGTGACTGAAACGTAATGAAAAGGGTGCACGTTAGGTAGTCTTTTTTCTCTTTAATACATTTTTGTTGATACATTCAACATATTCTCACTTGATCCTCTTTAACATGGCAAATATTCTACAACCCTAATAACTCCTATTGCCAAACTACAAAATATTATAAATATTCATCTTTATAATGTGGGTTTTGGGGCAAAATTTACACCTATGCTGGTATGATCAATTTAGAAGGTAATTTACAGACAAGAACTATAGTATTAAATTTAAGTTGCATAGCACCATTTATTGTAGAGTTTATCTTTTCTCCAATGTATGTTTCTGGTGCCTTTGTTTAGTATGAGATAACTGTATTTATGTGGATTTGTCTCTGTGTCTTTTGGTCTTCATGTCTGTTTTGGTGCCAGTACCATGCCATTTTTGTTACTATAGCTCTACAGTATAATTTAAAGTCTGGAATTGTGATGCCTCCTGTTTCACTTCTCTTGCTAAGAATTGCTTTGACTATTCTGGGCCTCTTATTTTTCCAAATGAATTTGATGAATGCTTTTTGTACTCTATGAAGAACATCTTTGGAATTTTAATAGGAATTGCATTAAATCTGTACAGAACTTTTGGTGGTATGGTCATTTTGACAATATTAATTCTGCCAATCCAAGAACATGGGAAGTCTTTCCATCTTCTAAGGTCTTCTTCTATTTCTTTCTTTAGTGTTCTGTAGTTTTCATTGTAGAGGTCTTTTACCTCTTTTGTTAGATTGATTTACAAGTACTTTATTGTTTTTGAGCTATTGTGAATGTTGTGATAGGTTTCCTAATTTCTCTTTCAGTTGATTCATCATTGGTGTAAATCCATATGTAGCAGAGTAAAATTTAACACCTATCTCTCACCCTGCACAAAACTCAACTCAAAGTGGATTAAGGACTTAGGAATTAGACCAGAGTCCCTGTGCCTACTAGAAGAAAATAAAGGCCCAACTCTCCATCGTGTCAGCTCAGGAATTGATTTCCTCAACAAGACTCCTAAAGAGCAAGAAGTAAAATCAAGAATCAATAAGTGTGAAAATATCAAACTAAAAACCTTCTTTACAGCAATGGAAACAATCAAGAATGTGAAGAGAGAGCCTACAGAATGGGAGAAAATCTTTGCCACTTGTACATTAGATAATTAATCTCCAGGACATATAAAGAAGTCAAAAAACTTAACACCAAAGAAACAAATAACCCAATCAATAAATGGACAAAGGAACTAAACAGGCACTTCACAGAAGAAATATGAATGCTCAAAAAATATATGAAAAAATGTTCAATATCTTTAGCAATTAGAGAAATGCAAATTAAAACTACACTGAGATTCCATCTCACTCCATCAGAATGGCAATTATCAAGAATACAAGTAACAATAAAAATGGTGAGGACATGAGGAAAAATTGCTGTTAGGATTGCAAACTGGTGCAACCACTCTGGAAAGCAGTGTAGAGATTCCTCAGAAAACTTGAAAGGAAACCACCATTTGACCCAGTTATCCTACTCCTCAATATATATCCTAAGACTGAAATAAATCAACATACTACAGGGATGCAGCAACATCAATTCACATTAGCTAAGCTATGGAACCAGCCTGGGTGTCCTTCAACAGATGAATGAATAAAGAAAATGTGGCACATATACACAATGAAATCTTACTCAGTTATAAAGAAGAATGAAATATGGCATTTGGTAAATGGATAGAACTGAAGACTATCATGCTAAGTGAAATAAGCCAATCCCAAAAAACCAAAGGTTGAATGTTCTCTCTGATATACAGATGCTAACACACAATAAGGTGGTGGACAGGGGGAAGAATGGAAGTTCATTGGATTAAACAAAGGGGAATGAAGGGAAGGGAATAGGAAAGACAATAGAATGAATCAGGCAAAACTTTCCTGTGTTCTATGAATACATGACTAGTGAAACTCCACATCATGTACAACCACAAGAATGGGATCCTAATTAGAATAAGTTATACTCCATGTGTATATGTCAAAATCCATTCTGCTGTCATGTATATCTAAAAAAGAACAAATTTTTAAAAAAGAAAAAAATTTAAGTTGCACAGAGCTTATCAGAAGACCATGGACTCATTTTAACTATTTTGAATCTACAGCTGCATTTTGTGTATATACCACTGACTTGGAAGACTCAATAGGAGGTTTTGTCTAGAATAAAAACAAGATTTGATGATCAGATAGATGTACAGCTATTTCTGAACTATAGAATGTAAATGAGATAACTTGGTACTCTGGATACAAATGAATTAACACTAAGCAGAAATTAATAAAATAGAATCATATACAGGTTTATATAAACAATAACTGTGGAACATACAGAGCAATTTCCAAAATATGACTGTTTCAGCTCAAATAAACATATCCACCTCTGCATTTGTGTATTTGTAACCTATACTCATTGCTGAGTATGAAACACTTTCTCATTTCTACTTGGGAAACCCAAGACTCTTTTGTAATTGTTCTCATAAGGAAATTATTTTAAATACTTTCATATATTATAAAAGTATTATAGGCACATAGATGTTTCTCATAATATCTGCAATAATCTTTCATTAAGTACATTTACCTCAGTCAAATTCCTTTCTAGATGCTTTTCTTCCAAATTACCAAGTATTTTCTTAATGTGTGCCATATGATATAAGATGCTATAGCTTTTACAAAAATCCAGGGCATTATGTCCCTCTTAAGTAGTACAGGAAAAAAATATGAGAAAAAATAATTGACAGTATAAGAAAGCACCAAAAATGTTAAGTAGCATGGGCACTGGGTTGACCAGGTGTTCATGGGGTGGGAGGATAATTACTGTTTTCTTGGAGGGTCAGGAAGGGTTTCAGGAAAGGGAAGGGATTTGAGCTGGTCCTTGAGGGATTCAGAGAGGCAAAGGAACAGACCAGGAGGAAGCATTCCAGGTGCAGAAAGGAACAAAGACCAGTGAAGGAAAGTCGCCCCTTTTAATGGGGAGATGAAGAAAAAGATCTTTCCCCATAGCAGCCCATCTGGGTTTCCTTCAGGAAGATGTTCTAATAGTCTGTCTGCTGCACAAGCTTGGTTGCCCATGGTGGCAGAGACCTGAGCTATTTCTAGGACAGTACTTAGGAGATAAAGTCAAAGCCCAATATTGAGCACTTGACCTCTTTCTGTACTTAACTGAATGCTTCAGCTACCTCCAGATGGCCATCTCATAGTCATGTGAACCTGGTCCTAAAAGGAACTGTGAAAGAGACAGCAGATGGACATGTAAGCTTTGTATAAGACTCTGGCAAGTTCAGGAAATACCAAGGCCTGTGCAAATACAAATAAAGAGTATAGTGACTTCATAAGGGACTAGTTGCCTAACTTGGCTATTGGAAGTTCAGGCTCTTTACTCCCCAGTTGTAATTTCTTTTTTTTTCCCTTAGAATCCAATAAATAATATTTCCAATCCATTTTCATTCAGTTAATATGAGTTCTTAAGCATTACTATATATTAGATACTCCTATATTTGGGGGTTACATAGAAATAAGACATAACCCCACCTTTCAGATTTTTATAGTTAGGTGAATGAGGCGTGCAGAGATATGATACCATATACAAGGGATAATATTTACAAACAGTGTTTCAGCTTATCAGATGCTGGCCAGTGGGTTCTACAATACTAGTACACTTTGGGGGATGATCTCCAATCTAGGGGTGGACTCTAATGGATGCAAAGTAGTACTTTGCAGACACTGGAGGGAAGAGGAAAACAAAGGCTGTACATCTTTGGGTTAAAAAAAATGTGCAATTAAACTTTACCCACCTATTTTAGAACAGGCAACAAGAATAGTCAGCAGATTCCTTTGGGAGTACTTCATATAGAAGTTAAGTGTCTTAAGTGATGCTGTATTCATTACAAACAGGGGAGGTGACATCAAAATAACTCCATGAGGGGAGCCTACAAGCTGTGTTGGATGAGCAATAGTAAAAGAAAGGCAGACATGGTAAATTCTGATACCTCAGTACAAGCTCCCAAAGGTCTCACTATGCTTAAAGCAGCTGAAGGCCTCATTAAACAGGTTAGGGCAAGTACAGTTATCTCTTCTACTGTGCATATCACATACAGCATGCCTACTCTGCAGAGAATGTATATGCAGTATTTAGTTCCACTACACATGACTTATTCTGATCACAGACTTATCAGGCCTTCTAAGGAATCTGTTTCAAGTTGATATAATTATAGTGCATTTTGGTCAATCATGTAAAACAGCAATTTCCTTCTTCCTCTCCACTATATTTCAGCAACTTAAAAGGTTTGTCTCCTGGATTGAAGCTTTATATCAACATTTTCCAAGCTCCATTCTATGCTAACAAATTCTCACTATGCTTAGGGAGACAATTTTCCAGTTATGTGATACAACTCTTTGTAAAATTGCAAAGGCAAAACCACACTATTATTGATCGTATTTAGAAGAAAAGGTTGGACATTTCCATTGTCCTAATAAAAGTAGCTTCCACACATCTGGACTCTCCATCTGAGTAACTTCTTTTATTAGAATGAAAATTTGTTGCCAAGCAGACAAACTGGACAATGAAGCAACTCCTGAAAAATATTTGGTGTCTATCATCTGTCAGAATCAAACACAAGAGAAAAGAATATGGCTTAGACCCTGGGCTACAATGCGAAGGAGTCAGTGATGCAGCCATCATTTGTGACTGACTGCACAGGGCTGCAGGCACTTAACAAGGAGGGACCAGGACCTTGCATTTGCCACACCATAAACATTAAGTGAGATATTGTGGTAACCTCCAGGGTTGGCAGGAGGTTTTCTCAAACAAATGCACAAATGTATTTTTTAAAGTTAAAGAATGTTTTCCCTCACTAAATCATTTTTCAGAAGATTTTTCAAGAATCATGACTAATATTTCCCACTCACTTATCTGTGTGCTCAATGAGACATTTTAAATTTTGCTGTTGATATTAGTATAGTTAGATATTCCACTTCCGCTTGTCTAAGTACTTCTGAAGACATGGCCATAAAAAAGATGTTTGAAAGAAATAAAATGGCTTTGCTGCCTCAAAAGTCTTAGGACAAGACTATTTGAAAATTCTAAAATATCAAATTTATGCAGTGTCTTTATTTCCAAAGGACTGGAGGTTTGGGTATATACATACACACATACATATATATGTATATTTAATATATGCATAATGTATTATACATGTTTATATATTTATATATATAAAATTCATGATTTACATATTCATATATTTATATGCAGCAATTCATTATAAAGGGTTGAATTGGATAGGTAATGGGATTCCCCTTGAGCTATATTTGCATAGCATATATACTTTTTATTCATAATCTGGTATGTGTTGGGGGAGAGAACTGATGGAGATTTTGGAGGGTAAAAGCTGTTGTGAGCTACCTCTTTGGCACTGCCACCAATCCTAAGCAAATTAGTGCAATAGGTGCAGTTTATTTCTGGCATCTTCTGTCTCTAGATCATTTTCTAGATTAACAATTTTTGTGCTCTCTCCAAGCTTTCCCCATTAACCCTTACTTTCAGAAAGTATTCATTTCAATCATTTATCCTTACTGACACTTTTACTTTGATGTACTATCTGTCAAAGCTTGTCCTCTGTTAAAGGGCTTTCGGCTATCAAAGAGGAGGTTGACAAGGTTTGGTTTTTCTAGGGTGGGGATGCAGAGGTTCCTTAGTACCAAAGACAGCTGTAAGTGGCACTTATTTTCCTTCTCAGTGGCATTCTATGTAGCATTAGGCTACATAATAATTCCACCTTTGTGTCAAAGAGGTGAGGCACTTTAGTGACTAGACCAGCAGCTACCAGTTATAATTCATGTTGCCACTGATTCATAGCACACACTGGTGAGAGGTGTAATTTAATACTCTATCTTTCTCCTCAGAGGTAAAATGGAAGAGCAGACAGCAGAGGACAATGTTTTTTGGGAGGAAGAGCAATACAGAGTTAATATTTGAGTTTTGCAGCTATAAGAGAGAAAAGACCTTTAATTTCATTTTATAAATCCCCCAAGTTGCCAAGTTCCTTATTTTATATGGATGGGAGACTTATAATAAAACTTGTGCACTAATAATAAGTGGTGATGAGCCTAATGGAACACCCTGCAGAGATCTTTGTAAATGTGCTATGAACAAAGATTATCAGTAATTACCCGAGTATTACACATGGTCCTTAATAACACTTGAGAAGCCCACTAATGAATCAGAGATTAACAGACCAAAGGTTTGCAATTATAGAACACATTAAAAGGATAACTGTGGGAAGATTAAATAAAGATTTTAATCCACCCTAATTAGTCTATCTTACCAAAATAAGATGATGCTCCTATGTTTGCTTTCTCAGTCATTGAATGAGCATGGCCAAATTTAGACCAACATGCAAAGACATGTCTGAGGTTTTGTGAAACTTAGGTGTACACGCCAACCTCACAAACTTTGGGAAAAAGCCCCAGAAAACACAGTGTTAGAAAAAATTCCTGCCATGGATATTTGTCTCCTGTGGAAATATCATCTTCCTACAGAAAGCCTAACCCCCAGGCTCCACGTCCTCCATCCTGCAGAAAGACACATCAGATGGTGAGGAGTTGAGGCTTCTGATTTTGAAGAGATTATTCTTTCAGTTTTCTTTCATGAGTTCTGAGAGGAAAGGTTTCCTTCTAACATTTCTCTGTGCCCATAATTTTACTGTTCTAATTTAAAGTACCTGGTGAATAGGGATGATAATTTGTTTTTAAAAGGGTGGAGGGAAGGGTTAGTGTTAGGGTTAGAGTTAGGGTTAGGGAGGGGGGCAAGTATGGAGGAAGGAAGTACTGTATAGAGGGTAAAGAGGGGTGGGAGGGGTGGGGGGAAGGGAAAAAATAACAGAATGAATCAAACAACATTACTCTATGTAAATTTATGATTACACAAATGGTATGCCTTTACGCCATGTACAAACAGAGAAACAACATGTATCCCATTTGTTTACAATAAAAAAAAAAGTTAGCTATGAATATTCTGTTTACCTTCAGATAAAATAAAATAATAGCCCACATAACTTCACCTTGGCACCAATAAAGGTCTTTAATCATGTTGGAAGGGCATGGTTTCCAGTTCTAGACATGGATTTCTATCTCAACATTTACAGAGGTCCCCATCTGCAAAGGGGAAGGGTAAGAGTTTGGGGGATCCAAAGAAAATAATACACAGGTCCCGTCCTCTGGAAGGAAACAATTGGAGGGTAGGGAGATATTAATAATTAACGTTAAAACAAAATGAAACACATGTGCTAAATAGAGTTTCTAAGAGCATGGGTCACCTGCAATTTAAGCATTGCCTCTGCTTGCTGTGTTCCCAATCATCAATTAACACTCTAAATAATGTTAACAAGTCCACCAGGGTCGTAGAGTCTGGGTCTGCCCAGTGATCATCTACTGAAGTTCAAAATCTAAGTTTATTCATTTTGGGCTATCTATCAAATTATTCTAAAAATTTAAGAAAAGAAAAGGTTCTTTTCCTGATGGTTCCTTAGTCATTTCCTTCTTTATAAAAGAAATAACAACTATACCTGGCAAAAACAAGTATGCCTTTTGCTCGTTTAAATTCTGTGTGTCTTTACTATGTATAGGTGGGCTTGGCTATGCTTTAGCTTAGTACTTATGAAATTGTAAAGGAGACCAATAAATTTCTCTATGTTATTATAAAACAGTTTATAATTTGAAGAAATGTGGAACCTGGAGCCTAGATAATTATTACAGATAAGGTGACAACATTTTGGCAAGTCCACAAAGGCAAGGAAAATCTTCTGTGCCATGTACTTTTGAACATGTTTTAAAACACAGCTTCAAAAATATTATCTCCCTGAAATATCAGATCAACCAGATAGACCGATTATATTTTAAGTAATTTTCTGTGATCCTTGACACATCTAATTGTTGTTCCTTTCACAAACCAAGATTTAAAGGCTGATATTCTGTGACTGTACATTACATAATTCACGCTTAAACATTTCACTTAAATATCATATAAATGGTTCATCATTTGCCAAACACACATTTTGTTACAATAAACATTTACTTATGTGTATCTCATTGGTGTGGTGAAATACATTTACTTTTATACATCTTATGCCATTGCAAAATACACAGTGTTTCTAGTATTTAGAATCATTGTAAAATTTGACATCACAAAATTAATTGTGATAAGAGAGTTTATGCTACCATCTGGCACAAGTTCTTCTAGTGTTTAGATTACTTATGGGCTAAAAACTAAGTATACTGACAATGTAATTCTAAAATTTATTTTAAGGACAGCATGCTAGTTAACAAATCAGAGACAAATGATCATTAGAGATCACAACCTAAATATAATATTGTTAAATCACAAGTAATGAAATAGACTAATTAACATAGCTCTATAATTACAAAGTTTCAAGCATAAACTGATCTCAATTAAACAAAAACTTGACTAGCATGACTTTCAATTATTTTGTTTCTTAAGAGACATGTCACATCATAAAACTATGCTAACATCAGGTTTAGTGCTGCCACCTCCTTCAAAACATTTATATTAAGTATATATATATTTAATGAAATTTCATATTTAATGCCAACAAATGACTCACATCCACATGTACCTACCTACATTCTTCCAAATGCACTGACTAAGCTGGCCATTACAGTGGTTAATTAGCATGAGACCAATTTGTACTCGGGAAATGAAGGATGAATCAAAGATTGGAAATAAAACATACTATCAAGGCAATGAGAATAGAAAACGGTATACCAACTTCAGCAATCAAATATTAGAATTACCATAGAAATGACAAAATCATAGTTTTATCTATTCTCCAAATAATTACAGTTTTAAAAAAACAGACACTCTTCCCCCATAAGTTAGCTAGGATCTTTCTCTCTTTGATTTTCTCCACCTACCTCCTTGGAGCCACATGTTTTTCTAGCACTCATGGATAACATCTACTGCCTGGTGACAGAGAACCACCATTCCAACTGTTGAATCTCAGCTTGTTGTTCAGGATAAGTCTGAAGTTCTTGGTTTCTAACCTCCATAAAAGATTTCCAGAACAGAGAATTCAAATGTGGCCAAAATTGCCAGAACTCACTCACTGGCTCTGGGAACTGAGCCACTTCACAGAAACTATGCACCAGGGACTATGTATAAGGGTCCTGGCCAGAAAGAATGTTAGGGAATATGAATGGAGTGTCTGGAGACTTGGCAGACTACTCCATTTTATTTTAAAAGATCAAATGGCCCTATTGTATGGTTTATTTAGCACTGATAAGGATTCTTATCAATAATATCAAAGAAAGAAAGATTAAAAGAGTGAGTGTTTTCCTTGCATTCATAAGCATAAATGCTTATAGTAGAAAGAAATTTGGGGAATAAAGATAATAAGCTTGGCTAATATTGAGGAAAAATATGCTTATGCTTATCATAGTTGAAAATTTCAAGGAAGTTTTTATTTTTGTATCAAGATTGTCCTTGGTCACCAAGATTTTGATTAATTGTTCAAACAAGGACACAGTTTTCAAAAGCATATCATAGGTAGATAGGCTCCAAAGTGACGAATAAATGGTAATTATACTGCTTAATTGTATATAATTTTTAACTTTGAGAGCATTTTTACACATATATAAGTAAATTTCAGTTTACTTATATTTATTTCTAGGGATAAACTCAGAAAATAAAAAAAATTAAAAGTACCACTTTGGAACTAGAAAGCCTCAGGCTACAGGAAGTAGATTTCCCTGGAGTATCTCAGTTGTACTATAAATGCATCTCCAGTTCAGTGTATGACCAGTAAAATTGCCTCTCTGAACCAAACTTGTTCATTAGTAAAGAGGGGATAATATTCCTCATGTATCACCCAACTGACATTGAGGTTTATCTTTGGACACTCCCCCCAAGTCAGCTTTCAATTAAATGTGCTCAGGAGAACCAGCTTTCCAAGACACTGTTCATTTAATTTGATTCCTCATTTGTCAGGAGTGTAGACAGAGAAAAGGCTCTTCATGTTGAAGCCTAGATGGACATCTTTGTAGGAGAATTTAGATCACTTTTATTTGAAGAGCAAAAGACATATGTGATCCCTTTCAACCCTCACTTTATAGCCAACTGGATCAATATATCTTGGACAACAACAAAAGATCTTTCTGTATTTACTTAGCTTTTATTCCATGGGGTTTATGTATTTTCAAGTGTTTAAATGCCTTCTGTGTGCCTGGGGAACACTATCAAAGCCAGTATCAAGCAATGAGCTAATGAGTGCTCTCTCTCTCTCTCTCTCTCTCTCTCTCTCTCTCACACACACACACACACACACACACACACTCACGCACACACATATAAACACACACATTCTTTCTCCTATCCTCCTCCTCTCAACTAAAATATTCTTTTAATAATTAAAATTCCATTATGTCATGGACAGACTCTCAAAAGAGACCCTGTCTAAGGGTACAGTTTCATTATTATCATTAAAAATAATTTTAAATGATTGAGAACACTAGCTATTGAGACACATGAATTATTCCCACCCAGGAGCAGATCTAACTTGTCTATAGAACTTATACACAAAACTGAGCCTCACCAATTAATGAAATGTTTAATAAAAGACAACCAATAATTTTGGCAATATTGCAGGTATGTAGTTTGGCAGGTCATAAACTACTACAAGACAGTTCAAATAAATTAATTATATAAAATGTTGACCTTACTGCAATAAGTAACAAGCATTGAGTAACTTTGCATTTTAAATCATGATTACCTTAAAAAATAATTATGTTTACAAATTAAGATCTAGATCATTGGGTAGCTTAGGTAACCTAGGTTCCCTAAAATACTAAATACTAAACAAGATAGTCATTTGAAATGGACTACATCAGAAACCTATAGTAAATAAATACATAAAGACTGGGGATATGCTCCAAGGACCTAAGAAAGTGTCCTGTGACTCTTGGATGCTAAGCAGGAGGTAATTTATAACTTATGATGAGGATGAGGATAATGATCCAAAGCACAACTGATGCCAACCTTAGAGATTCTTTCTTCATTATATTCCCCTATTTGTCTTGTGGATTCTATTTATTTCTTCAAATAAAATGCCCTTCTGTGTTGTTTGTGTTTGTTTTCCATTTCTGCATTATGGACTATATGGTGAGGGTCTGTTATTTACAGTCTCAGAGATGTATATTTAGTTTAACAATTTGAGAAAAATAAGAAAATGTCTGTTGAAAAACCTGTAGTTTCAGAATTCAGACCAAATCACTGTGGTTTTCTGTTGGCTCTGGTGGTACTGTGCTATCCCTTTTGGTGGGAGGAAAGAGAGAGAAAGAAAAAAGAAAAAGAAAAAAGAAAAAAAAAAACAAAACACCACCACAAAGGATTCTGCTTCCCAGTATGAATGCTTTGGAACTGCTAAGCCCCCTCTAACTCAAGAGTGTTAGATCAAATTCTGGCAGAAGTCATGGGACAGCTGCAGTTCTGTATTTTGGAATCTTTTTAAAAATTTTAAATATAATTTCTAGAAGAGTTGGCAGGTTCTCTCTCTCTCTTTCTCATTCTCTTAAATATAGACAACTTTTGAAATAAAGTGAGGAAGTTAGTATTTCAACCGTGAAGTCAATATGTTCACAACTATAAATATGAAATGCCAAGAGAACTTTCTTCAACAAAGATTAGTTTGATTAATTTTTTTAGTAGTATTACTTGTGTCAGGTTGAGTTTCAGCTATCAAGAGAATTACAAAGTTATGAAGACCACATATTTTACATAAATACACACACACACATATATATATACATACAATTTTAGTCAATTAAAAGATATACCAATGTGAAAAAAAGGTTATATAACTCTGGAAGTGGTTTTTTAAAAATAATTTTTTATAATTTATTTTATTTGTTCTAATTAACTGTACATGACAGAATGCATTTATACATTTTTATAGATCATACATAAAGCGTGTAATCTCTCATTTTTCTGATTATACATATTGCAGGATGGAAGTGTTTTTAAGAAATATTTTACCACAGGTCAATAAGCATACCATTGACAATATCATACTTTTAGATTCAAATAATACACTAAAAAATGATTTTGAACCCCAAATTTAAACCTTCTAGAAATATGAAGGCATAAGCTGATTACTTTTTCCTTACATTTAACTCCTTATCCAAAGTGAATGTGGTTTTGTCAAGGGCTTTAGTTGCCAAGGGCTTTGGTTGCCAAGAGTGACCTATCTCAAGGTCACTCACATAAGGGGAGAGGTGGTTGTTACAGAGATAATATATGACAAGGAGGTATAGTGAGGTATCCTGTGGAAATTGGGATTGTGATATGGAAATTCATTAGGGACTGTGTACAAGTGATCATGAAAATCTCCTTCTCCAATTTCATTTGTGTGGAGTCCAGGCTGGAAGAAACCTACCCAGCCAGAGAGCACATCTCCAGTTCCCTATATAACCAGGTATTAGGTCATGTGATGGCTTTTCCAATGGAATTTAAGTGGAAATGATGTGTGTCGCTTTGAGAGTGAGATTTTTAATAAGTGAGTGACACATTTTTATTCTCTCTCCTGTTTCACCTGCAAGATACATCTTACATTAAGACTATGGAAGCAGAGGACTTTCAAGTTGGAGGCAGAGGACTCCAAAGCTCTAGTGGGTATACAGCCACAAGATGGAAGGAGTCTGGATCTCTAAGTTAAACACCAAGGAAGCTCCTACAATCCAGGCACAACTGCATTGGGTTTCTGTGTGAGTGAATATGCATTTATTGTTTATTTGTTACTGCAGTGGGTTTGCTTTAACTGATACAAGAATCAACACCGTACTCTTTATGTGTCCTCTTTATAGACTGGTTCCTTCTGGCCACTCACACTTCCTACTTCCTCATAGTGCTGCATTTGGTATAATACAATACAAATCTATGCCTATCACTTACTCCTTTTTGCCACGACATGTGTCAAATATCTTTATCTGCCTTTCCAGAGTCATTCTCTACCTTTTTCTACCCTGTTCCTTGTCTCAAGAGGTTCTTGAATTCATGTCTTCAAAAGACTCCTTTGTTTTCTGCCTTCAAGTTGGACTTGGTCAATAAGGAACCACAGCAGGTGACAGGAGGGAGGGAGCAGAATGAGGTTGGGATATATTTACTGGACTGGTTCCTACCTGTGAGACTTCCTTAGGCTTGATGTCTTTATCAACTGAAGTTCACTGACCCTATCAAGGAACCCTTTCTTCATGACTGTCATCTTTGGAGTCTTAGTCGCCTTTCCCTTCACACATGCCTTTGGGCTTAGAGGTGGTGATAGCTCTACCTCCTGCTGCTGGTAGCTCCAGGATCCTGAGTTAGTACTTGTGGTTTCCTACCACCCTGCCCTAACTTTGGTAACTAATCCATATATAAATCCTATTCAAATTATTCTAATTTGAGAGTGCTGTTTCATGTTGGTTCTTTCACTGCAAAAACCACATCATAATTAAGATTCTCAAGAGGGTAGTCCTTGAGTCATCTCTCTAATACTAGTTTGCTTAGTGATGTCCAGGGAATGGAGTTATAGTGTGAATATCACTGTCAGGCCCATCCCTTGAACAGAGGCCAGAGGTTGTCTAGGAAGAGGGTTTATAGGCACCGTAAAAGAGTTTCTCAAAAAAAGCACACCTTCCTGTTTTCATAGAATCTTTCCCTTCTTTTCACTCCTTCTCCAGCTATGTGTCTGCCATTGCATCTTTTTTCCTTTATGGATTGTTTTATCACTGGCTTTTGAAAACCAGACTCTGTCTTGTGTATAGTGAAAATTCTTAGTGCAACATTGTTTAGAATGCTAGTCTTTATATTTAAAAATGGAAGTGATTATAAATTTTAAAAGGGAGAGAAAGTAGAAATAGCTAAAGAATAATACTTTTGCCACATCATTTCTTAGGGGGAAAATATCTTTATAATAACTTAATTCATTGGAAATAACAGGTAGTCTTTGTATCCAGAGGAGTAATCACAACTTTCTCTTTCATTTTTTTGAGATCATTCATATATTTTTATTGCCATTAGTTCCCAGCAAAAGTGTTACATAAGCACCCAAATGAATGAGAAACTAATATTACTCCACAGATCCCACTGCTTTTATTCAGTGTAAGATGTTCCTCCCACATGGGGGCTGGGAGAGCTCAGTAAGTTATCTACTTAGGGCAGTATAAAGATTATTTACGTGAATATCCAGGTACAGAATCCAAACATTCCATTTTAAGGGCCATTCCATTTTTCTCTGAATATTGTATCCTAGTATACTAGTAAGTCATTGGTGATAGTAGATGTATCCTTTTTCTTATTTCAGAGAAAGGGGAACTAGAAACTACTCATTATTCCTCCCCTGGGAAAAGATAATATGGAAGAAAATAGATATTTTCACTCTACATATTTTAAATTATTTGCTCTTTTCAGATATACATGAAAGTAGAGTATATTTTGAGATAGTATACACACATGGAGTATAACTTATTCTAATTAGGATCCCATTCTAGCAGTTGAACATAATGTGAAGTTACACTGGTCATATATTCATATATGTTCATAGGAAGTTACGTCTGTTTCATTCTACTGTCTTTCCTATTCCTATCACCCCTGCCTTGCCTTAATTCCCCTTTGTTTAATCCAATGAATTTCCATTCTTCTCATCACCCCTATTGTGTGTTAGCATCCACATATCAGAGAGAACATTCAGCCTTTGGTTTTTTGAGATTGGCTTATTTCGCTTATTATGATGGTCTCTAGTGCCATTAATTTACCAGAAAATGTCATAATTTCATTCTTCTGTATGGCTGAGTAATATTCCATTGTGTATATGTACCACATTTTCTTTATTCATTCATCTGTAGAAGGGCAACTAGGTTGATTCCATAACTTTGCTATTGTGAATTGAACTGCTATAAACATTGATATGACTGCATTACTGTAGTATGCTGGTTTTAAGTCCTTTGGGTATATACTGAGGAGAGGGATAACTGAGTCAAACGGTGGTTCCATTTCAAGTTTTCTGAGGAATCTCCATACTGCTTTCCAGAGGGGCTGTACCAATTGGCAGTCCCACCAGAAATGTATGCCACTTTACATATTTTAAAAGTTGTTTGTTTGTTTGTTTGTTTGTTGGTACCAGGGATTGAACCCAGGGGCACGTAAGCACAACCATACCCCAGTCCCTTTTTATTTTCTGAGACAGGATCTCGCAAAGTTGCTCAGGGTTTGATAAATTTCTGAGGCTGGCTTTGAACTTGCCATCCTTCTGCCTCAGCCTCCCAAGCCACTGAGATTATAGGTGTGTACCACTGTGTCCAGATTCCTAATTAATAAATTTAAGGAGTACTGCCATCATCCTTCCCCAAACATAGGAAGCCTACATGATCATCCCCTCCTCAATATCCCACATCATCCATTTTATGACTTGGGATACATGCAGAAGCTTAGAGTTACTAGGACTTCACAATGAGATTCAAAGTGGGAGATAGCTATTTATTTCTGAAAGTCATAGGTTGATTAAATAGTCTTGGTTTTGCTGTCTCTCCCACCCTGCTGCCAAACCTCCTATTACATAAAATCAGAAAATTCTGATTAGACATCAATCCAGCAGAAAAGCATTTTATTTACACAGGCTTCTTGTAGCTCTACAGAAAGCAATTTATTTTTGCTTTATCATGTTTTTCCTAAACCACTACTACATATAAAAGGTCATTTAAGTAATACTAGAGATTTGAGTAAAACCCACAAAGGCTTAAACCTCTACTGTTCAATGTGGTATCCACAAGACACATGTGGCTACTGAGTAGTTCAAATGTGGCTAGTGAATAGAAGTTCATTGGATTAGACAAAGGCCAAGGGACAGGGAAGGGAGGGATATGGAAATAGGAAAGACAGTAGAATGAATTAGACAGTAGAATGAAAGATAGCTTTCCCATGTTCATATATGAATACACAACCAGTGTAACCCCACATCATGTTCAACCAGAAGAATGGGAAGTTATATTCCATGTATGTGAAATATGTCAAAATACATTCTACTGTCATGTATAACTACAAAGAACAAATAAATTTTTTTAAAAATTTGGCTAGTGCAACTGAGGAAATAAGTTTGCTTCATTTTATTATAATTAATTTAGATTTAAATTTAAGAACAAAAGAGGAAGAAAATATTTTCCCAATAAACATAACTTTGTTGTTTTGCTGGGACAATGTTTGACTTTAACTGGTAGATGTTGTATTGTAGCAAGAAATATTTTTAAAATGTAGCTAGTAGCACGTTTAAAATTGTAAGTCTGGCTCATATTATATTTCTTAGAAAGCACTAGCTTACAAACTAATCTTTCAGGCAGAAATACCAGTTTTTGTGCATAGAATTGAACCCAAATATATTGGCCATTATCTGAGTGTGTGGGAAGACATCTCTAGCACATAAAGTAGATATACAAGTTAAGATAATATCAAAATTCAATTTTGCACTTCAAAATTCAATTCTCCCCACATAAACGTAGTGTTACTAATTGTATAGTGCCTCATTACTTCAGTTATGTAAGTTTGAAATAAAATAAGATTTCACAACAAGTTAATTTTATTATGCCAGTTTTGAACTGAAAAGATCAAAATGCCTCCTTCAGTCTTCCTCAAACAATCTTTTATGAGATGCATCAACCCTTAGAATGAAAGTACATAGCCTATAAGGCCAGCAAAATGTTTCCTGAAAAAATGCAGAATGTAATCTACTGAGTTAAATTCCAAATCAAATTAGGAACATTGAAATGACTCTTAAATATACAACGTTCTTTTCCTTCCAGCTATTTGGGTCACAACTGAAGATAGCAGTGTAGTCTGTTCCAAGAATAGAATTTGAGAAAGATCAATACATAGATATGCTCAAGTCATTTCCATGCCTGTGTCTTTGTTAGTTTGGTAAAAATGAAATACAGTTTTTCAAACATAAGGAATTGTCTACATAGTCTAAAAGAAAACCAAATCCCTCACTGGAAAACAAAAATAGCTAGTTTTTCAGGACACTGCTGGAGAAAAGCTGGAGAGATAGTGACTGGAAATCACTAGAGTGCAGGGAGTAAAAGGTGCCTTTTCCTTCCAGATCAACCTAATGATTCCATGAAATAATATACATATCTCCATTATAATGAATCATAACAATGATTTGAGATCTCCCAATATAAATTTCATGCCTCTTTGTTTCTCCTTAGACAGGACAAGAGACAAAAACTGGAAAGGTTGGGTCATATGGATCATGGCAGCACTGCTATGTCTGGAATTTTCTTATAAATATCCTATTGCTTTGAGGCTCACAGGCCTGGCTAAAACAGCAGGGACAATCTCATTTGCACTTTTATAGTTGTAGAGGGATTTTCAAGAGTTAAAACAATTTTCCATAATATTCTGTATTAAGTTAACGAATCCAAAGTGTGATTATTACACCTTTTCTGAAGACTGACAATTTGGAAGTAATTTTAGAAAAACAAACAAAATTATAAACAAATGCCAGCAGTAGGACATTCTCAGGTACTAAAAAGAATATACTTTCAACAAATTTTTACTGCCTGTTTGCAGCTTTATGCCTTTTTAAGATTATTTTTTTAAACACTATAAATGACTGTTTCTGCCCTTGTGAAAATCTTCACTTCAAAGGAACATCTTGTGGCACTGTTTATAATGACTAAACAAATCACAGAAGACAAAGTGGATTCTACCTTTTTCTGTGTGTATGACTAAACAATCAAGAGCATTTCATTAGAGTCCTATTTTCATTTTAATAAAATAAGTGCTCATTTATCAGCATTTGAGTAATCTCACTTAGCTTAAAATTAGAAATGATATTCATTTCATTAAATGTTAAAGCTTCCATATTAAGTTCATTAAAGTTACAGTTTCAGTTCATCTATAAAATGCATAGCAAACTATATCAGTCATTAAGGCTAACAAAAAAGGGGATACCTAAGGAAGTTTAAAAACCAGAGTCAATGATAAGGGAATTCAAACTAAATACACAATACTATTAAAATAAATTTTATACACATACAAAGAGAAAATAAATAAATGCTTAAAGGAGTTAGTATATACAAACTGAGTTGATGGATTGGAGAATATATTGGGTTAAATGGAAGAAACCTATTTAAAGCAGTTAATGTGTGATTCCAGGAATGGTGGTTTCTGTGGCAGTGAGCAAGATGTCTCATGGGTAGAGAGGAAGTTAAAGCAGCACAGGACAGAACTATAAGAGGGCGCTTTTAAAAAGGAGATATGTGTACATCAGCAAGAGCTGATAACCTTCTTCCAAAAACTAAATCTGTGATTTTTAAAGCTTAATAGAAATGTTTTGTATGTTTAGGAAAAAAACACATGTAAGATAAAAAAAGAAGTATCTAAATGGCAGAAATGACAGTAAATTATCAAATAGTCTTTGTATTTACTTAGGAAAGGGCATTGACTTACACTAAACCTGGCTTTGTGAAAAGAAAATTGTGCCAAACTAATTTAATTTCCACTCACCATGGAGTGACAGGCTATGTCAACCAACAGGAAACAACAGTTTTTAAAAAAAATGTTAAAGTAGGTCAGGCATGAAAGAACCAAAATCTAAAGTGCAAATTTGATAAGGGCTTAGGCAAGGTGAGGACATATGCAGATACAACTGTGCTTCTTTTGAAAGACCAACTTTTCCTATTGAAAAAGAATTTAAAATGGTATGAGGTCAGTAACAAGAGTAAGAAACTTCTAGAAAACGTGCATTTGCTGAATCAAAATAGAAAATTAGATGTATTTCCTAAATTCAGGAGATCCTCAATCTCTTTGAAATGTCTAGAAATAAAATTCAGGGCTAAAAATGTAGCTAAGTGGTACAGCACTTACCTAGAAATAAAGAATTCTATAAACTCTAGTGTACGCCCATCCCTTAGGAGCCTTCTGCTCATGATCTCACAACCATCTTTTAAAAGTGTTTGGAATGTTTCTAACAGTGCAGTATAGCGTATTTAATCTAGGAATATGGTAAAAACATGTCATCTTGATATGTAAAAAAAACAGCACAGAGAAACATTAATATTCTAAAGTCCAATTAGGTAAATTGCATTACTCTCTTGTCTTTTAGGGGGAAAGATTGAATTTCAGTAAAGCAAGTTTTCGTTGATTTTTCCAGTCTTTTCTCTTTTTTCTGGATTAAGTTCTGAAATACATTGAAAATACAAAGGGCTTTGGAGTCTGACAGACCTGGGTTCAAATCCTTACTCTGTCACGTAACCACTACATGAACTTGGACAGGAAATTTAAACCTTTCTTTTCCTTTATCTGGAAAAGTGATACTTGGTTTGCCCTTTGCAGTGGGGATTAAACAAAACAATGAATGTAAAATGCTTTATTTCTCAGTAAATACTGGCTCTCCCCTCCCACTTTCAATCTTAACTTCTCCTTTCTCCTTTCCTAACTACCTATATACCTTGGAAAGAAGAATTCAAGTTAAAGGCTAAGAAGAAAGCCCTGTCTTATGAAATAGGAAAAGGAATACAGCCTAACTTCCTTTTATTCTTCAAACCTTGCTAAAGGTTCCCTGATTCTACAAGGAACCATTCACACACATTTGGCATGCTTACAGTATTTCCCAGTTTTTCTTATGTCAAATGTCAATAAGCTGAATGAAAGAGGCTCTAAAGTAAATGACATTTAATAATATCTTTTCCTATATATATTAGGTAAAGCACAGCACCAACAAAGAGTACGAACACCCTAATAATGTTTAAAAAATAGTCATGCCACCAGGTCAGGTTTACAACTGCAAACTTGGAATGGATACCAGACCTTTTGTTCTTATAGATTTGTCCAGTTTTCTTAAGTAAACAAAGATCAATTTCCTAGCATGCTCTATAATATCTTGATAATAATTTAGCACCTATGCATAAAGAAAGAGCCAGGAATTATAAAATCACTTAGAATGTATTATTTCTAGAGTGAGTAGACATAAGTCTTTGAGGATTAATTTCACGCTGAGGGTTAAATTTCACTTTCACGATAGGCTAACCATTGCCCGGGGCTGCACAGATAATGAACCTGCCTAGGGATTAGCAAGGAAACACTTGTGTTATTATAAAGCGGGTACACTTCCCTTTCTAACCAAGTTCATCCTACATGACATTAACAAATTAGTCCCTCTCTCTGCCCACATTTCAGTATAATGTGAGCCAGCAAGTGACCCCAAACCAATAGGACACAAGATAAGATCTTCTCAGTGTATGAATGGCTATTAAACTTGTCTGAGAGAGTTAGACCTCCTGCAGGGAAACACAAGGCATTTTATCTCCACAGGGCCCCTGCCTCCCTGCAGAAACCTTTCTTTGGTCATAAAGTCTCTAAATGGACAGACTACCAAGAGGTAGGAAAGTCTTAACACAAATATTTAGTGGGGGGTGGGGGGTGCTGGGAGGTACTCTCCAGAAAACAAATAACAAATTCATAAGGACCTATCTTCTCAAAAAGAAGTTAATTAGAGGCTTTGCCAAGATTCAGTGGGACCAGAGAACATGCAACTAGGGTTATATGTGACTGAAATGGCTGTGAGTGTCAAAATTGAGATCTACATGAAGTCAGAAGGGAGGATAGGACTCCAGTTAAGGTAGAGGGTGACAGTCCCGAAGGGATGAAGCACAGGAGATAGGATGAGTGGAAGACTGAGAAGAGGGGAAATTTCACATTTGACTTTTGGGGTGAATTTTCAGTTACTACCCTGCCAATGGATAGCATGGAGAAAAGGCCAGGGTTGATCCAGGAACTGAAAGGACATGAGGCATGGTCATTGGTATCTCTAAAGCTGAAAGCTTGATGATACCATGGGGGAACAGACTCTGGAGTTCTTGAAGATTGTGGGGCCATGTCCAGTGAGTGTTGTGAGGTTAGAGAACAGTGGTCAACTGGAGTAAGTGGAGCTGACCTAGCCTGAGATCAGAGAACACAATGCTATGTGGGCACCCTGTCTTTGAAACTCCTTTCTTCTCTTAGCTGCAGTGACTTCTGTCTCTGCACTACACTCACATAGTTAAAACTTGACTATCATGCTACAAGACTTTCTACTATCATGATCTCAAATTTTTGACTTGATGCTGTGTTGCCATCCATTTTTTTCTGTTAAATGAACTCTTCAGTCCTGTGATCAAGTGTTCTCCACTATCCCTACCACCCTGTCTCATGGCAGCAGGGTCTGTAAATGGACTCTAGGTCTACACTAGCAATGAGCACTGGGAACCAAGTTATCACCCCAGAGTCAATGGAAGAGATTATAGATAGAGGTTTGCTACAGCTTTTCCTGTGTAAAGTTCATGTTGGCAAGTGGTTTTCTGATCATTGTCCTTGAATTTGGTACCGGGAACATCCAGATCAATCATGAAGGGAGGTAAGTCAGAGTCAGGAGGTAGAATAGGGCTGTCTAATGGTGGGCAAAGTGCTGACAGGTGCCAGGGCTTTTGCTCAGCTTTCTCCTTTGAGTGAGGCCATGTGCTTGTTAATGTTGAATTCAACTGATGAATAGAGGAGTCAGAAGTCTATAAAGATTTTCTGGCTTCTTATGGAACAGTGAAACAAGTATAAATTATTAAAGCACTATAGTATAGCATAATAGTACCTTCTCAAACACTAGTAGCTGCATAGCCCTGTTGGGATCTTTGGGCAGCCATACACAGACACACTGCACCTGCTCCTTCTTTGGTGGCTACCTTGCCTCTGCTAAGATTGTGTATCTTTTGCTAAATAAATCTGGATTTTAATATGGATTTACAGAGCCTGACTGCATGGTCTTTTCCCACCATAACCTACTTGAGGTAATATGACTGATGTGTGCAGAACAGAATGTGATAAAAATGTCTGCCACCTCAGAAAGATGACCTGGTTTACAGGAAATCATTATTAGATATAGGAGAAAGTAATTTCCAGGGAAGATGGAAGATGAGAAAATATCATCATTAAAAGCAATTTAATATGGAGAATATCATGCTAAGTGAGATAAGCCAATCTCAAAAACCCAGAGGACAAATGATCTCGCTGATAAGTAGATGATGACACATAATGGGGGGTGAGAGGGGGGCAAGACTGGAGGAAGGAGGGACTCTATAGAGGGAAAAGAGGGGTGGGAGGGGTGGGGGGAAGGAAAAAAAATTTTTAATAAAAAAATAAAAGCAATTTATATTGCTTTGTCTGAAAGTCTATGCTACATTATCAGGGAGATATTATTTGACACACTGGCCAACATTCCTATTCATGGCAACGTGAAAAAATGATGCTTATCTTTAGAATTATTGAGTGACAGTATTCATTTCTTAGTTTTATTATTCATTTTTTAGTAGTTGCCAGGAGAAGCACACCTTTACATTTAAATAAAGATTTTAATTGGTTAACTACACTAACCAGTTACATCTACTAGCCTCTTAATGGAAATTTCAAGCTGTTACATGGTTACTATGATTACTATCTTCAACACTCCACTTGATGTGGAGTGTGTATTCTACAATTTGCCAAAAAGCATTCAGCTGAAGTTCTTTAATCTACATAATTACTATAAATACTCTATTTACTATATTTTTATTTGATGTTTCTTTTAAAGGAGTCACTGGAAGTTTATCCAAGATCACTTATAATTATTTACCATTTTCCATATGAAGGTTATTAAACCTTAATTAAAATGCATTTAGAGCCAACCATGAGAGGCTCTCATTCAAATTATAACAACAAATTGTATTACAAATCCTCATAGTATTAACACAATTAACTCATCTCTCAAACCAAATTTCAATTTCAAACCAACATTTGCATTTGTATATACAAGGGAGAATTTAATAAACATTCATTTAGGATCTACTGTGAAGCAGATAATGATTATAGGGAACACAGAACTGGGAACACAAAGAATATTTATGTGGATTTTATTTTGACCAAAATATCATCTTCAAAACTTAAATACTGGCCAAAGTGAACTAAGTTAACTTTCTTATAGTTCGATTTAGTAAAAGGCCATATTATAATACTAGTGACAATCTTTTTCTCTGAAAAGCTGATATATATGCAACCAATATCTTCCATTAAATCCAGCCCAATGGTGACAAATAAAGGTGGGAAACAACTCTCCAAAAAGAGAAGACATGTATTCTGCAGATTCAGGAGGACCTAGTCACTTCTCAGAGATGGTCAAAAAAGTAAGTGAGAAATGGACTGTGACATAAAGGGAAAAGATAACTCATGTCCTTAGCCTTCCAGAGGGAGCCTGGGATGCATAGAACTAACTCCATAAGAACATTCCTTAATAGGCTCCCTTGTCACATCTCACAATAGATCTGAACTAATAGTCAAGAATAAAAGTTGGTTATTTTTTGTTAAGAAAGAGCACATTATTATTATTATTATTATCATCATCATCATCATCATCATCATCATCATCATCAAATAATTATCAAAGACGTCATTGGGGAAAACCCATGAGAGTCAAACCCTCAATGTGATTAGAAAGAAGATAGTTTCCTAATGAATAACAAAATAGTTTGCTTCAACCAAAAACATATTTGTCTTTATCCTTTGGAATGAGACTGTTTCTGAAGCAAAATAACTGTTGTGCCCTACTTGGAATTATCTTTTATCTACCAAAAGTCTCAGTGTTCTCAACATCATTGTTTAAAAAATGAGTTATTCAAATGGGTAATCTGAGCAAATTCCTTACTAGCCTTACTAATGAAAGCAAAAGAATAAGTTTGTTTTGGAAAGATTTTATTCATATAAACTTTCTTAAAAATGTGTTGTCTTTCAAATGGCTTGATAACATCAATTTTCTTAGGTTAGGCTTTGAAAACCCAACATTGCTATCTGAGTTTTGCCATTTAACATTACAAAATAGAATTATGTAACATACAAGTTTCTTAGTGTTTGGAAGCTGTGATTTCCAAAAAGTTGTAAGTGATACTTTTTCAATAGACCTGATAGCTGATGAGCCAGAAAGAAAGGAAAAAGAACTAAGAAAACCAGGGGGATATCATGGGGAAAAAACAGTAGCTTTAACACTAACATTTTTGGGTTTGAATGTGAATTCCACAACTTCACTGTGTAACTGATGACAGCACATACTCACTTGAAGTCTAAAACTAAGAGTAATGGAGAATAAAATCAAAGTATGTATGGCAATTTGTTTGACATAAAGCAGGCACTAAATAAATGTTGATTATTTTCCTTTTAGGAACTTCAAGGAAATGAAATTTCCTTTTCTCCTTTTATGAAGAATCAACACAATTAGTTTTGAATTTCTTGAAATATAATCAAAGTATCAACATGCCTTTAATTTGTCTATTACATACAGTGCATAAGATTTTAAAAATATCAGTGTCTCTCTCATGAAGACATTACCCTTATTCAAAAAATATATTATGTTCTGATTGGAAAATACCCATAACTAAATACAAAAGCATAATTCTGGTCTCAATTAACTTGATAGAAATAAGTAATTTGGGAGCTCTCAATTCTGTAGGAATTATTTATAACTTTTGTAATGTCTTTCCTGTATGCTTTAAGAGTTTTTCCTTGAACAAAGTCCTTCAGAATTCACCACTATCACTAGTTGGCACATGAGACCCCCAGTCTGAAAACTTTGGAATCAAATTGTATTTTTTTCCTTTCCTTGCATTCCCTGATCCTCATTCCCCACAGATTTTTCTTTCAAATATCTTTCAGATTTGCCATTTCCTCCAATTTCCACTGATTCCCTAACATAAGTTAAATATTAATTAACAACTGTAGTTATTTGTTAACTCCAACCTTATACCTATTTACTTGGAACAATTTTTCTAAAATACTGCCTTCATCTATTGAAATATTTCCCTAGAATCTACAGTGGTTCCTTAAGTGCCTGGTCATTGGGGCCAAACACGTCATGAGTTCAATATACACTGTAATCAATTCCCATCCCACCTATCACTTTAGTTTCTGCTCTTCTAAACCAGACTACCTGTCCAGGTAAGTGGACCAAGACACTCACCACAGAGTACCCTACTCATTTCTTACTTGTGACTTACTTGTGCTGTTTCTCCTTGTTGGAAAATGATCTTATCAAAACTTTTAGCAAAATCTGCAAAGTCATAAAAATTGTCTGAGAATTTTGGGTTTCCCTTTTCTCTGAGTTCCTTTTAGTTTAGCACCAAATTTTCTTTTACTTTCCCCATGTCTGTTCTTAGATAAATTGTAAGCTCCTAGGGAATAAGATAGTATAGAAGACATGTCATATTTTTATGCCATTCTCCCTCAGCCCAGAGTTTGTGCTCAGTAAACACCTGACTCAATGATATACTAAAAGATACTGGCACACAGATATAGTTGCCTTTCCAATATTCTTTCTTCTCTTCTTAATCAATTCCCTGATTTTATTTGGAGCAATAATATGGTCAAGGGAAAGACTACTACATTTTCAACTTTCTTTGCAACCCAGTGAGGTCCTTCTAGAAACCATTAGGTGAGGCTCCCAAGAGATTACTTTAAAAGTGTCCAACTCAGCTGGGAGGCATGTTCTTTCTGGACTTCCTGCCTGGAAGTTGGATGTATAGATGAAGTTCTGGCCAGCATTTTGCATCATGAAATGACACTAAAAGGATGGGCACCACAACTAGAAAAGCCAGAAAAGTGAAAGAGCTTAGGTCTCAAATAATATTGTCAGACTAAACTTCTAGTTTATTTTTGGAAGGTGGTGGGGAAAGGGGAGTTTTGTTACACGTAGCTAAATACAATTCCTAATATATACTGGTGTCAATAAAGAAGGAGACTTGAATAGAAGATAAAATAAAGAGAAAATTGTAGCTTTTAGTATAAGGAAGAAAAAGGTTAAGGTAAGAAAGGTCTATACACTGGGTTAACATTCATGCTGCACACCTACCCTACAGCTGCAGAAGAAGCCTGGCTGGAAAGGCAGGAAGACATGGGGCCAGGGAACAGATGCACCAAGATTTATTACTCTCAGTATTGCCAGTGGGAGCCGATCCCTGGATATTAAGCAGAAAGAATTGCCAGGGGACAATCTTATGGCACCATATGGGCTGGAGCTTGGCTAATACTTTACAGAAATCTGCAGTTAAAAAATTCCTGGTCAAAGAGGATATTGTACGATCAAAACTCCACAGCTGGCCTAAGGAAGATGAGTCTTATCAGAAATTCACTGTTAATACCACCAGCAGTGGAAGCAATTACTGATCATTGAGCTAGTCAAGGTACTATTCACCGCATGACATAATTTTGTTTAGTTATTAAAACAGCCTTACAAATCTCATTTTAAAATTCATCTATTCACCAATTTTTAATATTTTGCCACACATATTTTTTATTCCTTCTCACTTTGTACCAATAGATATAAGAATATTTTGCAGAATTTTGTGATATTAAATTGAAGACATAACACTTTGTCCACACACACTTTAGAATATATCTCCAGAATAAGAACATCCTCCAACATAACCAAATGCCATCATTTCATCCATGAAATTTAGCATTTATACATAATTTGATCTAATAGTCAATCTACATTCAAATTTCCTCAATTGTCCAAATGACATCCTTTGTAGTGTTTTTTCACATCCAATGCCACATATTGCATTCAGTTGTCAAGTCTCTTTAGTACTTCTTATCTAAGAGATGCTTGACCTTTTTGTCTTTTAAGACATTGACCTTTGGAAGAATACAGATCGGTTACTGATGGAATGTACCCACAATCTAAAGTTGACTGGTTGGTTACTTTACTATTCTTCATGTTAAGATAAATATTTTTGATAAAATGTTCCCCACTTCCCTCCTACCCGGACACCCTTGTTACTTCCAAGTGAGCTGAGACCAGGCCGTGAACCATGTAAATAGAATGCTTCCAGGTTAATGAAAAGTTTCAGCACCATTTGAAAATTTGGACGGGGGTCATGCTGTCTCCTAGTCCAAAGAAACTTCATGCAGCTCAGTAATAAAGTTTAATGAATGCTGGTCATTTTGAATCATGAGCCTGAGACTGGCCAAGGGCTAATAGTTTCCTTACAGAATTTCTCCGCTGGACACAGCAAGAACTCGACGAGCTGCCTGGGAAACCAGAGTCATACATGAAATGTAATATTCCATATGCCCAAATCCAAGGGAAGTTTTTGAAAAGGGCAGTAAACATTTCTCACAAGCTGATGTTTTTATTAGGTGATGGCATGCTTTGTGCTGCATTTCATTAATTATCTGCAAAAGCACCTTTCTTTCAACGCCATGTCAGAGTTGACCTATTGCAATCAACTACTTTTTCTACTAACCTAGTAGAAAAGCCAGGCTGTGAAGTAGCTTCTCTGTCTTTCTAGGGCCATTCACATGGAAGGCAGGCTGACAATTTAACCAAAACTAACCCGGCAAAAATTTACATCTCCCAGAGAATCAAGCATGAATGTGTTTTATATTTTAAATAACCATTTTTAATTGCTTAGAATACCTATATGACAGTGGATGAATTTCTGAAAAAAAAGTATGCACTTTCAGAATGTATTAAAAAAAGAAAACATAAATAGCATGTAATTGTCCATGCAAATAGATGCCAACCTACACCTTCAACATTCTTTTAAAAATAGTAGTAGAAATTATATTCTTGTAACCGTTACATGGATTTATGCCATTAAGTCAAACCATACTCTAAAAAAAGTTCTTGCTTACTCACAGCAGAAGTCCTAAAATGTGCCAACCATGCATGAGGCAATGGGATTTTCAGGAATGCAGAGAACTTTTCCACATTGAAGACGCCTCAAACTGAACTATTTCAATAAATTTCTGTAGAAAAGTATGATCTAATTGATGGTCAAAAGATCACATTTGCCTCAGACTCCTCTTTCAATGAATAGGACCTGGCTATCAGCTTCACCTATTCTTATAAAACAATTAGCTGAGATTTTAGACATTCTCTTGACAGGCAAGTCTGGGAATTCAATGTAAATATGAATTTGAAGATTTATGGAGCAGGATATTATGATCGCACACCAGCGCTTCTCCAGTTTTCCAGAGATCATAATTTCTGCCTCTGTTTATTATTCAGTTTATGGTTGGAGTATAACAGATGATTCATTTTTAATGCGATAAATGTTTGGGGGTTTGTTTGAGGGGAAATAAAAGTTTATAGTTCAGCCCTGGACATGGATAGTAAACTAGAGTGTAAGGCAATATATTTCTAAAACATGGTGATTAGGATATTTATTTGCTCCTCTATACCCAGGACTCCAGTGAAGAGTGACTGATAATGTTTACATTTAAACCCCCAAACCACATTAGTCTGCCTTGAAACTTAGTAAACTTTCTAGAAGGAATTTAAATTTTCTCAAGTAATTCAAACTGTTACTTTCTAGTTATGAAATTTTTAATTTGTGATACATATATAACATATACTAACTCTGTACTACACATCAGAAAGCAAGATGTGATCAAAATAAAGTATTCCTGACTCACAAAAAGGTACAGTGTGAAAAAAATTAATGCTTAGAAACATATAATAGTCCCCATTATTCAGCTTTTGTCCACAGTAAACAAACTTCAGTTAATTCATGTATCCATCCATTCATTCTTTCCAACAAAAATGTACTGAGGCACATAGTAAACATCAGACACAGGTCTGCTACTGGCGATGAACAAAGTCTGTGGCCCCACTGAATATCATAGGGAGGGAGATTAATAATAAATAAATAAATAGATAAATACTTAAAAGGTCCTGATCTCTTTTCAAAATTTCTAAATATCAATGTTTAAAAAATTCCCAAAACATTCAACACACACATATATATATATATGATGGAATATTACTCAGCCTTAAAGAAGAATGAAATTCTGGCATTTGCTGGTAAATGGATGGAGTTTGGGAATATCATGCTAAGTGAAATAAGCCAAACCCCCCAAAAAACAAAAAGATTGAATGTTTTCTCTGATATTCAGAAGCTAATTCACAATAATGGGGGCAGATAGGGAAGAATAGAGTTACTTTATATTAGGTAGAGGGGAGTGAAGGGAAGGGAGGGGTATGGGGGAAGGAATGATAGTAGAGTGAAACAGACATTATTACCTCATGTACATGTTTGCATGACTGATTTGATCTTGCAATATGTAGAATCAGAAAAATGAGAGATTATACTCTATTTATGTATGATCTATCAAAATGTATAAATGATTTCCCCTTAACTTTGTGGTGAATTCATTTGGTAACAAACCTACTTGAAAAGAGATGAGGCTATTTATAGTCTTTATTCCACTCAATGTGAATGTTTATGTGTTTAGCAGTAGAATTTTGATTATGTGTATGATTATAGAATACTGCCCCAGACTCTGTTGGGGTGTTTTGTAATACAAATGATAAGTAAATGTACAATCCTACTTCTGTAAAATACAACAATTTCTGAATTCTGGAACATATCTGTCCCTAAGAGTTCTGGTTAAGGAATTTAGAGTTTTGGTTAAGAAGTCACTGCCTGTGTATACCATAACAGTAGGTTGAATTGAAAAGATACCTGGATGAATGAAAAGATTTCTAGAATCATGTTTTTCAGGTGAATTTGATAATACTATTAAAATACTCAGTCATCAGTAGACTTACACATTTTTCAATGTCTGCCACCTAAAACAGGTTAATTGGTATTTACTGGCCCTGCCAGTCAGTCATACATTCATTTATTAGTACTGACTATCTACTGAGGAAGCTAAAAAGAGTGAGGCATAGTACCAGCCTTTGAAAACTGCAGTCTAATAAGGGAAAAAGATATGAAAACAGAAGAAAGCCACACGCTGTGATAAATGCCACAATCACCTTATTCTGCCTGGGAGAACTAGGCAGACCAGGTGAATTTGAAGAGTGTTGAAAGATAAGGAGGTGTTTTCCAGGCAGAGAAGTTGAGAGAGAACCTTCTAGGAGGTGGATTTCCATGTTCGAAGGCTCCCTGAATTTGAGAAGGGAATGGCACATTTGGGGAAATGGTGAGAAGGTCACTGTGGCAATAACAGGGCAAACATACAGCTATAAGGTGGAAAAGACTAGAGCCCTAAGAAGGACTTTCTGCAGCCTTGCAAAGGAAATGAATAGGACACTTTCAGGCATAAGAGTAGATGAATCACTAGGCTTTTTGCTTTATTTATGGAAATGAAGTAGTTCTGGAAAAATATGAAGCTTGGGTTTGAATGTAAAGAACAGTGGAAGGCAGGCCCTACGGAAGCAGGTATGAAGTCTGAACTGAGGTCAGCACAGCAGGGTCAGAAGACATATTTGGGAAACCCAAAATGGTGTGTCAACCAATAATGTGTGCAGTAAGGAAAAGGGAAGAGTCAGGGAGTCCAACCTGGAAGACCAGATGCAGAAAAACACCATAGCTTGAGATAATTATAAGTGCTGCTAAATAGTATCCATCAATCTCCAGATGTTCTCTTTCAACTGATCTAACTCAAAAGGTCAATGATATTCTGTTTTATACACTGTGGACCCTACTCATAAGGCACAATAAGATTGATTTTTTTTTTTCCTTGTACATAGGGGCTTTCCAAAGAGACAAGCAAAAGAATTATATGTTAAGTATATACTCCATACTGTCAAGGCCCAGATTTGTTTCCAGTGTCATAAATCATCATAATTAACAACCTCTCAACTGAATGGATCCCAAAGCACTATCCAAATTATGCAACTTTGGAGGTGAATTGCCTCAGCTGTCCAACAGCTGTCAGCAGCATTCTGCAACAGGGACAGAACAAGAGGGAGGATACAGGATCTCCATGGAACTCCTAGCAGCATTTAGGTTTGTGGAATGCAATTCCCCAAAACAGAACTTGGCCCAGAACAAGGACTGTTCTCAGAAGAAACGCAGGAAAGTCATTCTTATTGGAAATGGTCAACAAGATTTCTCTTTCCTACAAAAAATATTGTGAATGGAATCAATACCAATCCTGCACCTAGAAAAATCATCTTATATTTGAAATAGCCTTTCTTATTTTGGTAAGGGCTTCCTTAATTACTGATCAGGGGATGATGGTTTCAAATAGAACTTCATTTCTTTTTTACTTATTAAGAGATTTAATAAACTGTGAAGCTGAATTGAATCATGAGGTCTGGAATTCATGAATCTTTGTGTGCTAACATTCCTTTATTTTTGGTTTGAGTTCCGGTTTTTTGAAGGATCATTTTTGTAATAAAATAAAATCCCGACTTTTCATTCTCCTCTCTCAGTTGGTGTGGGCCTGCATGCTTTGTAGTAAACACTCTGAAATATTCTCTTAATACTGCATTTTCCAACTAATATGTACAGGGGATTTGCAAAGTCATCAAATCAACATGGTGACTATTATTGGAGCTCCTAATATATTCTAAGTTTTGGAATAAATATTAAAACCAATATCTTATAAAGTGTAATGCAACATTAAAATGTTTTAAAAACAAAATATGGAGATTTGACTTTGCTATGAACTACTTGAGGGAACATCCCTAGATAGCTCTTCTATAATTTCTCCCTGTCTCCATCTGCCCATCTGTATTTATTCCCCTTTCATTTCATATGAAGAGGACTTTGGGGAATAATTTTATGAAACACTGTCATAATAAGAACTTTTATTTCTGAAGCATGGTTCTTTTGGACGACAGGGGAATGCATTACACATTTGTGAAATGACACAGATTCAACAAATGCAATGTTAAGGAAATGATAGTGATGAAAAGGGTTTATATATTTATGTTTCAGAATAAGCAAAACTATCACCACCAGTCTGAGAAAAAACTCAAAACAATCTAACACTAGTTGTTGTAAATTATCTTACCAATACCATTCTAAAGAGAGAAGTAAGAATTTATTTAGTTCCTTTTGTATTAATTCAATGAAATAAACATTTCTAGATTTCCCACCATGTACGAGACACTCAGGCAATAACTTTTAAGTGATACAAAGCAAAAGAAGGTAGAAGTGGCATTTCTAAAGCATTGGCCTATGCTGATATTTGGGACAGCCTATCTAGATCTCTGAAAGACCTTGAAAATCAGTTATCCAGAGCTTATTTACCACTAAAACTCATCCAGAACTGAAATGAACTCAATAGAATCTGTTGTCTTGCTAAGTTTTCAGAATCAAGAACTTGGATTTTTATAAAACCATACAATTTTATTTACTTCTAGTTACTCATTAATTTTCTGGTTGTTTAATTAATTCACTCATTAGTGAAAATCTTTATTTTTATGAAGCTGTGTGCAAACCTCTGGAGATTGACTCAAGGAATACAGCTCCTACAGTCATAGAGATTTCAGTCTTGTGTGGGTACAGGTAAGTGAACAGGTAATAGGCAATATTTGTGTGTGAAGTGCTGTGATAAGAGCATGTAGAGGGGGGTAAGAGTCTTTTAGAGGTGGGAGGAGAAGGAGGTAGCCAGGAGAAAGAAAAAGAGTGAGGTGGAGAGAGAAGAGTGTTTTAGGTAGAGAAACTAGTGTGAGGAAAGGCAGAGTGAAAACAGGTGAGGGGCATTTGGGGCACAGGGTCTAGGAAGGGAGAGTGGTGGCAGAGAAGTAGTAAAAAGCACACCAGATCATGAAAACTCTATAAAGAGGGCTAAGGACCCTGAACTTTATCCAGACCCCCCAACTGAGGAAGAAAATTGAATATTTGTGTGTGTTTCCAATCACACCAAACTTTTTGCAGAGAATTAACGATTGCTACCCATGATTGACTCTTTGACAAACGACACAGTATGTGATACAAGGATGCCACAATGATCTCCATTTGGCAAATTAGAAAACTGGAGATCGGGTTAGTAATTGATCAAATCACACGGTTAATAAGCAGTAAAGCCAGAATTCAAATCCAGTTCTGTCTTCTCCAAAACTAAAATTCTGTCTTATACCTTAGCTTGCCAGCTTCAGAAAGCAGGCAAGAAAGTAAAAGAAAGGTCCTGCCCAGAGTGTCTGTTAAGAAAAAGGTGTATGATTCCAGAAAGTTACTTAATCAGACCTCAGATTCTACTGCCTTTTCTTCCAGTCCTTCCAAAATGATATGTTCACCAGGGTACCTCATAACATTCTGGAAAACTGACTGATAGTCCATTGCAGCATATTACTTTCTCTATATTCCCTGTACTCTCCAGGCATCTTAATAGAGCTGTAATGAAGGGCACAAATAAGTCCAAATAAGTCTCTGGAAGGATTTTAGCACCATTCAGCCAAAAAGGAGAGCAGGGAGTCAGCATCTATTTAGGAAGCAATATTTTGGTTTTGATTATGCTCCATGGGACTCCTTCACTCACTACTAGAAATTTAGACTTAATGTATAATACAGAAAGTGTGCACAGGGACTGCAGCAGGTGACAGAGTCCTGTTTTCTACCTATTCTTCTCTAATACAAATGTTAGTAGGGAAAATGGTGAAAATATTATAACGATCTATAGTCCTCTTTTAATAAGAGATATAATTTAAGATTTTGGAGTATATAATATGCTCTTTGCAGGGGAATTGCTTGGTACCTTCATTAGAATACTTCTAAATGAAGTATTCTTACTATGAACAAGCTTTAGAGTTGGAGTCATTAGTAGTTTATTAAACTTGGTCTTTACTATGCACAAAATAAAGGAGGTAAGATAACCTGGGAGCCATATGCATCACATGATTTGTTGGGGCCCAATCACACCTAATTTCAGTGGCTGAAGAAAAAGAGGCAAGCAATTAAGGGAGAGTTTGGTAGCTTCTGTTCAACCGAGGACGGAAAACCTGCACAGCTGGAGACAATTCCTGAGCAAATTGATCAGAATTCCTTTACCTTAACTAAAGCCTGGCTAACAAGTTGATACCCATGAGTTTCTATAATCAAAGCAGCAAGAATTTAAGAACCCAGAAAGGCAAATCACCTTGGACTACTCAATAGCTCTAACCCATGTCATTTTAAGGAGCAGAGACACCTGTTAGCTTGGGATAAGGTGGACTGTTTTTTATGAGTAATATATTCTGCTAGGAAACAAAATGCTATATTCCAATATCAGAAGAATTAAACAGTTGAATGTGCCTGTCTATAAAATATACTGATAAACTGTACCAACAACACGGAGTAGAAAAACTTTGGAAGTCATTTTTCTCAAAGGCATATCTGGGTATCTAAATGTTGGGTCTCTCATTTAAAAAAAAAAAAAAGGCATTTTAATGTATATTCCTCAAATGAGTATTAATAGTCTTCTCTGCGTTATCAATCCCCAGAACCCTCTAAAGGGGTCTTTTATATATACTGATGTCTGCTTTTTCACTTGTCTGCATGATAACCACATCCCCAGAAGTCTCTTCCTGGGACAGATTGGCTATTTTAAGGATGTCTCTCCAACTCCTAAATAATGAACATGGTAATCTGGAAGATACCAAGCATATTAAACATTTGGAAGAGCTAATGAAAACACTGTTACATATTTTTTAAAATAAGAAAGCAGATCTATCTCTATCCCCACCAAACTTAATGATTATTTTTGCAGTTGCAGAATTTAACTCAAAGCCAAAAGTGTTGGAAACACACATATTGCTGATCCAAATGAGTGTGCTATGTGTCATTTCCATTACTGCATGGTGCAGTAAAGGCCTAACAAGGAAAAAATGTAACCCAAAAGCAAAACCACCTACATATACAGAAAGCAACAAAGTTCAATTTGTCTTCACCAGTCAGCAAAAGTGAACTTGGTTCATTTGCTTTCTCCTCTAAACACTTTTCCTGCATTCAACATCTTTTCTTAACTGTACCATTTCTATCCAGGAAAAAAAAAAAAAAGAAAAGAACACCAACAACTAACAATTAGACACACCTGCATAGTGTGTCCTGTGCTCTGTTCACACTTTGTGTAATATCTTAAAGTGACAGCATATTAAAATGTCAATGTAATTCCTGTGCATTATATAGTTAGTACAGCTGAAAGTGTAAATGTAGTTCCTAGCATTATTTAACTGAACTCTCACTCATTTTGGGGACCAAAAATTCACACATTATAATGAAATATATGACTTTCACAAATTATAATGTTGGAAAAGTTGAAGTATAACGTCACATACAATTATAAATTCTGATTGTCTTCATTTGTTTTGTGTGTGGTTAGAGTATGGTCATGTATTCTTTGACATCTACCATTATGTGTTAGGCAAACACATGAAATTTTGGAAAAGAAAATCATTTCTCTAATATTTCCAAGACAAACACATAGTTAACCATATTCAGGCTTAAATACATATATATTTAAAAATCATACAGAACACACTATTAAAATTTTACATGGAAACTGAATATACTAAATTTGAATATAATGAATATCATAAACATGAAATGGATCAAATTGCTTCCATGAACTGAAGTAGAAAAATTGTAAATCTGCTAGAACATATATCCCTGATAATAAATTATGACATTTTTATTGTGAAAACCAGGAGTGTTTGCAAAGTACTTAGACTATAAAATTGTCTCAGTAACCAAAATAAAATAGAGTATTACTATGGAATTTGGCACTAAAACCAAAACAATTGTTTAGGGGGAAGTAGGATTATTAAATTGTTTATGCGAAAACTGTAACAATATAGTATGAATCACATGTTCTAGATAAATGTTTTGGCAGGGCCATACTTCCATTAATGTCTCCCAAGGACAACCCAACGTTGCAAAATCTGAGCTGCTGCTTTAGTGAATGTTGTATGCAAACAAAGCATTTTACAATGAACAACATTCAGCAGAACATTACACTGCTTCAGTTTGTCAACTTCTTATAAACACTTACTTAGCCCTCTCTGATGTATGGTGTTTCTAAGACACACTTTGTTTTTGGTATTTGAGTATTCTGTTTTAATTCCAAGAAATAATTTCTGAAGATGCTCAGCAGCCTCAGGACCAGCTTGATTCCCTCACCACTCAGGATTCTACTCTCAACCCAGGTCATTGGTACCCAGTTCCTATGTGTGGCCTGGCTGCTCTCTCAGGCCTGAGAGGCACATTTCTCTGCTCATTTGGATGCAAACATGCACTCATTCTACTAAATAGTTGGTTATAGAAACACATGCTTCGATGGCTGCAGTTGCTTCAACTCACTATTCTTGGTTCTGTTGGACCAGCGACAAATGCCACAGCTTTTTAATGGTCTGACCCCTGAGACTTCCATCAGCCAACACCCTATTTATTCAGAGGTCTTAGGTGTCCTCTGAGACCTTCTAACCAACACTGCTCCATTATGCATCTAGAGCTTTTGTTCCACTTGGATTAGAGAGCACAGTTCATATAGTCTGTTATTTTTTTCCCCCTTTAAGACAAAAGTAGGTAGGGTGAAAATCTCTTAAATTATAGGAACCAGAAGTATATGTTTAAGTGTTAATTTCAATTCAGGTTTGACAACAAGTAGATTGATGTAAAGCAATAAAGTTGGGACATATTCTTTCACTCATTCATTCAGTTAGCATTTATATAATACCTATTTGATACCAAAACAGTGCTAGATGCTAGAAGTACAAAGAAAAATGCAACATGATCTCACATTTTAATAGAGGAAATCATAGAAATCTAATATGATGAGGTGAAACTCACAAATAACATACATTACCTACAGACACATACACAGAGATTTCTATCCAGTGTCAGAGAAAGAAATGGCTAACTCCCTCTGAAGAGCAGGGATCTCAAAAGTAGTTATAGTTGAGATGGGTCTTGAAGGAAGAGAGAGTTTCCCCTGAGAAGAAGCTAGCTGTGAAAGAGTAATCACAGCTAACACAAACAGTAATAGTGGTTATCTGCCTGAGTTTTTCATTTCTTAAACTCTTTAAGTTTTGGTTTCCTCATCTGTAAAGTGGAGATGATAATCAAGCCTTCCACAGGCTTGCTGGAAAGATTAAAGTAGACAACATAGCAAAGAATGGTGCATAGCACACAGTAAATGCCTGATAGTATAGTTGCTAATGTTTTAATAGTATAGTTGCTATTATCACTATTGTACACATTTATATGTTGCATTTGAGAAAGAATAAATGGTAGTCTGGTGTGGATAAAATTAAAATGCATTGGAACCAGTGGATATGGTGGGTTCTGGAAAAAGCACCTAGGGATCCTACATTAAAGTCTTGATATGCCATTCTAAAGTCTGAAATTGATACCATCAACAAAGGGAACCACGGATGGGCATATGGTCCAGATGAACACCTGCTAAAAACTACAGTGAACTGAAACCTGCAATGCAGGATAGTATTTGGCATTTTATTGTTCTTTTCTGCAGACATGAGGCATGGGAGGCATTTTGCTATCCTTGGAACTTCCAAGGGGTAGTGATGGCAGCAGTATACCTGAGATGCAGGCAATAAGGGGGTACATTGTACAGAATTTTTAAAAAATAATAAACATCAGTTTGCTTTTTAGTATTATCATGCCTTTATAATTCTGAACAATTTCAGTGATACAAAGTGCTCTTCCCTGCTGGGCAAGTCACCCCTTTAGTATCCATGGCTTGGTGGTTTGTTTTGTTAGGTCAGAGGAGGATTAACAAGTACTCAGAAGCTGGGTGCCCTAAAACTCCCTGACTCTCAGGTGTAAGTCAATTCAGAAGCAGGAAATGGACCCAGGGAGCAAACAGTCAAATATGAAGTTTGAAAGAAACCAAAAAATGGAAAAAGTTGGGGGCATCTCCCAAGGAGAATAGGTCAAAGGGAATACTAGAGAAAAAGAGGCCAGGGGATACTGGATAGTGGACAATGAATAGAAAAAGGTAGATGCTTTTTTCAAGATGGGAGAGAGAAGGTTTAAAACAATATACCTGACTCATCTGTAGCTACCTTAACATTGGTGGGTCAAGTACCAATCCAGAAAGGTCCAGTCCAGTGGTTTTTATGACCACCAATATCAGCACTACATTTTTCACTGTTATAATGTAAAGAAGATGTTACTGGCTTCTAGTGAGTAGAAGCCATGACTGCTAGCAAAACATTCTTCAATGCCCAGGACAAATTCCCCCAAACAAAGAATTACCCAGCCAAAGTGTCAATTGAGCTGAGGTTGAGAAATCCTCGCTAACCTAACAAAGAAGGAGATTTCTTTAGGATCCCCCATTAAGTTGGGGGAAGGGAAAAGCTGGACGGACAAGTCGGCATCCAATCTGGGGTCTTTGAACACAAATCCCACTCGTGTGGTGAGGAATATTTACTGATTGGTGACTGACTCTGTTTATTGTTGGTCCGTAGAGGAAGTAAGAGCTTTATGACCCTAACCAGGAACTGCTGGCTTTGTTTGCTCTCCTTCTCTTGAGCTTGTCTTTCTGTATATTGTTTCTACCCTGACTTCATTCTTTGATTCCTAAGCAATCAAGTCAGTCCTGATCTGGATCTCTGTTTTAAATCCTCACTGCTCAGACCTAGCCTGTAGGGGCAGGGGGTGGGTGGAGACTTTGAATTCTGGTATGGGGGTTGGGGGACAACCTTGCTGAAATGCTAAAGTCAAGAAACTAAGAAGTCCTTGATCTATCTCCCTCTCTAAAATGAGAGAGGCCAGGAAAAAGAGAGTCACTGGACTCATCTTGGAGAAGAGCTGGTTAGGTTTATGCCTATTCGTGGGTGAGGGATTTCTGGAAGTCCCTGGAGCCCCACACCCTGGCTCATTGCTGCTCCAGCAGAAGTGGGCATACAAGGCTACTCATTAAATGCATTCTGCTTGTGTCCTAATGAGGCAGGAATAGGGCTTACTTATGGGGTAGAGGGATATGAATGAGATAGAACTATGGGAGATGGGAAGCATGTTCCACGCAGAAAATGTGGAATCAGACAGAAATACCAGGTGATGATTGCTGTGGATATTTGACTTACTTTCTTTTCATGGAATTTGGGTAAGCTTGTCTCTGTGCTGTGCAAGGAAGCTTGCTGCTGGTGCAAAAGGACATTTAATTCTTGTGAACAACTCTTAGCATCTTTTTATACAATGATTTTTACAGCCCTCGCATTTATACGGAACCCTTTCACACTTACCACTCTTAGCTGACTCTATAACGCACTCCAGTAGCCAAATGGAATACAATTTTGTTCTAATTTTAAAGGAAATTCTTTATACAGTCTTAAACATGCTCTAGCTTAGGCTGGTGTTTGGGTCTCCAGTATTTCTCATCATCAACTCCAAGGGAGCTTTGCCCTGGGGAAGCCTCACTGGAGGACAGGAGCAACACTGGAAGCTCACTTCTTAAAAGAGGGAGGGAGCAAGCAAACAGTTCTGGGATGGAAACACCTTTCAGGCATCACTGCGGGAGTCTCTATTTAAACAGGTGACCTTGTGGAGAGAGGCTCCAGGTCCCATTACTGACTGCCCGGCTGAGAGGCAGATTTGTTTTTATGAGCTCTCAAGGCACACATTGGGGGTGAGGCGTAAATACAGAGGAAACTTGCTGAGACCTTGCTCCTTTTCCACAAAATGAAAAGAAAAGAAAAGAATGCAGAGGAGTTTTGAGAATTACCATCTATCAGTAAATGACCAGCGAGCAGAGTGGTCCTCATTCAATTGACATTTTCAGTTTACTTTTTATTTAGGGGGTATCAGAGATTTTAGCCCTCCTGCTTCCTTTGGTGAATGGTGGAGAGAGGAAAACAGCTGCTTGTATATAAAGCAGTTTAAGGGTCAAATATTGCTCTGCCCAGTGGTGCTGACATCACTTAACTCTCCCCAGGAGAGCAGCATTGGCGTCATTTGCTGGGCTGGCCAACTACAGGCCTGAGGATGGGTCAGTTGCAGCTCCATTTTGTTTCCTCTCAAGCACCTACAGAGTCAGCAACTGCAAGTGAACATTACATTTAAGACTCTAAAACTTTGTTTTTATTGGCTTTTGGGGGGGAGGAGGTTATCCCCCAAACACACAATTTATGAAAACACAATGTAGCCAGCAAGTTAAAATGTGAATGAGAGTTTCAAACTTTGCATAGTCATTAGGCTAATCATTAGTCATTTGTGGTTGACAGGGAGAGTTATAATTTGACACCTGGCAAAAATCAAGCAGATTTCAGGGAACTTAGACCTGGGAAATGAGATGGAAAAAACACCCTCCACTTCTTTAGGAGGTCCCATGAAGCAATGTTTGCAAATCCTCTATTCTTTTCCTAGAAGTGAATTTCTTGTGATTCAGGGCTGTGGTGTCTCCTCATCTCTATTTGCTGGACCACCCTGTCCCCACCCTCTAGTGCCTTGTCAGTTCTGACCTGAGAATCTGGCTCAGAAGGTTTACATAGAAAACCTCTGGGAATTAGGAGAAGGAGAAAACTCCTCAATCTGATGCTTAAGCAATGGGAGACCACCAGCAAACATTTCAATGTCAATTCTGAAAATTATTTTTGAAACATTATAGAGTCATGAGAGAAAGGAGTTTTAGAATGATCAAGTCTTTAATTCCTAACTACTCTGTAAGATTCCAGATTTTCTTCTTATCCCTCTCTATGATCATTTTCTTTTGTGTGATGAGATCAAAAATATTGAACCCTGAGTTTGTATTTTCTGACCCCCGGCCTCTCACAGGTGTTCTGGCTCATTTCCTGAGAGTTATGTTTGATTTGGGAACGCTTCCCTCTCTTCTCCCATTCCCCTGTTGCAGTTGAAACCTGGAACACCCGCATACAAAACCCTGACTATCTCCCTTTGCTACCCAAAAAACACTCTTAAATGTTCTCTCAGAACTTGGCAAGTATCTGGACAAGGACAGTTTCCTCACACTCTGGGAAATCAAAATATAAAACAATAGCTCTTTTCCAATTCTTCAACCTGAGGATAAATTTTAGGTTCTTTCTTTCTTTCCTTCCTTCCTTCCTTCCTTCCTTCCTTCCTTCCTTCCTTCCTTCCTTCCTTCCTTCCTTTTCTTTTCTTTTCTTTCTCTTTCTTTCCATTTAATTTCATAGTTTCCCTGTTTCTGTACTAAAAGGAAATCAAATAATCTAGTTAAGCTTTCTTATGTATCAAGAAAATAGAAAAGCTAATGTCTGATTCTTTAGGACCAAACATCAGAAAACATCCAAAAATTATTCCAAGATTATCTCTTTGGAGATAGTGGTCAACATTTTCTTAATAAATTTCTCCTTCTCTCTTTTTTAGATTCCAAAAGAAGAGACTAGAAAGTATAACTTTTGGAAGTCATCCATTATTTTTGTTTCAGAATGAGCCTGGAGCACTACTTGACACGCCTAATCTACTAATCTGTTTTTTTTTTTTTTTTTTTTTTTAAGAACAAACTTTAGATATCCAACAAATTCTGATATGAAGAGACCTCCACATTTTAACTCAGCAACAGGCCATACTGAGCTAAGCCAAAAAGAGCTAACTTTAGGAATGCAACAGAGTGCTTACTCCATCTGGGATTATTCATTAAAAAACAAACAAACAAATAACTAGTCTCATGAATTGTGCAAATAAAAATACCACAGTATGTACTCTAAAAACACTTCCTTCATTAGTATCCAGGCTGGATTCATGACACCCGCTATCGTAGCATTGTGCCCACAATCCAAGTATCTTCCAGGACAGTGGATGGTCTCTTCACAGACTAAGGGTGGGAGGTCATTCATACCCTGGACCAGAGGAAATAGGCTTGAACCTCAACAGAGGAGAATGGACAGGACTGAGAGAATCTCAACTATCACAGGTCCAATGGTGTACAATTCTGAACAAAACACAACTTAAGTTGCCTAGATTACATATCCAAAGAAAATATCTAAATACCCTATAATTGGGTCAGGTATAAAGCCTGGTTCATGATTAGAGCAAAAATATGCTTTTTCATGTCTAATTTTTCTAAATATATAATTGAAAAATATATATTCTATTACTACAGTCATGTAATTGTTTATTCACCAAATATACATTTTTGAGCACCTATTTTGTGCCCAACACATATATTACTAAAGAAAGAAGGAAGACCCCTTGCCCTTAGAAAGCCTGCACCCCAGAAGAGGTGAACCAGCAGTTAACATATACACAAATACATAAAGGTGATGAAGTTGGAAGACTAAAGCAAAGACAAGTAAAGAAACAAGAAAGACGAATAGGAGGCCACTGGAGAAGAGGTGGCCAGAGAAGGCTCTCTCAGGAGATAACGGAGGAGTTGGGGTATGAAGATTGAGAAGGAGCCAGTCATTCCAGCAAGAGAAGGGTGCTAAGGTACAGTTCCCCAGACAGGAGAGGCTCAGAGTATAAGGAGTGAAGAAATCCCACTCTGGATATCTTCTAAAGTCACTATAAACAATGAAAACATAGGTTTGGAAACAGCACATCCAATTCGAAGAAACCTCCAAGATCATTTTGGGGAATATCCTCAATTTCAAGACCTAGATCAGTTTCCTTGACTCACAGAGCTGAAGGCTACAGCATTGACCTAGAATGCTGATCTCCTATATTCCTTATGTACCTTCCCAGCTGACCTGTGGTCTCTCCTGAGTTGAAGAATATCAATCACACTCCTCCCAGGACACTGACTGACAGCCTAGACACAAAGGTTTGTTTGCTAACCTGTCCTTCCTGAGTGAAAATGGGTCAGAAATCTAACAACTTTAGGATATTATCTAAAAGAAAAAAAATGATGAATTTTTTTTACTTTTCATAACTTAACAGGACGCAAATATAGAGATAACTAAAATTCTAAGGCTTTTTTTTTTTTTGGAGTATTTAGCAGTAATGAATTAGCTGTGATAATGAGAAATTGACTACAGTAGGATGTATTTTTTCATAAAAAAGTGAAATGCATATCCCAGATAGATTTTGATTATCAAAAATTGATAATATTCAATTTTATTCACAGTTTTTGCTCTAATAGGGAAGTATGAAACCTATGGGGTACTCACAAAAGTTGCACTGGAGAAAATATTCAATAATCCCCAAATGGGAAAAGTTTATCCTGAAGGAACTTGGCCCAGAGTATGTAAACTATATCCAGCTCTACTTATCTTGTAAACTTCATTATGTCAAAACGAAGTCTCAGCTGTGCCCTGACAGCAGAGCAAAAGCTATTTTAGCCATCTCAACAAGAATATTCTGAGGATTAATCCATGTTCCAGGAATTTCAAACACTTTTATGACTTTTTGGTCAAGGTACAGCTATATTATCAGCCTCAATGTTATTTGTTAAAAGAAATTTATGATTTTCAATCTAGCTTCACAAAAAAGGGAGTAAAATCTAGGCTATCCATGATAACTATAGTTTTCAGCTGTTCCAGCATTCCAACAATGTTAGACTCCCATTAGTCTTGATTCCCACTATCTGCTCAAAGACAGCATTCCCGCGGGTGTGGCCTGAGGTCAGGTTCAGCAAACAGCTAGAGTCTTCTTTTCTACTGCAGCCTCTTTTCTCAATACTGTCAACTCCTCTCATGGCACAGGAAGAGCCCAGAGAAGTATCTGGATGTTCTTTCCATGGCACATGACTTTTAAGCAATATTCCAGCCCTTTTGGGACAGGAAAATGCTCTTCATAGAGGCTACTGAGGCACAAGCTCTCCTGATAATTTTGTTTTACTGGTGGGAGGCTGTTAAGAATTTAACTAGAAGTCGTTTAAAATAGCTATTATAGAAAATAGAAAAGTACACTATCTTTGTGAACATCTGTTTTACCTTTTTTTGTTTGAGCTGCTGATTGAACAAAGGGCCTCATAATACATGCTAACCATATACTCTGACACTGAGGTACATCCCCAGTTCATTGTTTTACTTCTTGAATTTGGAGCTAGAACTTATCTTAGCTAGCCCTTGAATTGACAGTGAAATTAGACATGGTACTAGTTCCAAATTCTCCCAAACACCTGTGCTTAAATGACTACCTAAAGGCCTGGGGGTGTACCCTAGAGGTAGAATGCTTGCCTTGAATGTACAAGTCCTGGGTTCAATCCCTAACACTGAGAGGAAGAAAAAAATTATCTGAGAAAAGTTTGTGATTGCATAAGGCTCATTTGTTTTAGTTGAAAATAATTCTAAAACAGTTTGTTAATTTATATTAATTATAATAATGTCAAATTAGAATTGAAACTACAACTTAGGCAAAATGTCTCATATAGGGAAACCTGTGATGTACATTGACTAAATAAGTAGGTATTATGGTTCAGATGTTAGTGTTCCCCAAAAGCTCACATGTGAGACAATGCAAGGTTTAGAGGAGAAATGATTGGGTTATGAGAGTCAACCCAATGGCTAATTAGTGAATTAATCCCCTGATGGGATTAACTGAGTGGTAAGGCAAGGCTGGTAGGGTGTGGCTAAAGGAGGTGGGTCTTTGGGGGGGTGCCTTAAGTATTTGGTATAAGGGGAGTGGAGATCTCTTTCTCTGCTTTCTGATCGCCATGTGAACAACTTCACTCTGCCACACTTCAGCAATGATGTTCTGCCTCACTTGAGCCCATGGAAGTTGGCTGTCTATGAACTAAGATTTCTGAAACTGTGAGCTCCCAAATAAACTTTTCCTCCTCTAAAACTGTTCTTATGAAGTCTTTTTATTGACAGCAGTGAAAAAGCTGACTAAAACAGTAGTTCAATGAAATTGCTGAAAAATTTAAAGCAGCTGGGGCAAAACCTTGGACGGACACTGGCGGGAGGAGTAAAGGAAATGGTCTTCATGCTGATGTTGACTTAGAAGTAGGTCACTTTCCCAAAGATAAGAAAGGCAATTAAGAATTATTTACCTTTCAGCTTTAACAAGAAGAAGAAGGAGGAGGAGGAGGAGGAGGAGGAGAGGAGGAGGAGGAGGAGGAGGAGGAGGAGGAGGGGGGGAAGGAGGAGGAGGAGGAGGAGGAGAGAAAAAAAGAAAAAAGGAAAGAAAGAAAGAAAGAAAGAAAGAAAGAGAGAGAGAGAAAGAAAGATGTCTATAGAACCCTATTGACTGGCATGAAGACATCTTCTCCTTTCCTTCCCATCCGTTGGCTGGCATCATCACAAAAGGAGAAGACTTTGTAGTTGAGTGGGAAAAAGAGGTGATAAATATTAAAACAGAACACACCTTTTAAGCAAGGGAGAATTTTCTAAGGATGTTTAATAAATTGAAGCATAATAGTTACTGTGCTAAGGATGTTTAATAAGTTGAAGCATAATTAGTTACTGTGGCTAAAATTTAGACAAAACACAAATCATGAATGATTAAACACTTTACAAAGGTTTCACAATGTAAGTCATAAAATAGCATACCTCCTACAAATTATTTTAAAAGAATTCACTTACAAAAATAAAAAGTAAATTTAGGAACATTTTCAAGATTATAAAGTGAGTTACAGTTGATTTAACATATCTTTGTAATTTTATGTGTAGAGAACTGAATTGATTTTTCTCCTCATTAACAAAACTCAAAAATAATTCGAGTACATGGTAGGAAGATACTTCTGGATAAGATCTTTGGGATGATTTTTTTTCTCCCAACACCTCAAATCCTTTGGTGTGTACTTCTTTCTTTCTTGTCATTATTGGCCCAGTGAAGAAATGATCATACTGGTCAGTAGCAGCAAAAGCTGACAAGCAGGGAGTACTTCCTTTGGATAAGGCTACTATTGTACCCAACCCATTTCAGGGCTTGGGTTTATGCTTAATGGAAGGACAACCAAAATATGAAGGAGGCAGGTCAAGACTTCCTTATGTGGATGCTTCTGAGTTTTCCAAAGTTGGGATACAACTCTTAATATTCCAAAGAGAGGAAGAACACTATCAAAGTAAAAATCCCAAAGTAATATAAATGCATCCTCTCATGGACACATGGTCTATCATCTCCAAACTCTCTGCCTTCCTCCAGAGAGATACACGTGCCTGGAACATGAATATCCAACATTCTGTAAAGGTGTAAAAAACATGATTTTTTTCTTTTTTTTTAATTTTAAGGTCATGCTTAGTCAGATACAAATGTTGGGATCTTTTAAAGTTTGCCTGAACTATAGGCAAGAATGAATTCCATTTGTAAATAAAGTACTTGGATGGGAGCAAATGCCAAGCAGAGTGTAGCTAATAGGTACGGCTGTCTTTTCAAAATACATTATCCATCTGTGCATATTTTTATGTGACTATGTTGGTAAATGAAATCTTCATTATGACTACATGGAAAAAAATGGCACCATCGATACTGGCAGAGCTCCCATCATCCGGCACTATTTTGCTTTGCTTCAGTAACTACAAAAAGACATTTTAGTCAAACAAATCCAATCCCAGAGAAACCCTACTTGGAACTTCCAGATCAAAGTGGAAGTGACACTTAAAATGTATTTGGAGATGTTGAACATTTTTTCAAATTTGTTGACCATTCGTATTTCTTCTTTTGAGAAATGCCCGTTTAGTTTCTTTGCCCCTTTTATTGATTGGGTTATTTGTTTTTATTTGTGTTATTTTTTCTTTAATTCTTTAGTATCCTGGAACTTAATACACTATTTGTGGTGCAGGTGGTAAAGATTTTCTCCCATTCTTTAGGCTCTCTCTTCATACTCTTGATGGTTTCCTTGCTGTGAAGAAACTTTTTAGTTTCATGACATCCCATTTATTGATTTTTTTTTTTTTCATTGTACTGCTTGCACTTTAGAAGTCTTATTGAGGAAGTCAGTTCCTGAGCGGGTATGTTGGAATGCTGGACCTTCATTTCTTCTGGGAGGTTCAGGGTTTCTGGTCTAATTCCTAGGTCTTTGATCCACTTTGAGTTGAGTTTTGTGCAAGGTGAGAGATAGGGTTAAATGTCATTATACTACATATTGATTTCCAGTTTTCCTATGTGTAGAAATTAGAGAAATGTAAATTAAAACCACATGGAGATTTCATCTCACTCTAATCAGAATGGAAATTATGAAGAATACAAGTAACAATAAATATTGGTGAGGATATGGGGAAAAAGTATACACTCATACATTGTTGGTGAGATACAATTGATGCAATCACTCTGGAAAGCAGTACGTAGATTCCTCAAAAAACAAAGATTGGAACCACCATTCAATCCAGCTATCCCACTCCTCAGTATATATCCAAAGGAAATAAGTATACTACACCGACCACAGCCCATCAATGTTCCTAGCACCACAATTCACAATAGCTATGCTATGGAGCCAAACTAGGTGCCCTTCAAAGATGGATAAATAAAATGGATAAATAAAATGTGGTATATATACACAGAGGAGTATTATTCAGTCCTTGAGAAGAATTTTTTTTGTCAGGGTCCTCTATGCCATGTCCTGAGTGAAGGAGGAAGGGTTGACTGCTGGAGGAGGATGTTGGCGGTTTTTCTATCTATTACCCAAAAAACTTATCTACTCAATTTAAAAAAAAAATCAGTACTCTTTTTATGAGAGAGGGGGTGTGTGACAGGTCTGGTCATATCAACTCTGGCCTCTTTATAAATTCGACCTGGAGTAGCCCAACTCTCTTTTATCTATAGACACCCAGGTAAAGGGGGCAAGGACTGGAAGGAGCTTCTTCCGTGATGGGCAGGATAGGGTGGAGTTAGGGGAGCTATCTCTTAGGGGATAATTCCAGAAGGAGACAGGGAACACCCCCAGACAGCACCACTTGCCTCCCAGCAGTTCCTAGAGCCAGGCCTCTGAGGACACATGGCTCAACCTAGGCTGATTCTGCTAAATAGGATGGCTTCCCACAGGTTTTTTGATATTTGCCAATAAATGGATGGACTTGGAGACTATCAAGCTAAGTGACATAAGGCCAATCCCAAAAAACCAAGTTCGAATGTTTTCTCTGATATGTGAAAGCTAACCCACAGGGGGGTGGGGGTAGAATAGGAGTTCAGTGGATCAAACAGAGAAGAATGAAGGGAGGTGGAGAGGAAAAGGAGAGACAGTGGAATCGATCTGACATAGGTACACATGAATACACCACAGCGAATCTCACCACTGTGTGCATCCGTAAGACTGGGTCCTAATTGGAATAAGATATATTCCACAAATGTATGATTATACTTGGGAATCTAGTCATGTATAACAAAAAGAACCATGGATCGATTTAGCTACATGACAGTCTCAATAAAAATATAGTTTATACAAATGTGGATCCACTCCTGTTTGCTTTACTTGAGACACATTTTGTCCATGGTTAGAAATAAGGCATGATAGTGATCACACCCTGCATTTCTATGATGAGAAATGAGCCATAACCATGATCTAAATTGAATGTGATCTTAATATTTTACACCACTGGTAAATCATTAACACATGGAAATAACCCTCACGGTCTATTTGTTATTACTTTTTTTTTTAAATTCTATAGACTCTACTGCCTCCACTCTGTAACCTATCCTCAACTTTTCCCTGTTCTTTTCTCATTTTAAAGGGATTCTTTTCTTTTTCAAAGGAAAAAAAAAAGGATCTATTAGGGAAAACATTCTTCTTTTCCTTTTTTCATCCACTGTTCTGTTGGTCCCAATGGCTGTTCAACACCCTCTCTCCTACCTCTAATTAAGTGTTCATTCTAAACTTAATGACTGTTTTCTCTTCTCCCTGGTAAAGGGGACTGTGGAATGCTTCCCAGGCTTGTGGCTCCTCACCCTCTGGGCTTCCCACAAAGCAGCCTCTCACTATAGCCTGTCTTCAGAGTTCTTTTTTTAATAAAGTTTTTGATGGGCTTATGTCTAAAATCATTTTTTACCCATCAGAGTCATTTACCATCTCTCTGGAACAACCAATTCTAGCTCTTCTCCTTCCCCTGGTACTGATTTTGCCCTGTGACCCCACTCAGTAGGACAAATGTATTGTTCCTGACTGTAGATGATATATATATTCCTGTATCCACTCTCACAAGTCACAAAATGAGTTCTTTCAAAGCAAGCTTTTGGCTCTTCTACTTCCATTCACTGCTACAAAGCAATTTTCATAAATTAAATGAATGAGAACATAGGTTAATGAGATCATTTAACATTAAGAGAAGAAGAAAAGAAATTCTTTACATGACTTTTTACAAAATCCTATATGATATTCAGCAATGGTTCCCAAAGGCCGATCCAGTAACAACTTTGGGCTCACTGCATAAGAATCACCTGGGAGGTGTTGAACATAAATATTGGTAGGCCCCACCCCTAGAGTTCTGATTCAGTGGTCTGAGGTTGGGAGCCACCGATACAGTGTGTAAATCAATCTCGACGGCTTGAGTAAAAGCCCCATAAGCACATATATAACAACATGCAGATGCCAAATTTTCAACTACTTGAGTCTTTAAAATTTGCACAGTGATTAATATGTTTGGGAGAAGTATGAGAAGACTTTCAGTGCAAGTTAAGTCCTAATGGGAGGAAGGATGAAAGTCAAGGTGTGTATTGGCCTACTCCCCAGCAGTCTGCAACTATATGTCTACAAGGAGGTATGAATTGCCTCTTCCCTTCTCAACTTCCCCAGCGCCCAATAGAAATGTGCAGTTTTTTCACAAGTAGTGGTTTTTAAAAGATCAGTCTTTACAAGACTGGAATTTACTTTAGTTTAACTTGGTTTATGCCCCATTCAAAAATGAAACAAAAGTGATTAAAAAATTACTTAGGGTGGAACAAAATGACACACTTCACGATTTCTCTCTTCCTGAAGGAAAAGTGGTGGTTTTCCTTCTTGGGAATAAAAATATGAAAGAGATGTAAGCTACAGTCCCCTCCAAACTGACTCCACAAGTCCCTTGTGGATTCTGAATGCCACTTTTTCCACATAGGTAGGAACCACCAAATGCATATGCAGTAAAATTCCCTCCACCTTACACACTACTTATTTGCAAATGTCAACCCATTCCAAGAGAGCATTGTTCTTACAAGGAACCATGGAATCTTGTTCTGTTTCCCCTAAAAGACCTTCTATTTCCATTGTGTTCTAGGCCCGTGTTGTCAAATCAAGGAACCACTATCCTCATGTGACTCTTGAGTGTTTGAAACATGGCTGACTAGTCAACATTGAAATGTGGATCTATGTGTAAAAATAGGCACCAGATTTCAAAGACCTAGAATGAAAAAAATGGGAATGTTTCAGTATTAATTTTTTATATTGATGAATATGTTATTATGACAACATTTTGGATATATGAGGTTAAGATTGAACAGAGAGCCTACAGAATGAGAAAATCTTTAACTACCTGCACCTCAGATAGAGCATTAATCTCCAGGATATACAAAGAACTCAAAGACAAAAAGAACCAAAAAACCAATAGCCCAATAAATAAATGGGCTAAGGACATTTCACAGACATTTCACAGAAGAAGAAATACACATGGTGAATGAATATATGAAAAAAAAATGTTCAATATCTCTAGTAATTAGAGAAATGCAGTATTAGAACTACACTGAGATTCCATCTCACTACAGTCAGAATGGCAATTATCAAGAATACAAGTGACAATAAATGTTGGAGAGGATTTGGGGAAAAAGGTACACTCAATTTGCTGGTAGTGACAGTAAACTGGTGCAACCACTCTGGAAGTAGTATGGAGATTCCTTAGAAAACTGGAATGGAATCACATTTGACCCAGTTATCCCACTCCTCAGTTTATATCCAAAGGACTCTTAAAATTGACATACTACTTGTAAACCCGCAACATCAATGTTTATAGCAGCTTTAATTCACAGTAGCCAAGCTATGGAACCAACCTAGGTGCCCTTCAACAGATGAACCGTTAAAGAAAATGTGGTACATAACACAATGGAATATTACTCAGCATAAAGAAGAATGAAATATGGCATTTGCCTGTAAATGGGAGAACTGGAGAATATCTTGCTAAGTAAAATAAGCCAGTTCCCCAAAATCAAAGACCAATTGTTCTTTCTGACATGTGGTGCTAATCCACAAGGCAGGGTGGGAAGGGGAAGAACAGAAGTCCATCGGATTGGACAAAGTGGAATGAAGGAAGGGAGTAGAGAGGTAAATAGGCAAGACAGAAGAATTAATTAGACTTCTTAACTTTTTCTAACCTTGTATATGAATACATGACCAAAGTAACTCCACATCATGTACAACTAGAAAAATCCTAATTAGAATAATATACCACCACAAGAATCCTAAGTAGAATAAGCTAAACTCCATGTATGTATAATATGTCAAAATATACCACTGTCATGTATATATAAAAAGAACAAATTTAAAAAGGAAAAACATTGCTGAGCCAGCTGGCCCGCTGACACCCACGCCGAGGGTCGGACACAATCGCTGAGCCTGCCTGCCCCCCCCACTGCTGAGGGACACTGCACCTGCCTCTGTGCTGAACTCAGCGCACCTCACTGGGGGTTAAGCTTCTTTGGAGGCTGGTGCAGGCATTTTGAATTATTCCTGAGGGCGAGGGCCATCATCATCGGAAGGGCGGCTCCCTTCCTGAGACACTACAGGAGAGACTGGAGGCCCTTTGACAGGACTCAGGATTCAAGAGAGGAGGTTTTGAGAGGACTTCAGGACCAACTCAGAGCTGCCGGGGTGAGTCTCTCCCACTGGGCGAGGCTCCCTGGATGGGTCAGTAGTCTGGAATGCAGGGAACTTCATGGAGTAGAGTTGCCCAGTAAGGACTCCCCATGCTGGAGCCCTGAACCCGGACAACCGAGAGCATTGTAGAGGAGGACCACCCAGCAAGAGGCTTCAGCGCAGAGTAAGGTAAGGGTCCCAGGGGCTGGGCAGTGGTTCAGTCCCCAGGGAACGTTGTAGAGGAGGGCCGCTCAGAGAGAGAGTCCATTGAAGGGGCCAGGTCCCCCAGACCGGTGGTAGTTCCAGGCCCCAGGGAACATCACAGAGGAGGGCTGCCAAGCTCAGGTGGTAGTTCTGGACCAAAGGGAACATCTCAAAGGAGAGTTGCCCAGCAAGATGTCCCCACTGGGTGAGTCTTCCCTGCTGGGTGAGGCTTTCACACAAGGGTGGTAGAACCAGAGACACAGGACCAGACCAGCCACTGTTAGTCCTCGTTTTGACTGACCATTGGTCAACAAGTGGAGGTTGCCCACTTCCCACCAGCAGGAAATATACCCCACCCAAAGGCCCACCATCCCTAGAGGGCCAGCTTCCTGTGTATCACTGCATTATCAAGTCCCTCCAAGACTTCAGGCTACTGAAGGTTAGGAGGCGAGTTATTGGAAATCTACAGGAACAATATAAGTGAATAGAGGAAATATGCAATATCTCAGAGTATCACTACTAGAGAAGATACCTGACCAATATGGAGAAAACAAGGGAAGAAAATGTCCCAAACAAACCTAGATGCTACATCAATAAAATCCAATGACAGCATGACAGAAGAAATGTCAGAAAGGGAGTTCAGAATGCACATAATTAAAATGATCAGAGAAGCAAATGATGAGATGAAAGAGCAAATGTAGGCTTTGAATGATCACACCACTCAACAGTTTAAAAGAGCAAATGCAGGAAGCAAAAGATCATTCAATAAAGACTAGGGATACTGAAAAAAACCGGAGGAGAAATCCTTGAGAATGAAGGAAACAATAAACCAAATTAAAAACTCCATAGAAAGCATCATCAATAGGATAGAACACCTGGAAGACAGAACGTCAGATATTGAAGACAAAATATTTAATCTTGAAGACAAAATATTTAATCTTGAAAACAAAGTTGACCAAACAGAGAAGATGGTAAGAAATCATGAACAGAATCTCCAAGAACTATGGGATATCATGAAAAGGCCAAATTTAAGAATTATTGGATTGAGGAAGGCCTAGAGAAACAGACCAAAGGAAATGAACATCTATTCAATGAAAGAATATCAGAAAATTTCCCAAATCTAAAGAATGAAATGAAAAATCAAGTTCAAGAGGCTTATAGGACTCCAAATATACAAAATTACAATAGACCCACACCCAAGGCATATTATAATGAAAATACCGAACATACAAAATAAAGACAGAATATAAACGCTGCGAATGAAAAGAATCAAATTACCATTCAGGGGGAAACCAAAACAGATATCAGCAGATTTTTTCAACCCATACCCTGAAAGCTAGAAGGGCCTGGAACACATTTACCAAGCCCTGAAAGAAAATAGATTGCCAACCAAGAATCTTATACCCAGCAAAACTTACCTTTAGATTTGACAACAAAATAAGATCCTTCTATGATAAACAAAGCTAAAAGAATTTACAAAAAGAAAGCCGGCATTACAGAACATTCTCAGCAAATATTTCATGAAGAAGAGACAAAATACAACAATGAAAATCAGCAAAGGGAGGAACTACCCTAAAGGAATAGCTAAATAAAAGAGAAACCAGTTGTGTCAAAACCCAAAAATGAGTCAAATGACTATGAATACAAATCATATCTCAATAATAACCCTGAATGTTATGACCTGAACTCATCAACCCAAAAGACATAGACTGGTAGATTGGATTAAAAATAAAAGTCCAACAATATGCTGCCTGCAAGAGACTCATCTCATAGAAAGAGATACCCACAGACTAAAGTGAATGGATGGGAAAACACATACATGCACATGGACTCAGCAGAAAAGCTGGAGTATCCATCTTCATTTCAAGATAATGTGGACTTCAAGCCAAAGTTAGTCAGAAGGGATAAAGAAGGACAATTTCATATTGCTTAAGGGAAGCATAAATCAGCAAGACATAACAATCATAAACATCTATGCCCCAAACAGTGGCTCATCCATGTACATCATACAAATCCTTCTCAATTCCTGAAACCAAATAGACCACAACACAATAATACTAAGTGATTTAACACACCTCTCTCACCACTGGACAGATCTTTCAAACAAAAATAGAACAAACCATATTTGTCAATAACACAATCAATAATTTAGACTTAACAGACATATATAGGATATACCTTTCAACGAAGAGCGAATACACTTTCTTCTCAGCAGCACATGGATCCTTCTCTAAAATAGACCATATTCTATGCCACAAAGCTAGTATTAGCAAATACAAGAAGACAGAGATAGTACCTTTTATTCTATCACATCATAGATGGATTGAAATTAGACATTATGACAGAGTAAAAAACAGAAACTACTCCAACACCTGGAGATTAAATAGTATGCTATTGTATGATGAATGGATTACAGAAGACATCAGGAGAGAAATAAAAAATTCTTAGAGGTAAATGAGAACAAAGACACATCATATCAAAAATCTCTGTGACAATATGAAAGCAGTTCTTAGAGAAAAATTTATTTCATGGAGTGCATTTAATAAAAGAAGAAAAAAAAATCACACAAATAAACCAACCCTAAACACTATAGCTCAAAGCCCTAGAAAAGAAGATACAGCAACACCAAAAGTAGTAGAAGATAGGAAATAGTTAAAATCAGAGCTGAAATCAATGAATTGAAACAAAAGAAACAATCGAAAAAATTGACAAATAAATAGTAGGTACTTTGAAAAAAATAACCAAAATGATAAACCCTTAGCCACGAATAACAAAGAGGAGAGAGCAAACCCAAATTACTAAACTTTGGAATGAACAAGGAAATATCACAACAGACACGAGTGAAATACAAAACATAATTAGAAGCTATTTTGAAAATCTATACTCCAACAAAATAGAAAATCTTGAAGACATCAACAGGTTTCTAAGACATGAATTACCTAAACTGAACCAGGAGGACATACACAATTTAAATAGATCGACTTCAAGTAATGAAAGAGAAGAAGCCATCAAAAGCATACCAACAAAGAAAAGTCCGGGACCAGATGGGTTCTCAGCCGAGTTCTATAAAACCTTTAAATAAGAGCTCATTCCAATACTTCTCAAAGTATTCCACAAAATAGAAGAGGAGGGAACCCTCCCAAACTCATTCTATGAAGCCAATATCACCCTGATACATAAACCGAGACACATCAAGGACAGAAAATGTCAGACCAATATCCTTAATGAACACTGATGCAAAAGTTCTCAACAAAATTTTAGCAAATCACATACAAAAATATATTAAAAAGATAGTGCACCACGATCAAGTGGATTTTATCCCAGGGACGCAAGGTTGGTTCAACATCCGGAAATTAATAAATTAATTCACCATATCAACAGACTTAAAGTCAAGAATCACATGATTATTCAATAGATGCAGAAAAAGCATTTGATAAAATACAGCACCCCTTCATGCTCAAAACACTACAAAAAATAGGGATAGTGTGGACATTCCTTAACACTGTAAAGGCCATGCTATGCTAAGCCCATGGGCTAATATCATTCTAAATGGTGAAAAACTGAAGCATTCCCCCTAAAAACTGGAACAAGGCTGGGATGCCCTCTTTCACCAATTCTATTCAACATCGTTCTTGAGACTCTAGCTAGAGCAATTAGACAGACCAAAGAAATTAAAGGGATACGAATAGGAAAAGAAGAACTTGAATCATCCCTATTTGCTGATGACATGAATATATATTTAGAGGAACCAGGAAATTCCACCAGAAAGCTTTTAGAACTCATAAGGAAATTCAGTAAAGTAGCAGTATATAAAAATCAATGCTCATAAATCTAATGCATTTTTATACATAAGTGATGAATCTTCAGAAAGAGAGGTTAGGAAAACTACCCATTCACAATAGCTTCAAAGCAATAAAATACTTGGGAATCAATCTCATAAAGAGGTGAAAGACCTCTACAATGAGAACTAACAGAACACTAAAGAAAGAAATTAAAGAAAACCTTAGAAGATGGAAAGATCTCCATGTTCTTGGATAGGCAGAATTCATATTATCAAAATGGCCATACTACTAAAAGTGCTATAAAAATTCAATGCAATTCCAATTAAAATCCCAATGACAAACCTTACAGAAATAGAGCAAGCAATTATGAAATTCATCTGGAAGAATAAGAAACCCAGAATAGCTAAAGCAATCCTTAGCAGAAAGAGTGAAGCAGGGGGTATCGCAATACCAGAACTTCAACTCTATTACAAAGCAATAGTAACAAAAACAGCATGGTATTGGCACCAAAATAGAAAGGTAGATCAATGGTACAGAATAGAGGACATGGACACAAACCCAAATAAGTACAATTTTCTCATACTAGACAAAGGTGCCAAATATATACAATGGAGAAAGAGAGCCTCTTCAACAAATGGTGCTGGGAAAACTGGAAATCCATATGCAACAGAATGAAACTAAACCCCTATCTCTCACCCTGCACAAAACTCAACTCAAAATGGATCAAGGATCTTGGAACCCAACCAGAGACCCTGCATCTTATAGAAGAATTAGGAGGTCCAAATCTTCAACATGTCAGCTTAGGTCCAAACTTCCTTACAGGACTCCCATAGCACAAGAAATAAAAGCAATAATTAACTGGGATAGATTCAAACTAAAAGGATTTTTCTCTGCAAAGAAATCTATCAGTAATGTGAAGAGAGAGCCTACAGAGTGGGAGAAAATCTTTGCCAATCATATTTCAGATAGAGCACTAATCTCCAGAATATATAAAGAACTCAAAAAACTCTAGGCCAAGAATACAAACAAGCCAATCAACAAATGGGCTAAGAAAATGAACAGACACTTCACAGAAGATCTACAAGCAATCAGCAAACATATGAAACAATGTTCAACATCTCTAGTAATAAGAGAAATGCAAACCAAAACTACCCTAAGATTCCATCTCATCCAAATTAGAATGGCGATTATCAAGAATACAAGCAACAATAGGTGTTGGCGAGGATGTGGGGAAAAAGGTACATTCATACATTGCTGGTGGGGTTGCAAATTAGTGCAGCCACTCTGAAAGCAGTGTGGAGATTCCTTAAAAAGCTTGGAATGGAACCACCATTTGACCCAGCTATCCCACTCCTTGGCCTATACCCAAAGGACTTAAAATCAGCATAGTACAGAGAAACAAGAGAAACAGTCACAATGTTCATAGCTGCTCAATTCACAATAGCCAGATTGTGGAATCAACCTAGATCTCTTCAACTGATGAATGCATAAAGAAACCGTGGTATATATATTTATAATGGAATATTATTCAGCCATAAAAATAATAAAATTATGGCATTTCCAGGCAAATGGATGAAATTGAAGAATATCATGCTAAGTGAGATAAGCCAATCTCAAAAAGCAAAGGATAAATGATCTCACTGATAAATGGATGATGCCACATAATGGGGGGTGGGAGGGGGGCAAGAATGGAGGAAGGAGGGACTGTATAGAGGGAAAAGAGGGGTGTGAGGGGTGGGGGAAGGAATAAAATACCAGAATGAATCAAAATCTATTACCCTATGTAAATGTATGATTATACAAATTGTATGCCTCTACTTCATGTACAAGGAAACAAGATATAGCCCATTTGTTTACAATAGAAATAAATTTTTAAAAAAAAAGAAAAAACAGGGCTGGAGATATAGCTCAGTTGGTAGAATGCTTGCCTCACGTGCACAAGGTCCTGGGTTCAAGGCCCAGCACCCCAAAATACAAGAAGAAAAAATAAAAAAGAATAAAATAAGAAGATATATTATTAAAATTAATTTTAGCTGTTTTTTTGCTTCTTCAAATATGTCTCTTAGAAAACTTAAAATTATAATGTGCTAATGAAACATAAGAAAGAAAAATTAAAATTATGCCCTTGTGATTTCTAGTAAACAGTGCTAATCTTGGTGAAGATCAGCATTCAGCTTTCCATCTCAGAGATTATTACTTGTGCTCTCTCAGTACCCCTAATCCCCTCCCTTGGCTCAGTATAATTACCTTTCATCTGAATACACTTAACTGAAAAGTTGTTGCCTTACTTTAAGTCTCTGAATCTCTGTCACAGGTTTGACATATGTTTGCCTACCATTACGTCAAGCAATGTCTCTTTTTTTATTCTCAACAGATTCTTAATTCCTACCTCTTTCGTGAAATCTTCCATTTTTTCATGAAGACAATCCATCTATCTATTATTCAATTTCTAGACATTCCAGTTTGGTCACAGAACTATCAGGGTTATTTCTGAGTGTAAAAAAAATACTCATTTATTCATTTACTCAATAGCATCCACTGGGCACCTGCTGGAGTCCAGGCACTGTTTTAGCCTCAGGGGATACCTAACAATGTCAGCACACAGTCTTAAAATGATGTGAGGAATGATGTCAAGAGGAACACGTACACTAAACTAGTGTTCTCCTGCCTTCAGACCCAGAAGGACTCTCTGCTTGCAACACCTTCTGAGGAAGGACTAAAAAGCAGTGCTCATATAGCACAAGTCTTCCAGCTTGAAAACCTAAAATGGCTTGACTATATATTAAATATTTCCCCTCTTCCACACTGTATATTCCCTTATGTTTCTCTGATGACCTTAAAAATTCCATCTTTGTATTCTCCTGTCTTTTGCTGAACCAGGATTAAACACCATGCTTTCACATGAGTGTGTGTGACTGCATATTTGTGTATGGCTATTTATCTCTCCCAACAATATGAATACCATTATTGGTACCCCTTGGAGATGAGGAAACTAGGACTCAGGGAAGTTAAATACCTTAATGAGATCACAGGGGTAATGAGTGAAGAAGTAAGGATTTGAACCCAGGCAGCCTTACTCTAGAGCCACAGCTTTTCAGCACTACACAAACACACACCAAGGACCATTCAAACATGAAGCTGCTGGCACTACCTGGTGCCAAATAAAGATTGCACAGGAGAATGACATCTGAAGGGGAAGAGTGAAAAAGAATATGAGAGAAATATTACTGATTATTTTATTTGAACCCCAAAAGAACATGAAGCCAGAACCTATCCTTTGGTCTTTCTAGTTTTACAAGTAAATAGGATCTTCTACAATTTGTAGCCATAGGGGGAGGGTCCACTGATAATTGTATACAAAATTCTGTTTGTGTACGAACAGTATAAAACAGTATAAAGAGTACTACAAAAAGTATGAATGCACTCTCTAGGAAGAAATCTCAAAGGAGATTCGATTCTACACAGCTTCTCCCTTTGTCCAATTACTATGGGGTGGTGGAGCTATTGCTAATCTCTAGGAGCAATAATTCTATTGGCTCCTTGGCAGTTCTATCTTTTGTATAATTAATTCTTGCACTAAATTTCCATTGTTTCAAATACTTAAGAGAGTATGTTCTTGATTGGACCTTGACTAATACAGTTAGTAAAGGAACAAAATTATAATTACGTCTAAACTAATAAGCACAAAGAAGATGGGGTATGAAGTACCGATGGATTAGTGCAACATACATTTTTTTTATTGTAAACAAATGGGATACATGTTGTTTCTCTGGTTGTACATGGAGTAAAGGCATACCATTTGTGTAATCATAAATTTACATAGGGTAATGTTTGATTCATTCTGTTATTTTTTCCCTTCCCCCCACCCCTCCCACCCCTCTTTTCCCTCTATACAGTCCTTCCTTCCTCCATTCTTGCCCCGCTCCCTAACCCTAACGCTAACCCCTCCCCCCCCCCATTATGTGTCATCATCCACTTATTAGTGAAATCATTCGTCCTCTGGTTTCTGAGATTGGCTTATCTCACTTAGCATGATATTCTCCAATTTCATCCATTTGCCTGCAAATGCCATAATTTTATCATTCTTTATGGCTGAGTAATATTCCATTGTATATATATACCACAGTTTCTTTATCCATTCATCAATTGAAGGGCATCTAGGTTGGTTCCACAAACTGGCTATTGTGAATTGAGCAGCTATGAACATTGATGTGGCTGTATCTCTGTAGTATGCTGATTTTAAGTCCTTTGGGTATAGGCCAAGGAGTGGGATAGCTGGGTCAAATGGTGGTTCCATTCCAAGCTTTTTAAGGAATCTCCACACTGCTTTTCAGAGTGGCTGTACTAATTTGCAGCCCCACCAGCAATGTATGAGTGTACCTTTCTCCCCACATCCTCGCCAACACCTGTTGTTGCTTGCGTTCTTGATAATCACCATTCTAATTGGGGTGAGATGGAATCTTAGGGTGGTTTTGATTTGCATTTTTCTTATTACTAGAGATGTTGAACATTTTTCCATATGTTTGTTGATTGCTTGTATATCTTCTGTGGAGTGTCTATTCATTTCCTTAGCCCATTTGTCGATTGGATTATTTGCATTCTTGGTGTAGAGTTTTTTGAGTTCTTTATAGATTCTGGAGATTAGTGCTCTATCTGAAGTATGATTGGCAAAGATTTTCTCCCACTCTGTAGGCTCTTTCTTCCCATTGCTGATAGTTTCCTTTGCTGAGAGAAAGCTTTTTAGTTTGAATCTATCCCACTTGTTGATTCTTGCTTTTATTTCTTGTGCTATGGGAGTCATGTTGAGGAAGTCTGGTCCTAAGCCAACATGTTGAAGATCTGGACCTACTTTTTCTTCTATAAGATGCAGGGTCTCTGGTCTGATTCCGAGGTCCTTAATCCATTTTGAGTTTAGTTTTCTACATGGTGAGAGATATGGGTTTAGTTTCATTCTGTTGCATATGGATTTCCAGTTTTCCCAGCACCATTTGTTGAAGAGGCTATCTTTTCTCCATTGTATATTTTTGGCACCTTTGTCTAGTATGAGAAAATTGTACTTATTTGGGTTTGTGTCCATGTCCTCTATTCTGTATCATTGATCTACCTTTTTATTTTGGTGCCAATACCATGCTGTTTTTGTTACAATTGCTGTGTAGTAGAGTTGAAGATCTGGTATTGTGATACCCCCTGCTTCACTCTTTATGCTAAGGATTGCTTTAGCTATTCTGGGTTTCTTATTCTTCCAGATGAATTTCATAATTGCTTGCTCTATTTCTGTACGGTTCGTCATTGGGATTTTAATTGGAATTGCATTGAATCTGTTTTGACAATATGAATTGTCATTTTGACAATATGAATTCTGCCTATCCAAGAACATGGGAGATCCTTCCTTCTTCTAAGGTTTTCTTTAATTTCTTTCTTTAGTGTTCTGTAGTTCTCATTGTAGAGGTCTTTCACCTCTTTTGCGAGATTGATTCCCAAGTATTTTATTTTTTTTTTTGAGGCTATTGTGAATGGGGTAGTTTTCCTAATTATTCTTTCCATAGATTCATCACTTATGTATAAAAATGCATTAGATTTATGTGCATTGATCTTATATCCTGCTACTTTACTGAATTCACTTATGAGTTGTAAAAGTTTTCTGGTGGAATTTCCTGGTTCGCCTAAGTATATAATCATATCATCAGCAAATAGGGATAGTTTGAGTTCTTCTTTTCCTATTCGTATCCCTTTAATTTCTTTGGTCTGTCTAATTGCTCTGGCTAGAGTTTCGAGGACATTGTTGAATAGAAGTGGTGAAAGAAGGCATCCCTGCCTTGTCCAGTTTTTAGGGGGAATGCTTTCAGTTTTTCACCATTTAGAATGATATTGGGCATGGATGGCCTTTACAATGTTAAGGAATGTTCCTAGTACTATCCCTATTTTTTCTAGTGTTTTGACCATGAAGGGGTGCGGTATTTTATCAAATGCTTTTTCTGCATCTATGGAAATAATCATGTGATTCTTGGCTTTAAGTCTATTGATATGGTGAATTACATTTATTGATTTTCTGATGTTGAACCAACCTTGCGTCCCTGGGATGACCACTTGATCATGGTGCACTATCTTTTTAATATGTTTTTGTATGCAATTTGCTAAAATTTTGTTGAGAATTTTTGCGTCCATGTTCATTAAGGATATTGGTCTTAAATTTTCTTTCTTTGATGTGTCTCTGTCTGGTTTAGTGATATCAGGGTGAGATTGGCTTCATAGAATGAGTTTGGGAGGGTTCCCTCCTCTTCTATTTTATGGAATACTTTGAGAAGTATTGGAATGAGCTCTTCTTTAAAGGTTTTGTAGAACTTTGTTGGTAGGCTTTTGATGACTTCTTCTATTTCATTACTTGAAATTGGTCTATTTAAATTGTGTATGTCCTCCTTGTTCAATTTAGGCAATTCATATGTCTCTAGAAAACTGTTGATATCTTCAAAATTTTCTATTTTGTTGGAGTATAGATTTTCAAAATAGCTTCTAATTATGTTTTGTATTTCAATCGTGTCTGTTGTGATATTTCCTTGTTCATTACGAATTTTAGTGATTTGGGTTTTCTCTCGTCTTCTCTTTGTTAGTGTGGCTAAAGGTTTATCGATTTTGTTTATTTTTTCGAAGAACCAACTATTTATTTTGTCAGTTTTTTGTATTGTTTCTTTTGTTTCAATTCGTTGATTTCAGCTCTGAGTTTATCTATTTGCTGTCTTCTACTACTTTTGGTACTGGTCTGTTCTTCTTTTTCTAGGGCTTTGAGCTGTAGTGTTAGGTCATTTATTTGCTGAGTTTTACTTCTTTTATTAAATGTGCTCCATGAAATAAATTTCCCTCTAAGTACTGCTTTCATAGTGTCCCAGAGATTTTGACATGATGTTTTTTTGTTCTCATTTAACTCTAAGAATTTTTATATTTCCTTCCTAATATCTTCTGTTACCCATTCATCATATAATAGCATATTGTTTAATCTCCAGGGTTGGAGTAGTTTCTGTTTTTTACTCTTTCATTTATTTCTAACTTAATTCATTATGATCTGATAGAATACAAGGTAGTGTCTCTATCTTCTTGTATTTGCTAACATTAGTTTTGTGGCATAATATATGGTCTATTTTAGAGAAGGATCCATGGGCTGCTGAGAAGAATGTGTATTTGCTCTTGGTTGGATGGTATACTCTATAAATGTCTGTTAAGTCTAAATTATTGATTGTGTTATTGACAACTATGGTTTCTTTGTTCAATTTTTTATTGGAAGATCTGTCCAGTGGTGAGAGAGGCGTGTTAAAATCACCTAGTATTATTGTGTTATGGTCTATTTGGTTTCTGAAATTGAGAAGGATTTGTTTGACATACATGGATGAGCCACTGTTTGGGGCATAGATGTTTATGATTGTTATATCTTGCTGATTTTTGCTTCCCTTAAGCAGTATGAAATGACCTTCTTTATCCCTTCTGACTAACTTTGGCTTGAAGTCCACATTATCTGAAATGAGGATGGATACTCCAGCTTTTCTGCTGAGTCCATGTGCATGGTATATTTTTTCCCATCCTTTCACCTTTAGTCTGTGGGTATCTTTTTCTATGAGGTGAGTCTCTTGCAGGCAACATATTGTTGGATCTTTCTTTTTAATCCAATCTGCCAGTCTATGTCTTTTGATTGATGAATTTAGGCCATTAACATTCAGGGTTATTATTGAGATATGATTTGTATTCCTGGTCATTTGGTTCATTTTTTAAATTTTATTTATTTATTTATTTGACACAACTTGGTTCCTCCTTTATTTGACAATTCCTTTAGGATAATTCGCCCTTTTCTGATTTGCTTCTTTGTTTTTCATCTCTTCCTCATGGAATATTTTGCTGAGAATGTTCTGTAATGCTGGCTTTCTTTTGTAAATTCTTTTAGCTTTTGTTTATCATGGAAGGATTTTATTTCATTGTCAAATTTGAAGGTAAGTTTTGCTGGGTATAAGATTCTTGGTTGGCATCCATTTTCTTTCAGGGCTTGAAAAATGTCGTTCCAAGCCCTTCTAGCTTTTAGGGTCTGGATTGAAAAATCTGCTGATATCCGTATTGGTTTCCCCCTGAATGTACTTTGGTTCTTTTCTCTCACAGCTTTTAAAATTCTGTCTTTATTTTGTATGTTCGGTATTTTCATTATAATGTGCCTTGGTGTGGGTCTGTTGTAATTTTGTGTATTTGGAGTCCTTTCAGCCTCTTGAACTTGATTTTCCATTTCATTCTTCAGATTTGGGAAATTTTCTGATAGTATTTCATTGAATAGATTGTTCATTCCTTTGGTTTGTTTCTCTAAGCCTTCCTCAATTCCAGTAATTCTTAAATTTGGCCTTTTCATGACATCCCATAGTTCTTGGAGATTCTGTTTATGATTTCTTACCATCTTCTCTGTTTGTTCAAGTTTGTTTTCAAGGTTAAACATTTTGTCTTCAGTGTCTGAAGTTCTGTCTTCCAGGTGTTCTATCCTACTGGATATGCTTTCTATGGAGTTCTTAATTTGGTTTATTGTTTCCTTCATTTCAAGGATTTCTGTTTGTTTTTTTTTTCAATATCTCTAACTCTTTATTGAAATGATCTTTTGCCCTCTGTATTTGCTCTTTTAACTGTTGATTGGTGTGATCATTCAATGCCTGCATTTGCTCTTTCATCTCATCATTCAGTGCCTGCATTTGCTCTTTCATCTCCTCGTTTGCTTCCCTGATCATTTTAATTATGTACATTCTGAACTCCTTTTCTGTCATTTTTTCTGCCATGCTGTCATTGGGTTTTATTGATGTAACATCTAGATTTGTTTGCAGCATTTTCTTTCCTTGTTCTCATATTATTCAGGTATCAGTGGACCACTGAGATATTGCAGATTTCCTCTATTGACTTACAATGTCCTTGAAGATTTCTATATATATCCCCTCTTAGCCTTCAGTAGGCTGAAGTCTTGGAGGATGTTGATAATGCGGTACTCCACAAGGAAGCTGCCTCTCTAGGGGTGGTGGCCTTCAGGTGGGGTATATTCCCTGCTAGTGGGCAGAGGTGCCTCCACTTGTTGACCAATGATCATCTAAAGGGGAACTAGGCTGTGGGCTGAGGCAAGGCCTGTTTGGGCCTGTGTCTCTGGTTTTACTGTCCTTGTGAGAAAACCTCACCCGGCAGGGAAGACTCACCCAGTGGGGAGGTCTCACTGGTCAGTTCCCCTCCTAGAGGTTCCCCTCAATTTACAACTACCACCTGGGCTGGGCTGCCTTCCTCTGCAACATTCCCAGGGGCCTGGACCTGCCTCCTGGACCTGGGAGCCTCACCCTTCGCAGTCCAGTCTCTTTAGGCTGCCTCTCCTCAGAGAATCTGCCCACAGTCCTAGAACCTTCGCTCCGTCCCTAAGCGTGTCTCTGTGCGGCTCCTCCACCAAGAAGCCCCCTAGGTCCTGGGACCCCACTCTCCATCCAATCGCCTGGCTGTGCGGCCCCTCCTCTGAGCAGCCACCTGGAGCCCCGTACAATCGCTCCGAGTCCCAGCGATCCGCCGCACGCCTCTTCCTCTGGAGAGCCACCCGGTGTTCTGGCCCGGTTACTAGGAGTCCAAGCAACCCACTGCACGCCTCCTCCTCCCACCAACCGCCCGCAGCCCTGGGCAGTCACTCTGAGTCCAAGTGACCCACCCCATTGCTCCTCCTCCTCCAGGAAGCCCCCTGGGCATTCAGGAGTGGTCGCTCCGAGTCCAAGTGACCCAGTGCATGCCTCCTCCAGGCAGCCACCAGGACCTTTGGTGCAGCCACTCTGAGACCAAGCGACCCACCACGCTCCTCCCCCAGGCAGCCGCCCAGTGTTCAGGAGCTCAGGAGCGGTCACCTTGAGTCCAAACAACTCACCACTCGCTTCCTCCTCTGAGCAGTCACCTGGAGCTCTGATGCAGTCACTCCGAGTCCAAGCGACCTGCCGCGCTCCTCCTCCTCTTCAGGGCAGGCCCTGGTGTTCCACAACATACATTTTTGTAAGATGGAAATGGAAGAAGGACAGCCTTAGGAGGGCCGAGGTGGCTGTACCCTAAGTACTTGAAGAGGAGGACACTAGTAAAGATCCTGGGAAGCCTCAGACCTTGGGGAAACTGAATACTTTGGAAGGTGGGAATATGTGACTGAAAAGAGAAGGGTTGCCTTGAAGTCCACAAATGTTCTCCTTATCTACCTTGCAGGTAAGCACCTGAGACTTATTCTGTGGAGGCTGAATCCGCACATCTTCAGATCGAAGGCCACTAGGGACAGCAAAAGACAAAACAGTGGTTCCTTGCTAGAAACATAGTGTTATGGTTTGAATGTGAGATGTCCCCAAAAATCTCACATGTGAGACAATGCAGGAAGGTTCAGAGAAGACATGATTGGGTTTGAGAGCCTTAACACATCAGTGAATTAATGACTTGGTGGGATTAACTGAGTGGTAACTGAAGGCAGGTGGAATGTGACTGGAGGAAGTGGGACATTGGCAGATATGGTATTAGAGTCTCTCTCTCTGCTTTCTGATCATTATGTGAGTTGCTTCCCTCAGCCACACTCTTCTGCCATGATATTCAGCCTCACCTTGAGCCCCATGGAGTAGAGTGTGCTATCTATGGATTGAGACCTCTGAAACTGTAAGCCCCCCAAAAAACTTTTGCTCCTCTACAGTTGTTCTGGTTGGGTCCTTTTAGTCACAGCAGCAATAAAGCTGACTAAAATACATAGTAATGATATGAATTTTTTAATTCTCTACCACACACAACTTGGAGTAAAAGATTCCTCACTGGAAAAAAGTATCCCCAAATATTGACATTGGAAAGGGGAGAGGAAGTATCTAACAAACTAGCCAGATCATTGTGGAAAAAAAAAATAACCACCTTCAACAAGGCCTACCATGTCCTTTGCTATTAGTTTGACAGTATGGAAAACAGTAGTGAAAAGAAACCTGTAGAAGCATTTGAGAATAAAAATAGCAATTAGCAATAGTTTTATAGAGAACAAAAGAATGAAAATATGAGGCAATAAAGAATTCTAGGAAAATAAAGCATTAAGTGTCACTTGGTTCAGCAGTGGACAGTGTTTGCACAGTCAAAATAATTAAACAGTTCATTACTGATGAAGAATTGGACAGATGAAGGGATGGGAAATAGGGGCTAGGTATAATTATAAATGCCATGAATAACTACACTTTTTATTCATATTAATGCTACATCAGTTTCCTAATATGTTCCATTCCTCTCTCTGAGCTTCTGGTGGTTGCCAGAATCCTTGGTGTATGTTGGCTTTCAGTTGCATAATTCCAATTCCTAGTTTTAGTGTCATGTGGCTGTCTTTCTCAGTCTCTTCTTGTAAAGATACAAGTCATATTGGATTTAGAGCCCATCCTATTTTAGTATAACTGTATCTCAATGAATATTATCTACATGGATCTTATTTCCAAATAAGGTCACTTTTTGAGGTTCTGAGAAGGACATGATTTGGGGCAGGGAGCATTATTCAACTCAATATAATTAGTATAAGAATAATAGTTAGAAATATGGAAATGATTCCTAATGAAACAGCTACAGTCAAGGGTTCTTACCTTTGGAATGGGAACTGGTGAGTTTAAGAAAATAACATTTATGCTTCTAAGGCTTGGAACAGGCATGCCTGTGGCATATTGACACCTAAGTCCCCTCCTTCAGATCACAGAAGAGGATCATACTGCTACTGCTGGTTGATTGGTCAAGAGACTAATTTTTAAGAAAGGTTGGGGGAGAAAATGATACTCTTGATCAGAGCTATATTTGCCAATATGAGACCATCAGCTCTGTTCTTCTGTTCTGGCAAAAGCATGTATGGAAACAGAGTTTCTGTCAACCTGAATGACTTCTGTGAGCAGAGTATCTGCTATGGTCCCTAAAGTCCATTTATGAAAATCCTAAACCCCAAGGTTAATAGTTTTAGGAGGTGAAGCATTTGAAAGGTGATTAGGGTTTGAACAGGATTAATACCCTTATAAAACAGACTCTGGATATTACCTTGCACTGTCCACCATGTTAGTATACAGTGAGAAGGGGCTGACTATGTGCCAGGAAATGAACACTCACCAGCACCAAACCAGCAAATGCACTGATCTTGCACTTCTAGACTCCGTAACTGTGAGATATAAATTTCTGTTGTTTATCAGTCACCCATTATGGTGTTTTGTTATAGCAACCTGAATGGACTAAGACACCTATTCATATTAAACTAAAGTGGGAATGACCAAAAAAAATAAACAATTCCTTGTAATTTATTGAGATTTGGGGTTTGTTACTGATGTTTTAGCACCATAACCTATTCTATCTTGATGGATGCAAGGCTTGAGTGTATTATTTGAATTTAATACAATTCACATTTACTATTGTGATAAAAGTAGAAATGAATAAGGTAAGCTGTAAGTGAAAACATGAAATCACTTAGCATTAGTAATTTTAGTAGATTTTTTAAATTAAAATCCTTTTTATTTTTACAGATTGAATTTTGATTCATTATACACAAATGGGGTAAAACTTTTCCTTTCTATGGTTGTACACAATGTAGATTCACACCATTCATGTAATCATACATGTACATAGGGTAATACTGTTTGTTGCATTCTACTATCTTTCTGTCCCCCACCCCTCCTACCCCTTTTTCCTCTATACCATCCAAAGTTCCTTTATTCTTCTCTTACCCCCATCACTCCCCCTCATTATATATTGTCATGCACTTATCAGAGAAAACATTCGGCCTTTGGTTTTTTGGGTTTGGCCTATTTCACTTAGCATGATATTTTCCAACTTCATCCATTTACTAGCAAATGCCATAATTTTATTCTTCTTTATGGCTGAGTAATATTCCATTGTGTCTATATACGACAGTTTCTTTATACATCCATCAACTGAAGAGCATCTAGGTTGGTTCCACAATCTAGCTATTGTGTGAATTGAGCCACTATGAACATTGATATGGCTGCATCACGTAGTATTCTGATTTTAAATTTTTGGAGTATAAACTGAGGAGTGGGGTAGCTGGGTCAAATGGTGGTTCCATTCCAAGTTTTCTGAGGAATCTCCATGCTGCTTTCCAGAGTGGCTGCACCAATTTGCAACTCCACCAGCAATGTGGTAGGTTTTTTTTTCTTACATGGTATTCCAATGGCATTGAATTCTAAGGTGCTGTAGGCATGGTCAAAGTGGGGCATGGAAGAGGGATATTGGTGACAAATACCTGTAAGCCCAGCTACTCAACAGGCTATGTTGAGAGTATTAAGAGTATAAGGCCAGCCTGGGTATATAGCAAGACATGGTCTCAACAATAACAACAACAAAAAGTGGGGCATGGGATCATCAGATCAAACAAATCTCATAGCTTTTTAAGAGCTGTTTTCCTTCTCTTTGGATATGATTACTTTAAGGGTGGTACACCGAATTAATCCAAGTATGGATATAGCTCATTTCTATAATATCTCAAGTGCTGGGTATGGCAAAATCAATGTATTTACTTCTTGGAGTCTATTTTTTTTTTTTTATTGTAAACAAATGGGATACATGTTGTTTCTCTGTTTGTACATGGCGTAAAGGCATACCATTTGTGTAATCATAAATTTACATAGAGCAATGTTGTTTGATTCATTCTGTTATTTTTTCCCTTCCCCCCACCCCTCCCACCCCTCTTTACCCTCTATACAGTAGTTCCTTCCTCCATACTTGCCCCCCTCCCTAACCCTAACTCTAACCCTTCCCTCCCACCCATTATGTGTCATCCTCCACTTATTAGCGATATCATTCGTCCTTCGGCTTTTTGAGATTGGCTTATCTCACTTAGCATGATATTCTCCAATTTCATCCATTTGCCTGCAAATGTCATAATTTTATCATTCTTTATGGCTGAGTAATATTCCATAGTATATATATACCACAGTTTCTTTATCCACTCATCAATTGAAGGGCATCTAGGTTGGTTCCACAGTCTGGCTATTGTGAATTGAGCAGCTAGTCTTTACTTTGGCTTCTTTTTGTGCCTAATCCTTTTCTTTGCTAAATGAAAAATGACAGATTCTAAAATTTTATTTTCAAGATCTTTTCTTGAGGGATTTTTTTTTCATTCTTCAAATGATCAATTGTGTTCCTTGGTATGAATTTATTCCCATTTAACAATGTAGTCATCTCCTGTAGAATGTAAGACTGAAGAGATTTCAGCATTTTAGTCTGTTCCTGTCCAATTACTTTCACCTCCATGTTAGTTGCCTGAGTGATAAATCCCATTGATCTTGCATATTTATTTCCATTGCAAAGTCAGTTGCAAATATGCCAGGTTTTCAGTTTACTCTATGGTTGGGATCTTTATTCAATATACTTTTTATTGCTATGCAGGTATCAATTGGATACCATCTGGTATCCAATTATCTTCTTCAGGGTACCTGGAAGGATTGTATTATTCCTCCCCCTTGAAGTTAGGCAAGGGCACATACTAATTCCAATTAATGAATGCCATTTTCATGAAAATATTTATATAACAATGAATATATAAAACCCCAGTTACTTGCATTTATCTATTTCAAGAAATAAGCAATTCAGTTCTAGTCCAGCAAAAATGAAACTGTTTTGGAAATCCATGGTGATGAGATTCTTGATAGCTTCTCAAATTGTGAGCTCTTTGAGGCATAGCTAGGCTGGAACCCACATGTCTGATACTCAATACATATTTGTTGAATAGATGAACAAAGAATTGGGGGAAATTAGTGAATGATCATAATTTTAATATCACATCTTATATCTAGTGAATGCCCATTTGAAAACTAATTTAGGGAGTTACCCTTAAATGAAAAAGACAATTATTCCTGAGAGAGACTAGAAACAATATTCTGGTTTTTCAAAAAAAGTGAACACAGAATCGAAGCAGGAAAGGCCAATCAGTATTGCTTTTATTTCTGTAAAGTCTATAACAAAAGATGGTCCAGGGTCCTTGAATTTAAATGAAATTCGTGATTTTTTTCTTCTTTCTCTGTTTTGTTTTAAAGACTTGAGGCTTTTACAGACTGAATTTTGTATCCTTCAAAATTTGTATGCTGAAACTCAAATTCCCAGTGTGATAGTATTTGGAAGTGAACTTTTGGAAAGTGATTAGATATAAATGAAATCATGAGGATGGAGCATCCATGATGGAAGTAGTGACTTTATAAGAAAAGAAGAGACAGCAGAGTTTCCCATCATTGCCAAGTGAGGATAACAGTGAGAAGGAGGCTGTCTGTAAGCCAGGAAGAGGGCCCTCACAAAGAAATGAGTCCTGACCTCGATTTTGGACTCTCCAACTTCCTAAACTATGAGAAATACTTATCAGTTATTTAAGCCACCCAGCCATGTAGTTTGTACAGCAACTAAGTCAGAGGCTAAATTCTCATTTTCTCTTTCTCTATGAGACATGTAATATTATTTACACTTTACAGTCACTTTCTTCTGCTTCTAGAAACATTTTTAAGATTCCCCAGATTCTGTAGACAGATTAATATGCCCATACAAAAACTACTCCGACTTATTAAGTATTTCCTAACTGAAGCAGTAATGATTTGATCAACTACCATTGTTGGATAGCACTGTTAGACTCCAACCAACAAACAGAGACCTTCACTAAATTCAAACAACTTCTAAGGGTAAAAATAGGGAGTTCTGTAATTCAATCACAGGACAAACTTTTCAAAAAATGTTCTAGGCTTATATTAAGGCTTACAAGGTTTTGTTATTTTTGTTTCTGTTTTTGTAGTTGTTGTTGTTGTTCTTGGTAAATAGATATAATACATTGTCATGATTTTTAATCTCCCTTCAAGAGCAAATTCATTCCCTAGAAACACAGTATTTGAATTGGCAAAGAGTTATAGGAATAAATTCTTTAGGCACCATTTAAAAAGCTTACTGAAATTTTAGAGTCTCACACCAAATGCTGACTATTAAATAGCAACCTGTTATATGAAATGCCAAATGAAAATGCTATCATAATTCACTGGATAAAGTGAATTTTTACATCATTTTGATTAAATTTACCTCATTTACCAGTGTAGCCACAAATCATACCTTAAGGTTGTCAAGTGAAGACAATAAAATATTACATACCTTCAGATGACCTCTATCCAGAAATGCTTTTCACTATTCACATTTTATCTGTCAAATAGTACTTTCTTTAAAAAGCAAATATAAATGCCATTATAGGGAGAAGCTACCGGCCTGGGACAAGTTCTAGCATTTAGAATTCTGACAGATCTTAATTTGGATATCAGCCAAAGTCAATAAAACTTGTTCATGCAGAAGCTTACCTGGTTTTCACCACATCGAGGGGGTGCATCAGGCAAATTTCTACAAGACCTGAAAGATGATAAAGGATAGTCCAATAAACACTTATGTAAACACTGGTTCTTATGGTTCTTATTCCTTGACCCCATTAATTTCTTAAAGATGAAGATCCAAATAAAAAATTTGGAACTTTGTACCCAACAACTAATAGTAGTAGATTAGTCTCAAAACACAAGAGCATAATATGATTTTATTTCAATGGGAATAGAATTTATGAGTGAGTACTTTCTTAAAAGTGCTCTGTAGCTTGGTGGAGCTAATGGGGAAAATGAAATAGGAATCAGCCTATATTCCAATCATGTAAGCAGGGATTATTGCATCCCAATTCAGCTCAATTGATAAGTACATGTGGAAGAGAGGAAAGAAAAGAAAGGAAACAAGGAAAAGAGTCTGAGTTCCCCTCCCACTAATGTGGCAAATCACAGCTTTCGTTCTCATATCCATGAAATAAAGATAATTAGGACTCTTCTCTCACAAAGTGATTATGAGAATCCAATATATCAATAACTTAATAAAGAACTTGTTTTGAGTGATCATTGTGTGTCAGGCATTGTTCCAAGCAGTACTTATATTATTTCAGTTAATCCTCTCAAGAATTCTATGTGATAGAACATATCTTTCCCTTTTACAGATGAGATAATTGAGGCACACAAGGTTAAAGAACTTGTCTAACATGTCACATCTATTAAGTAGTCTTAATTCCCACAAAGCACATGAGTGCAATCATTACACAGTAAGAATTTTTATAGCTTCTTGTCAATTAATTGTAAAGCCCTCTCCTGTTGTTTAACTGAGCAGAGAAAACTACTCAGTTACAAATTACTGGTATGTGTCCAGATAGTTAGGTATTAGCAGTTATAAGAATAATTATTATAGCAATAGTTGTAACAATATTATAATAATGTTACCTTACCTGGAGCTCCTACATAGTAATGGTTATTTAACAGACATTATAATTGACAAGAACAACTACTGGAAAAGGTGTTACCATCTTTACTTTAAAATATGCAAACTGAGGTACAACAGTGTTTGCCTGTAGTTTCTCCTGGAAGGAGTACTCATCTCATTCGCAAACAAATTCAGTTGGAGTTTATCTATGATTTAGTTCAGATTCTTCCCCCCATATTTGTACAAAATGGTTTTTTGCTCCCCACACTGGTCAGGTACAGAGAATGCAAATGACTGGTACCTACTCAGATGTATCTACTCAGGCCTGCTTTGTTTTCTCAGAAACTTTAGAAAAATTGTCCCATATGTCCCTGTTATAGGGTGCAAAGCCATATGCAGACCAAAAACCAAAACCAGCCAAAACAAATCCCAAAGAGCCCTCCACAACCTGTCATTCACTATCGATTTCTGTCTCAAAGTCTTTCTGTCATGGACTCAGTCAGAGTCCATTGCCTAGAAATAAGAAAAGAAAGGGACAGGGGAGCAGAGGCAACAGGACTGAAGGGCTCAATGGCCCAGTCTCTGGATCACTGTTTAAGCCTTATTAATAAGCCCTGTTACTCAAGACAGCATGAGCAAACATTTTTCTTGCAACCTATAAGGTCCCCATATTCTTGCCTGAAAACTCATATTCACCTAGCATTAAGAATCAGGTGTCAGATTTCTTGTCCTGGTGCCTCCAGGAAGTGGCCATTACCCATGGGGGCATTATTTCCTTTGTGGTAAAGGGAGTGATTAAATAGAATAAATTTGAGGTCTAATATTCCATGTTTTATTTTTGTTCTTGAATCTAATTCACGTATGCTTATATACATGTGTGTGCACACATACACATACACACACATGAATTTTTAGGTTGAACTTAAGTTATATTAATTAGAATAAGATAAAGTCCTGATTTCATAAACAAAATTTACCCAGGAAACTCAACTTTTAGGATAGCATTCTTAGCAAGCACTGCAGCAACCATCTATGAAATGAGCTATGAATAAGACACTCAAAATCAGTGCATCAGAGAAAGTGCACAGTGTTTCTCCTACCCATTGACATTAGAGAGGAGAGGCAAAATATTAAATACCAAATAGGATTAGTTGGTACACCTCTTGAAAAGTCTACCAAAAGAACCAACAATTCCAACAATTTATTGAAACACATAGAAGAGCATGGAAAATCAGTTCATATTTACATAAACCTATTTCCCTATTTGCGAATTGTTCTATTTTTCTTTAGATCAGATTATTATAGTTTTACAGTTCTTTATTTTCAAATCTCTAGTATGCACCAAAAAGTTCACTTGTTCATTCATTTATTGTATTTGTTTGCCCTCTGTTTCTGAAATTGCAGATAGTCTAGTGAGTAGAACAGATGTATAAGAAACAAATAATACATACACATAGAAGAAAGTCAATGGTCAGAATTTATGGAAGCACACCAGAGAGAGACCCCTGATCTAGCTGGTTAAGGAGAAGGAAAGGTATTCAAGGCAGAAAGATGACAAATGAGCATGAGGAAAGAAAGAAAGAAAGAAAGAAAGAAAGAAAGAAAGAAAGAAAGAAAGAAAGAAAGAAAGAAAGAAAGAAAGAAAGAAAGAAAGAAAGAAAGAAAGAAAGAAAGGAGGGAGGGAGGGAGGGAGGAAGAAAGAAGGGAGGGAGGGAGGGAGGAAGAAAGAAGGGAGGGAGGGAGGGAGGAAGAAAGAGAAAGAGGGAGGAGAGGGAGAGAGAAAGAGGGAGGAGAGGGAGAGAAGGAAAGAAAAGAAAGGGAGAGAAATGGAAAGGAAAGGAAAGGAAGAAAGGAAAAAATGAAAGAAAGGAAAGGAAAGAAAGAGAGGAAGGGAAAAGAAGTACTTGAGCATTATGATGGTCTAGGTTTGAAGGCAGACCTCAAAGTGTGTAGGTCATGATTGAGTTCATGTTCAGGTATTTGTACTTAATTCCATAGACCACAAGGAGCCAATGAAGGTTTTGTTTTCGTTTTTGTTTCTCAGTAGTTCATTGGATATTTTTTCTTGTTACTAATGTATTTTGTGTTCACTGAAGACATTTTGAGGAGTTTTAAGTAGAGAAGTGATATTAGCTTCTGTAATTGTGCTTTTCCAATAATCTATCATCTGCCTCTTCAGTTCTTTCATTGCTCCTGGTCACATTTACTTACCAGAAAGCACAAGCGCACTGATTACCCACAACTTTCTCTTTCTATTACCAGTTTACTAATAAAAGCATTATCTCTCATCACAGCTTCGACTTGCTGGTGTTCACACACCTCTAAGTCTAAAAGAGTTGATGCCCATTTATGAAACTACCTACCAGATTATCACTTGTCTGATAGGAAAATGTGACTTAAAAAATCAAACATAACATGTTTGGTCTGTATGATTATTTGTTTTCACTGCTATTTTTAATCAAAACATGCAATTTGTAGAATTCCAGTTAACAACAAAACACATCATAAGCAAAGAAAATATACATGTTGTAAATGATACGGAGGTTTTGATTTTAGTTAGAGTTCACAGTTAAATCTGAATTCACTGAGAGTTAGAATTGATGCTTGCTATCCTCCACTGGGTAGCTAAGGACAAGGAACCTCTATTATTCATAAAAAGAACCATAAGAATGGAATTAGATGAATCCTATTACCATAGGCCTAGAAGTGGCCTTAGGAAACTGAATCATATTCTGTACTTCTTGGAAGTCCTATTACCTAGTATGAAGTCACAAAAATGATGTGTTAGTGAACAGATTTTAATAATTTCTTCTCTTTCATCAAATTGAAAGTCTAACATAATAAAAAAGATGACTCAAATATCAGGTTCCTTAACAATCTATCCTAATTGCTAATTCAAGACACATTGATCTTAAGACAAATAAGACCTAGGAATTTTGCTCTCACCAACTTGCCATTTGAATTTAAATTCACCAGTCACAGATAAACACAAAATAAAATGATTTAATCTTTTCTACTCATGTATAATATAAAAATTATATTGCCAATCATCAACTCTAGAACCACTCTTCCTGGGAGGGAGCAACATTAGAACTTCATAGTATTTGAGGAGGATGTGAAAAAATACATAAGAACTTAAATAATTAAAAATTTAGATCAGCACTTTTCTAATAGACTTCCTTTCTGACTGATTTTAAATTTAATTTAAAACCAGAACAATAGACACTTAAGAAAATATCTGCAAGTTCTACTTTCTTTTTAATGGGTTAACCTATCTGAATCTTCCCCTCATTTTATGAATAAAAAAAGAAAATCAAAACTTAGGCAAACTACATGTAGTTTGAAAATAATTAGAAAAACTTTAAAAATATCATACTGTATATCAGGAAGTTAAAATCTTCCATTGTTATTTTCATTTGAGGCAACTGCTGCTTTATCACAATAACAAGCAAATTAGACTTGCTATTGGATTTGTTTAAATACAGAGAGACTAATGTTATAAGTCTAGACATAAAACTTAAAGAAGCCCCAAAGCACACTGATCTTATGAATTTAACAGATTATAAATGTTTTTGGTGTTTCTACAGTTTTGTGGCACTTTAGTGAGCATAAAAATTCCATGTTTCAAATGAAACTGGGAATGTGACTCTATCATGGGCTCAGGAAGGCATGGGCTAGCATTTGAATCTGTCAACTTGGAATACTCCTGAATGAATGCTCCCTTCTGCTCAAGTCCTGCCTTCACTGGAACCAATATTGCTGGGAAAGGATTAACATTAGTTTGCTGTTAATGCTTCTTCCACTCTCCATCTTTTCTGAGTGGGTCTCTTGGCCCATTCAATCCAAAACCTACCCTAGTCCCACTCTCTTTCCTCTGATAAAATCCAAGCTACACCTCTTTTCCTAATAAAAGTACAAACTCTGTCTTGCAATGATTAGTTGGTGAATGAACATCAACATTCAATTCCTTGGAATTTTTCTTTTTTCTAGAATGTTTTACTCCTGTAAGGACACACACACATATACTTCTTCTGAGAATTCTATACTCACCTTCAAGTCTCAATTTTGGCAACTCTTATCCCAGAAATCCTGGGGCATCAAGGGTGAGTTACTCCCTCGTATTCATCCCCTCTTTTTCCTGGCCACTCAGAATAAATAATGCATTTTCCAGTTTCCCTTGCTGCTTAACACTGCCATGTGATTAAGTCCTGGCTAATGGGATGTAAGTAAAAGTGGCTTAAGCAACATCTAGAAGTCTTTCAAGGGTAGGGAGACTGCTCCTCATCCTTTCCCCTCCTTCCTACAGTGGAATGGGGATGTAGAGCTGAAACAGTCATCTTGGACAAGGTAAATTTGGGAACTGAGGCCACAAATAGTAATAGTAAAAAGATAGAAGTAGTCTCTATGATTGTGGAGTTGTAGTCTGTCTACCTCCAGATATTAATTTTGAAGAAAATTTTCTGTTTTCTTTAAACTACTACTATTTGCATTTTCTGCGACAAAACTGACCTAATTCTGTCTGATACAGGAGCCATTTGATGTGCACACCCAGAACCCTGAACTTGTATTATGACACTGCAACCATCTGTTTCCTTGTCTTAAAGCTCCATAAGGGCAGAAACTCCACCTGCATTCTTCATCGTTGCATTCTTATCACTTTGCATAATGGTTAGCACTCTGTAAGCTCAATAAAATATTTGCCAAATAAACAAATTAATGCTGAGATGGGTTTCTATGCATGCCATCATGTTAACTGATTCTCAAGATAAACTGAACTGGCAGCTACTTATTCTGCAGTTATTTCATTAGTTTGAGCGTTACACAAATAAGGTAAAGGCAGAGAAGTAATCATAAAAATGATACTAAATAAAGCATAAGAAGTACCTGAATACAGAATTGCAATGTTGTCTATCATTCATCCAGATGTTCAGTTGTTAAGTAAATGTGGGAAGACAATCAGCCAATTAGTACCTAATAGATTGATAAATGATTGTAGAAAGCTGTGTGAATGCATGGTATTATATAAGGTGCTGGGAACACAGTCTGATACAGCAAAGGGCTGCTGGAAAGGCTAAAGGATTTCAAAAGTCTACATAGAAGTGACTCATTAAGCTGACTGAGATGGTGCATGCCTGTAATCCCAGCAATCTGGGAGACTGAGGCAGGAGGATCACAAGTTTGAGGCCACCCTCAGCAACTGAGTCCTTATTTTTTTTTTTTTAACAAAAAGTGGCCCACTGTTATGATTTAGATATGGTGACCTCCAAAAGCTCATGTGTGAGATAGTGCAAGAAAGTTTAGAGGTGGAATAATTAGGTTATGAGAGTTTTAACCTAATTAATACATTAATCCCTCTTAGGGATTAACTGGGTGGTAACTGTAGGCAGGTAGGGTGTGGCTGGAGTAGGTGGGTCATTGAGGCATGACTTTGGGGTATCTATTCTGTCCTTGGTGAGAGAACTCTTGCTTCCTGGTGCCATGTTTTGAGCCTTCCTCCACCACTCTTCTGCCATGATGTTCTTTCTCACCTCAGAGCAATGGAGTAGGTCATCTATAGACTGACAGCTCTGAAACTGTAAGCACCAAATATACTTTCCTTCTCTAAAATCATTCTTGTCAAATCTTTTGGTTACAACTGACTAAAATACTCACTGAGGAAGGCATATGAAGGGAAGATATCAAACAGAAAAAACAGCATTCATATAATCATCTCTTAAGCACAGTGATTTAGTGTTGCTATTCAAGCCTTATGTGACTGTTTACTTTTTTTCCAATTTGTCAACCTTCTTCAAGAAGGATGATATAATTCATAAAACTAAATGACAAATATATAAACAAATTTTTTAAATTTGTAAGTAAAAATTTAATCTGTGGTTGGGAATTTGTATTTTGTTATTTCTTGTCCTAAGTCACAAAGCTGATTTCTGTGAGGTAAAGCGATATATTTTGAAAGTAAGTATCTCATAAGAAGCAGTTCTTTCAGTTTTCACCTACTTTGCCAACAACCACTGATAGATATCTCATAACTCAAGGATATCCCTTTTCCTTAGAGCTAGGAATAGAAAACCACATCAAAGTCATCACCACCCAGAAAGGACAGGGTTGTTCTTTTTTCATTCTGGAGATTTAAAATGCTTACAACATAAAACAGATGATTTTTCTTTCTTTCTTTCTTTCTTTCTTTCTTTCTTTCTTTCTTTCTTTCTTTCTTTCTTTCTTTCTTTCTTCTTTCTTTCTTTCTTTCTTTCTTTCTTCTTCTTTCTTCTTCTTCTTCTTCTTCTTCTTCTTCTTCTTCTTCTTCTTCCTCTCTCTCTCTCTCTCTCTCTCTCTCTCTCTCTCTCTCTCTCTCTCTCTCTCTCTCTCTCTCTCTCTCTCTCTCTCTCTCTCTCTTTCCATCTCTTTACCAGAAAGATCTCAAAAAAGTGAAAATAGCAAGTACATTACTGCAATGATGGGCTGATTGACTATGGAACATATCCCACCCTTGCTAACTCCTAACTGAATCCTTAAGAATAGAAACCTAGATATCTGTTGTCATTCTTGTGCCTTCTGTTCCACTCCACATTTGCCTTCACCCAGGAACAGTGTTGGAGTGAAATTCTGTGACTGTTTTTTTTTTTTTTTTTTGCAGGACTGAGGTTTGAACACAGGGGCATGCTACCATTGAGCTACGTCTCTAGACCTTTTTATTTTTATTTTGACATAAATTAAATTGTCAAGGCTGGCCTCGAATTTGTGACTCCCCCGCTTCAGTCTCCCAAATTGCTGGGATTACCAGCATGTGCAACTGTGCCTAGCTTCAGTGACCATTTTAGCAACAGAATGAAGGGTCATGGAAAGCAAACTGTGTGCCCCAAAGTTGAATATAAATTATTAAAGAACAATATTGAGAGATCCTTCAGTTAAAGTCTTAAGTTTGATTTTAACTATATGCAATCTTATTATACACTGATCCGTCCTCAGATGCATTTTTAAGAATATTCTAAATTTACTCTGCTTTATTTTCACTGAGTCAATTCACCACTCCATTTTCAACAATTCCATTATATATACCAATTATATCATATTAACCTTAAAATTCTATTACAATTGCACTATACATATCAAGAATAGCATTTATCATATCATGCTATAGTTGTCAATATGTAGAAATGTATAAAAGTTTGTCTCTCCGCAACACATGCCTATACCTAGCAGTTGCTCAATAAATGTTGCAGGAAATCCTGAATTATGATAAAACAAAAACCAAAATCCTGTTCAAATGATAGTATTCCTTTTCAGTGGTATGTAGAGCATGAAGTTATATATAACTTCAGTTATACATAAGTTACACATAAGAAGTTAGTGTATAAAATGGAGACTCACTCAATCCAAAATATTCATAATAATTTTTTAAATATCTGATAGTACTTGCTTTTGAATTTTGCTTTATTTTTAATTGATAGACAAGTATGTATATTTATGGGGTACAATGTGATGTTTTGATATATGGTTGCATTGTAATATGATTAACTCAAGTCAATTAACATATTCACCACCTAGCATAGTTATCAATTCTTTTGTAGTGGAAGTATTTAAAATCTAATCTTTAAGCAATTTTAAAATATGCAATGCCTTATCACTAATTATAGTTGCCATTATGTGTAATAGATCACTAAAGCTGGAATCTCCTGTCTAGCTGAAACTTTGGACCTTTGATCAACACGTCCCTTTTTCCCATCCAATCTCCTCCCTAGTTTCTGGCAATCATCATTCTAATCTTTACTTTCATGATTTTGATTTTTTTGGATAACACATGTAAGTGAGGTCATTCATGTATTACTTGTCTTTCTATGCCTGGATTATTTCACTTAAAATAATATCCTGCAGGTTTATCCATGACATCACAAATGACAGGATTTTCTTATTTTTTAAGGTCTACTACTGTTCCTCCTCTGTGTGTATGTGCGTGCATGTGTGTGTGTGTGTGTGTGTGTGTGTGTACATCTCACATTTTCTTTATCTGTTGATGGATACTTAGAATTCAGATTGATTCCATATCTAGGCTATTGTAAATAGTGTTTCAATAAACATGGGGGTTGGACGTTTCTTGGGTAAACTGATTTCAGTTCCTTTAGATATATCCCCAGATGTGTAATTAGAGTATCATATGGTAATTATATTTTTTGAGAAACCTCTATATATCCATAAAGGCTGCATTAATTTATACTCCCACCAAGAGTATATGAATTTCCCTTTCTCCATATCCTTTCACAGTGTTTGTTATTTTTTGAATATTTGATCTAGATTGTGCAACAGATCACTAAAGCTTATTCCTCTGTCTAGATGAAACTTTGGACCTTTGGTCAACATGTCCCCATTACCCATCCAACTGTCTCTCCAGCTTCTGGCAACCACCATTCTACTCTCTACCATTCTATCTGGGGTTAGATGATAACTCCTTGTAGTTTTGGTTTGAATTTCCCTGATGATTGGTGATGTTTAGAATATCTTCATATATTTGTTGTCCATTTGCATATCTTCTTTTAAGAAATGTCTATTTAGGTACTTTGACCCCTTTTAAATCAGATATTTGTTTTCTTGCTGTTAACTTATTTGAGTTTTTGTTTGTTTGTTTGTTTGTTGTTTTTTTTTTTGTTGTTGTTGTTTTTTATTTTTGTTGTTGTTGTTGTTGTTTTTGTTTTTAACCAAGGATTGAACTCAGGGGCACTTAACTACTGAGCACATCCTCAGCCCCTTTTTAAAAATTTTATTTAGAGACAGGGTCTCACTAAGTTGCTTTAGGATCTTATTAAGCTGCTGAGGCTGGTTTTGAATTTGCGATTCTCCTGCCTCAACCTCCCCAGCTACTGGAATTATAGGTGTGTGCCACAACACCTAGCTTGAGTTCTTTATCAGATGTATAGTTTGCAATATTTTCTCCCAATGTATGGGTTCTCTTTTTACTGTATTGTTTCCCTGGTTTGAGAAACATTTTAGTTTGAGAAATTCCATATTTATTTTTGTTTTTGTTGCCAATGATTTTGGAGTCATAGCCAAAAAAAAAAAAAAAATTGTCTAGATCAATGTTGTGAGACATTCTCCTTACATTTTCTTCTAGTAACTTTACAATTGTAGGTCTTATAATCAAGTCTTCAGTTCATTTTGACTTGATTTTTGTGAATGATGTAAGATAAAGGGTCCAATTTCATTCTTCTGTATGTGGATATCCAGTTGTCCCAACACCATTTATTAAAGAGACTATCTCCATTGTGTGTTCTCGAAATCCTTACCAAAAATCAATTGATTATAAAAGTGCAAGTTTATTTCAGGACTCTCAATCCTGTTCCATTGGGTTTGAATGTCTGATTTTATGCCAGTACCATGGTATTTTGATTACTAACGCTTTATAATAGATTTTGAGGTCAGGTACGTGATATCATTAGGTTTTTTCTTTTTACTCCAGATTACTTTGGTTATTTGTTATGCAGCTATTCTTCAGTGCTTCCATATACATTTTAGGAATTTTTTCTACTTCTGTCAAAAATAGCATTGAAGCTAATAAGGATCACTCTGAATCTATAAATCACCTTGGGATATATGGATATTTTATCAAAATCAATTCTTCAAACCCATAAATAAGGACTATCTTTCCATTTATTTGTGTCATCTTCATGATGATGTTTAAGATGGGAAATAAGTGGGCTAATAGGTTTGGGGATCATATCTATCTTTTGAATGAATGGTAAGTAAAATTTTATAAAGCAGAAACATCTCAGCACAGTGCAGAGAATTGAGGCATTCAAGCATCTCCAAGATGTCAGGTATAAATTAAACCTATGTTTTCTTTTCATCAGGTCTAAAATCTTTGCATTACAATACAGCCCTTTGGCATTTTAAAATTAAACCTTAAATCTCTCTTTTGGTCTTTAATGTTCACACTGTTTAAATTATTAAATGATTTTACACAGTATTTTTAACTCTTTAAAATATAAAGTAATTTTTTTATTGTTAAAGAGAATCAGAGAGATGGTTTCACACTGTGCAAATTTCAAATTTAAAAACAAAATAGCTACAGACAGAACTGATATTTTTTCACCTATTTTACTGTCAAGCAAATCATTACAACATCCTATTTGATAGCCTGCCCAGAAAATGTGGTAGCCCTACTGAATTATAAGCAATGTGAGACTCATAAATGAAAATCAAATATATTATGCTTTTCCCTAATAACAGGGAAGGTACACGACCTTACTACCCTTGTGGCACAGTAAATTAATATTATGCACAGGGAATTTGCCAAGTAGGCAATGTGTTTGGTAGGTTTGAATGATATTGTTAAAAGTTATGCATTTGGGAAAGCCATAGTCTCCCTTAAAAAACTTGAAGCAAATGTTTTTATATAAGTTTACTATTTGCATGTATTTTTAAAAAAAACTAATACTAGGCAATGGTCATTAGCATATTGATTACAGGGAATGCAATCGTTTACAGAGTATGCAATCATTGCATACTCCCTGCTCTCACAGTGTGCTATCTAATTGACTTAAGAATTTAAGAAAATATATTTCAGAGGTGTAAACATGCATACATTATCCTCTAGGAATCTTGTTAATTGGAGCATGTCCAAGGGAGGGAGAAAAGTTAAAGCAGCATTTAAAAATAAGTGAATTTTTAACCCTAACCCTAACCCTAACCTTCATGTGCATTTGGATAAATGGATCAACTTTTAGACATGCTGACCTTTTATGGAAAGCTATATATGGGCCCTTAACACAATAAGTAATGCAAGGAGAAACACCAAGGGAAAAATAAACTGTGGGCATATTGGGAAAATACTTCTAGAAGTACATAAAATACTTTATAAAGAAGGATATGTGAATAAAAAGGTGATAGAGATGCCACTATTTTATAGATCATAATTAAATATATATAAAATCTATAATGAATATATACATTCACCTATTATATGTGAATATGTATGAATATATGTATGAAATATGTAATAAATATGTGCACTTATTACACATTATATAGGAATTAATATTCAATGTATTAATTCAGAATGCACTTTGTTCATCAAATGGGAAAAAAATGCTGAAGCTGACCTTGGAAGTTCATCAAAATCTAGAAAGGCAACTAAAGGATGAGTTAAGACCCTGTGGATAGGAGAAAATACAGCTTATAGAGTATGAGGACCTCTAAGTCAACTCCACAAAGGACTTGACCAATTCTGGATACTCTATTTCCTCTCCACCTCTCTATTAATCAGAAAGATAAATATATTTTTTCTCTGTCTCAGCTTGCTTCTTTCTCAATTACAACTTCTACAACATTGGTTTTCCTTTTCTTCTTTCACTGAATTGCCTAGAAAAAACGAACCCTCAGTTTTCACATGAGCTAGGAATGGAACTCATTCCCCTTGTCCACTTCTCTGTAATGTGCTAGAGCTGGCTCTTACAGGCCAAACTGCATTGTCTCTCTTCCTAATTTTCTGCTCAGGGGGTATCATGTTGTAGCCTGAAGTAGGCCATGGTAGGACTATCTACACTAAGGCAATTGGCCAATGCTACAAATCAAAGTTTTTGTTTGTTTTCCAGAGAACCAATTGTGAAAACATTTATCAGCATACCACTTTCCAAATCTAGCCATAAATTCGATTGCCTAGCTTCCTAGGTTGGGATAATTTTAAAATTATTTTATATGGAATGTTGTCTTTTATAAATTTCTAATAATTTTTTACAATGTTTGCATAAATTCCCAAAGATGCCATAAAGTTAATCTTTAGCTTAGATTCTTTGTTTACCATAATTTAGTAATATAAATTACGGTCCTACATTGGAATTTTTCACAATTCTCAGGAATTAATATTCAAGGAAAGCAACCAAGTAGTCAACAAAAAAAGCACCCTTTCAAAGCACTCAACACACCTATGATTTGCCTCTCTGTTGTGCAGTTGCTTCTATTATTCTGACTGCATAAAAACTCAACAATGACAGCAAGTTTTCCCTTTGTCAGGAAAATAGCTTCCTACACTTGCCTTTTTTCTAAAATATGAGCACTTTACAAGAGGAAGAGGAAATGTTGCTGCAAAGCTAGCTTAACCTTTATTCATTCAACAGAGGTTCAAAATCAGGCAGAAGGCAAATACACAGCATTTCTTCTAAGTGAAGAATTTAGACTTATAGGTCACAAGTATCCAGTTCTTTCTTTTTATGTCACTGACACCAATTACCATAAAAGGGAAAAGCAGTATGAAATAATAATGCTCTCCCTGGTTCTAACTAGTAGTAATTCCTAAAATCATGTTCATCTTAATAGTAAATGGCTTTGAAAACAGTTATCACCATTATCACCATTGCCTTTCATTAATATATAGCCCAGGTCTTCTGCATTTCATTAATCACACTGCTATACTGCTTACCTTTGGGTGTTAACTTTTAATGTTATATTTGCTGAATGACCCATAACCATAGCTATATAAGTTCTTATTTTTGAACTCTTATTTAATACCAGTCTCCATGTTTTGCTACCATGAAGTCCAACTTACTGAGACGAGAATTCCAAGTAAAGTTTACATACCACATTCTTTATCAAGGTCTGATTTGTGGGAGGTAAAAAGGACAAAGCAGATTCCATTTCAAAACTATTTTACTTATACAGGCCTACCCATATAGTTTAGTCACAAAGAATTTCCACTAAATGTGGACTAATTAAGCTAATATTTATTTCCACATGACAAACTTACAAAAATGAAATTGTTTGCCTTTTGTGAAAGGTAAGTACCAAAAGAAGAGCAATACTTGGATACTAAAGTATAAGACATTATATAAACAAAAAGGCAGATAGATTTCAAAACATAGAAATTAGTTGTAATAATACTGAATACATTACTACTAATAGGAAACATTATCTTTGAAGAACTCAACACTTTATTTTAGTTAATATTCTTAAATTGCTAGCTCACTAGACAATATTTGTCTTTGTCTCTTATCCTAACAAGCACTGTGGATGCTTCTTTGATACTGTACATTAAATGTGCTTTACTTCAGTTTCAAGGTGCTGGACAAGTTCATGTCCAGGAGGATTTTTGTTCAACAAATTTTTCTTTTAGTTCCTACTATGTACATAACTCTTCTAGATGCTGGTTCTCTTCTGCTTGCTTCTGTTTTCTCAAAGCAATAGGGAGCAAGGTTATGAACAAATAGGATGAGGAAGGAGATGGGAGGAAGCAGAAAGAAGGTATGAAACTGACCTCTATGGGAGTAAGGGAAGGGATGGACCAGGAAAATGTAGTGTGATTACTGAGTGGCATAAGGGTCCACTTGAGGCCAATGTAGAGCAATTAAAGTGCCATTTCTCCTGGCACGTTCTGCTGTGTGAGTACAGGCACAGAGCAGACAGAATAGGATTTAAGCAGGATGAACATTTGCCAAATGAATATGAGGGAAAGAGGGAGGAAAAAGGATCAAGTGTATGCCATGGAACTTAAGCTGGAAGGAAGGAACCAAGGATAAAAGGGGCATGGAGACACGGTACTAAAAGCAGTAGCTTATTGGTTTTATTGGAGTCGGGGAAAGAGAGACAGAGAGACAGAGAGACAAAGAGACAGAGAGAGACAGAGAGGGAGAGAGATAGAAAGCTAAGAGATGGAGTTAATATTAAGGTAACTACTATATCCCATGTTTTCTAATATATAGTAAATACTCAAGTTTGGATGTTTTCTTTGTATCTTCAGTGTCAAGCACAAGGTATGGTACATCATCTATGTTTTAAATAAAAATGCTGACTGAACTAAATTTTGATCCTATAATTGAGTACTATCAAGTACATTAAGAAAACCCACATGATGGACAGCACATTTACATTCCCTGAACTAGCTTCAGGAGATGTTCTTTTTGTTTGGATTTGATATTAAGATCCAAATCTAGTTTATGGTTTGATAACTATTTAACTAAGATTCTATAGTGACCAGACTGTGTATACCTGAAGAAGTTAATATGTCATAGGAAAATGCACAAAATTTGAAAAAATGAATATAACATCATACAAGCAAAGGTCTCCAAAGATGGTAGGACTATAAATTCTAAAATCACTTTGGAGAGCAGTATAGAAATTCCTCAAAAGACTAGGAATGGAAATACCATATGACTCAGCTATCCCACTCCTTGGTATTTATCTAAAATATCTAAAAGCAGCATATTATAGTAATATATGTTATAGTGATATATGCATTCCAATGTTTATAGCAGTGCAATTCTCTGCAGTCAAGTCATGGAACCAACCCAGGTGCCCATTAACAGATGAATGGATAAATAAAATGTGAAATGCACACACACAAACAGTTACTCACTATGGAGTTCCACTCAGTCACAAAGAAGAATAAATTTATGTCATTTGCTGGTAAATGGATGGAACTGCAGAACATCACGCTAAGCGAAATAAGTCAAGAAATAAGACACAGAAAGTCAAGGATTGAATACTTTCTCTCATATGAGGAAGCTAGAAAGAAATGAGAAATTTTTAAAAAGCAGGGATTTCATGAAAACAGAGGGAGTAGAGAAAGAGAATAGAGAAGGAGAGATAGAAAAGAGAGGTACTGTGGAAAGAAACTGACCAAATTATGCTAAGTGCATGTATGAATATATCACAAGGAATTTTACTTTTATGTATAACTGCAACACACCAATTTGAAAACAATAAATAAATAGAAGGAAGACCAATAGAACAGAGAAAAGGAGTTAGGAAGAGGGATAAGGGGATGAAAATACAACAAAAGAAATTATATGCATTTATGAATATATTGAAAGGAACACCACTATTGCATATGAACATAATGTACTAATAAAACATCAATAATAAAAAGGATTATTTTCCTGATGTTAAAAATAAAACTGCTTTGAAAGACTTAGAATCTACAGTAGAAAGTCCTAAAAAAATAAATAGATATGCTGCATACTCATATTCTGAGGCAAGGTGAGGTTGTAATTGATGAAGCACACATTTTAAAGGACATAATTATTTTTTTAGGAAAAACAGCCTGAACATTCTATCAAGCAATTTAAAATATGTCTCCACTAAAAGAATCTCTTGATAGATGAAGATTAAAACCCTAACAATCTACCATGGAATTATATAGGGTACCTGAAAAGTCTAACTACATAGATGAATAAACAAAGTCATAAGGGACATTATCAGCCTATAAAAAAGTAAATTGACATTTATTTATTTTCCACACTTTTTTTTTGTTGTTGTTGTTCTAGGGTTGAATTCAAGGGCACTCTATCACTGAGATTTATCCCAAGACTTCTTTATTTTTTAATCTTGAGAGAGGGTCTTGATTATTTGCCCAGTTTGGCCTCAAACCTGAGATAAGCTTCCCTAGTTGCTGGGATTACAGGCATGGGCCACCAAGAGTGGCCAGAATTTTTAAATCCTCTGTTGGCATCATAAGTGAGGTATGATTTCTGTATTTACCCAATGACTAGATTTAATTGCCAGATTACTTTTTATTAAGTAAAATAAAATGTGAAAAGCAAAATTGCTGTTATAACTGATTTATTCATGGGCTATTTTGATACTACAAGGATTTATTTCTTCATTCTTCTTTTTATACACTAAAGTAGACATAGGGTATATGTGAAACAATGGCAGAAACTAAAGGGATATCTATAATTTTGGGAACAATACTGTGGCACCACCAAAATCCATTTCCTCTTTCTTTCAGGTTCCATGATATTTCGGCAAGATGACATGTACCAGCATCTCTTGTGTGTGGTCATATAACTAGTATCTTGCCCATGGAATGTGAGAGACAGAAAACCTAAGACTATGATTGTGTCTCTTCTGCATTCATTTTCTCCTTCCCACTAACTGGGACTTCAGTGTGGCACAGATTGCATTTACCTTACAGATGACAAAACAGTGCCCTAGGGAATGGTAGAGCAATGACTGGAGGGAACCTGTGTTTCAAAGTGACCTCGAGGAGCACAGATTATTGTGATTATGTGGACCTACCATCAAGACTGCTACATGAAGGAGAAATAAACTTTTGTTCTTTTCACCACTGTAGTATTATGTCTCCTTAATACAGAAGTCAGGCTTTACCCTGATCAACTAGTGTCATTATAGTTGCTACGTATGTTATGTATCCAAACAGAATTCATCAGACAAAAGATAGCAGTGGCAAGGACATGGAGAAAAGGGAATCCTTGCACTATGTTAGTAAGAATATAAATCTGTGCAGCCATTATGGAAAACACTATTTAAGTTTTGCCAAAAAACTAAAAATAGAACTACCATATGATCTGGAAATTCCAGTATTGGGTATACATCCAAAAGAAATGAAATCATAATGTCAAAAAGATATCTATACACCCAAGTTTACTGCAATATTACTCACAATATCCAAGACATTAATCAAGACATTAATCAACCTAATTGTTCATCGAAGGATGAATGGATAAAAGGATTTAGTGTACATGGAGTCATGTGTTACTTAACGATGGGAATACAGTCTGATAAATATGTTGCTAGGCAATTTCATCATGGTGCAAACACCATATAGCATATTTACATAAACCTAGATGGCATAGCCTACCATGCACCTAGGCTATAAAATATATATATATATATGTAGGGTATAAAGAATATATATGTGTGTGTGTGTGTGTGTGTGTGTGTGTGTGTGTGTGTATGGTATACCTATTGCTCCTATGGCCATGATAATGAAACAGCATGAGATTTTATCAAGAGAATATGGTGCATCAAGAGATACAGTAAACACAAGATATGGTGTGTGGTTGCTGTAAGCATAACCTGGCATACTGTTTTACAAAATACTTTCTTTTTCAAAGGGTAGCAGTTATACTGTAAAATAATGATTAAAAATGAAGTATATTAAATACATAAATCAGTAATATAGTCATTTACTATTTTTATCAAGTAGTATGTACTATACATAATGCTAGGTTTTTATACGGTAGGAACTGTTTATTCCAATGGTTGCTCCACTCTCATCCATGTTTCTTTTCACCAGCATCGTCACAAAGATGTAAGTAATGTGCTGCATTGTGACATTATGACCAAAACATGATTTGACCACAAGTCATTTTGCAGTACATGACTATACACAATAAAATACTATTCAGGTGTAAAAAGAAGAAAATCTTGTCATGTGTGACAATATGGATGCACCTGGAGGACATTTTGTTAAGTGAAAGAAGCCAGGCACAGATATATAAATATTTCACTCAGATATAGAGTCTAAAAAGTTGATATCATAAAAGTTGAGAGAAGGATAGTGGTTTCCAGAGGATGGGAGTGGGTAGATTATGGAGATGTTGGTCAAAAGATACATGGTTTTAGTTAAGTAGGAGGAACACTACATGATGACTATAGTTAACAATATATTGTGTTCTTGAAAATGCTAAGGGAGTGAGTACAGTGTTCTTAATACAAAAATGGTAACTTTGTGATAATACATATGTCAACTTCAAAACATCATATTATACATGATAAATACATAACATTTTATGTAAATTAAAAAATTTCTTTTAAAAACAAAGAAGTAGAGATTGTCACCAAAACATAAAGTTCTAGAAATAGGATCTTAAACATATCATAATGTCTAATAAATAAAGAGAAATTATAAATAACCAAATTTGCAAACTAAATGGAGTTTAAACCTTTTCCTGAATATAAATTTAAAAAATAGTACCTTTTCTGAGCTAAATTCAATTTACCACCAAGGGAGATAGGTTACTCCCTCCTGCCAAAAAGGAGAAGGGAACAACATAAAGTGTGATGAGATCAGGGCCAGACAGTGCATGGGGTTCACTCAGGTTATATTTAAGGCCTCTCTTACCGTGGAATGGGTTTGTGGGCACTAGTCATAGAAAATTGAGTCTAAGCCATGAGTTTCACTTCTATGGGAAGATATAATTAAAGTCGGGCCACTAATATAATTATTAAGATGAACAAAGTCTAAAATGCCATTGTCATAAAATGAAATAGTACTTTTTAATTTATTTGGTATTTGTTTCACACAGCTTGAAAGACACTCTTAATATGGGATATTTTTGTTTTAAAATTTTCCAGAGTGAATATATTTTTGTTTTGTTTTGTCTTGTTTTCTATCTTACTAGTGAGAAGCTGGAGGAATTTGTGTGACAGAAACAATGCTTTCTTATTCATTCAGGTAGTCAATTCCAACAAAAATAATTTGTCAAGACTCTTGGTTGCTTGAGACAAAATTCAACACAAACCAGATTAAACACAGAAGAGGAATTTGTTGGCTCACAATGGAAACAATGAAATGGCATGGATGCTTGGCTCCAAGACTTTCTCTCCCCTTCCCCTATTGGCTTGTCCCTGCTTGCCTTTATTCACTCCTGCTGCAGAGCTTTCCTAACAGAGAAGTACACATCTCAGAGCCCCAATTCCCATCCTGTCATCCTTAAGATGTGAAAGGCAAGAACTCTTTGCTGGTTCTAGCAGAAAAATCTCTGAGGGGCTTTGATGGGTCTCACTTCAGTCACATGTGAATCCCTGACCAACCCCTAAGGCCAGGAGGAGGGACATCTGATTGGAGGAGCTTTAGTCACATGTGTGTCCCTAGATGGGGGACAAGAGAGAAGTTCAGTGTTTTAAACTTCTTTTACCATTCTTTCTTCACAATTTGGAAAATGGTAATACTATGTGTGAGCTATGTAAACAATACTCTTCCTATTTCCTCCTCTAAATAATTAACTTCTAACCCTAAAATGACTCTCTACTCTGCTAAGAAAACAACAACAATGGTACTGGAATTAATTAATTAATTGCAATGTATCTTTAAAATTTTTTTCCTATATGGGGCTCTAGTTTATAGTTAGGTTATTCTATATTCCTGTGAGATTAGCAAACTTGGAAAGGAAATGAAATGACTCAAGTTTTAAGATGTTATGTTAACTTGTGGATAAGGCTGGCTCACCTAAACTTGTCATTTTTAAAGTATTTATCATATCAGGAAAGGTGTGCAGAAATAGGGGAAACATAATCCCTGCTTTAGAGGTTTACAAAATAACCCTGGAAGCCATTGCTATAGGACATCATGATTATTAAAACTAAACTGCTTCCTGGAGGGGCAAACAGAGGTAACTTTGGCTGCATGTTACAATCCACAATTCAATTTGGCATAGCATCTTGCATAAAAGTATATCCCAAACCACTTTACAGAAGTGAAATTTCCATTCTCAAGCCAATATATGCTATACATTACAGAACATCTGTGTGCAAACATTGCCTCATGGAAAAAAAAAAATTTAAGGCATGAGATCATAAGATGAAAATCCAAAGGAGAATTTAGGAGGCATGGACCACAAGGGAAGGAAGAAGAAATAATGAGGAAAAAAGAAACATATCAATTTGTAAATTTAGAAATGGTCTGTGATGAGTTAAAGACATAGCAGCCACATTTTCCCTGAAAAAAAAATAAGGGCGAGACAATCTTTTTAAATGATCCAAAAGAATAATAGAAGAAGTTAAATAAACAGAAAAAGTAAGATGTGAAGACTGACAATTTTTCCAAGTAGTGGTATAATTAGACAGGATTAGTAATCTTCTAGTCATATAGGATAAAGACAATAAAATGATATATTTTGAGTTAATCTGAACTATAATACACTAGCATCCAGAAAGATTAGGGGAAGAGATGTACTGTTTAAGTTAATGTCACAAGCATAAATACTACACATGTGCATATAAAGCTAAGCAGGATTTTATAAAATACTTATTTAAAATTAAATCACATGCTGTCATCTATTTTAAGAAGGTTGATAGAATAAAGGATCCTCCCTGTCACCTGTTCCCCCACATGCTCACTCTACACTGAAAAGCAAAACGATGTAGCAGCCAAGTGTCACATCCGGAGTCACAGTGGTAATCTTAGCTTAGCAGTCTCCTTGTGTGTGTAATGGACATAAAAACTGTACTGACCTCAGCACTCAACACAGTGCCTGGCACATTATGAGCAGACGATAAACAATGTCTAGTCTTACTGTTGCTGCTCCTTTGGATAATCCTGAGTTTCCTCAGACAACTGTGAGAAGTTTTCCAGATATTATTCTGACAAAGGCTTGAGCTACACTGCTACGGTTTTCCTTCCAGTCAGTTTTCCCCATTTTCCTGAGTCCAGTCATCCAAGTGGTGGTGGCACAAGTGTGGCTGGTGTGACCAGTCAGCCAGGCCAGACTTCACTCCACTGTTTCAACTGTGCCCTTCTCAAAGGAAAACACACACACACACATACACACATGACTAGGTTCTGAGATCCTGGGTTTGAATTTTGTATTAGGTTTCAAAAACTACCTATTTCAGGAGTTTTAACCTGTGGAAAAAGGAAATTTGGAAAGAAGACAGTGTCTGCGAACTGCTGAAAATGATGTGCTGAGTATGTTTTGGGTTTTTTGGTTTTAGTGTTCATTTTTATGGCAAAAGGAGTACATGATTTTTGACAATCTCTCCAAAGATTCTGTGTCCCTAAATGTTCAAGAACTATTAACTGGGCTTCAATTTCTTCCTCTATAAATGGGAATAAAAATTATAGCTGTCCTACTGGCTTCAGTGGTGGTTTGAGGACCAATTTAAATAGACCATGAAAGCTCACTATAAGTTATCATCGTACAAACATTTCTATTATTAGCCTTGCTGTCATTATTTTTTTCACTTTCTGTGAACACTTCTGATTACACAGTGTTACCCACAAGAACTCAAAATCTTCTATCTTCTTTTTAAGAGTCATGTCATAGTAGCCCAAGCAGTAAGCATTAAAAACAAAGATTGAGGCATTATATCCAAAATACACATCTACAGATATGTTTTGTTCAGTTTGTGTAAGTGTTCTTTTAAACCTGAATTGGTTGTAAACATTCCAAAATTGGGGAATTTTCACATTTAAAAAATTAGATTTCCAGTATACTTCAAAAATTGAAATATCTGGCTTCCCTTGACTCATCTTCCTAGGGCAGCAACTGACTGGAGCTGAGTACAGAGGCATGAGCTTCCCAGAGTTGAATCTGCGCTCCTGCTTCCCTCCTCTAGCTGACTGGCCATGTAGGTGTCCCTAGTCTACAGTTAGTCCTTAATCTGAGCAGAGTACAATCACCTTGCTTTGAGAATATATAAAACAAAGTGTTACTTCCTTCTCCCTTTTTGTTCTTAGAAAATCCTTACAAATATCAAACACAGAACAGTTAGAATTAACATTCAGGCAATTGAAAAAACTATACTATTTTGCCACATATACTGCTTTTCTAATTAGTGAATTCATATCCTTTGAAAGAGCATCCTCTAACAGAAACAATGAATGGCAAAACTCATGACATAAGACTCAAGAAAGAAAAAGTTGATGTGACTAGGGGAAGGCTATGGGCTTAGCCTCTGGGAAGTCCTGATCCTGATTCATAACTTGATCATACAAAAGTCAACTGGTATGGAGAAATACTGTAAATGGGTTACGGGCTGCTCACATATTTGGTAGAAGCTAAGATGAATCAGCAACTCAAAGGGCCTTTTTTTGTCTTGAGCAAAAAAGTCACTTTTAAGGATGTTTAATAAAATTGTGAAATACAGATGGTATATTTCTTTTAAATTTCATAGGTTGTGAAATTTAAAAGAAGTTTTATAAGTTAACTTTGCTCTGGAACTCAAGAGGAAAAGCCACTGTGAATGCTGAAAATGCACTGGTGAATAATTAAGGACTTTTTTTTTTTTTTTTTTTTTTTTTTTTGTACCTAGTATTGAACCCAGGGACACATAGGTGCTTAACAACCAAACAACATCCCCAGACCTTTTTCGGATTTTTTATTTTAGAGACGGTCTTGCTGAGTTCCTTAGGTCCTGGATAAATTGCCAAGGCTGGCTTTGAACTCCCCATCTAATCCTCCTGCCTCAGCCTCTAGAGAGGCTAGGATTACTGGCGAGTGCCCCGACGCCCAGCAAATACTAGGACTTCTTGATCTTCTTTCTTTGAGACCAAATATTCTCTCCTGTTACTAAGGGCTCCCAAATCATGAGCAGGTAACTCTGGACTACAATAAGAAAGAAAAAATGGCATGGGGAAACTCACTTAGATATGATTAGAATGAACTTTGTTTCAAAACTCTATTACACTCTATTTTCCTAAAATAGGTGATATTGGCATTGGAATTCTTATTCAAAAGAAGATCATATCAATTACACAGACCTCTGAAAGAATTCAAGTTGTATGCACTCATTACCAGACTAAAAGTTACGCTTGATTATGCACTACAGTACATTAACTACAGTTAATGCTTCAACAAAAGATCTGTGATATAACATAGACCATCCATTTCAGCAGTACAGTCTATAGGAAGTTTTTCTAAACCTAATTGCGGGGGCCATTTGGGTTAGAGCGAGGTTGCACCGTAAATCTGCCATTCTTAGAGGGCCAACTTTCTCAATGCATATTGAACCAATATTCCTGCTATGAAACTGTGTAAGCTAGATTCGGTGCCACTGTAGTAAAATGCTCCTCAATAAACTTGTTTTCACAAGAAGTTTGCCCACTCAGGCGTCCCAAAGCTGTTGTAATCTTCATTGTTGAGACTGATCTAACAGCAGGGACATTATTCTATTTCTTGACATGTTTAAAGTTCTCTAATGAATAAAGCTAACAGCTTATGGCTGCTTTCACTGTCACTTGATTACCCCGGAGGGATTTTTTTCTTTTCTTTTCTTTTTTGTCTTTAAAATTGGCCTCCTAGTTTGTTTTTAACTACCTTGTGCACAGAGGTCTGAAGGGGAAAGCAGATCAAAGATCAGCGTGCAACATAAAAAGCAGCTGTAGTTAATTAAAGGCAAATGAAGGACATCTGACCAGATTCTTTATGAGCCGCCTTGTCACACATTCAACAGTCTATAATCTCTGTGACCTTGTCCCTTGGTCCTGAACTGTCGCAAAACCTGAGAATTGGATATGTCTCATTATTTACGAATGGAAAAAAGGGAGAAATACCCAGGGTGTGGCTTAAGAAAGAGAAAATGATGTGGAAGAGGAACACAAGGAGTTACCTGAGATATGCCAGAAGTCACTCAGATTTCCTATTATAAAGTAGCAAATCTTTTCTTTTTTTTTTTTAAGTTGGTTCTTTTAGTTATACATGATAGTAAAATCCATTTTGACATAATTATAAAAGCATGGAATATATCTTGTTCTAATTCAGATCCCATTACCAATCCTTCTCCTTCCCTCTCCCCACCCTCTGCTCCCTTCCTTCTACTGATCTTTGGGCCACTTACCCATAGTTATTTTTTAAAATGACTTTCTTGGGGATATACCTGATGGTGAGATTCACTGTGGTGTATTCACATATGCACATAGGAAAGTTAGGTCAGATTCATTGCACTGTCTTTCCTTTTCCCGTCTCCCTCCCTTTCCTTCATTCCCCTTTGCAGAGCTTTTCTCACACTGAAAATAAAGTGGTTTGTTATTGAGAGGTAAAGGTAGGTAATCAGATCATAAAAGATAACATTTTGGAGGTTAAATTAAATGCTATACTTTAAAAGAAGAGAAAATAAGAATATTCTTAATAGTATCAAGTATTCAAATTTTAGAAATTTACAATCATTTCTATTTCTAAAAAGCTATTCACATATGAATCATTCAAGTAAAACAGTAACATACTCTGATTTCTAAAGCAATACGTGTTCATTCTAAAAATGCAAAAAAAAAAATCTAGAAACATAAAGAAAATAAATTTCCCTAAAAACTTAGACTCTGAGAGAATTTTGTTAAGATCTATATTTAAGTCAAGAGAAACACTTTGATTACACACTGTGACCAAAGTAGCAGAGAAGCATGGTGTCTATGTTTGTAGGTAGCCAAGATGACTATCATGTACAGAAGATGGAGTGAAAGGTCTGGATTCAGGCAAACCATTTAACTTCTATCAGTTCTTGGAAAATGGCTCTCAGGGTCTACACTGACCCTTAAAAATGCATCTCCAGAGTGAATAAAAGAAAAGGCACTACTTCTATAATCTCCAATGTGATTGGACAGCTCCTGTCCCTGCCTGTCCACCAGCTTACTTGTTAGAGGCCTAGAGTGGACACACCATGCCCCAACTTTCACTTTCTCTTGATTGGAGATCAGGAGTCATGGGGAAAATGTCTACTTTACAGGACTCTGTAAAGAAATAGAGGGATCATATCTCTAGGAATGCTATGGAAATTGTGAAGAATTATTTACAGCTATTGTTAGTCATAATCAAGGTGCTATAGAGGACACTAAAATCAATGAAGACTCCTACTTTTGAGGAATTTTTATCATGCACTTGGAAGTACATTATATAAACAAATAAAATACCAATAAAATTTTGAAAATAGGTTCAACTTTACAGTGCAAGTGGTGTGCAAGTTAATCATCAAACGAACGATAAAAATCCAAAAGTGGACTATAAAGTAAAAAGCACAGACTTTTGGTGAGCTTATTAGTTTGACAAACCTTTCAGAACTAACCAACACAAAGTTGTCACCTTGGCCATCTATAAATATTTTAAAATGTCATTGCCACTGTTTAACAAATTTTTAGTCTCCATAAGATTCCCATGAGCCTGTGGCATGTAATTTAAAATAACCTGAAGTGGCATTTTCAAAGATGGTTTCCATTTCTGGTAAGAGCCAAGCATCAGATGGAACCTAGATTGGAGAGTACAGAGGCAGATTGGACTGGATGAGATTGCCTTAGGCATTACTGGATTTTAATATTCTTTACTCTTCCAGAACTCATGTTGAAATTTAATTGATATTTTAACAGTATTAAGAAACAGAACCTCTAAGAGGTGATTAGGCCATATGAATTTCACCCTCATGGGTGAAATTTGCCCCACAATAGAAGGGTGAGTTTTTCTCTCTCTTGCCCTCTTTGCCCTTCCAGAGGATGACACAGGAAGAGGGTCCTTGATTGTGGAAATCCCAGTCTCCAGAACTGTGAGGCAGTGAGTTTCTTTTGATTATAAATTATCCAGTCTGTGGTATTCTGTTACAGCATCCCAAGAGAGACTATGACAGAAACCAATAGAGAGCCGGCACAGTGGTGCACACTTGCCACCCAGTGGCTCAGGAGGCTGAGGAAGGAGGATTGCAAGTTCAAGGCCAGTCTCAGCAACTTAGCAAAGCCCTAAGACCTGTCTGAAAATAAAATATAAAGAACTGGGATGTAGCTCAGTGGTAAAGTGCCTCTGGGTTCAATTCTCAGAACCAAAAAAAAAAAAAAAAAAGAAACCGATAGATGGCCACAGAACAATGAAACTGATCAGCATATGTAGAATAAATTATTTCCAAAGAGTGTTCCAAGAGTGAGTAAAACAAAAAATATTTTTATTTTGATTAAGGCATAAGACACTAGTTTAAACAATAATATTCAACTGAGTGAATAAATACTGATTTTACCTTTAAAAAGTACCATTGACTTTATCTTCACACTCTGAAATTACACCAGACTTCAGAAGAGGGAGATACAGAAAAGCTCTACAATCTAATTTGGATTTGATTTGCTATTTAAGCTTAGACAAGGTACAGTTGGGAGAACAGATAAAAATTGTATTTCAGAGAGGTAAAATGTGTAAAAAATGTTGGTAGGGCATAGAGAATTTTAGGGCAGTGAAATGTGTAATAATATAATTGTAAGTATATGTGTAATTGTGGGTGTACATTAGTGCAAGTCCATAGAGTGAGTGTACAACAACAAGAATGATCCTTAATGTAAACTGTACATTTTGGGTGACAATAAATGTATCAATAGGTTCATCATTTGTAACAAATGCTCCATTCTGGCTCAGGACTTGGACAGTGGAGGAGAATGTGCATGCCTGTGTGTGAAGTAAGCAGTATATGGGAGCCCTCCCTGTTTTTGGATCAATTTTGCTGTGAACATAAAGCTGCTCTAAAAAATAAATCTATTTTTTAAAAAATGATGATAGATTAGAACCCACATAAATAGTTATCTCCTACTAGATAAAGGTGCCCAAAAAATACATTGGAGAAAAGTGCTGGAAAACTGAAAATTCATATGTAGCAAAGTGAAATTAAATCTCTATCTTGCACCCTGCACAAAAATCAATGCAAAGCGGATCAAAGACTTAGGCACTGGAACAGAGACCCTGCGCCCAGTAGAAGAAAAAGTAGGCCCGAATCTTCATCATGTTGGCTTAGCACCTGACTTCCTTAACAAGACCCCTAAAGCACAAGAATCAATAAATGGGATGGATTCAAACTAAAAAGCTTCTTCTCAGCAAAGAAAGTAATCAATGATGTGAAGAGAGAGCCTACAGAACAGGAGAAAATCTTTTCCACCTGCACCTCAGATAGAGCATTAATCTCCAGGATATATAAAGAATTTAAGAATCTTAAAATCAAAAGAAAAAAAAAACCAAATAACCCAATCAATAAATGGGCTAAGGAACTGAACAGACACTTCACAGAAAAAGAAATACAATTGATCAACAAATATATGAAAAAATGTTCATCATCTCTAGCAATAAAGAAATGCAAATCAAAACTACTCTTAAGATTTCATTTCATTCCAGTCAGAATGGCAATTATCAAGAATTCAAGCAATAATAAGTGTTGGTGAGGATGTGAGAAAAAAGGTACACTCATACATTGCTGGTGGGATTGCAAACTGGTGCAACCATTATGGAAAGCAGTACAGAGATTCCTCAGAAAACTTGGAATGGAACCACTATTTGATCCAGCTATCCCACTCCTCAGTTTATATCCTAAGGACTTAAAACAGCATACTACAGTGACTCTGTCACATCAATATTTATAGTAGCTCATTTCACAATAGCTAAACTATGGAATCAACCTAGATACCCTTCAGCAGATGAATGAATAAAGAAAATGTGGTACATATAGACAATGGAATATTATTCAGCCTTAAAGAAGAATGAAATTATAGCATTTTCAGATAGATGGATGGAACTAGAGAATATCATGCTAAGTGAAATAAGCCAATCCTAAAAAGCCAAAGGCCAAATGTTTTCTCTGATAAGCTGATGCTGATACATAATGGGGGGTGGGTAGGGAAGAATGAAGGAACTATGGATTATGCAGAGGGGAGTGAGGGGAAGGGATGGGTGTGAGGGTAGAAGGTTGGTGGAATGAGACAGACATTATTACCCTACATACATATATGATTACACAACCAGTGTGACTCTGCACCATGTACAGCCAGAGGAATGAGAAATTGTGTTCCATTTGTGTATAATGTGTCAAAGTGCATTCTAATGTCATGTACAACTAATTAGAATAAATTTTTTAAAAAAAATTTAAATGATGATGGGAAAGCACAAGCACTGATGGAAAATGATAGGAAAGAGGAATTAGGAAACTTCCCAGGCAAAGGATAAAAGACTGTAAGTAAGAAGTAGGCCAAGTTCCAAGAAATGAAAGTATTTCACTACGCAGAATGCTAAGAAAAGTTTCTGCAATGATGGAAATATTTTATAATCTGTGCTGTACAGTATGGTATGGAATTCACTAGGCTCACGTAGGTATTGAGTACATAAAATGTGGCTAGCATAACTAAAGAAATATTACTTGCTCTTAATTTAAATCTAAGCCAGGGGTGGTAGCACATGCCTATAATCCCAGCAATATGTGAGGCTGAGCCAGGAAGATCCCAAGTTCAAGGACTGTCTCAGCTTAGGCCTTAAGCAACTTAATAAGACCCTGTCTCAAAACAAAAAATAAAAAGGGATGGGGATGTAACTCAGTACCCAAGTGCCCCTGAGTTCAATCCCTGGTACCAAAATAAATAAATAAATAATAAAATAAAACAAATCTAAGCATCCATGTGGTTGTGAACACCATATAGAATAGTACAGGATATGGCATAATGAGGATCATGTAAAATAGGGATAGAAACTAAGATAGGAGTTAGCTAGACACTGGAGGTAGACCAGTTATGGTAGAGTATTAAACTTGTTCCAAAGAAGTTGAGGAGCTAATGAAAATATCTAAGAAAAGGAGTATTCAACATCATCAAATTTTCAACTTTTGAGTTTCAGACTTCAGTAACAATAATGGATTAGTGTTGTATGGTCTGGATGATCTGGAGGCAGGGGTGTCAAGGAAAATTCTGTTGGATAATCCAGGCAAGAGTTGTCATGACCCAGATAGGAGGGTAGCAGGAAAACAGAGGGACTTAAGGGACATTTTTGAGGCAGAAGGAAGGATGGATTGGATGTGAAGAATGAAGGAGGTAGAAAGGATGGATATATGAAGCTTAAGAATGGTAGATGAAAACATGAACTAAAGAATAGGTTTGAGAAGAAAAAGATGAATTCAGTCATAGATACACTGAGTGTGAGGAAGTTTCTAGGCATCAAACAGGATGGTACATATTTGGAAGCCATGCACATATGGATGGCCACAAAGGAGGGAATGACTCTTCAGAGCCAGTCTGAAAGTGAGAGGAAAAGATGGCCCAGGACAAAACTCCAAGGAATACCATTACCATGTAAAAGTTTTGTTTGTAAGTGAATTTCTTATTACTTTCTACATTTTATAGCAACATATAAATTAATTATGAGTTTTTAAAATAAAAGCCTCAAGCTCACAGTCTGAGCAGAAAGCCAGCCCTTGGGAATCCCTCCCCACTCCCTCACTCCAGTTTTAGGACAATTTGACATACAGAATGTATTCCTAATACATTTTTTTCCATTTAGTCCACAATGTCAGATAAAGCAAAGTGAATACAAAAGAAAAAAATCACAGGTGATGGAGACCATATACACTAAGCATGTTTTGAAAGAAGCTAAGAAGAACATGGTTGTCAAAAAAGTCCACAAGTGTTTCTCTCTCCTATAAATTTATTATAAAACAAATATTCAGTGTCCCTAATACATCTCACAAGCCATCAGCAAACCAACAACAGTCATACCATGAAGCAAAAGAATATACAAATTTTTAAAAGTGGAAGCACAGTACAAACTCTCCTAGCTAAATACAAAGACTGTTGATACCATTCCATGGAACTCTAATTAACCTTGCTTTATCAACATTTTTCACTATGCAAATCAGAGCAGGTGTTCCTACATAAAACTTGTGATCATGCAATGTCAAGTACCTTCAGTACTGCTCTCAATTGTTTATGTGCATTAGACTGCCAAATGCTCTTATTTGGGGAAGCTGACCTAGTAAGTTTACTGGGATATTACTTACTGCAACTTAAATATTCATAAAGTATAGGAAACAATACTGACATGTGTGTAAGTGTAAGGACCATCATGGATCTTTCTTATTTCAGCAACCCAACAGACATTTCTTCATAAATGATTACATACCCTACACTAAGTCCTTTTTTCATTTAACAACCTCCACTACTTATTATCTATGAAGTATGTCAAAGTATAGATGGTTTTGAGTGTTACGTTGAATAGTCTGGACTTTTCAGGTATGAAAAAAAGAAGATTTCAAAGTGCTGGGAGATGAGATATGGTGTAGTAGTGACAGGCCCTCATCTGTGTTGTCAAGAGAGCTTTCTGGCAGCAAAATCGGAATGCAGAGAATCATAAGCCCAGTTAGGAGGTTTTTGCAAAATTATCTAGGATAAGAAAAGATTAGTGCCTAAAGTTGGGAAGTGGTGATGGGAATGGAGAGAGAAGGATTAGTCAGAAAGATAATAAGTCAGTGTGGGATTTGAGAAATAATTCTGAGGTTATTACCTGGGAGGATTGGGTAGGTCCCAGAAGGCTTCTCTACAGATATTAATCATTTCTTAGCTTCCATTCGTGGCACTCTCCTAGAAGTGTCATGGAAGTGTTAAGTAAGCATTCATTAGTGGCTTATTTTGGAATTACAGTTGTTTCTTCATTGAACGCCCCTGTCAAGTAGTTAATGATCTGTAAAATTCTTAACTGAACCGGGAAGAGCCCTTTAAATTAATTCTTTAAATCATAGATTCTTTTACTGTATTTTGTAAATTCTGGTTTGCTTCTATAAATGAATCGTACCTATCTTTCAGGGAGTGTTTTCTATTTCCTTGAAGTGTGATGAAAATTTTAGTAGTTTTTAATGTGATCAAAAGGAAATAAAGAGAAACTGAACCTAACCCATTAGTTTTCTAAGAATCATCATACCATAGATTTTAAAAGTTCAGCAGCTGGTATGAAGCATGGATACTGTACACCTTTGATGGTATTTCTTACATTATTCCTATGATTACAGATACTATTACTAATAAATCTATTTCAACAGGTATAAGTATCACTACCACCACTAAAACTGGCTTACTTCAGAAACCTGCTTTATGTACCAGAAACTGTTACACATATTTTACATGCATTAGTTCATTAACTCATTGCTAACAGTAATATTCACAGCAGCTCTCTAAAGAGAATACTGATGCTTTCCCTATTTTATTAATGAGAAGATTGAGGCACTAGGAAAAAAGTAACTTGCCCAAGGTCACACAATTATTAAAGAACAGAATTGGGATCCAAACCTGTATTATACTGTGACTTTGGTGGGACACACCATGTCTCTCAGTATTCCTGCTGTGGTTGAATGCAGTTCTGCACACTGACTCCAGGGTTGGCCATATGACTTGCTTTGGACAATGAGGCATTAGCTTGCATAGCTTAAGAATTCCAGGGGTGGGAATGTTTGATAAAGTACTTGGACACTAGTGTTTGTATTCCTCCTATACTTCTTGTTGGGACCCAGCTACATTGTGCTGAAAAATCCAAATCATGAGGAGTGGCCTCATGGAACTACTAAGGCACCCCAGTCCCAGGCAGTTTCCAACACCAACCATTAGCTATACAAGGGAGTTATCTCAGCCATCACAGCCCAGTCACCATCCAACTATAACTGTGTGAAACACCTCAGTTCAGATCAGCAGAAGAACTCCCCATGAGAGCCCAGGGAAAAAAATATCACGGAATCATGAGAGATGATAAATGGTTGTTGTTTTAAACTACTAAGTTTGGAGTGATTTGTTACAGAGCAGTAGAAAATCAAAATCAAACCCAATTGGTTTGGTCCCAAAGTCCTACTCTTAACTTTTATCCTAAGTTGAAGTGATCTTTGTAAATAAGCATAAAATATGCATAGTTTATTGAGTATTTATGTGCTCTTTGCAACTATTATTTTAACTTTTTATTTATAAAATGACTTCTTTGAATGGTATTCTATGTGTATTTATTGTAAATTTCTACCTTAAATACAAAATATGAACAAACATATTACAAACTACTTATACATTGCCTAGAAAATCCATTTTATCATAAAAACCTATTTTTAGGAAGGATTAGATCTATTTCACTCACTCTGCTAAAAATTTCTTACAATGATATTTACTTACATATTTAAACATTCAAGAAATAGTTAACATTTATTGTACAAATACTGTGTTCTATTTTCTGGGGGGGTTTGCTTTAGTATATTGGACATTTTTCTGATATAAACTATGAGAAAGCAATTCTGATTCAATGGAAGAGATGCCGAAAGATTCAAGATTAATGTCATCCATCATTAGCATGTAAAACAGAGGGAAAGATCAGTGAATGTTGCTCGTAGAATTCTGTATACTGTGTTCTAATAACCATGGTAAATAGTCTAAATACATTTGTTCCTCACAACCACATGTTGAATAAGGAATGGAGATATAACAGGAACTATGCCTGAGATCACAGCTGACACAGGTGACAAAGTCTGACTCCAAGTTCAAGTCAGTCTAACTCAGTTCACACTTTCCCCCCACTTTCTGCTATACTCAGTGCTACCCTTCAAGCAGCAGATATCCAAGAGGTGTATGACAATTTTGGCCTTCAAATCTGACTGAAGGCTTACTGAATAGCTAGTCTCAGTGAAAGATATCAAAAAGTGCCTATTCCTAGTTTCAACTTCAACTGATGATACAGTCTATAAATTAAATCCATAAATCATTAAAAATTAATGCACAACCACAAATTAATGTTTAATGCATAAAATTCTTTATTATGTGCATGGAGAAAAACTTGCCCACATGCTAGACTGAAAAAAATTTAAGCCTCTGCCTGGTTAAAACCTATCTTTAAATCCTTAGCTCACTTCTCTCTAGGCAACTGACCAACCTGAATCAACACAATCAAGTTAGGTGCCTGTCTTCTCTCTCATATAGCACATCACACTGAATTCTAACTTTCTATTCCCCTAACTCCCTATTCTATTCCACCCAGGCTGACTGTGACTACCTTAAGAAAAAGACACATTTTATCTACGCTCTCACAGTATCTTGGTCAAAAATGCATTCCTAGGTAAAATGATGCCTCCTTCCAACCTTTAGGCTTCCTCTTCTCAGTTCTTCCACCTGTCACAGACTGAGAAAGTTTGTTTTTTTCTACTGAGAGAGAAGAGTAGAAAACCTGAAGTTTTCACTATTTTGGAATCATTTTTACCCCTTCAATTTAAAAACCTTTTTATATAGTATGGTTTATGGATCAGATTATGATATAAAAATGAAAAATTCACAACAGAAGGGCTAAAGTATAAACCTATATTGTATTTAGACAGTTAAAATCCAAAACATATCTTGGGAAGAAAAAATTCTTTGAGGTAGAGGTAGAAATAGTGATGTTTGAACTGGGTTGTGAAGAATAAGATTGAGTTGCTTGTGTAGAAGTTTGCAATCTTTCCACTGAGTGAAGTGATTTCACAGCCTGTGAGAAAACATAGGTTGTCAAAAGAACCTTTTTATGGATCTCTTAATTATCATCAGAATAAATTAATCACAGCACATATTAAGTATCAACTATCTTAAATAGGAAATTAAATATTTAAACATAAATGGAAAGCACCACATGGGTATGCCTTTGACAGACACAGAAATTCAGAATTAGATAAGTCAGGACATTCTGGATTATCACAACAAAGTAAAGCTTGAGAAATACTCTAGGGAGTATCAAAAGACTCCAAGAAACATCAGACCTTTACAATATGTGATTATGTAGCATCCTGCTAAGTTGTATAAATAAGTCATAGAATAATATGGCACAATTGCCATTATATAAGGATTTCCCTTAAGAAGTGACTTTTCTAGCTCAGATCTAATAGTCAAATGCTAAATACAGTGCAATTGGCAGAAGTTGAAAACTAACAAATGAATATTAACTTTCTAAAAATTGAGAAGACTTTAAGGAAATCTTCCAGCTTAGAATAAATGCACATTTAATTTCTATGCAGATCTCCTTACACTTGACTGGTTTTAATCACCATAATGAGAATTAATAAATGATTTGACATTACTTCAGGAGACAGCATAGGTTCCATCTGGTACATTCAGGGCTTGTGAAACATTTTCCAGTACTACCCAGTGACAGAAATCACTGGAAGGTAAGCTCTTACAGCTGAAATGCAGCAGTTGATTGCCAATGGAAGCTACAGGAAAAGATGATTAATATAAACAGGTTTTTGCCTCTGCATCACAGCAACATTACATAAAACAGTGCTGTTTCGGGAGACTTTTGTATTTTAATTTCCAAGAGTACATAGGGTAATGGATTTTTTTTTCATCTGGTTTGATCTTTGATATTTAAGACCAACTTCTGTGTTTTGTTTATTTTTTCTTTGCATTGGAAAAAAGAACATAAAGTGAGTGACAACACATAATCAGGGATAATTGGTATTTTTCAGAGAAAGAGAGAAAAAAAGAAAACACCTTTTATGATGAGCCAAAATACAAACATTTTACAAATAGGGTATCTTGCACCAAATAGTCATGTCAGGAAAAAAAAAAAAAAGAAAAAGAAAGAAGTAGTTATGTTGCATGCATGGAAGTATTTGTTAGTTTCAGATTTAATCACAGCAAGTGGTTTTAATTTGTATTTCCCTAGAATTTGGCTATTACACAAAGCAACTACTTTAAAGGACTAAATGATTGTCTTCTCCCTGAAGGAAAGAAACTGAAAGTTGATTTCAAACTGAGAGGAATAATAGAGACAAGGCATTTTAAATAAAAATAAATAAAGGGGGTAGGTAAACCATCCAGAACCAGCTTGTTTAATATAAGTAGATTTGGTTTCCTTAAAAAAAAAAAAAAAAAAAAACTTACTATTTTTTCATCCTAAAAATGATCAGAAGGATGCAAGCTAACTTATACTTTAAAATACTATCAACTGTAGGGGTCTTCTTGTTGCATTTTTGGTAAGGTCTATGTTGTCAAAACAGGTGATGACAGCAGTCCTATTTTGTGTTATTTTAGCAGTCACTAGCCTTCCTAGTATTTTTCACCACTCCCACTTGCTGGCAGTATATCATGGCACAATTTCAACAGAATTCTACTATGAGCTGTGAGCTAACTGGGAAATGTCAACATTTAAAGCCAAGTCTAGAATTAACCTGTCTTTAAAAAGGGCAAACTCCCACATTCTCTCTTATCAAAACTTGATAATAGCAGAAACACAGCAAAAAGGGTTTGATGAGAAGACACTGGAGACAGTTCTATAACTTAATGGTAAGATAATCACGCCAAGTCCATCATGCACATTTTACTATGGAACCAGAAAATAATATTGTTCATCTTCTTAGAAGAACTCCTCTTATTAAGAACCACATGACCATATGATTAAGATTCTATCCCTCGCAAGTGAAAAGATCATGCCCTTTAGCTTATTGTGTTGCATGCCATGTCCCTTCCTCTGGTAGAACATCTGACTTTAATTGAATGGCTATTGAGGTTCCTGCTGTGACATCCTAGAGGTATCATCACACTTTCAGGCATTAGCTTTGACTGTGATCTGCCCTATGTCCCCTTAATGACAAGAGGTCAACATTTTGTCTCAAGTCAAGTTACATATTATATGATGGCTTCTCTTAGCACTGCCCCCTGCCTGATGACCTTGAAAAATGGCCAGTTACCACATGGAAAATCAGCAAAGACCTTGAAGGTCATGACCTCCATGTAACCTAATCAGCATCCCTAAATAATTTGTCAGTCAAGTTGACCAGGACTTACATACTGGAGGTGTATTACTGCCTGCATATCAGAGCTTTTTCTCAGATCAGAACTAGATTCAAAAGTATTTCTGGGGAAATACTATGAAAATGCAAAAGAAACGTTCAAAACTTTTGAACGAAACTTTTCTTCACAACTTTTGGTTTAAAACTTTGGGTACTAATTGAGAAAATGAAGGAGTAAAGGGCAGTTTTCATATTAAAAGTAACAATAGCAGCACCAGCTAATTAAAACATTTCCTAGATTTTCAGAAACACAAAAAAAAATTCACAGAGAAAAGAACAAAGATCTACAGATCTGGACTGTCATCAATATAAGTGACCTCTGCAATGCTAAAAGCATTGTGGGGATAATAAAATGACATGGAAAAGAGCTCAGATGTTTCCTAAGGAGATCGCTTTTCATTAAAGTTATTTGTCCTTTGTCCTCTCGAAACTTAATTGATTTTATTCCTTACCATCAGGGAAAATAAACAGAAAATACTCCTAATTCTTTCTTTTTCATAGTTAAGTTATTCATATTATTATAGCACAAAACAAAAAAAAAATACAGTGTATTTCCAACAGAGTTTTGATTGAGGCTTAATTCAGATCCACTATTTAGTAACTGTAGATTATGTAAAGATGCTGGTGGATTCACTGAAAGACATTAAAAGATACCCTCTTGTTCAAATAACATAAATTTAAAGCTCAACTGATTTTGAAGGAATGGGCACAGACATTTTTGACTTCCAAATCTATCTAGATCTGGTCTCTCTAAGCCTTAAACCCAGCTTTAAAATTGCCTGGATTGTTCCATGGACATGTGAATCTCAATCTAGTGAGAAAAGACTCTCATTTTTCCTTCTGCCCCCACAATTAAATGGCTTTTCCTTTAGGTTTTGCTCACACATTCTACATACAACAATTTAAATCACAAACCTGTGCTTCATCCTAGACACATTAGCCCTCATATTCAAGCAGTGTTTATATCCTGGGGTTTCTAACTCCTTGATTTCTCTCATCTCTTTCCTTCTTTCCATTTCTACTATCCCAATCAAACGTCAGATTGTATACCTAAAACTTTCAGAACAGAAGTGGATCCATGAGGATTTATGGGGAAAGACTACACAAATACAAAAGAAATGTTCAAAACTTTTGGTACTACTTGAGAAAACAAAGGAGTAAAAGGTAGTTTTCAGATTAAAAACAACAACAGCAGCAGCAATTGATTAAACAATATTCTCAACTGTGGCTCTTATAACAACGTCCTTAACTGTGGTTTCTTTTAATGACCAATATTCTCAATTGTGATTCTTTCTGCTTCAAATTTCTCTTCATTTTTCATGCACACCTGATATTGCTACTCCATTTGTTCATTGGTTGTCAACCACTCATAAAATAAAAGCCCACCTAAATCCCATCAAACCCAAATCTGTCCTCTCTCTCCACAGTGGGTTTCATGCTTTCCAGCCCTAAAAAGCCACTGCAGGCCCTGTTTGATTCTGGCCCTTTGGTCACCAGGGCTTGGAATGCCCTGTGTTTCTAGTCTGCCTTCTCAATGCCATCCAGGCACTGGTACATAGTTGTGCTATTTCCTGCTAAACTGTGAGCTCCTCAAAATCACAATGCATGGAACATGGATAACAACTTAATAATGCTGAACAGTTAAATAAACAAATGAATAAAGCAATGAAAGATGATTCAATTCTTGGTTTCACAGCTACATCAAGGGGACAGACTATATAAAGTCAAGTTGTTGACATCTATGGTTTGAAAAGTTCCTAAACAAACATTAGCAAAATATTATTTCTAAGGAAGAAAATTAAGACTCTAAGAAACATAGTGTGAATCATATAAAAAGCCAGGAGTAATCTTACATTTACATTTTACCATTAGTAGAAAAGATTAAAATATTTACAGATACAGATGAATTTTCAGGATACGAAGATTTTATTTTCAATCAGTTACAACCGGACTAAAGGCCTGTTAAATGTTCCCATCGGGAAACTGAAACTGACATCAATCCTATTACTTTTTGCCATTTCATGATTATAACAGTTTCCAGAAAGCAGGTATGTGATTTAGCATCAGTTTTTGTGTATGAATATTGACAGTGTTCAAAGCACTAGGCCTCAGGGAAGAGACAAAGACTCCTTATTCGACTGTGTGACAGAGACATATGCTCTCTACAAAGGAATATAAAATGGAAAGCCCCATAAGTTTCTTAGCACAAGCCAGCTTTCTATACCATAAGATTTACTATAGATATTGAGTTGAAAACATGGGGGAAAAAAAAACCCAACTCTGAAACAGCAGTACAACAGATGTTAGATACACTTTGAGATCCAGATGTTCACAAACAGCCTTGCTAAAGAGTTAGACTCTTGGTCACCAACCCAGAATCATATGTCTCTCCTGTGATGAAGGTTTGGTTTGTTGGATGTCACAACTTCCCTTATAATGCCTAACAAAATGATAAGCATTTCTCAAACATGCCCAGTTTCCTAAAAATCTGATTGAAAAGCTATCATCCTTGAGTTGATCTAAATCCTGCCTAAAAAAACAAAATTTACTGCAGACTCCCAACCTGGATCTAGGGAATTGGCTGGACTTGAATCAGAATTGTTTCAGAAATGCAGGATGAGAAAGCCTAACACAGAAGTATTTAAAAGGATTTCACCAAGGGCAAGGAAATACTATCTACAATAATTGTGTGAATCTAGAGTCATTTTTAGAAATCACCTTCAAGTTAATACAAATAAATGTCATACTTTCTTATTGTAGAGGATCAAAACCAACAGAACTATAAAATGGGAAAAAAATGCAGAAACTATAACTTTGTCACACATCTTTATTACCTTTAAAAATAACTAATGGAAAACACACACACACACACACACACACACACACACACACACACACACACACATCCAAATGGCAGAAAAAAAGAGAGAAGCTGTAAAAGGAAAAGCCCAAAAGATCCTTTTAAGTGTAAGACACATAAATTTTTCTTTCTCTCTTTTTAACAACCCTCTTCTGTGAAAAAAGGTTTTATGTGATGATCACTCAGAACTACACAGTAACTAAAACAGAGGGAAATACACAGTAAAAGAGGTAGAGTTCAACTAGTGATCAAAACTGATATTTCATGTTCTTTCCACTGCTCCTATATATATATTAATCTCAAAGAGGTAATAAGACAAATTCATCATTCTTATAATTTCAAATGCTAAAGTTGTCTCTAAAGCCTTTAAAGCTAAAATATCTTTATCAAATCTACAAGCAAGTTAGATATATTTTACCTTAAACTGCTTCACAGTGAAACTTAAACAACTATTTACATCTTAACAATTAGGATTTTTTTTTTTAGGTTGTCTTCATCAGGTTTCTTCAGCTACATTTGAAAACATGTTTTTGGGTAAAAAATCCTAAGCCATCTTTAGGAGCACTGAATTACTTCCTAGTGCATTTTAACCTTTTTGCAAACACCCATTAAGAGGTATGACAAATTTATATTGGGATCATATATCATTCCAGGTTCAGATTTCAACAATGGCACTTCCTATGTCCAAAGAAATTTCTCTATCTTTTGAAATTTAAAATTTTGAGCAGGGTGCAGTGGCACACTTCTGTAATCCCAGCAACTTGGGAGGCTGAGGCAGGAGGATTGCAAGCTCAAAGCCAGCCTTAGCAACTAAGCAAGGCCCTAAGCAACCTAACAAGACCCTGTCTCCAAATAAAAAATGAAAAGGGCTGGGGATGCGGCTTAGAGGTAAAGTGTCCCAGGTTTAATATCCAGTACAAAAAAGAAAATTCTCCTTGATTACACACATACGCATGCAGACATATACACATATATTCAGACATATATCTATATCTATATAATTGTAAATAAATCTAGATATAAATATATCTATAGGTATATCTGCTCATAGGAATATAGAGACACAGATGTATATCAACCCCAATACATAAAATATCAGAGGTATCTATCTATCTAGTTTACCTATCAACTTGAAATATCCAAGGGCTAAAGTTTTGGTCATTATTCAGGATGCCAAAGAACAGACAGTAGGAAATTCGATTGAATCAGAGTTACACACTCACTTGATTTGCAATCAAAATGTTTCTTTACAGATCATATTATTATATAACATACTTAAAGACAAAAAGACAAATAATGGTGATTAATGAAAGTGAAGATCTTGCCAATGATTTTTTTCTTTGTAAGTGAAAGTATATTTTCATGAAAGCTCTTAATTTATATAGATGTCCTGAAGATATTTTGTTTTGTGGATTCTCCAAACTTTTCTTTTCTGATTGCTGATTTCAACTCTGGAAATCAGTCAAATAAAAACAAGCACGCAGATTATAGCTGAAGAAGCAAGTTCTGAAGTTTTGCTGTATTGATACACAGATACTGTGTTAATTTTAAGAATTTTTTAAAAATTTAACTTATGGAAAGAAAAATGTTCTATTGAACAATGTGTCTATCATATTAGAAAGACACATGCATAGAAACAAATAAAGATTGGGTAAAATAACTCTTGGTATAAGTTATGGTTTTATTTCCATAGAAAATTTAGAATTGTAAACCAGGTTCTTTTTGAAATTTTATGTTCACATATAGGTGACAAGAATGTGGTCATATTTTTAAATATATGGACTCAGGTAAGTTAAACTATGCTTATATTTACATCTTATTAAAGTCATGGCAAGTTAAATATTTTTATTATTAGGACAGCAACCCTAAAAGAATCTATAAACAAACCCCTATAAATATTATTTGTAGCTTTTGTGTTAAAATATGGGTCATTCACAAACAAAGACTTCCCACCACATGTCCTTTAAGTGTCCCTGGGACAGGCACCATATGAGTGGTAAGATAGAAGTGTTTTATACAGTGATGTTACACCAAATGAAAATTTCCATCATTTTTAACCACCATTCTTACAATTTGTTTCACAGATAACTATAGTAGACAAAAGCTACAAAATAGAAAAAGCACTAGCAATTCCACAGATCTTATGGGGGAAACTGCAGCATTTATTAACACTAAATCTAAAAGAAATTCCAAAATTAGCTATGGCTAATTCACTCTTTGTTTACTCAACAAATATGGGTTATATACTATGCGCTAAGAAAACAAATTATATTGATAATTACTGATTCTTGATTTATAATCAAACATAAAGGAAGATGGATTTGTTTGCTTCCAACTGTTCCATAAAACTACTTATGGATTTTTAGTTCTGAGCATCTTAGAACTCGAATCTTTCTTTTAACATTGTTTAGCAGCCTCTTCTCTTAACATACAAGTTAGAAAGTTGACCTTACTTGATAGCAAATCAATCCTGTTTCTATATGAACTTCAGGGAAGTGTATTCTCTACCATACCAAAAGGAGATATTAGTACCTACAATCTTTCCATTTAAGAGTATCCTACTTCATTTTTTCAATCAATGTACACATATTGAGCACTTTCTACATACAACACATACTGGAGCATAGAGATGTCAAAAATAAATAGAATCATTTATCTTCAATTAAATTAAAATATGATAGGAAAATATATTTGTAAACTTGATATGTTAACACAAATTTACATAGAAATGAAAAACAAGAAGAACTGAGGTGATCATAAGAAATGAAGAAGGAGGACTTACATTATCATTCAGTAATTAAGAAAATGTGATGTTGGCACAAGGATAAACAAATGAACCCAGAGAATAAGACTTAATAATCCACAAATAAATCTTTGCAGATAGGATCACTTGGTTTACAATTAAATTGCTCTCCTACTAAAGAGGAGTTAGTAAAGGAAGGTTTTTAATAAATGATGTTGGGATATTATATATCTACATAGAATAAAAGTCTTTATTACATCATATAAAAATAAATCAAATTCAGTTGAATTATACAACTAAACATCAAAAGTAAAATAATAAAACTTTGTAGAAAAAACTATGTAAGACTATTGATATAAACTTGTGATGACAATGATCTATTAAAAAGGTCACAAAGTGCTGAACAAAGCAAAAATGTTAAATTATTACATTAAATTTTTAAAATTCATCAACTCACCAAAAAAGCAAATAAAAGAGTAAAAGAAAAGACAAAGGGTAGAAGAAGATATTTGTAACGTGTATTGACAGAGGGCTCCTGCTTAGAACATGTAAATAACTTATTAATCAATAAGAAAAAGGGAGGAAAACAGGACAGAAAACAGTGCTTATATAGTCTTTTCATACAAGTGAGCAAATAAAAGTGTTCTCAAATTTATTAGCTATCATTAAACCCACACTATAATATCATGATACATCCACAAGAATGTTTGAAGTGAAAACATCTCTCTTTCTATCTCTCTGACACACACATATACACACATAGGTACACACACATACATACACACACATACACTATCAAGTGTCACTGAGGATGTGGAACAACTAAACTCTCATATATATTACTGGACTATAAATTGCTAAAACTACTTTGAAGCACTATCTGATAGGATCTACTGTGCCTGAGCATATATATATATGCTCAGGCACAGTATGAACATATATATGAATATATATATGAATGTCATATATATATATAATATATATATATATATATATATATATATGACACAGCAATTCCTTTCTAGGAATATGTCAAACAGAAAGAGGTATAATATTAAACAAAAGACATGTATAAAAATGTTCATAACTCTACCATTACAATATCTTCAAACTAGGCCATTAGAAGTAAAATGAGTAAATTAATACATACTACAGCATTGTACTGCAATGAAAATTAATGAACTATAAGATATATAAGACAAATCTCATAACAATGAATTTTAAAACACAGATCTAAAAGAGTACTGTTGATTTCATTTCAATAAAGTTCACAAAACAGCAAAACTAAACTACGGCAGTAAATATTAGTGGTTAGCCTTGCTGGGGGGAAGTTGAGACTTGAAGGAGACAAGAGGGCACTTCTGGGATGCTATGTTCTGGGATGCTGGTTTATATAAGTGTGTTCATATTATGAAAATATTGGGCTGAACACTTATGACTTGTATACTTTTCTGTATATACATGATAATTTGACTAAAAATTATAGTATGGAAATTTTCAATTCATCCATGCCTTAGGTATCCCACTAAAGATAACTGAACTTGTCCTTCCACCATACACAACTAGAAAACTGAAAAAAATAGAGAGCAGCTGTTTTCAGAAAATGTATAACCAGAAGCAAAGGGCTGTTTTCCCTAAGAGAAGGCAAACGAATGAATTTATCTCTATGATCACCCCTGTGTTCCTCTTCGAAATAACTTCTAGAATACAGTGCAAGAAGAAGAAATGCAACCAAAGTACAGATCTCACTGAATTAAGGAGACAAAGATTAGAGCTCTGGAAGCCAACGTAGCTCCAATTTGAAGGGCAGAATACTAGAGAGGAATCAACTATGCAGGGAAGGAGCTCCAGAATCCCCAGGGGAGTCCTCTTGGATTTGCACATGTGTAGAATAAAATTCTACAAGGCCAGACAAAGAAATATGAGGAAACTAAAGGTAAAGTATTCTCAGAGTTCACTCAAGGCTGGGAGATGTTCAAGTACTTTAAATAGTCAAAGTAGAGAGACCTCAATAAAAACATGTAGCATTTAGTAGAGACTCCAGAATGATCATACATTTGTAGCAGGTCCAAACTAACTCTGGAATAATGGTTACTCTAGATCCATTCTAAATACTTAAAAACAAGAAAGAATCCATGATGATCCACAAGTACCTTAACTCCTACAAAGCAAAATAAATTTCTTTAAAGAAAGACAGTAAAATTTATCTACTCAACAATATTTACAATTTACAGTGTGCAGCATCCAACTGAAAGCTACAAAGATGCTGAAAAATACAACCATACTCAGGAAAAAAACAAGTCCATAAACAGAACTAGACATGACAGAGATGATGAAATTAGCAAACATTAGTTATAATAAATATGATCCAAGATTTAAGGGAAAACTATAAATCACATATTTAAGAAGCTGAATAAAGAAAAAGAAAAGCACTCCAAAGTACTACATGGATAATCACGCTCAAAGTGTTGTAAAGCAATGATAAAGAGAAAATATTAAATGAGGCTACCAATAAACAAACAACTAGTATGTACAGAACAAAAGTAAAGATGACAGGAGATTTCTTTTTTTTTTTTTTTATTGTAAACAAATGGGATACATGTTGTTTCTCTGTTTGTACATGGCGTAAAGGCATACCATTTGTGTAATCATAAATTTACATAGAAATGTTCATAGCTGCTCAATTCACAATAGCCAGACTGTGGAACCAACCTAGACAGGAGATTTCTTAATGGAAATTTTTAAGCCAAAAAACAACAGATAAACATCTTTCAAATAATGGTAAAAAATGCTAAGCTAGATTTCTAAGCCCAGAGAAAATAATATCTAAAAAATGAAAATTTTCCGACAAAATCTGAGAGCATTCATTGCCAGCACCCCCATTCACTATAAGAATTATAATGCACTATAAGAATTTTCTTCCAATAAGCAGAAAGAAATAATATCAGTTGGAAATTTGGATCTACACAAGGAAATGAAGAACATTAGAAATGAAAAATGTAAATAAATGTGGAAGAATTTTTCTTATTTTTTAATTTATTTAAACAACAATAGTCAAATAAAAATAATAATAGTGTGTCATTGGCTTATAACATAAGTGCAAATAAGGTTCATAGCAGCAATAGTACAAAGGATGAAATGTGAAAGGTAGAAAGAATAATCTGGTGATGTGGGGACGTGGTATAATGTAAATGAAGGAAGACCACATTAAAGTAAAAAATACATAATGCAAACCCTAAGCAAGCACTTGAAAAACAAAACAAAAACATATAGCTAATGGGGTGGTAATGTTAAATGCAATAGTAAAAATTATTCAGTACAAAAGAATGCAAAAATAGAGGAAAAGGGGAACAAATAAGGTGGAATAAAAGAAGACAATCTGCAACATAGTCTTCAACTTAATCATGTCAACGATTACATTAAAAGTAAGAGGCTTAAATCTTGTAATAACATGGCAGATTGTTCAAATAAATTAATAAGAAAGCCCCAATTATGTGTTGTCTAGAAGAAACTTATTTTAATCATAAAAACACAGATAAACAAAAGGACAAAAACAATATATTGCACAAACAATAATTATTTAAAACGTAGAAATGGCCTGTTAATATCAAACAATTCAATAAATAAATATCAAACAATTTCAAATAAAGAATGTTATCATAAATAAAAAGAAACACTTTGTGATGAAAAATTAGGCATTCATCAAAAAAACACAACTACCTAAATGTGTGTTCCTCGAACAACGAAGCTACAAATTCATGAAGTAATTGACAGACCAAAAGCAGTAATAGACAAATCCACCAAATAGTTGTTATGTGATACAGAAAATCAGTTAAGTATATGAAAGACTTGAGCATCATCAACCAACTGGACAAATATTGGCATCTGTAAAACTTTCCACTCAATATTTCAGGATATATATTATTCATGTATACATGAAACATTTACTAAACAGGACCGTATGCTGGGCCCTAAAACTTTGTCTTAATCAATTTGACTGGCTTTGAAGTCAGAATACATCTCTAGCCATAGTAGAATTAAACTAAAAATCAATAATTGATCAAATACTGGAAATCCCTAAATATTTGGAAATTTAAGGACAACCGTTCAAAACAACTCATGACACAAAGAAGAAATCATAACAGAAATCAGAACATAAGTTTAGGCTGCAATGATAATGTACAACATAAGATAACAGAATTTGACCTTGGAATATACACAATTTCTTGAAACACTAAGAAAATATTAAGCATAAAGAAAAATATATGATACATTTAAGGCAAAGACCACTTGAGGAAAAAAAAAGGAAATCAGAAGAGGTGGGTGAGACATCTAAAGGTTAACCTCTTCAGAAGGGTTCTAAAGATACCAGGTAGAAGTGATATCTATCTTAAGATGCCAACTAGCAAATCCAAGAGTTTTCAGATAAAAAAGATAACTGAAGGGCAATATTGCTCTTATAAAAATCACTAAAAATTATTATAGAAAGGTATTTCAGATGAAGACTAACTCAGTGGATTGGAGGAGGGAGATTATGTTAGACCTTTGGCCTTCTACAGTAGTTTGGGTATTTAACTACATTGGCATTTGCAGACTAAATATTTTGGAATACCTTTCTTAATGGTTACATGCTGTCAACCTACTAAGAGAATTAATTGTAAAAGCTATCTACCATGTTTCCAACTAAATCTAAAGAGGACTTTTGGATAGTAATCACTTAAAGTTTAATAATCATACCCTTATAAAATAAGTCTCACTTATTCGTCTTGGCAATTAAAAGTATTCCAAGGTTGTATTGATGTTACAATAAAAAAGATAAATTATTGAATTCATTGAACCATATTTTAGTCATCCAGATAAATTTGAACACTGTCATAAATCTTTAGCTGATTGAATCAAAAGATATCCCAAACCTACTATTGATTATTCTCTCTCCTAATGGTCATTTCTGTGATATTCTAAAGATGAAAGATAAAGAAACCCAAGGGTTTTTCTCTCTTTTTTGCTCTCCTGGAAAATACTAAGGATACTGACATGTCTACATCTGGGCTAAGTATTTCCATTGGACTCTGTGGCAAATATCATGCATTTGAAGATTCTGACTGTGCCCCAATTTTATTCAACGAAGTTTCTGATGATATTTCCAGCCAGGAAATATAAAACTCTACTAATAAGGAGAGGAAGCACAGTATATGGTTTATCTGGAGAAAATGCTGGCTTTTTAAAGTGAACCCATCATGTCCACAATGTTCTCCAAGCAATATAATAGCATTCAGGACTGACTTAACCCAGCTATGTACATTTCCTCTAAATTTGAATAATGAAATATCTGCTCTGTGGTATCTGAAATCACAAGCTCCAAATGCTAGTAGATTCAGCTACAGAGTATTAGCACCTACTTCACTTAGAGGGGGGCTCCCCCTATTCCTTTCTTTCCTTCATTAGGAATTTGTGGTGCCTAGCATTTAACCAAAGCAATGGCAGCTAGGGGCTTAAAACAGTGATTTCTTAATGACACCTTAGAAGTCTAGAAGAATTCATGATCATTGTATTTTTTAATTTTTTAAAATTTATTCTAATTAGTTGTACATGGCAGTAGAATGCATTTTGACACATTGTACACATATGGAGCATAACTTCTCATTCCTCTGGCTGTACATGGTGCAGAAGTCACACTAGGGGTGTAATCATACATGTATATAGGGCAATAATGTCTAATTCTACCATCCTTCCCTTCCCCACCATCCCAACCCTCCCTTCATTCCCCTCTGTGCAGTCCAAAATTCCTTCATTCTTCTCTACCACACCCCACCTCCCACTATAGATCAGCATCCACTTATTGGAAGAAATTATTAGGCCTTGTTTTTCTTGGGATTGGCTTATTTCACTTAGCATGATATTTTTAGTTCCATCCATTTACCTGAAATGCCATAATTTCATTCTTCTTTAAGATTGAGAATATACCATTGTGTATATATACCAGTTTCTCTATCCATTCATCTGTTGAGGGCATTCTTATGTTGGTTCCATAGTTTGGCTATTGTGAATTGAGCTGTTATAAACATTGATGTGGCTGAGTCGCTGTAGTAGGCTGATTTTAATTCCTTTGGGTGTAAACTGAGGAGTGGGATAGCTGGGTCAAATGGTGGTTCCATTGCAAGTTTTCTGAGGAATCTCCATACTGCTTTCCATAATGGTTCCCAGTTTGCAGTCCTACCAGCAATGTATGAGTGTACCTCTTCCCCCACATCCTCACCAACACTTAATATTGCTTATATTCTTGATAATTGACATTCTGACTGGAGTAAGATGAAATCTTAGAATAGTTTTAATTTGCATTTCTCTAATTGCTAGAGATGATGACATTTTTTCATATATTTGTTGATTGATTGTATTCTTTTTCTGTGAAGTGTCTGTTCAGTTCCTTAGCCCATTTATTGATGGGTTATTTGTTTTTTTGGAGTTAAGATTTTTAAATTCTTTATATATCCTGGAGATTAGTACTCTACCTGAGGTGCATATGGTGAAGATTTCTCCCATTTTGTAGGTTCTCGCTTCATGTTAGTGATAGTTTCCCTTTCATGCTGTCTTCTTAAAGCATCTAATCCAGGAGGGGTTCCCCATCCCAAATATTGTCTGACCCATTAGGACAACTTTGAACTGACACCATTATGGAACATAACTTTCCTATGTTCATATATGAATACTGGACCCAGTTGTAACTCCGTATCATGTACAACCAGAAGAATGGGACCCTAATTAAGAAGTTATACTCCATGTACGCATAATTTGTCAAAATACACTCTACTGTCACATATATTTAAAAGATAAATTAAAAATAGATATTTAAAAAAAATTCAAAATAATTTACTTATCCTGGTAATAGTCACAGCATAAGAATTCATGATTATATCACATGTAAAAAATAAACAGGTACTCCAAAGAGGACTAATTTACTTAAGAATGATGCCAGAAACATAAATGTGATAGTATTTTGCTTTTAATAAAATGTGGTGTTAATTTGATTACTATTGATTTTGGCTTTGCCAGATTTCAATCAAATTTTATGGCAGGATTAAGCTTACCAGTAGAGTGTCTTTGTTTTTTGTTTTAAATAATCAAAGCCTTTTTCCAAACTTTACTATGGCTAACTAACAGGAGGTTAATGTTGTACATTATAGATCTATGGTTATCCTCAGATGTATTTATCCACAATGCATGCACATTTAGGTCTGGGTTAGAATAAATAGGTATGTGTATTGTAGACTCTCATTAATTCATAACAGCTTAAATTGTGATTTTTATTTGGCATCCTACTGTGGAACCCAGTAGAGAATGCTGAATTGCTCAGCTAAACATTTTCAAATCCGTGACTCTCCATCTGGTTATTCAATCAGAATAAAATCCCTGCAAAGAAAATCCTCTTCCTAAAATGTGCCGCATTTTCCTGGCTAAAAATCATTCTAGAGAATGTGAACAGTTTGCTAGTCTAGTTGTTTAAAGAGTTTATTTGCAGGAAAAAATAACACTATAAATATCAATAGCACTTAAAGGGAGCTGAAGAAAGAATTCCCTCATTCTGTATAATGGCAGAATTGTTAGAAATAACACACATTGAAAAGGAAATATTGCACTTATTATTTTGGCTCATTTTTTCTAAACTTCAGGTCACCATAAAACAATTGCAGATGACTCCATGACAAATAAGGAATATCTACATTTATGTCACATTTTAAAAGAAAACTCAAAGTACTAGTAATTTAGTAACTAACACCATAAAAGTCCTTCATAAGATATAAATTAAAAAATTCTAAACAAGAAAGCACATACTGAGCTCTTGGAAGAGCAAAACTACTCTGCCTCACATGATACTGGGACATAGTGCTCCTGTAATAAGTATTGTTGAATGAATACTGAGAGTATTACACTCACAGGTCATGAGACTCTTGTTCCTAACAAAAAGATAGAAACATGGATTCTCACTTTAAGTAGTTTTTTACATTTTTTTATAGAGATCCTCTAGTAGGATTCATAATGTTTTTAATGCATTTTTCATTGCCTTAGTTCATTGGCTACCCTTGACTTGAAGAAGAATGGGAAAAGTAAACATTGCAATTATTTTTTTCTTCTTAAAAGGTAAGTCTGTTTCCAATTAGAAGACATTAGAAACAAAAAGATTTTGTGTGTGATTATGGAAAAGTGATAGGAATACATGAGGCAGATGTATCAGTTTTGAATATAATGTTAAAAAGAATAAACTAAAGTAAATATTTCAAGAGTTAGAAACATTCTTATGCTTTTAAATAAAAAGTGGTTCTATAATATTTTTTCCATTAGGCTACACAGATATTTAAGGGGAAAAGGTAAATGGCACACTGGTTACCTAAAAAATAATGACAAGAGGTTGTAATATATTTTGTAATCAGAAAGTCTTTCTTCCTTGTATATTGCGCAACAGTCTTCTGTTGAGAGCTGGAATCTACTCTTCACCCTTTGAATCTGGGCAGGTTGTCAATAGTTTGTCATTACAAATCATGGTACCATGTGACTTTTAGGACTAGATGATAAGAAGCCTTATAGCTTCCACCTGGTCTCTTGGAACACTGACTTCTGGTAGGCAAGCCAACCATAATGTAAGAAGTTCAACTACTCTGAAGAACCAAGCTGGCCACATGCAGAAGCCAACATGAGAAAAATGTCCACTCTTCATTGCAATCTTACATGTGACTGAGGGTCTTTAGATGGCTCTAGCCTCAACTCTATCTAGCTTTTTATGAGGAGCCCCAAGTGAGAACTGCCTTGCTGAGGCCATATCAACACCACAACCAGGACACACATCTCTAAATTGTTCATTTAGTCCTCGAAGTCTGGTGGTGCTAAAGAACACCACACAAAATAGTCATTAGTCATATTTTCAAAATACTAATTGCCATTATTCTAATTACTAGATATTTTTAAGCCAGTAAAATTTTAGAATAACATCAGGTAGGAGCTTAATTATTTTCATATTGCACAAATTCTAAAATCAATAATCTGGGAGTAGTATTAACTTTCCGTTTCACTCATCTAATCAATACCCATTTTTCCAGTCTACTTCTTAATACCTCTTGATCCTATCCACTCCTCTTCATTCACATAGCTACTACCTTTTGTCAAATTTTACCTCTGCTTAGGACTACAGAAACTAGTATTCCTTCCTTCAGACCATCTAAACCCCACTTCAAATCCCCACTCCATCATATAAATAGTTCAGCTCCATGTCCATTCCTTATACCATCATAATAACCTTTTCATAGCGAATTCAAGCATCTCAACCCATATACATAAAAAAATCCTTCAATGGTTCTCAATAACTATTAAAATGAAGTTCAAATTCCTCAGTATAGCTCTTGAGAGCCTCATGGCCTAGCTCCTACCCACCTCTCAACTCTCATCCCTCAAGTGTCCTCCTGATCACACCAAACTTCTAACTACCTGAAGGAGTTGTGTACTTCAGTACTGATTGCCCAAACATTCTTCATTCTGCTCAAAACACCCATTCCTCTGCTTCTGCATCTAATTTCTACTCATTCTTCAAAATTCAGTTTAAAATTACTTCCTTCTAGGAAGGCCTTCCTGAACGGGTGTCCGTCTAATTTTAACATCTCTCTTCTGGGGCCTGCATGAATTCATGTGCTTTCCTTCTTGTGAGTTCAGTATACTTGAATTACTTTTCTTCCTTCCCTGTATTTATAGGAAAGGAGACTGGGAATCATGTCTGACATATACTAGATCCTCTATAATATTGTCCTTGAAAGAATAAATGAATTGTTAAACAACCATTATGATGTGTATTTGTGCAGAAAAGTCATAAATAATTATCGCTCCCAACAGTGAGTAGGAAATTGGTTCTCTTAGGAGGGTCATGCAGTTCAAATTAAGAGGTAAATAAGAAGCTTCTCAGAGGCTATCACACCCAATCTGAGTTGGCCGGGGTAAGAATAGCTAGCCAGGTGGCACGAACATCAGATGTGTCCTAACAGTAGCCCGACAAAGGGTACAGAGGTGAGAGAACAATGGATTGAATTCAGGATGCATAAACAGATTAGTGTTGCTGTTGTTTAGATTATAAAGAGAAGAGCAAAACATAACAGCGGCATGATGTGCAGAGGCCAGAAGAATGAAAGACTTTGCAGGCTCTGAGAAGACACGATACTTTATTGTGTACCCAATGGGATCCATTAAAAGATTTAGGCAGACAAGAAACATTGGGGTTGACATGTTAGAAAACTTAAGTGTGAAGATGTGATTAAGATTCCAATTTGATAATCTAGGAAAATCGAAAGATACAGAATTGACAGTATTTAGCAATTGATATAAGGGAGGGTCAATTAGGAAACCTCTCAGATTTTGTTCTAGGTACTTATGTAAGTGGCGTGATGCCAAGTTAAAATGCAGTGAAATTAATTTTCAATAATTTCTGAGCATTTTCATAATGTATTTTGAACTAGAAACATCTGTAATACAAGGGACATGATTTTTCAAAGAGAGATGATTCTGACCCTGTGTCCTTTGATATGAAACAGGATCTTTCAGATTATGCCATGGATTCACTGTGTAATCCCAAAGGGTCATTTAAACTTTCTGCACCTCAGTCCTGAAAATTCTTCTAGCACACAAAAGAAAAAATATGCCTCCCTGATAATTTTAATAAAGCAATTCAAAAGTAAATTTGTCTGCATGGTATTTCTGTTTCCTAAAAGCTAGATGAAATCCAATCTCAATTTCTCCTCTCTTACAAGGAAAAAAAAAATTAAAAAAGAAGGTTTAATGATTCAAATGGCCCCTTTAGCTCCAAGATCAATGGTTCCATAAGTCAGAGCAATTTGGTTGGAGCCACATTCTTCCCAGTCAGTGGCTGTTCCTCAACAAGAACCAAGGGATTTAGATGGAGGTAGGTTGTCCTATTTAAATACTTCCTGCGAGTGAAGTAGTACTTCCTTTTATTTGTCTTAATGGTCTTCTGTTCCTTATCATGTTACTTTTTAATGGGGTGTTTTCATTTGCTAACAAATATGTATTGAGAGCCTACTATGGTACCTGGCACTACCTTAGGTGTGGTGAAACAAAATTAAATGAGACATGCTCCCTTTTGTTGCATTTTAATCTGTAAACCATATTCAAGCCAAAATACATCATCTTATAAAGTAATATTTTATCATGTACTGATCCTACTCTAGGAACCATGCCAGGCTACCCCATTAAACTTGATGGACCTGAGAATAGTAAAACTATACACTGTATAATGTATTTATAGTATATAGTAAGGCACACAGGTCCCCCGAGAAGGGAAAGCAGGAAAACTGAAAAATCATCATGAGTGTATTTGAACTCACAGACCATTTGCAAACTCCCTATTTTGTGACTCTATTCTTTAACTATAAGTGGAGATAATAAGGCTACTTCTAATATGCCTCATAGATATTATGAGGATTAAATAAGTAATCCACATTAATTACTTTGAGCCTTTTTTAAAAAGCACTAAATAAATATTAGGTATTGTTGTTTGGTAGCATCACATAAAATCACATTAAAGTCAAAAGCCTACTGAAGTTATTCTAATCAAAGTTTAAATCCTAATATGAAAGCAGTGTAAGTGAATAACTAATATGGACACACCCATAATCAGATATAGTTAAAAACTAAATTAAAACTGGAATTAGTTGCATCACTGCATGATGGCTGCTCACAAAGGACAGAGCTTATAAAATGTCTTGGTTTGTGACTATAAAGGTGGATTAAGTACAAGGGGGAAAGTCAGCAGAAGCCCCATTCAGATTGACTGGTTTGGGTTTTAAAATGAATCTTCACTTGGTTGCAGTTTTCAGAGAGAAACTCCTGGTTAATGTGGCTCACGTCTCCCCTGAAACTTATGCTACCTGCCCCTCAGTGCCAGATCAGGGATGTTTCTACCACCATGGTGTGTGATTTATGCCAGCTTCTACAGGATTATTTTTAACTTTGAGAGATCAATTGGGTTGAAAATCATTTGTCTGTAATCAAAAACTTCACTAAATTGTGTTCAAAATGTTCTGTTATAAAAGATCCAGGCCCTTGAAAAAGAAAATTTCTCATGAAACTTTTGTTGCTAAGATACTCAAAGTTAAAGCAGACACTTAACACCAAAGAGAGGAACTAAACTAATAATGCCCTCACCAGCCTCAATAGAATTATCTGTAAGCTGAGAAAGAGAAATTAGGAAACTGTTCATCTTCTGGTCAAGTCCCTGGATGGAAAGCTTCCTGAGGAGGGAAGCAAGTATTTCTCTTTCTGCTTCTAGGCTGTAGATAAGAAGATAAAAGAGAGCAGAGTGAAGTTTCCCTTTCACCTTATAATTCTTCTTTTAGTTCCCCAAAGAGGGGATGAGCACTAGGGATAGAGATTTTAGGTTCCCAAGAACTCATCACCATAAGCTTCTCTGACTAAGCATGGGTCAAAGTTGAATGCAAATCTTCAGGAAGGGTTTCTTACTACAAACTCTCTTTCAGCTAGAGTGGACTCAGGGAAAAGATGAGTTAGAAAGATGAGATTTTTTTAAGTTCCAAGAAATTATATTATTAAAAATCCATTAGGCTTTGACAGCATCTGACTCTCAAGCAAAGCAGATGCCTTTTACTACGGATTCTCATCCAGGGGATCTCACAAACTTATTTTTGAAAGATCAATGAATCTCCTTAGAAAAAGCAAATCTCTATAATTAAAGTAGTGAAGCACAAGCAAACCCACAAAATCTGATAAGCTACAAAATTTTCTTAGCAATTCATTCCAAGGTTTTAAATTATTTAGAATCAAACTCTTCTTTACACCTAATCTATCTATTTTTGTCTTGAAATATTACAAAAATTAAAAGCATGTCATCCCTTGAGATTAACTCTTTACTTTTATTAAAACTATAAATCATCAGACCACCAACCACTGACTGAAATTAATAACCTAATTCCTTATGCCTTTTCCACTTAACCTTCTAATTCTCCAGTACCTGTGGGTGTGAAAGAAGGTGGCATAACTCCGCGTTTTGTTTATAAAATATAGTTTGTTAAAATTCTCACTCTTGAACTCTGATTTACACCCTCCCCTTCTGCACACCTATGCACACACACATAGAGGACAGGAGAGAGAGAGCAAGGGAGGAGGAAAGGGGAGAAAAAAGGAAAGAAAGAAAAGAGAAGAGAAGAGAGAGGAGGAGAAGGAAAGAGAAAGAAGGAAAGAAAGAAAGAAATAAAGAAGAAGAAAGAAAGAAAGAAGAAAGAAGAAAGAGAAAGAAAAGAGAGAGAGGAAGGGAGAAAGGAAGGAAGAAAGGAAGGAAGAGGGGAAGAAAAGAAGAAAGGGTAGTTGAAAAAGTAAGAAGAAAAACAATCTGATAGTTAACCACCTTGCAGTCCTTCTCTTTCTCCCGAGGGCTTCCCAGGCAGTTGAAAACTTGAGTGATTTAAAATATTGCATATTTTAAATGAAGAAGATACTCTAGTGGTCTCTCCATCCAGCCTAAATTGCATATTTTGCCACTGTTGCCTCCAAACAACTAGTAAGATCTCAAGTTCTAGATTGTATAGATATTCTGACTACTCACACAACATCCAGATTGTTGCTCTGTCTAAAGCCCCTTAACGTTCCACAAGAATCTCCTAACTGGATAATTTCGGGTCATAAGTGAATTTCTTTATCACTCACTTTGTTCCATTTCAAATTATTTTGGCACAGAGCAAATTGTGGCCATCAAAGGACTGGCTAAGAGCTCAACTATGTATCTGTTTTGAAAGGATTCTCTTACCTATACTATGTGAAAGTTGACATTGCACACTGGGATTCTTTCTCTAGTTTAGTACTAGGAACTCAGTTATTTTTTAGAAGCAAGCAGGTTCACATGGAAACCACCTAAAGTCTAAATCCATCATAATTATTTTTATTGGCATAGATCCACATTATTTTATTATTGTCATCTGACCAATTAAATGGTTTAATTCCAAGTTTTCCTCACTGCCATCTCCTTGAATAAATCAGACTATCCAAAACGGAAGAAAAAAAAAAAAAAAAAGAAAGAAAAAAACACTTTTTTTCAAATCTGGCAAAAAAGAATGTGGAGGCAGGGTAGGTACATTCAAGCACAATCATGATGAATGCTGTTTATATCTAATTTTGAGATTCTGCCTCCCCCAAATGTTTATATCACTGATGTCTCTCACTCATCTTCTCCATTTTTAGTTACCAAGTGCCTATATGTTTAAAAGCTTTTTTTGTTGTTTCAAACTACAAGTACATATGGATCCTCTATTAAAAAGGGCCACCTTGTGGATTTCTAGGTATAAAGAATAAAATTCTACATGGTTCAAATGTCAAGGAAGAAATAATTGGTTTCTAAATGATGGAATATTTATTCCAGGCTAAATTATTCCACATTTCCTTTGGCTAGTAGTACTCAGTTTTTATCTATCAGTACTATCAGTTTTGCAAACCTCAGGCCAACAATCACAGAAGTTGAGAGAGCTCCATCAGGGGAAATCAATCCTAGTCAAGCTAAAGAAACTCACATCTGCATTTCTTCCAAGCTGAATTACAAACAGTCCACACCCATCATGATCCCTCTTCAAATAATTTCTTCATTTACCTGTGTGGCACTTCCTGAAAGTAAGGAAGGGCTTGACTGGATGAGCTATTATCTCATTAGGACTTGTGAGGGAACCAAACAGACGGGAATGCTTTTCACAAGCCCCCCTCACCTACCCTCTCCATTTCCCGTATCCTGGTCACCGTTCATACTGTTTGTCTTTTCTCAGTTTCTGTGTTGCTCAAGACAGACAGATAAGTCCCTTAAATGATTACTACCACTCTGCATTAGCTTTCAAAGCTACTAACAACTTTTCTATGTTTGGCAACTGATAAGTGATAGAAATGTTGACAATGTAAAGCAAGAACTAAATCACACACCAGAACTGCTTCAAATAAATGAAAATCACCAAAAGGTTCTCTGGGAATCCCTTTCAAAGGATTTCATCCATAGTTTAGTCAAGGATTTGTGACATATAAAGATTATTTTCATTGTTGTTTAATTGCAGGAATACCCCAAACAGAAATAAGGCACATATATTGGGGTTTTTTTGTTCCAATAGATTGGGTTTTTAATGAATTTTATTCTTTCTACTTTCTCCATTTATATTATCCAGAAGAAAATCATACAATTCCTAAATTTGAACTTCACTGAGAATCACAATATAATGAGAGTGATCAAAGAACAATGTTTTCCCTTCACCCTGCTCCATGTATTCATATTACTAGAGGCTCATTTTAATAGTGTACCTGGAGGTACAAAACAGCCGGAACTTCTTTCTGTGGTACTAGGACAGATTGATATTACGTTTCAGCTCAGAAAACAAAGGAAAATAAGGCTGGAGAGTTTGCTAAACATTTGCATCATTTTAGGAAACTGCTAAATTTCTTTGCTTGGTTAATTGAAAGCCCTGTCACTAAACAAAAGGCTGCAGTTACAGTGTAGCAACTGCTGTGTCTAACTAGGTCAGCGTGATGCTGAAGGCTTGATGGCCCACATTCCACACTGACTTGGGCTTCTAGAAAGAACACAGCTAATGAGGAGTCCCAGAAGTGCTGTTTCTTACCAGTGGGATGGATGTTCCCCTGACAGATCTTTTCCTTCCAAAGGACACCGACTAAATATAAATGTGTACATAGATAAAAGGAAGGTAAAAGCAAAACTGCTTAGGCTTAACCATATTCAGAAATCAATGACAGGAACAGACTTGTTGGGGCAGCATTGTAGTGAGTGACATTGGTTTCCACTGTTGCCTACTGTCAACAAGTGTGTGATAAGCACCACATTTCAAAGGGCAGTACTCACTTATCTGACTCTCTCTTTCAAAACCTACTATGTGCTGGGCCTTGCTCAAGATGAAGAGATAAGTGGTGGAGAAGTAGGAAACAATAAGTGAATCCTGTCAATATAATTTGAATTCTGTAGGAAATAAAACAAAAGAAGATAGTATAAAGTGACAGGGCAGAGTGGGGACACAGTGTTGTAAATAGAACAGTTTATATGAAAAGGGAAAAAGCCTTGCCCATTCATGGAGCTAGAAGAGCAATCCAGGCAGAGGACAGAGCAAATATAAAGGCTATAAGGCAAGATAAAATGGAAACTGCTTAAAACCTCATGGCAGAGAGGAAAGGTTTTGTTGTTGACATTTTTGTTGTTGCTTTTGTTTGGGTCTCTATAACTGAGAAATAAAGCAACAAAGGTATGTAATGAACAAGTGTAGATTAACTACAAGTCAAACTATTATTTCAGACATGTTCTGGAAAGAGGAACACTATATTATTCTTTTTTTAATGGGGACTCAATATAATATTTAGCATGTTATCCTTTGGGTACTCAGGAAAATGCTGCAATGTAGCTTGAAAGGTCTGCATTTTTACTCTTGATTATTTTCTCCAACACACCCTCTGGCGGCATGTGGTTAAGCCATATACAGACAACTAGTGTTGAATCCTTTCTCACTTCACATTTCTTACAGAGCTTTCCACAGCAGCACCCTGATTTTGATGTAAGTGGACACACATATGGGAACACATCAAGCCCCTAGGAAAACAACAAGTTATTCCCAGGTTTTAACCAAGATCTCACAGGAATTCATCAATTCCTGGCAGTTTATTTGCTGCAGGATGACACAGTTCCCCACAAAGAAAAGTCCACCTTGCCTGGGTGTCAAGACAAAACATTGCTTGAGACGTTTGAGCTCTAGGCAGCTTTAAGCAGAAGAGCAGGTTTGGGACCCTCTGTTACCCCCTTTGTGAGTCTGCATCCCATTGAGCTTAGTCTATATGCAGAATCAAATTGCCTTTCTTCTGCTTAATTGATTTTTATTTTCTAATACATCATAACAAATAACCAATTAATCAGATCATTGCACATTGATCAATTTTATCATCAAGGTCACATCAGGTTATTTTATTCATTTAATCACCAAACAGGATCAAGCATATAGAATTTTAGTTTGTCAAATAAAATTCCAAACAGAAATCTGATGAAAAACAGTTAATTTAAGTTGCATATATGTATATTTGATGAGTAAAACATAAATTTATTTTAAAAACTCTTCAGAAATCTATTTTCCATATTGCATCATTGAGAGAGATCACCCGTAATATATTGAATTTTAACTTCCTTGTGCTTACTCTTATTTACTCTCAGTTTGCATTTCTAAAATGTGTTATTTCAACTGAAGTTTTGTGAACTGAATTGTATATCCAATACATTAAAATAATGTGTTAGTTAAATACAAATCTGTTTATAATTGATAAAGCCCCCTCAAACATGTCTCTGGTGTAGATTTGGAATTTCACATGACAGCTTTGCTTCAAAGTGAAGTTTTGTTCAAATTCTGCATTCCCAGCTAATTTGTAACAATTTTGGAAGCCTAAATTTGTGGTCAAACTCATTCATGGATAAACAAAAAAAGTCATGTTTCGTTCTTTTATTTTAAAAATGTGGGGGAATGGCAGTTTTCCCCCCCTAATTAAATAAGTTTGGAACCAGAGGAGTAAGATATAAATATGAGTTCCCTATCGTGCATATTTCCTTTTGTGACGGGTTTGACAGCAATATGATTGAATATATTCACATGTACTACTTGGTAAGATGGTATTTTTGTTAAATGGCTCTGTCAAGTAAACATGATTTATGTCCTTTCTTTTACCCATAATCTTCCTGTTGTCCACTTAAATCTTTCTAACATACCATCTCCAGGCTACCTGCAGCTTTGTCAAATTTCCCAGAACCAAGCCCTTCTCCTCTCTCATATCTTTGCAACAATCTGCCTCTTGTTGTCCTTCATGAAGAATGCTTTTATTTTTTAATGCCTTTTATACCAGAAAGATCAATGGCTTCTTTGAGAGGGAAATTTTTGGTAGTTATATACATATGTAATTAAATTGCACACATATAGTTCTACTTATGCTTTGTAAGCTCATAAAAAGGAAATAAAATGGATTCTGAAGATGCACAAAATTTTTAAAAATCAGCATCATTAATAACACTTAATGAGTAAAATCTGAAATGAATGAATAGAAAGTATGCACAATTTTACTGAAAATGTGAACTGTAAAAGATAAGATTTAGTTCAAATCGTTTTGCATACCTGTTTTACATTCAGGGTTCTCCTCCACCTCCCACTTTCTAAAGTGATCTTCATTACCATTAGCTATCCACACAGTTACAAAGTAGACTTGAAAACTCAATGTAGTTAAGTACAAACCTAATTTCTCATGTTGTTTGTAGAACTGGAATCTAATGAGAAATTTTAAAATATATAAATGTAGATTCTAAAATACTTATGCCAATTCAGTCAACTTCTAAAACTATTATCAGCAATCCTTTTGAAGTAATACATTAAAACATTAGTTTTCCACACAAACTAGTTCAGAGTTGAAAAAGAACAAAAATGTGTTTGAAACCACTGTCATTTTTTTTCATTATTTTCTTCTAAATTAAAAGAAATGAACAAGTTCCTTAATAAAATTTTCTCTGAGATTAAAAAAGCTCACTGTTCTGAGTGTAGGTTGGGAATTTTTTTTTTTAATGGTTAAGTTATAAACCAAAACTCCTAAAAATAGGAGTTTATGGTGGAAATGACAGCATTTTAACTCTAAAGGCATGAGTGGTGTCCTTTTACAGATGCCTAAATCAAACACAGAAAAAAGTGATGTGTTGCCAGGATGTTCCGTGTACTTTCCTTTAATTGCCATATATAGTTAATAGCCTGGCCATTTTTTTAAGGAAAATAAATTGCAAAGTTTCAAGCAATTTGATTACACAATATCTTACCATGCAACATATCAAAAACAACGAATTTAATCATTCTGTGGTCTGGGTTGAATTCAACACTGAAATCTTTTTATTGAACTTTACAACAACAAAGAATTTCAAACTTACAGATGACCATCTTTGAAGTTCAATAGAACCCTAGCCATACTATGATGGTCTGATACTGAAAAAGGACAAAGTACAGAATACAGTATTCCAACCAGGATTTGGGCTGATCTGAGAAACTCAAGAAAAGAACTATGAAAGAATTACAGATATTGAATGACTGGATAGGTCATTTGATCTTGCTTCTGAGCCTGAACTTAAAAATCTCTGTTTCAGATTAAACAGCACCTCATTGCTTTCCTTTTTCTTTTTTTATTCTAAAACACAAGAAAATTTCACAGAATAAAAGAAAGAATTGGAATAGAAGTAATACAATTATGCAATATGTATTTTACTACATAGGTCCAGAAAATTCCTGATATTTGAGTAACCCAAGCTTTACCCAAAATACTGACTAAATTGCATCAAATCAAACTCTGGGAACACATAGAGGTCTTTCTTATAATGTGTGATCGGTAAGAACAGTGATCTAGCCCATAGCATACCATAAAACAGAAGAAAGAAATCATTTTAGGTTTTTAGAAATCAAGGCTCCATTAGCCTAATAACAGTTTAAGCAGTTGACATTTTATGACTTTTGCCATTTTTAAATATGCTGCACAGAATTATACAGTGATTATTTTTACTATATATTTGACATTAAAAATATAGAAATGACTGCAGCAACAGCACTGACTATAATTTTGGCTTACATTATCAAGATAACTATGTAAATAAACTTCAATTATATTCATGTGATTTTTAATGTAAATATTGAATTGTGATGGTCCCACCATTTAAATAAATGCTTTTACTACATTAACTTGCATTTTGATAGTACTTTCTAGGTAGAAGATCTCTTGTATATATTTAATTATAGCATGGAATATTTTATTGTTTTCCTGTGTAGTTTAGATTACACCAAATTTTGGTTTTATTCACAGAATAATTTTACATGCAACTTTTCAACAAGTCAAAATATTAACTGCTAATTATTGAAAAGTTTGTTTTTCAAGAGATGAGTCAAAATACAGACATCTTTGAAAGAAAGGGTATAATAAGTACTTCACATAATTTTAGAGGTTGTTTCTTACATAGACTATCATAACAAGACTGGGTGAAAATATGGTAGTATTTTCTTCATTTTGAAATGTAAGAAAATATTTCCAAAAAAATTTAAAACATGTAATTAGGTGAAGCAAAACAAATGATATGTCAAATTACATATACAAGACTGAAGGAGAAGTAACTGCATCAATTTTAAAAATAAACCTTATGATAACAAAATTGGTAAAGAGTTTTTTTTTTTTTTATTACTTTGGAAAATGTATCACTACCATTTTAAATCTATTTCTATTACATAGATGTTCAAATTTCAATTGTTTTAACTATTATCCATTCTTTTACAATTAATATCAAACTTATAAGAGTTTGAACTGAAAAAAATTTTTTTGCTAATGACTTAAATTCAGTATATGGTACTCAAAATTGTTTTTGAACCTGAAATTGTCAGAGATTAGAAAGTCAATCTAACAAGAATCCTCTTTAGCTAAATACAGTCAAAATTCCCAGGGCAAAATAACAAACAAAAGCACATATATGCAAAGTACAAGTTACTAATGAGGCTAGAAGATAAAGGACTGAAATGCCTTCAGAAAAGAACACAGCAGGAAGCAAAACCATGCTGACACCTAGTGGAAGAAGCCAGTAAGACAGCTGTCCTCCTTGACTCTCAGTGTCAGGTTGGGGAAAGAACACATTTTATCTAATCTATGCTATCACACAAATATGAAAGGAAGGTAAATTAAAAGTATCTGGAGTAATTCATCTTAACTATGCAACAACATGTTATGCTTTTAATTTTATATAAGGACAGAAAGAAAAATTTGGAGGGGGGTGGAAGTAGTGGAAAGGAACAAGACCAGTTGTGGTAAAAAAAATATAACCCATTAAATATAAGGATTGTGCAACAAACATTCTTTTCCCTTGATATGTTCTGCCAAACCTGGTCACACTAGTCTATTCTCCATCAAGCAAAGAATTTTTATTCAATCAAGTGACAGGCTGTTTGTGAATTTTTGTCTGGATTTGGGACGTAAGTCACTTAATACTTCTTATATTCCTTAGCACTACATTTGGAAATTTCAAATAGCTAAATATTACATGCAGATGTATAGTTACTTTTCCTTCATGACATTATTTAGTTGGAGGGAAAATTTAGATTTGAGCCCCATCCCCATCCTCCTAGTCTCATCTTTTGGTACTGAGAAGGGTGTGGTTCTGATGGAGAGCATGTCTTGGAAGGTAGTGAGTCTTCCTGTGGGCAAACAAAGGCAGAATTGCTACTTTCCAGGAAGAGTTATACATCAGTTAAGTCCACCAGGTCAAACCCTATGGTCTCCTGTAATTACGAGAATCTGTGATTTCCTAAAGTAAGAACTTTATTATATTTTTCTACATTGGGAGATGGATTTTAGTTTACTGTCCACATAAGTATTTCAAAGACTATCCCTGTATTTCTTGGTATTCCCAGAATGGTTAATAACTATTATTTGATGGAGACACAGAGGGATCAAGTCATATTAAGGTCAAACTTAAATTTATCCTTGTGGTAAGTTAGGAATCAAGTTTCCCATAATTGAATACTGACAGGTTATTAACCTGCAAGTGTCCCATTATCTACTCTGGGTTTGCTTTAGTTACATTGGTTTAGATAGCTGACTTAATTTTTAGTTAATACATGATGAGAGTTTTATGTATACATTCCTTCTTATTAATAAATAGCCTTCTTATCTTCTTTATTATGGAGTAGCCTATTTTTATCTTACACTAACCTAATAACTCATGCCCAATCATTCACCTAAAGCTTATCTTATGTACTTCATGGATGCTAAACTTTAAAAACTATATTCTAGCTAACCTCATTGGGTTTGTTAATATCATGTTTTAGACATCTCAAAGTTTATTTCATATCACACATACAAATTATCCTAAGTATCAATGTCATTTCTGCCCTGCTGTCATATGTAAGTACAAGATAAGCTTCTCCTTGTAAATTTGGTTGAGGAAATACCAGTTAACCTACCCAGTGATATAGGCTTGCTTGGCTTTGTACAGCTTACATAGTACCAGACCTGATGGTACTGAAATTCTAGACAGAGTAGTCTCTTGAAAAGTGATACAGGACATTGAGTGTTTACTACCTGATGGTGCCACACAACATGTATCCTGTGTTCAAAAAGTTGTCTCAGAAATCTCCTAAGTCACATGTTTCCCTATAACAACTTTGGTGAAATGATTGAAAAATACATAATAAGAGAATTTATATTACATATGAAATTATCACCACCAGATATATAAGATAAGGAATAAAAAAGAGGAAAAAGGAATCATATTACAGATTCATTCTAATTGACTTGCAACAACAATTTTCCTTCAAAGGATACCCAACCCCCCCTCCCCCGAAATTCCAAATTCACACACAGAAAAATTCTGGCCTAATCCTACCTAGTTGCACCACAGAGCCATGGGCCTGAGTTGACTTCTGTACTTGTTCAGGTGACCTTGCTGTCTTTGGCTTGGTGTGGGAGTTGGAAGAAGGAAGTATCAAGGAAGAATTCCTGAAGAGGGTGGATGGGTCCTGAGAGATGGCTAGGACTTAGGTAAACCATGTTGGGGAGTGGAGCAAACTGGCATGAGGAGTCTTTGCAGAGTGAAGAGTGGGCAGAGGTAAAGGCAGCAGGAATCTAGCCCTGGTGAGCCAGATGTCAGGGTCATGTCCTGAAGCCTGTCCACATGTGGGCCCTGGCCCAGGCACTGTGGGGCAAGGACAAACCAGAGCCAGAGTCTTCTGTGAGTAAGGGAGGAAACACATGTGGCAAATAGCAGGAACCAATGACTGTCACAGTGAGCTTAGAGAGATCCTTATGAGAGCCGGAAGAAGGAAACTGTCTTCAGGTTGGGGTAGAAGTTGGAGGGAGTGTCAAGGAAGAATTCCTGAAAGGGTAGTTGGGCCCTGGGAGATAGCTAGGACTTATGTAAATCACATTGGGGAGTGGAGCAAACAGGCATGAGGAACCTTTGTGGATAGTGATAGACTTCCCCTCTGCTTCAGGCAGATAGCTTGAGATGAGAGACTTCTGCCCCACAATCCTATCTGGGAAGGGCTAGGCTCCAAAGTGTGAACAAGTGATTAATTGCCCTATTTAATACATTAAAAAATAGTGCACATTTGTAAAGCATTTCTAAGCACACAGAATTTACATGTGGCTTCATTAGCAGAGATAAATTCCACATTATTCTCTTCTCCCTGCCCATCCCATCTCTTGTCCTTTTATCCAGTATAATGAGCATTACTTCAGAAGTAACAGACAACCAAAAATGAAGCACCCCAAATTAGGTCCACTGCCTTCAGTTGGTTCATCCCATAACTTTATTTTTGTCATGGGAATCAATTTTAATTTTCAAACTATTTCAGCACATACAACTTTGAGAACATTATGCCAGTCATAAAAGGACACTGTTGTATGAGCCCACTTATGTTAAGTCCCTACCCAGAATAGTTAAATTCAGAGACAGAATGGGGAGTTAATGCTTAATGGGTACAGAATTTTAGCTTTGCAAGAGGAAAAGCATTCTGGAGATGTATGGTAGTTGTGATGGTTGTACAACAATGAGAATGTACTTAATGCTGATAAACTGTACACTTAAAAATGGTTAAGATGGTAAATTTTGTTAAGTGTGTTTTACCACAATAAAAACAAATATTGTTAAATAAAGAAAAAAATGGTATTTCACCATTCAAAATCAAGAATAGAAATTAGAATATATGAACATAGACAAGTCAGTTCTGTGGTGCACCTATTACATAACTGACACCAATGCTTTTGTAAGTATAAGAAAAAAGCATCAGAAAAATCAGTGCATAACTCAAAGATCAAACAGAATGATGCTATCAATCATTTATAAATATTGAACAATGTATGAACAAGTTTTCAAATGGAAATTTACTTCTTTGTTTTCACGTTATACTAATATAGTAAAAAGTTCATTAATAAAATACAATGTTAAAAGTTTTATAATGTCAGGTACTTCACAAACCACAAGTATATGCAAGGATAAGTCCTCTTGCTTCTAAATACTTTCTGTACTTACTAGCCAACAGGCATCATGTAGAAGAAATAAAGTTGCATGGTTATTTTAAATGTGATGAATTAAGTTTAATTAAGTGTACCATAAATAAAATCATATTTTATCAGCTATTAATATCATTAAATATATGGTAAATAACATAGGTAAATAACAGCAATAGTAATTCCAACAAAAGCTTACTGTATGTGTTTTAAAATCTTTCAATGCCATTAACATGTGCCCCCTTAAACTTCCATTTTATATATACATTGGTTTGCCTAGTATAATTAGAATTAAGAAAACACTCTGCTAAAAACTGGGTAGGTGAAACTTTTCTACCATAAATCATTATTTCAAATGTGTCATCACAATTCTCAGTTGGTCAATTAATTAAAATCCAAGTAACAGTAGGTTTTGCTCAACAACTGTTCAGCCTAGCAGTCCAATGAAAGATGGCCACCCCTGTAATCTTAATAATACCTCAAGGCTGTCAGCATGTCAAGGCCTGACCATGAAATCTAACTTGACAGATAACGGAAGTAAGTTATTAATGCAAACCAACCTGTGTTCAGACCATGTTTTAATATTTTATGTGTTCATTTTGTACAATGTTGCATTTTTTTTTCAGTCTGTCTTGTAGCAGTCCTATTTTGAAAATTATTTCTATAGTAATAAGTCTTTGTCTTTAATACTAAGAACTTACTTTATTCCATTTCCTCCAGCCTTCCTCACCCTACCCTGGTATGACAGCAAAAGTTTCTGAAAGTCATTTTATACTTAGTCTTTGGCAGTTCCAACTTCACCCTTTTGAAACAGCCCCTAAGTGATAGTGAAATGCACAAAGGAATGAGAAAGAGAACTCAATTACATCTACCTGCATAGTTGAGCTGCACACCAAGTGACAATAAACAAGCATTCTTAAGTCACAGCATTTCATTGGAAATGGGGCAGAACTTGTGTATTTTAACAACTTTTTAGAACTAGTAACCACTACAGCATTTATTTTACTTTTTAAAAGAAAACCAGAGAAGGTTCATAATTTAAACTAAAGGGTCTTTCATCCTCAAAGACAAAAATCACTTCTGCTTAGCACCTGAGTAATAATGTGGGATGTGGACAGGTGAATTAAGAGGACTGGACTCAAAGATAGTTTGTCTTTGGATGATCTGAAATGTCTGACTCCTTTCTAGCACTGGCATCATTTATTATCCAGCAAATAAAACCTGGGTTTTTGCTCTAAAAACACAGTGGTGGTCCTCAGCTTATGATTTACCAGGTCTACTCTGAAATGCATGACACAGACTGTTACAAAATGGTCTCTCTCATATACAGACACACACTTCTCATCATATTTTAGGTATGACTTAATATCTGGGCCACTAAAACCAGAGAGTTTTGGTTAGTTGCATACATTTTCTCTCTCCTGTGGCATTCAAAACACATTGTACGAGGTACTTTATATCAAATGATATGCATCTGAACATATATGGCAAAGGCATCTCAGATTTTATTGAGTTAGTAACTTGAGCCTCATTTTTCCTCTTAGAAGTTAGTGTTGTTAAGATTAAGAAGCACAGCACCCCAAACACATTTTAGGCATTACTCTACTCTAGATTATATGTGGGTGAAATAAATATGAAAGTTTCTCAAGGAATGTTAGGCTAGCAATTAGATAATTCTTTTTCCTCTAAGGATAGACCATCATTATCCCAAAGTGTGTGTATTTTATAAAACCAACATGTGTGTGCAGACACACACACAAAAATGGTCTTTTTGCTCTGATGGAAATTAGAACATACCAATTTACAAGTCCTAGTTTCTAAATGAACAATTGAGATTTCAATCTATATCACACACATGTTTAACTACAAACAACTAGAAGCGGTATCATGTATGACATACAGAGAGGTTCAGAATATGTAAAGAAGTCAAAACCTTTAATTTTTAAAATTTACCATTCTAATTAGCTGGAACAATACAGTGTAGAAGATAATATTTAGTTAGTTGGCCTACAGATTTACATATGTTCCTTAGAAATATATGTCAGAGTGAGTTCAGATGCTAATTTGGGACACAAGTGGATAAAGTTATGCTTGTCATTCTCAGCATGGATAAGTTAAAAATCTATGGTTGGTAGTTTGGCATAACTGGCAAGTTTGCATTCAAAGAAAACTATTCTGTAGTGATAAGCAGAGAAGAGGTAGGGGAAAAACTAATAAAGGGTCATTTAATGAAAAATTGCTTGAAGAGAAAAGAAGTAACTAGAAATCTAGTAGAACATTATAAAATAACCAACATTGAAAAACAGAGCAAAGTTATTCCAGGGAATCATACAGTGATGAAAAGTTTGGCTTTCCAATTCTCCAGGACTAAATTTATCCTGCCAAACATGTCAGCTTCTAGCCACAAGTGACAATTGAGCCTGAAATATGGTCTGAAACATAGCTAGTCTGAACCGAGATGTATTGTAGGTGTAAAATATCAATTTCAAAGACTAATTATTAAAAACAGAATGTAAAAGACCTCATTTATGTTTTAAATGATTATGTTATGTTAATATTTTGAATAAATTATGTTAAATAAAATGTATTATTACCATCAATTATCAATTTCACCTGTTTCTACTTTTTTTAATGTGGCTACTCGAAAATTTAAATTTACTACATATTTTGCATTATATTTACATTATATTTCTATTGGATATCACTTGTAAGGTTTACGAGGATAAAGTCACAGAATGTGAAAACTGAGAACATACAAATTATGTTGCCCAATGCCTCACAATTGACAAACATAAAATTGGGGCTTTTATGGAGGGATGCTCTGGATAAGCCCAGAATTTAGCAGTGTATTCTCCTAGAGGTAAGAATTTATCAGTCTAGCTTTCCTTTCTTGAGAGTATCAGGAAGGAGAGATAATGACCTGCTTCCACCACCACACTCAAAAGCGCCATCCTTTTGGGCAGTTTCAAAACTCTTTTTACATCATTTGAGATGTAATACAAAAACCTTTTGTCTTGATTTACAGCCATCTATGCAATCACCTTCATGTTCCTCTTGGCCTTAGTGATGGACACTTACCACAAGACATTTTTGTCTTCACTGTGAAAATTGTTATGTCGAAATGAAGGCTTTTAATCCATGTCCTAAGTTATTTAGAAAATGAACAAGTTTTTAAGCCAATTCCTAAGTGTCCATCAAGGAATGAATAGATAAAGAAAATGTACTATATATATATATATACCAAGGGGTATTATTCAGCCATAAAAAGGGTGAAATCTGCTCATGTGCAACAAAACACATGGAACTGGGAATCTTTAAGTTAATGAAATAAGCCAGGAACAAATCAATTAAAAAAAAAAAAAAACTTTAAATTTGTGCTTAAAGCACAAGAAACATTCAGTCATTTTTCACATGAGCTTTCTCAGGAATTTTATGTTCCTTTTTCTTTCCCCTCTCTGATTCTTTATTCCTTCCTATGTACAGCCAAAGGGCTTCTCCTTTCTACAGTCATTTCCATATCTATGGATACATTTTTACATTTTTTTCTGTAGTACAACAACTTTTACTTTTTTTTTTCTTTTTTTTTTTTTGTACCAGGGACTGAACACAGGGCTACTTGACCACTGAGCCCCAGCCCCAGCCCTATTTTGTATTTTATGTAGAGACAGGGTCTCACTGAGTTGCTTTTACCTCACTTTTGCTAAGGCTGGCTTTGAACTCCTGATCCTCTTTCCTCAGCCTCCTGAGTCACTGGGATTACAGGTGTGTGCCACCATGCCCAGCCACAACTTGCACTTTTAATATGTATTGTTATAACCCTCAATTTAAATTTATATTAATGTTCATTTCTAGATTCTTATTTTAGATGATCTAGAGTTGAGTTGATACATTAAATGGAAATCAGAATAAGCTAGAGTTGTTCCCTTGCCCTGAACTCTGAGCATATTATCGTTCAACATGGTTTGAAGCATTTTCCAAAGTAGGCAAATAGAAAGCAATAGGATTTTTAAGAAGTGAGGGACAGTTCTGGACCTAGTCTGTGTCCAGTATGTGAAAGGAAACTCTGGGTAAAACACAGTTAAACAGCTTTGTTTCCTAAAGTGCATCTCAGAAACCTTAATATGCTAACATATAATCTGACCCTTCAAGTTTGCAGAGTTCTCTAAATCTACTTAAACCATGTAAATCCAATTCTCACAGAACATCTTGAGATACTTTATCCACTAGGGCATATTTGGGGAAACCCTAAACTGTATGATTTGTTGTAAGATACTACATATCCGCTTTCACCTTTAATTATTGCTGAGTAACATTGATTATCCTATTTAGTCATTTATCCAATAAACTTTTATTAGTTTGCTAAGGACTGAATTGTCCTTCTCACCACCACTTCTCATAAATTTGTATGTTGAAACCTCAATCTCCAATGTGACTGTATTTGTAGACAGGGTCTTTAAGAAGATAATCAAGGTTAAATGAGGTCACAAATTAGGGCCATAATCTGATAAAATTGATATCAAAGGAAGAAACACCTGACATCTCTCTCTTTTTCCAAAGGTATATAAAGACATAAGAAGAAGGCCATCTACAATTGAGGAAAATAGACCCCACCAGAAATCAACTCTCTCAACATCTGGATCTTGGACCTTCCAGCCTCCAGCATCAGGAGAAGATAAACTTTCGTTGTTGAAGCCATCCAGTCAGTGGTATTTTGTTATAGCAGCCCTTGCAGACAAATTCTAGTTTCTACCATGTTTTAAGAAATGCAAATGGTGAAAAGACAGATACTGTCCTTTCCCATGAGGATTTTGCCATCAACATCAAAGGCAGTGTGGGAAACACTTGCTAACCTTCTGGTGTTAGATTAATCAATTAATTAACTTAGGGTCAGCAGCTCTTGGCCCTACATCCTAACCTCCAACTTAAATTCTCATTACAGGTGATACTCAAGTTATTTGTTATATAAAGCCTTACTTGAATAAATGGTAAATAGGACTTCGTCTCTATCCCATTTTCCGGAAAAACCTGGGAACCTAAGAACCCAAGCCTGAGTCCCTCCACCTTTGTCATGGAGTGTGGAGGGCTACTCCAACTAGGCTATGAAGAATGGCCATTCCATGCGCCCCTGTACAACTGTTCTCCTGGAGTACAAATACAATGCTCTACCTCCATTTTCTCAGCTCTGGTTGCAAAAAGCACACTGTGAGTACCTTCTGTCCCTTGAATCCCTTATTCTTAAGAGCCAATCTGGAGTCAACCCCACTTACCACAACTTATAGAGATAGCCTTCTCTGTCTCACAGATAAGCTTGTGGTGATCAAGTCACACACACAGTCTTTTAAAATTACTCCTTTAAAATTACACAAAAAGAGCAACAGTTTGACTTCTCTCCTGCCATTGCAAAAAAAAACAAAAAAACCCAAAAACAAACAAACAAACAAACAAAAAAAAAAACGGATAACTATCACCGAGACAAATACTCTATTTTTTAAGCAGTCAGTAATTCTGTTCATAAATAAAATTTAAGTAATATAATATTTAAAAATATAAAACATTTAAAAATAATATATAACTTGAACAATTTGGGAAGAACTGATCAGTTATACTATTTATACTACTTTTTCCAAATCATTGCCACACTAGGTCTCAAATCCAAAGTCCTACAAATTGATGCACAGACCCTGACTGTTACACTAGCAATATTACTTGAAGCAAATGAAAGAAATAGGGCCCTCCTTTGTCACAGATCCATCAACAAAATCATTTTATTCAAACATTTGTGCAGGGAAGAGATTTGTGTGTCGGGGATTGTGCATGCACATGCATGCACACACAAAGAATTGTTTTGCAAAAGTATCAACAAACAGAATATACTAATACTAAAACAATTTAATTGTTTAGATGATCTAGTATAGAACTGCTTGTGCAATTTTGAAAAATCTACATACTTGCTCTGAACCTCAGTTTTCTCAACCTCAAAATGCAAGAAAAGATTATTTGAGGTATAAAATATTCCCAAATACCATGACTGAACAAAAAACAATTCCTTGAAACTTAAACTGTAAATCTCTCTTTAAAACCCCATTCTCTCTTATGTTTTACAATTCCAAATTTTAGGTAAATCATGATACACTATGAAAGGAAGCTAGTTCTATTTAAATTTTAATGATTGAAAAACTATCCAGTTATGCTGTGGTTTTTATTTAAATAGCAAGAAGCAGCAAAACAATGGCAATTGCATGCTATTTTCTGTTTAGAAATAGCGATGAGGCCAGTAGTGAGGAAGGAATGAGCCTGAGATCTGTACAAATAAATTCACTATGTGTGCTTGTATGAAAAAAGTTAAATAGTTTTGGCATATCACTGTGGAGGGGCAGATGAGGGTATATGTGTCAAGGAAGATATAATATCAGTTAGATATGGAATATAAATTTCAAGAGATCTATTGTATGGCAGAGTACACAGTTAATGATGATATACTGTACTCTTGAAAAACTTGAAAAGTAGTTGTTACATGCTTTTGCCACAAAAATGATGACCATGAGGAGATGCATTTATTAATTAGGTAGATTTGACCATTTCACTCATATATATACACACAGTACTTTAAGACATTATGCTAGCAGGGCACAATGATGTACACCTGTAATCTCAGCAACCTGGGTGACTGAGGCAGGAGGATCCTAAGTTCAAGGTCAGTCTGGGTAACTTAGCAAGACTCTGCTTCAAAATAAAATTAAAAGGACTGAGGATGTAGCTCAATGGTAGAGCATACCTGGGTTCAATCCTCAGAACCCCCACCCTCTCACAAACAAAGACATCATGTTGTACATGATTATGAGATCAAAATATACAATACTCTCAGTTTAATTAATTAATTAAATATTTTGCCTTGTGATTGAGAACTCAATCACATTGTATTATGGTACCAATAAAGATAGAGTAAAATTATGTCATTCGGGATCTATTTATTGACCTTAATCCCTCTTTTGCTCTGGAAATGCTCAGGACTAAGAGGCCTGAAAGATCTGGCCTTTCTGTTTGGATACCCACCACCTGCACACAACTAGGCCCTGTATACAGGGCTTGAAACAGCTCCAGAGTTCTTCCATGGGTGCAATCCACAGTGAAGAAAAATATGGTTTTTCAGATGAGTGGTAGCTACTAGAAAATCCCACCTAGTTCAGAAATTCCTTATCAATGAGGCAGATGAATTTGTAGATTTTTATGATTATGACATAAGTACAAATGAATCCACTTATTGCAGAAATGTATCTGAGGTAGACGCTGGTCCATGCTGCCTAATTTTCTGTCTCTGATATTGTTACAGGGTCAATTCTGTGGTAAAAAATAGATGACCACCATGAGTTCACAAAGAGGATGAGAAAAAGAATGCTTGACAAAAGTCTATTAGATGTTGATTTTGCCCCCTTGAATGTATTGTCCATGAGGACACTTGACACTCTTTAAACCTAATTATATCCTCAGATTGTCTGAGGTTTTGAAAAACTAAACTACCTGAGTTTAGTTTTCAAAAACTTATGTAAACCTAAGTGAAGGCTCACCTCAAATATCATCTCCATGTTTCCCCAACTTCTAGATTTCACAGATAAGTGATTTTTTTTTTTAATCTTGAGGAATAACATAGGGTTGTCAACTTTTTATTTTGACAAGCAAGAATAAGTTTTAAATTATCATCATCTACTCACCATTATTTCATGAAAGAAATGAAAATTTTAATAACAAGTAAAAATGACAGTATGAACAATGATATTTCTTTAATTAAAAATAAAATTAATTGTATGCAAATATATTTCTTATTTTTCATTTTTGCACAAGCCATTAAAGACTACATTATGGATAGGCATGAGTTTTGGAAACACCGATTTTCAGGACTCATTGATTTACATTATAAAACCTTTCCTCAATCCTTCCCAATCTAGGTCATTTTCTCTTTGTCCATCAACATTTTGTTCACATTAGTTCTATAGAAGAAGCCATCATATTGTATCATGTAGTTGGTCATTTGTGCATGTGGTCTCTAGAAAAGAATGGGGGTTATCTATTTTATCTTCTGACCTCATTACCTAACAATAGATTCTGCATATATTTTCATTAATGATTGAGTGACTGAATAAATTAATGAAGAAATAAAGAAGTGAACAAATGAGACCCAGACATACTTTGACTTAACTCTACAGGTTAGCCTATTTTTTCCTTACTGTGGAGAATGATGAGTAGGGGAGTTTGATATTTACTACCAAGGAAATACATGGCTGAGACATCAAACATGGTCCCCTTTTATAGCTAAATTGTATAATTCTACACACAAACAACACAGAACAATTCAAAGCTTCTGATTCAAACTCTGGGTAACCCAGAGGCCCAATAACTAAGTCTGTGTATTCTGGCATCCTCAAAATCATACCCCATTTCTGCCCATTCTTCAGGTAGTCTTGTGGCAAGTATAATGCAAGGTAACATGGACCAATAAAAAAGGATCACAGTAGAAAAAACAATTGCCTTCTTTCCAGTTATTAGCAGTGTAGATACTGAAGCACAAAACAGTCTCAATTGAGGGGTGGAGTGGGTCATCTATTATTTGTTGTTCTTAAAGATTCCTATTTTTACATAGTTCTATGACTATGGTTTTTGTGAATAAGTTTCTTAACAGGTTGAACTTTCCTTAATTTTATTATTATATTACCACATGCAAATATTCACCTATAAATAGCAGGATTTGCATCCTGAGGAAGCAGCAGAGACATCACAATTAGAAGCAAATTACAGACCAAAAAAATCTAGACCTCTCATTTCTTTCTAAAAGAAATGTAAAAAACAGAAATCTAGACCTAAAAATGTCCCACTGCATTCCAGATCCTTGGAGTTCAAGTGACAATTCTTGGGAATTCTATACTTCAATAATTAAGGGTAAAAACAAACAAAAAGGCAGCAATTCCTTAACATTATGACAATAAATACAAAGCCCCAATTTTTATCCAGTCCACAAGACTGTGGCCTTAGGCCAAAAGACCATGCCTGCTATAGTCTGGGCTTGGTCCCCAACCTGTTATGTTTTAGATATGAAGAATGAGATATTCAAGAAGACTTCTATCAATGATTAGGTATTTGCATAACATTTAGTTTTGGTTACTCATCTATCATCAAGCTGTGTCTACCCAGTGTTTTCTGGATCCTTCAGTGGTGTTGTGGAATTTGATTTTTATCATTTTGCTATTCTACTTCTGCCTCTACCTGTTTAGTTTTGAAGTATCAGTTGCCTGTATTATGGTCCATGTCTAAACACTGCTTTTGGTTACCAAGGGTTGAATGTCAGAAAATATTTAGTTAATGATAACAAGATGCACTATAAACTATTACTAATCAACAATGTGCTGGAACTCTGTTTCTTAATCATCAACTTTGAATTTCATATAAATACAGCAGGATACTTTTGGGCTACTTTGTGCAAATGGCAAGTTGGGCTAAATAACATATTTAAATATTTTATTAATATTATTCTATCATAACTCAAAAGATTCACATCAGGTTGGGGAGATAGCTTGTTTGATCCCCAACACCAAAAAAAAAAAAAAATTCACATCATTTATAACTACGAAGATGGCATAAACAGCTGACAAAATTGTCATAAATCTTAAAGTAAGTATAGTCAGAAAGATGGAATACTGAGGAAAAAAGCAGAACAAAAGAGGATAGCTTGTAAATTATTAACTTCAAAATGAAAAATGTGAATGATTGCTTAATGAAAATTTATATTCAATATGTGACAGAAATAACAAAGGCAAAACAATTTTAGTTACTTTATTTTATCATACAGCAAGTGGCTTAAAAGTTTAGTGTTCTTTATTAGCAGAAACTAATTTTGGCACAAAGTTTTTCAGTTTTTATAGATTTTTTCAGCATAAGAGCACATATTTCAAATACAGGTTAAACATTCCTAATCAAAAAATCTGAAATATGAAATGTTCCAAAATCTGAAACTTTTTGAGTATTAACATGATGCCACAAGCAGAAAATTCCAATCTGACCTCACTCATGTGATCGGTTAAAATCAAAATGAAGCACACTAAAAATATCATTACCTTAAAAATAAAATTACCTTCAGGCTATATGGATAAGGTGTACATGAAACATAAAATTTGTGTTTAGACGGAGGTCCCATCCCCAAGGTATCCCATTATGTATTTGCAAATGTTCCAAAGTCTGAAAAGATCTGAAATCTGCAATATTTCTGATCCTGAGCATTTCAGATAAAGGATACTGAACCCGTATTGTATTTAGTATTAATTGAAAAGAGAATGTAAATCTATCACTTTGAAATTATCACAATAATAGAAGAATTTATTCAAAAATATTTATTCACCATTTATGTATTTTAATCATTTTATGATTTAGGAATAAAATTAATTATATACTTAATATATGCTTAAGTATATACTATGTGCTAAATACTGTGAAGAGAAAAAATAGTGAATTATTTGTTTTTCCAACTCTCTACTGGATATCATCATATGAGATAACATTTTAAAATAATATTCTGATTTCATTTGACCTCTACACTGTGTTATAAATTGAGGATTCAAAGGTGAACATACTGTGATTATGTAGAACCAGAATATCATTGCATTGTCCAGAGCCAAACTCATTATCCCATTCCTTCCATACTGCTCCAATTTTTATTAGCTTTCTGTCTCTATCTAAAATGTGAAGGTCCATCTTGATGCAGCAGCCCCAATAAAAATATCTCTGACCTGTTGATGTAACTTTGGCTTTCTCTACATTTACAAGAACTCTCTCCTCTCACCAGGGTTTTTTCTCCTGCAGGCTTTTGTCCTCCACATTATTCTACAGAGCTCTTCCTTAGCACAGTTTTGACCAAATGTGTTTCTGCTAAAAGACTTTTTCCTTACTGACCACGGAAGAAGGAAGGCCTGAAATCTATAGCATGGCTGTTCAAAGTTCTTGCTGACCTGGACCCAACTTAGTTTTTATTATATTCTCTTTTTGAAAAAGTTTTTAATTAATAATTATTTTATTTTAATTGACAAAACTATGTATCTACATCATTTACAATATGTTTTGAATAAGTTCAAGAGTTATTGTACAGCATCAAGACTATACTAATTAACAATTTCTACTATTTTGAATATTGCTATGAGAATAGATTTTAAGTGTTCTCAACACACACACACACACACACACACACACACACACACACACACAAGCACAAATGCTCAGTAAGTGAGGCAATGTATCTTTTAATTAGCTTGATGGAACCATTCCATTGTTTTCTGATTTTTTCACTTGTCCCTTCATCCTCTTCCTCTGTACCTTTTTCAAAAATTTTATTTTCATGTGGTACTAAGGAGTGAACCCAGTGCCTCACACATGCTAGGCAAGCACTCTACCACTGAGCTAACCCAGCCCTCCTCTGTGCCTGCAGTGGCTTTCCTTTGCTTCTCCTCTTGATGGGAGGTACAAATTCTAGGTCCAGTTCAAATATTGCCACTTTCAAGAGATTTGACCAGAGCACTTCTGTTAGAAATAATGATCACTTCTGTATCTGTACCTCCCCACTCTACATATGATTTTCTAAGAACATGGATCACTTCTATTTTGTATTTTGGGCATTTCTGCATGTGCTTTGTCCATCCTATTATTTTTCAAACAATCTGAAAGTTCTTATTCTGATGCATCTTTGTATTGTCTTCAAAACCAGACATTGTCAGCATTTGATACTTATTGAATGAATTAATAAAAGAATAAACAAATAAGCAAACTAAAAGTGACCTAAGAAGCACAAAGTACAACCACAAAAAATGAAAAAAAAATGAAAAGCAAAAAGCATACACAACATTGTTCAAAATATTTTAATAACTAGTTCCAATGAATGACATTATAAAATAATTTATGCTAAGTACTTGAGCAATTTTCCCAAAGAGATTACTTCTGTATACTGATACTTTCCCCAGTACAATGAAAGGAAATTATCATTTGGATTGTACTAAAAGTTTTTTCCATTCTTCCTTATAACTCCACTTCTCATCATACCGGAAAGGACACTATGGGGACAATTTTATATCATCATTTAGATGGTCTGGTTGACTTGTTGCTCTCCTATATTTCTGGATTTTAGGACTTTTATCAACAGGCACTATAAGTAGCAACTTGCCATTAATCATGGGGATTTTTTAACTGTTAGGCACATTAGAGATGACAAACCAAGATTAAAGATGTATGATGAATGTGGCAAAAAAAAACTTCTCTGCTTAATTTTTCATATTTACCCATCAAAACTTGTACCTCTGGTAATGAATACTTAGGCTTAATTTTTTTTTCTTTTAAGAGAGTAATACATCTTGTGGAATGATATCTGTGAAACAACTTAAGAACTGTTGCCTATAAGGGGGTAGGACATAGAAAATAGTTTCCACAAAGAGAAAAAAGTAGAGACTGTTCAAATCCCAGCTTAGTCCAACCCTTTGGTGCTGGTCAATAAACTTGGTACCAGATATAAACAAAACATTCCATTCAACATTATGTCAACCTTCAGCACAAAGGTCATCCATCACTGTACATTAATGTTCTGAGCACCTGTAAAATCTGATGTGCATTCTTTCAGACCATTTTTTTCAACATTGTGTCTGTCAGAGATACCCCCCACTATATATATGTTATTTATGTTGGGAGTAGCTTTCTAAATGTCACCCAAATGAATTAGCATCATGCTGAGCCTCGGAGTTAAGAGAGTCGCCATGTGCATTTATGTGTTTTCTCTCCCTGAATACTGACACATTTATATCCTTTCCCCGTCTGCTCTGGCTTTGGCAGAGATGCATAGTACAAGCAGTTTATTTTACTATGACATGGTGACAAAATAGAACTTTATTTATGTGAGGCTGGTTAAAAATGCCCTGGCCAAAAAATATGACACCAGTTAAGGAAATCTAATAAAATCTCTTGTAGAAATGGTGTAAAGTATAGAGTTTTATTTGGAACTTAATGAGGTTGGGAACGCATACTATGCCTTACTGTGTCTACCAAATAACATCAGGCTAATGTTGCTAAATGTTTTTTCTAGAAACTAGCTCAATATCTGTTAATTTAATCGGTCACTCCCAGATCCCTAGCATTCACTCGTTCATTCATTTATTTATTATCTTAAAAAAATAGAATAGTTATTATATATCTACTTTTATGGCTGGAGAGGAATTATGTTCATTTTGATACATGAAACCTCAAATAATTTTGAAAATTTTAAAAATCGATACTTAAGAGTTTCTCTAAAGGTCTCAGGAGAATTTATTCAATTAAGGATATTCATCTAAGTTGAAGGACAAAATACAAAACAAAACTAAAATTTAGTCTTGTGAAATGCTGTGTTAAGTATTTTTACCATCTAGTAGTCACTTTTTTAGAGTGACCTAAAGAAATAGCTTCATTTATACATTATGTCATGTGGGTTGATGATGGTGATATAAACAGAATGTAAAACTAATTTAAAAAAGCTAAAATTCTTAGGTACCACCCAAGTTCATTTATGTGTATGCATACAAATAGAAAAAATACTCAGAATTTTTAATTCAAATTTACATTATTTTTCAATAGCACCACACTGAGAGCTAAAATAAAGACTTTTGTCTATTGCCTAGAGCATTTTTGGCCCTGATCTTTGAAATGGCTATCAGAGAAACTTTGTGAGTCATGAAAGAAAATCCATCTCATTATTTTAGAGACACAGGATATTCATCCATAGTCATTATCCCCTTCACTTCCTCTTCTCTCACTTCTTATTTCAATCCTCATTCTGGGGCCATGCTCATGCTAGCAAAGATCCAGAGACTCAGGAAAGGGCACTGAAGACTCTGGGAGACTCTAGGAAGTAAAAGGTGCCTTCTTCAGTATTCACTAGGATGACTAGAGAAGGTTTTCAAACTGATGCTGGCCTTGAAACAGCCTGACTACCATAAGAACCCTGAATTCTGGTCCTGGCTCACTCATTAATGTGTTTTGTGAACCTAGATAAGGAAATCCAACTCTCTGGATTTTAATTTCCTCAGTGATAACATAGGTAGGATGAGAGTGGGGTGGGCTACTACAAGTGATCTCTACAGATCCTTCCTGCTTCCCAGTACAATAACTTTGGGGTTGCTGCCCCAGATTAACATCAAGTCAGAAAGCATCTTTCATCAACCACAACCAAAAGAATATAGAACTCCAAAATATGGGACATTAATTACATTGTCTGAATGAAATTTAACTCTGATTAGAATTTCAAATGCAACTGCTATTAAAAATGGGGCAAGGAAACAATATTTCTAATGAGAAACAAAATGCCTGCTAAATTATTTCTTTTTCAAGGAAATTCATTATGTCCGCTTAACAACTGGTATTAGTATAGACTTCTGGTCAGGTCATGAAGATGGTTTTATTATATAGAACTTGTTCTTATACTCAAAAAACTTAACACCAAAAAAAAAAAAAAAAAAAAAAAAGAAAGAAAGGGAAAAAAAAAACTAATCAATTAACAGAGTAAGGAAATGAACAGAGTGAGGTGAGGATGTGGGAAAAAGGTACACTCACACATTGCTGGTGGGACTGCAAACTGGTGCAACCATTATGGAATGCAGTGTGGAGATTCCTCAGAAAACTTGGAATGGAACCACCATTTAACCCAGCTATCCCACTCCTCAGTTTATACCTAAACGACTTAAAATCAGCATACTACAGTGACTCAGCCACATCAGTGTTTACAGCAGTTCAATTCACAATAGCTAAACTATGGAACCAACCTAGATGCCCTTCAACAGAGGAATGGATAAAGAAACTGTGGTATATATACACAGTGGAATTATTACTCAGCCTTAAAGAAGAATGAAATTATGGCATTTTCAGGTAAATGGATGGAGCTGGAGAATATTATGCTAAGCCAAATAAGCCAATCCCAAAAACTCAAAGTCCAAATGTTTTCTCTGATATGCAGATGCTAATTCACAATAAATGGGTAGGAGCTAGGGAAGAATAGAGATACTTTGAGTTAGACAGAGGGGAGTGAAGGGAGGGAAGAGGGCATGGGGGTAGGAAGGATAGTAGAATGAATTGGACATTATTGCTGCATGTGCATATATGACTGGTGTGATTCTACATTGTGTATGACTAGAAGAATGAGAAGTTGTACTCCATTTATGTATGATGTGTCAGAATGCATTCTGCTATCATGTATAACTAATTAGAACAAATAACAAAACAAAACAACATAAAGAATTTGTTCTTACTATGGTATTTATTTATAGGGAATTTGTGTTTCATTATTTTATACATGCCCCCCACCCCCCACTCCCCCACGCACATACACACATATCTTTCTCTCCAGGTAACTATTCAAAAAGCCTAATTTTTCCATGGGCAGTGGTCAAATATCATTTTGATTAATCTGAACTTATATAACAGAAGACATGGCCAGGTTACATGTTAGAAGGGAATAAAGGAAGAATATCTTTAGAAATTACTTTAAAGGCTTTTTTATAACTCAGTCATTTGGCCTATATATATCATACATACAGTTACTGAGGCTATTTCACCTTGGACATTTCCAGGTGTGTTTTCCCAGACAACCAAACCACCCACAGGCCTAAAACTTTCTCTATTATATCACATCACTTAACCACCTGTTTGTCATACAGCACCAAGAGATAACCATGCCCAAATCCCTGGGTCCTCCAAAGGTGAAAACATTCACTCAGAAATGGACAACTACAGCTCCAACAATATTCAATCCATGTTTTGTCCCATGTAATCAATGTTTTATTATTTCACATAAAAAAGTAAGGTGAAAATAAAATTGTCCCTTGAGGAATCTCCTTACTGTAGGTATGTATTTCATTATGGTTCTGTATGGAATGAATATCAAGCATTAGCTCAGGAGTGTGGTTTCTGATGTCACAGAGATATTAAGTTTTCAATCATTCCTTGTGGAAACTAGCCTTGTCATCAGGGTGTTGAGGCCTTACCCAGACATGGGAGATGGGCATCCTCATCCTAGGAAACATTGGTTCACATATGTGTGTGCAGACATACACATATATCATTAGGCAAAAGAGCCAGAAGGGAGTAAGGTGACTTGCTGGTCAAAAACTTACATGAGACAGTCAAATAAGTGAATCAGAACAGAGTAGATAGAATCAAACCACCCAAAGGGAACCTCCAGAAACAAGCCATGTCCCAAAACTGTATTTAGCAACCACCTGGTAGATTAACATATTTCTTTAGGTTTGTTTGCTTAAACTGTCTTGATTTTGCATATTGATTCCATAAGTTCTTATCCTCACCTTTTAGTTGTCCAGTAATGTTTCTACCATAAACAAGCATGCAATGAAAAACAAAACAAAACAAAACAGTTAAGTGGTTGCTTTGACTCTCAGTTTAAAAATATAAGCAAGACCAATATTTGGCATGAATTTAAGGCCACTTTTGCTTTCAGTAGGTGTTGTTGCCCTAGATTCCTCCAAAGGTACCCCACTCTTTCACAGCACACAGACTGAGGGCAACTGATTCATGGACTCTTCCTCTGCCCTCCCACATCACTCCTCCCTTCTTAAGCCTCCTCTAGTAAATCCCCTGGTGGAGTCAAGGCAAGGGGAGTTGACTGTTTAGATTGCTAGATCCTCAGCCCTTTGTGTCTGATTATACTCATTTAAATTAGAACAGTTTCCTTTCTATTGTACTAAAAATAAACCCTGAGAAACTTATTAAAATAGTCCAATCTCCTGTAATTCCCCACTGACTACTGTTGGAGGATGATGCTTCCCCTGCTTTCACAACCTGAGAAATAAGGTCTTTGAGTCTGAGCATGCTCAGTCTTCGCTTAGTTTCCCAGAGCCTAAAGACTGGTAGAAAGGGTAGGACCTTCACAAAGTCAAAGAAAGGGGGAAGGAAGGGCATCGTCCTAAATCACCACGTGGTCTGAGATATCTATAGAAAAAGATGAAAGAAAGACAGACCATCACAGCTTTTGCTAACTTCACTTTCAGATCTCTGAATTTTCTGAATCTAGATTACATAGTTTAGACCACAATTCCTATCTGTCAGTTCTCATCAAACAGGCTAACACGGAATGGATGTTCCATTACTCATTTAGTAATCAGTTACCAAGAAGTAGCTTGAATGTCTATCTTCTCCTGGAATATTAAGGTAAGAGGAAAAGCTGAACATTGGAGTAAAAGTCATTGAACTTGGAGCCAGAAGATATGAGCTGGAATCTTCCTTCAGTCACTTGCCTATTACAAACTGTACAGAAGATCACCTTAGTTTTGTGATTATTAGATCTCCTATCTATCCAATTAAGACAATACACTCTCTGCTTCTTTGCAAGAATGTTCTGAGCAGAGAATTAGATGAGGTGGGTTTGAAATCCACAAAAGCCTAAGGTAGAAAGGTCCATGGATATATCTTCTTTTTTTAATATATTAGAAAAATTGTAATATAAACCTTTAATCCAAAATATGGCTAAATGTTTATATAACTATGATATATTTTCACTGGCAAATTTGTGTCATCCCTGTTTTTAGTCACAGGAATTCTATTTCTATTCAAGTATCATTTTCATGTAATTAGTTTGAACAGTTAACCCCACATGGATATTTATTTGTGACTGAAAAAGTTAACCAGAATTTCTAGAATAACAATAGAAAACAAGACAATATTGAGAAAATTTTGTTTTCAACTAAGAACTATATTTCTATATGAAGCCAATAGAAAGAGGTGGAGAGAATGATGAGGTAGAAAGAATAGGTAGATGAAGAAAATACTAAATTCCAGTGCTTTTAAAATCACAATAAGAGTCATACTTAATAATTCTTTATATTTCTCAAGTGCTCTTATCATATGAATTTTCAATTTTATCCTGTAGTCTCTGTTTAAGTGCCGTCCTCCTGCCATCTTTTTTCTTTTGATGTTTTTTTCTCCTTGCCCCAAGCTTCCACCTCAGTCCTTTCCTTCCTTCTATACTCAGACTCACTTTTCCCAAGGATGGCCTTACCATTATTCCCTAATTTCTTCTCTGGCCTGCACCTTTACAGAAAACCCCTCTCAAGTGAGAAATGTACAGCTGTGAAGTGCAGTTATATGCGCAACCCTGCTCAGCAGCACCAAACACAGTTATAGCCAAAACAAGCAAGAAAGACTGTGGGAACACCTATCTAAACAGACATGATGAGTCTGTTCTTCAGACTCATTAGATGTAACTCTAATGAGCCATGCTCATTAGATGTTACTCTTGCTTTTTGCCAACAACCAGAAAAGGGGAAGTTTGCACAATATGGAGCACAACAACCTAATTGCTTATATGAAATTCTGACATCATAATGCTGTTGCCATGTTAAGAGAACTAGGCATCTTCAGCTTTAGCAAATGTCCCCAGGAGTTTTTGATAAAGGATATCTAAGCACCACACTTTAAGAAACATTGCTCTGAGACTTGCTAAGAAAGTGATCACTATTATACAGGACTTGAAAGATCTTATAAAAGAGCATGGATCCAAGAGTGACATCACTTTTGTTCCCTTACTGGTATTGGGTCTCTTATGTCCCTAGCCTCAGTCTTGTCACCCTAACTCTGGGGACATTCCCTTTCCCACCATCCATGTTCCACTGCTGGTGAGGAGTGGCTGGCAGCTGGGCTCTCCAAAGCTCTGATGTATTTTGGGAGGAGCAAAGGAAATATAGAACCTTCCAGAGTTATTAATCATTGTCTTACAAATGACTCTTGCACATGAATGCTGCATCAGATATAAATGACACACCCACACCATCCCCTCTCTAGCACTGGGGAGGTCAGGTGTATTCCCTGAACCCTGACTCTAAACTCTTTGGATCTAGCAGGAGCTTGAGCACTGGTGAGACCACCTCCAGGACAGACATGGTCCACCCACTTGCATGTCTTAAAGCAAAATTTCTCATAAAAACAATGATGAGAGGGAAATTAAAGCACCAGGCCAGGCTATGAGCCATTTTGGCTCCTGGAAGTATTACAACTCCATCTCCACTGTCCCAGTCTGAGTTCCCCTCATAGCTTCTCTGGACAATGGTGACAGCTTCCAAAGTGGCTCACTGTCTTTATTCTCTCCTACCTCTCATCCATTTCGCTAGTCTGCTGCCAAAACATTTTCCTAACATATTAATTATTAATTATTGTTAATATCCCTGTTTCTATCTACTAGGCTTCATGCTATTCATTAACATAATGATTTTAAAGCAAACAGTATCACATTTAAATCTATTGCAGAAGTGTCTAAAAACACCTAGAAAAGGAAGGAAATTATTCTCCAATTTGATTAGAGATAATAAAATGCTATACAACTAACCAACTTTTCTTACCTCAAAGGATAATGGTCTCTTTTAGGGGTTAGACATACCAAACTCAATGAAATCAATTTATAATGTCAATATTTTACTTGATTCTAGAATTAGAAGTAGAGGTAGAAAGTTCTCAGTCAGAACTTTTCCTTTTGATGGTAGGGTAGAACTGTTAATATGAAGAGTAGTAATTTTAGCTTTTGGCAAGAAAGTTATTGTGAGACTTCAGTTGGCAGTTTTTGAGTTTTTATTTTATTATACCATATTTTTTGCTACACTAAAGAGGTTGAAATAAAGTCAAAACGTTCCAGAAATATTTTCCACTTTCTTTTGGTTACAAAATAGCCCCCCTTTCCACAGAAGCTTAATACATATCCCCCCATAGTATATTAAAGAGATAAAAGAAACGATAAGTGAAAAAGCCATTAAGCTTATTTTATTTTTAAATATCCCTCCTTTCCTGTTTTATTCCCCAAAGTCACACAAAAACACTGCTTAAGTCATGTGAACAGAGGATATAAAATGTCCCTCCCCAGATTATAGTGATTCAGAACAGTATGTCAGAAATAAAGGTATTTACGGCCGACAGAGTAATGGTAAATTTATATTTTAAAATAATTGATCATTCATGTAGGGATTATAATTGCTCTATCTACCTTCATCACAAAGAGATACAAACCATGGATGGGGTTGGGATCAAAACAGACAAGTCAACATAAGGCCATTCTACCCTTATTCAGAGTCAGGCCAGGCCTGCTCTAACTTCACAAGCCTGCTTTGAAGAATGTCAGGAGCATCCAGGTAACCCCTCATTGCCTGTACAATCCCAAGGATTCATAACTAGAACACTGTATTTTTGATTTTGAAGAAAGTTGCTAACTGAAGTAGAAGATGCTGCAAAGGCTTAGGGAAGAACGGCATCTCCTGTCTATGACTTTGCTGCTTTCACTGTTCCACAAGGTTCTTCTCCATATGTCCTTTGAAACCTCTTTTCAAAACTGCATTTATGCTATATTTGTAAGGATTATTTAATGCCTTCCTTTTCCAAGACTTCTTATGCATACATATAATTTTCTAGTCTGAATCCATGAAAAACCAAGATGAGTAAACATATTTTAATGAATACAGTTTTATTATTTTCTAATAAATACTAGTTATCATGGACTGGAATCAAATACCAATAAAATATTTCCAAGTCTATTCAACCTCATTTGTGAATCAATAACTTGTTTATAATATTGAATGTAAGTAAATGCAGATGAAATGTCTGGCAACATTTCTATCCAGGGGGTTACTCATTTTTCTCCATATTTGTGTTATTTTGTTTGCTCAGTAAACCCTTTCTTTATGGACTCAGAATGGCATGTCTCTCATTTATGTTCACAAAATCTTAATTAATGTGGTGCACAGAACCATTCTGTTGGTGAGAGCCATCACAGAGTGCCTCCTCCAAGTGCTAATCTCAAGGGTGGAATGGTCAAGCCCTGTATCAGGAAAGGCTTTGTAGCAACAATAGAGAGCTGGTTTTTGGTTTGCAGCCTTTGAACAAGTTACTTACATTCGTGGGAAGCAGTTTCCTCAGCTATAAAACAGGAAAAATAATCCTGGGAATAACACACTAATGTGAGTAAAGCTCTTAAAGATCCTCTTGTGAGAAGTGCAGTAAAAGGACAAAGTATCATTACTGGTAGCCTGTCAACACTCAAATAATACATTTAGGAATTAAGCAAAAATGACTATAAAGATAAGTAGAATTGGTTCCTGCAGTAAAATCACATAATTTTGGTCACTGTGATAACCCAGAACTATAATTTAGTTATAATTTATCTTCGTAAGATAAACTGTACAACTAAATAGAAGATGAACTGTCCAATGTGAACATATCTATTCAGTTTTATTAAATCAGAATTATAAACTTGCTCTTGATTAGGGAGGATAATTTTTTATCCAATATTTCTTGGAGTAAGCTTGAGTAGAAATATTTTATTTCTGGGTTTATTATCTTCTCTCTCATCCCAATAGATGGTCATTAAGTTATGACTAATAAATTAAAAAATTTAGTTCAATTTAGTTCTGACTTATTAGTTTATTTTTCATATGCATGTAGATTTTTATATAAACAGACTTTTAAAATTACTGAAGGAATGGTTCTACTTGTGTTCTGATTTTTGTCTTCCAATTATCTACTTCATGCTCAGTTTTAAAAGTTTGTGGTTATTCAAAAGACATAGACCCATTGCTTAGTATATGTGCTAATTTTATTCTTTTCATAAATATCTGTTAGCTTTGCTTCCCTTCTGGAATCTCCAGAATTGACCAAACTGAAGACAAATTAAAATCTCTCCCTTTTGATCCTGATCTGTAGAATAGAGTTATGCTCTAATCAAAGGGCATCATATTTCCTATCATAATCACCATGACTTTTCATGTAAACATAAAAAATTTGCAATTCCACAGTTAATGTCCATCTTTCCCACTCCATTAAATTTAGTCTCTGACTATGGTTTTTGTTTTATTAATGGTTCCTCTTAATGAGATCAGAAAACTGTGGTCATGAAGTTTTTGATAGCTTAAGATTAAAACTGTTGTTATTTTTAAGAATTTTCCATAATCATTTAAATTTCTCAACTTTTAACAAAAGACTAAGATCTCATGAGATACACATATTCACAGAGAATTCTATAATTCCTAACATTCCTTCAATAGTCTCGTTTTGTTTTCAGCATATAAACATATACAAACTATATATAGACGTACTTTCCAGATAAGAGCTATAGCATTCCTATTTGTTCCTGCTAGAAATAAAAGTAGAATACTCTGGAGCAAGTCCAATATTTCTTTGAGTAAGCTTGAGTAGAAATATTTTATTTCTGGGTTTATTATCTTCTCTCTCATCCCAATAGATGGTCATTAAGTTATGACTAATAAATTAAAAAATAGATTGTAATCCATAAGAGAGCTCTACCCATCTGATGACAATTTGTGAGTGTGTTTTAGGTCTGAGATAAGAATTACCTAAAACATACAAAAGTGAAGGCTGGTAGATAATGGAGATTCACAAGCATCATCTGCCTGGGTATCACGGCCACAGTCATGACCAACAGCTGACCCTCCATTTTCAAGGTAGCTTCTCTATTCTTCTGACTCATTTGCTACCCGCAAATAAATATTTCAAGAAAGTGTCCAAAAAAATGTGTGTGTTAGAGGGAACTTCCCATCAACATAGTGATCTGTACTTCACATACACCCCAACAACTTCCCACCATTCGATGCATAGAGGAAGGAACTTTAAGCACCATGGAGGTAAATTAGATTAAATACAAGAGTTGATCAATGGAGTTTGCTCTTTTACTCAAATCAGATACCTCAAAGAAGAGCCCTTGCATGTTCTGAAGTAGATTCAGAACATTCTGACCAAATGTCCCAAATGATCAAGGGACTAGTGTCAAGATTTTGTCATTTACTGAAGAATGTCCCTGCTTTCCTCATAGGAAAAGTCTCTGCTTCTATTTTGCTCTATGCATTAGTTTTGTACCTCCCAGCTTAATAGGTTATGCTCCTCAACATTCAAAATAACTGTCATTTGCCCTGAAAAAGAGTTTCATGAACCGACAATTTAAAGAAAAGTTAGCAAACCATGGCAACAGAATAATTTCTTCTAATGAAATTCTAAAATTCTAGAAACAAATGTTTCTACAAGGAGCCTTTCTGGTTGTGGGTTGGAGGGACCAGAACTTTATCCCTTGACTTCCTCCTTTCTTGACACCTCCTTCAGCAGCTCCTGAAGGAACTCCACAGTGAATGAAAATCCTCTAAATTAGACAGCAAGAAGAAACTTCCATGTGAATTTTTATTTTCCTAAATAATTAACTCCTTAGCTCAATCAAAATACAATGGTCATCAAAATGTGCCTGCCAGCACCTCAAATCTTATTTTTCCTCCTTTTGAGTGGTAGATTCATTTTAGAATGAAACCACAAGCTTCATGGGTTATTGATCTATCTAAGTCACAATTAACTAGAGATCAGTAGCATTTTTATTCTTTGTAATTCCACAGCCCTGGACTATATAGAATGGCAGAAAAATAGATTTTTCTCCTTTGTGTTTGTGGTTCTCCCACATTCCCATAAATGAATATTTTCTTCTTTGGTCTTTACAAATGTCCCTATTTACATGATAAACCTCAGGAGGGCAGGAATCTTGTCTATGTTAGTAATCAGTACACAGCATCATGGGACCGTCCTAAACATACACTAGCACTTCATAACTATTGCTGGATAGAGTCAGTAAGAAAGAACTTCATTTGAAATATATGTAATTATTTGATCTGAAAATAATGAGGTTGTTGTACCTACAAACTATGCATTACTTCTCCTCACACACAGAGGGACTACTAAGCAGATGATGCTTTTTACTAACCAAGCACTCAGCTTTGCTTATAAAAGTTACCTCATACTATTATTGTTGTGTCTCTATGCCTTTTAAAAGGATGTAACAATGATGTACGAATTAAATGTAAATAGTATCCAGCAATGACAAATATGCAGTGAGTGGTACTAGAGGAATAAGTGTGAGGATTGACAGTCATCATCTCTGCCCTTGTGGAGCCTGCAGTAGGGGCAAGGAAGACAGCATTGTACAATAGAAAGAAAGAGAGAGAGAGAGTGAGAAAGAGAGAGAGAAAGAAATACAGTTCTCAATAACATATGGCAGGACAAAGACTTCCCTCAAATGGTCACTCAAACAATTACATAAATGTAAAGACATTTGCTATAAGCACCTTGAGGTGAAAGCTCTCACTTAAAGAAGAAGACTGGGGCCTCTCTCTAAACTGAAAATGGAAAGATATAAGCAGTTAAGAAGCAAAGCAAGAAGGGAAGAGTATGCTTAATCAAGTGAGTGGCATGTACACCAGCACTCTTGGCAAACATCATGACCCAAGAGAAGACCAGAGAGAAACAATTCTTAATTTGAGGTAAAGTGAAAATGTTTCTGAAGGCAAAAGGAAGTCCAGCAAACTCTAATATCACTTCTTCTGTTATTAGTCCATATGCAACTGTATTCTTTTCCCTCGGAGTCCTTTCTTTTTTTGTTATTATTATTATCATTATTATTACAGTGCTGGGGATTGATTCCAGGGCCTCATGAATGACCTTACAGCCCTTTCCCCCTGGACCGAAAGCAGAGCTAAGGCTCTGGTCTGAGAGTGGGAGGTCCCGCTGATTGACATGCAGTCACTGGTGAGTCACAGTCAGTCATCCTGACAAGACCAGGTTATTATTACATGTAGTGGAGCAGTGAATTCAATGGTTAGAAACGGAATGGAGAGAGCCTGAGAAAGGCGGTGAGGCGGCCTTGAGGAAAGCCACCTCCATGGAACAGGAAGTCTTTTCTCTTTTCAGTGCATCATCCATCATGCTGGGGGAAACGGCAGGAACATAACCTACTACTTCTTAATAGGCTTCTGCACAGAGAGTGGCTTTGAAGCAGCAGCTGCCCACAGTAAATTTCACTGACCCTTAGAGCCTTTCTCCAAGTTTTCCAACTGTTTTGTCTCCTGAGCTGTAGCTCAGTGTTGGGTCCAAGTTACAGCACCTGACTAAACTAAGAAGACTGCCTGGTATGAGAATGGAAAGTGTTCGGTGATGTTGTCTTTTCTGAGCTACCCCAACAGTGAGACATGATGCCATTCCATCTGGCCATAAAGTGTATTCTTTCCCAGGGAGAAGAAGCCCAGCAAGGGATTTGTATTTTAAGGTCTGGTATTTTACTGTACACATATCAAAGAAAATACAATGAAATATAGCCTGATCCCAAGATAATGTAGCCAAGGGGTCGGGTCTTCTCAATAAAGCAGAATTAATAATTCTTATAAGACCAAAGGTCTTTGGAGTTCATTCAGGGTTTCGTTTTTTAATTGTGAAGTTTCACAGACATTAAAAAAATCAAAGAATGATGTCAGAAATAAGTCATGTAGAAACAATATATCTGAATATTCATCTTTTTTGTCTTCTAACTTATAACAATTCCAATTAAATCAGGATATATGATACTCATGAATAAAGCAGACACAAATTAAAAAAAACAAATAATTATGTTGACTTTGATGACCTAGGTTCTAGACCCTCTGCTGAAAGCTTGTATGCTGAGCTGCTTGTCCTGGAGCAGAGGTAGATTTGCTTGGCTCTTCTAGTCTATCTTAGAGCCTGAGCCCTGTGGGATGTGGAAGACCTTTATGAAACAAGAGACTATAGACTATAGACTACAGTCTACCAGAGACATGGAGGCCTGAAATCACACTGTGGGTTTTATTTCTCTAAGCTGAGTATTAAGAGCCCTTTAGACTCCCAGTTTTATTCTTTAGTTCTTCCATCCCAATCAGGGCATAAAGGCAGGAGCGTTTTAGAGGCACAAGTTTTGTGAGTCATGCTCTCATGGGTAAAATGCCTCTCAGTGTGCTGTTGGTCTCAGGGAAGGGAAATGCAAAGCAGGGCTGGGGTGACTTCAGATTCCTCTGTCTCTGATTACCTTGGACAAAGAGTCAATAAAATCTTATAAAGTTGTTGCAATTTGACTTTTTACCTAATGAAGTCATCTCCTTTGGATTCTAACTTTGTAAGGATTGTGTTGACTAATGATTATCACAATGAATATGGGTTAAATAAAGATCACAGAGTAGGCACTTCTCATACTTCTCTCCTGAGGTCTGGAACCCTCTGCTGGTTCAGGATGGTAGGCCCAGAATAGTTGCTCAAGAAACAATGACTGATGTAATGGTGATTGAATGGGTGAGCCAGTGAACATAATTCACTTACATATGTACATGAAAGTTGTTGATTCACTGTCAAGTCACGCATGTACATACCTTTAGATCAACTTCAAAGTAAAGGAAATATGCAACTAATTTTATATTTTAATTGCTAGTATAATAAACCCAACTAATTATGAACTACTATGAACCAATAACTAGAAGGAAATAAACCAATAATTACCAGTATGACTAAAGAATAGGATTACTAATTAGCACTCTATCCCCAGATGCTAAGTGAAAAGGAAAATAAGAAGCCAGTTTAGGGCGAAGAAAGAACCAGATGGACACAGATCCTAAGCAGTAAGTTCTAAGATTTAAGACAGTTCTTCCCATGCTTACATGGGTTGAACAACTTGAAATTGCTGTTTTTGTTCCATTTCTCAACAGTCTTCAGTTTCATATGAGTGAATCTAATGTTTTTATTTAGGTATTCTTGGGCTGACCTAAAAAGAAAGTTAAGAAATTATACCTAACCTATATATTACTAGCATTTCACTCTTCAAAGGACTCTTAAGTAAATTTTTAAAAAAATTTCAGCATCTTTACATTTATGTCTGTTTATGTATTCATTTTGTACATTTAAATATCCATGCATTGAATGTATTCAATTGGCTCATGCCCATAAAGACTCAAATACTTCTTAGCAGAATAAATATGCATCTCTATTTAAAAAGTTAAGATTTTTAAAGTTCAGTTGTATATGTAAGCTCACAGTGATGCAAACTGAAGTCAACTAAGTGCCTTCAGCATTTCCCCATTAGTACAGAAGTGGCAATACCAGGCTTCTGGATAATTATTTCTACTTTCCTTCTCAAAGTACAAGTCTTGTTTAGAAAAGGAAGATCCTGAGTCTCAGACTATTGAAAAAGTAAAGAAATACTGGCTGTGATCATTGTGCTAAAAAAAGGATGCACAGGGGCTGGGGTTGTAGCTCAGTGGTAGAGTGCTTGCCTCATACCTGTGATGCACTGAGTTCGATCCTCAGCACCACATAAAAATAAGTGAATAAAATAAAGGCATTGTGTCCATCTATAACCAAAAATCTTTTTTAAAAAAAGAGGATGCACGTAAACAGGGATATTGAAGATTATTTTTTAATTTTTTGTGTGTGAGTTTGAATGTATATATGTATATACTTATATCCCATATTTTAATATATATAATATCATCAAACACCAAGAGTGTATAAGTACTATGCTGTTAACAGGGAGAATACAAAAATAATTAAGACAATGGTCCTATCCTTCATGGATCATAAATTCCTGCCATAAAGAGAAAAGTAAACACAACAAACAATAAAATAAGGCAAAGGTTAACAGATCAAGAAAAAGAACAAAGAAAGTGAAAATTCACTAGGTTTGCAAGGCAAGGTAGTGTAATCAATGATGGCTTTATGGAGAAGTGGCATTTGACTAGTATCCTGGTAGTTCATGATTAGAGAAGGGGATTTAGAGAGCTGAAAGAAAAAGGAACATGAGAAAAAATAAAAGAGAGGACTATAGGGCAGAGCAAGATCAGAGAAATCCAAAACTGCTTGAGGTATATGGAGGTATAGAGGATGGCATGAAAGAAAGGTAGAAGAAAAAAGGGAGAGAGTTTATTCTGTTCACAACAGAAAAGCAACAATTGGAACTACATTTAAGGAAGAAAAATCTATCAGCCATATGTAAGCTAGGTGGAGAGTGTCAGGAAGCAGAAAGGCTGGGAGTGGTACATGTGGGGGTAGGGTGGCAAGGTGGGAGATGAATTACAGTGCCAGAAACATGGAGGAGGAGAAAAGTCTTGAGGGGTGCAGGGATGTAAGCATGGAACTGAGCAAATGGATGTGAAAAACAGCAGGCTGCTCAATGGGATGGGTGACAAGTCAAATGTGGAATAAGGGAGGCATAAGGTGAAAAAAATGCCAAAATTTCAGGGCAGGATGACTAAGTAGTTCCATAAACCAGAATAGGGATGAGATGAGTTTATTGTGTTAGAGAGACTGATGTGAAGGAGTTTTGCAGAGGTAAGACAGATTTAGGTTCAGAAGAGCGATCAGGGCTCATTTGGAGTCTACCTCCTATAGTTGAAAATAAGCAGTTTATTGATTCATAAATATTGTATAATTAACAAAAGGCAAAGTTTTCTCTAGAAGAATCAAAGTGTAATAAATTATAATAGTTAAATGAATATAATTAGATTGTAAAGTGAATTTTTAAAGATCTAAGGAAAGAAAGTGAATAGAGAAATGAGCTGCAACTCACAAGAAAAAAAAGGAGAAAGAAAATAAAACAAAATAATTCCTTCAAAGGATGAAGGCTGGAAACCTAATTGGGGCAGAAGGAGAATAAAGTAAAGCAAATTCAATTTTCAACTCAAAACTTTAACAGTTAAATGTTGTACTAAAATAAGAAGTTGTCTAAGAATGGGTAAGACTATTTGGGACAGCTCTATTCGTTTTAGAGTCTAAGGCAACATACAAGGAAAAAGAAAGAATAACATTTTAATATGAGGATTTGACAAACTCCAGAAGAACTGAGTGGAAGTGAAATAAAAGGATACTGGGATAGGTTCACCAGAAATATGTGTTTGAGAGATAGAAGGAGATTTGTTTTTCTAGTGTTACATAAACTAATAACCAGTATTTAAGGTTTACTGACTCTTGATAATCCCAACTTCTAGAATGTCTTAGATGTTAACAGACGTGCTCTGGCATTGTTTCCACACATAGTTGGTGACTGCCTTTTCTTGTTAGAAAAATGAGTCACACTTTCTCTTAAATATCCTCTCTACTCCTCCCTTTTTATTAGTAAGATTCTGAAAAGGTGGTACATACAGAGACGTTCATTTTGACAACTCTTCTAGAGTTGAGTGCCTGCCTTTAAAAAAAATTAAAAAGTAGTCATGTTATTTCTTTTTTCCTAACCAGGTAATTTTCAGGTAGCTGCCAAATATTCTGAAAGCTTATATTTTTTTGGGTCTCCAAATACTTTGCTATGAAAACTTACATGCCATAGAAAATTGGGTCATTTTAAAGTCAAATTTTGCAAGAATATAAATAGACTATAATAGCTGCATAAAACGTAAATTGAAGGGAGCTACAGTAGCTTTGCTATGTGATACACAAAAAGGAATACAGTATGCATATCTCCCTGTCACTTAGTATCATCATAGGTTGTGCAGGTTAAAAGGGATGTAACTCTCTGTACAGTGAGCAAATTGGGAATATATGGAAAGGCACAGGCTGCTCTGAAGTGTGCTTAAATGTATACCAGTCTCTGCACAGATTTAACAAAGGCTTTATTTTTGTTTGTTTTGCCAATAACCTATGAAATCTTTACCTATGATAATTACTATACCATGGTAAGTTACAAATAGGAACCTGGAGATTTTTTGAGCCAAAAAGTGCTCTCTCTATACACACACATACACACACACACACACAAACACAAACACACACACACAAACACACACATACACGTATATAGAATATAGATAGATATCTCATGTAACCAATAAAATAAGTTGAAGAACAGCATCTTGAACTTGAACAGCTTAATTCTCAATGTGGAGTTTGAACACATAATACAAAAACCCAAGTAATAAATAAAAGACAATAAAACTTGGACTTAGAGTGAGAAAGAAGAGATAATAATAGTGTCTGCCATTTTAGCTAGGACATGATCAAGCTGGGTCCTCTGACTCTTTGACCCATGAATGATGCAATGATGATGATGAGGTTATTATGAGGATGATTACTGTCATTTTTAAAGCACTTGCTAGACATATATTATCCCATTTAATCCTCATAACAATCCTATATGGAAAATACTTTAATTATCCCCATTTCGCAGATGAGGAAATCGATGCTTTCTGGAACTCCTGACAGGATATAGAAGGTTAGGCAGAAGAAAAAAGACACATATAAAGATTTGACTGATGGTATCAAAGAAGAAACACTTACAAAAGAAAGATGCCAGAGAATGAGGAAGCATGGTAGAATATCAAAATTTACACTGCAATTAAATAGTCATTGGAAATTCAATATAAATAAGAAAAAATGTAAGAGATAATTTTTCTTCCAACAGGCTGTCCTCCATCTAGAAAATTAAGTCAAAGAAGTTGGCTTTTTTTTTTTTTTTTTTTTACATATTTGCATTGTTTGTAAAGATAATCTTGTTTAATAAAAGCACAAATTTAAAAGAGTACATGCTGGGGCTGTGGTTGTAGCTCAGTGCTAGAGTGCTTGCCTAGCATGTGTGAAGCACTGTGTTTGATCCTCAGCACCACATACAAATAAAGAAATAAAATGAAGATATTGTGTCCATGTACAACTAAAAACTTTTTTTCAAAAAAGTACATGTATTAAAGTTTTACAAACTCAGTTGGTAAAATATTTGGCTGAGGAAGCACATAGAAAAAGCTTGGTGGTTCGGCTATTTTCCAAATAATCTTGTTTTATCTGAGGCATACATGTATCAGTGCCCAAATCCTGAGGTGACCCAGACAGACAACACCAAGTGATTGTTACTCCCAGCAGGTGCTAAATGGGAAACGACCTGAGGGCTATGGTTGATATCAGTGAGGTGACCAAGCAACATTCACAGGAGGAAAAATCAAAGTTAATGACACACTGCAGAAATAGAGTCACAGGAAGAAACAAACCAAAAATGAGAGTTGCAGAGAAAACATCTGTAAGCAGTGCTACTGTTGGGGGAGGCAAATTCTCAAGCAGTCCCTCGCCAGGCAGTGTCAATGTAAACTAACACCTCAGCCTTGGGAATTTTTGCTCCAGATCAAAAGGACAGCAGCAATGCCATCTGCTGTTTGCTTAGAAAAATGGTAACAGCAGATGTTTTCATGTGCTGACCTGCCATCCCTTGACTAAGAGGCCACTTGAAAAATAATCATGAAACAGCACAGGAGAAACATCTGCACAATGTACAACAGACCACCAATCATGCAGCATAGGAGAGAAGGAACATGCAATGAGCCCATGAAATAACTGTAGGCAGGTCCCCAACAAGTGGTGGAGGTTCCTCACATGTGCATGTCCTATGAGAACATATAAAGTTGAGATCAATACTGGCCACGGGGTGGTCAAAATGCTCCCCATGGACCTGAGTAAATTCAGTAAACAAACACTAACTTATTTCAAATATCCCCAAAGATTCAGAGTTACATATTCACTTCTGTTTTCTCTTTGTTGTTGTCTATGATATCATTTGATTTTTGTTTAACCTATATTTTAGGCATCACTGGAATTAAATGATTAGTGGTCCCTGAAAAACAGGTCATGGCTTTTAGATGAAAAAATTCAAATGCAAAGTGTCTGTGCAATAGGATATCAGGATACAGTGAGAGAATTTGCATCTCATCTCTCCTGATACCCTGAACTTCAAGAGGACCTCATACCCACAGCAAGGCTAATTCAAGTCAGGGCTCTTAGAAATGCTGAGTCACTTGTCAGCCGCCAGGTGGGACAGCAAAAACTCTGCCTCAGAAGGAACCAAGTTTCATTTCATTTAGGATTTGCACCTGAGGCATGCTTCCCTTTCTTTTGTGGCCACACCTGCCAGCCTATGCAAGTTCATCCTCTTGCTTTGAGAGACCTGCATGCAAAATGCTACTGATCTTTTTGCCACCTTATTGGCTACAAGTCTGAATGCCCCATTTCCCATCAGCTAGTCATCACCTCAGCCTCAGGCTCTCAAATGATCTCACTTGTACCTGGGAATAAATGTTATTTGGGAAATACATAATCCTTCCAAATTATGTTTTCCCACTTGCACATGGAAAAGTTAACATGATCTATATTTCCTCTTCAACATGTACAACTTTAGGATTTTGCTTTCAAACACTATCAAAGCACAAATAGTTAAATTCACTTAACTATTTGTTTTATCCTCTTATATTTCTCTGATCAAATGATCTGTTGCCCAATCTGTCTTCAATAGTTTTGGTTTTGGTTTTGGTTTTGTAATTGGAAGGGTATTGACTCATTTTGAAATAAACACTTCCTTTTCCTTCCTGTTCTAAAGAAGGTGTCCTCTACTGACCAGAGATGAGAATTCTGTCTCACTTTTTTGCTTAGCAGACCCACCAGCTCACAGTAAATGCTTCCATGTTTGAAAAAATAAAAAGAGTTTTCAGGAAAGGTCTTACCGAAAATGCCTGTTACATCATCACACAACCATTAGAAATAATGAGGAATCTCCCTAAAAATGAAACACAAACCTTGTGGGTACCTTGAATTCTGGCACGGCTGCCCCCACCTCCTCCAAAACTCTCAGGGAAGCAGAATGGTTGGTGATACCTCCTATCTTTTGTGGCAAGACAACCATGGGAAGAAAATATCATAACCTAATAATTTTCTTTCTGTTCTAACACAAGTGGGGGTCTTGTAATAAAGTTTATTTTCTTAGATCCTATCAATTATATAACATAGTCTATGATACTATTCATTCATATACCACACATTATTATCAAAAAGAGACAGAACTAACATAACACTTTATCTTTGAAACTAAAGAAGATTTTTCTCTCCTTTAATGTTGTGGTCTTTTAAAGAAAAATATACCATTATCTTCTCTCTTTGGCACTTTAGGAATATCTCTTTTGGATATGCCCTCAGAGCTTTTCTTTCCCTTCCGCCCCCACGTTTTCTCTCTCTTTCCTTCCCCTAGCCCTTACCTTCCTTCTTTCTTCCCTCCTTTCTTTTCATACACTCTTCAATGATCACAAAGTTTTTCTTTTGAGAATTAATTTGAACTTTTTAAATATCAAAATATCACTTGGAGAAAACCACTGGCAATCAAACATGATCACAATGTACACCATTTGGTTAAAATCAAGATATGAGTATAAGATGCTATATAAGTGATTAGTTGTTTGCTTCAGTGACTCAACTTAGCTCTAGGGGTAAAACAAAAATATTTTGTGCAGTGGTATAACTGCTGCAAAAATTCTAGGATGGTAATTATGATAGATAATACTTTATATTTCATGTCTATTTTATGATGACACTCATTCCTCAGAGTATAAAATCTAATATAATGTAAAACTGAAAAATATAATACCCACAGATGTTTAGTGTGCTCTAGGATATCACAATTTAATTGATTCAGAAGGCTAAATTTTATATGTTGTATTTCCTATTTCCTATTTAGATTTGGTTATTCTCAAAGTACATTGGAAGAGAATGTCCTTTCCTATAAGAGTCAGATAATCTCAGTGCCTAAGAAATTCATCGACCATAAATCTAGCACATTGCCAAAACAGTGCATTGTTAGCTAACTTACTGTGGTCACAGATATCCAGTGACTATTTTTAGTCCTTAAAATTAGGTTATTTATTCTAAGAAAACAATATGCTGTCACATATCACTTAGTTGGTGCTGCGCAAAACAAGTATTTGCCAAGTATTGGTTCATCAAGGTACTCTAACAAAGTAGAATATAGGATCTTTACCGTCCAAACTTATTGTTACTACACTGAAAAACAACTCAGCCAAAAGTATCAGTAAAAAATTGATATAATACATTATAAAGTGATCTAAACAACCAGCTGAGGGAGTATTTTAAAAAATTTGTTACACTGTCTAAAGTAAAAATCTTTTTAATGGGCTAAATAAATAATGGACATGGAGAAAACTCCATACCCTCAAAACTCAATACATAAATTAAATGTGGTGCTCTTGTCTCTATTTGTAAATTTCTGTAGAGAGAGATGGGTATCTGTACAGGGCAGAGCATCTTCAGAACTATGATTCAATGAATTCTAAGACTACAGAGACTCAAACTAAAAGAAAAATACCCTCTAAGCTGCTATCTGGAAGCAAGTTCTTTTTTGATTCAACAAGAAGATCCTATAGAAAATTAGCCCCTATAAAATCCTTGAAGACAGAGTCAGTGTGTCCTCTGAGTGTTTCTTTAGATCTAGAGAAACCCTAAAGGCAAAGACTCTTTTTTTCAGTGGCCTATAAAATGAGACCATCACAGAAAAGTTTGCTCCTTACCTTCCATTTATTTATTAAAGTGCAGCCTGGATTATATACAATAACACCTATCAAAAAATGATCGAACTAAGCACTTGCTTCTCTCATTATAAAACTAGCTATCTCCTTGAAATTTTAGTGAACTGGATGATCATTTCAGTGCCATATGAACAACACTGTACATTTTCAGTCAGCTGTCCAGATTATTTTGTACCATTTGAAGTATGATGACAGTAATCCTACAGAGTCAAATATTCTGGAAAGTTCTTACAAAACTTAGATAATGTCTCTTATTGTCAACATGCTATGATGTTATTGCTTATAGGTAATAGTAAAATTTCATCACAAAACTGAACATTGGAACTGATTTTAGATTCTTTTAAACTTATTTTTAAAGAATTTATTCTATGGGTAATCCAAGATGGCGGACTAGAGGGTGACTGCATCTCCAGTTGCTCCAAAACCCAGGATTCAAGAAGGGGAGGCATTGAGAGACTCGGACTAAAATAGAGCCACTGGGTGAGTCTCCCCTACCCGGTGAAGCTCTGCCCGGGTGGCAGGCCCAGATTCAGGTGGCTTATTAGAGTGGGGCAGGGCAGCTAGAATCTTCCCCAGGCAGCCCTGCAATCTCCAGCAGTGGGCTCCTCCCACAGGGCCAGATTCTACAGCATCTCCGAGCAGGCCCCCCAGTGACAGCCTTTCTGCACAGTACCAAGCTTCAAGTCCCGGAGGCAGCGTGGCAAGTTCCTGCCTGCAGGTTGCTTCAGGGACAAGAACAGGGCAGCCAGGGACTTCCCCAAGCAGCCCTGCTCCCTCCGGTGGGAAGCGCCTTTCCAGGCTAGCTTCTGGGAGCAGGCCCCCCAGTGAGAGCCTTTCCACACAGAGCTGGCTCCAAGTCCTGGAACCAGTAGCGGGCTAGGGACAGCTTTCCTTGGAAGCACTGCATTATCAAGTTACTCCAAGACTTCAGGCTACTGAAGGCAGGAAGGTGATACACTGGAAATCTACAGGGACATTATAAGCCAATAGAAGAATTCTACAATATCACAAAGTCCCACTGACATCTGACCAATATGATAAAACAAGGGAAGAAAATGTCCCAAACAAACCTAGATACTATATCAATAAAACCCAATGACAGCACAGCAGAAGAAATGTCAGAAAGGGAGTTCAGAATGTACATAATTAAAACAATCAGGGAAGCAAACGAGGAGATGAAAGAGCAAATGCAGGCATTAAATGATCGCACCAATCAACAGTTAAAGGAGCAAGTACGGGAAGCAAGAGATCATTTCAATAAAGAGTTAGAGATATTGAAAAAAAAACAAACAGAAATCCTTGAAATGAAGGAAACAATAAACCAAGTTAAAAACTCCATAGAAAGCATAACCAATAGGATAGAACACCTGGAAGACAGAACCTCAGATATTGAAGACAAAATATTTAACCTTGAAAACAAAGTTGACCAAACAGAAAAGATGGTAAGAAATCATGAACAGAATCCACAAGAATTATGGGATATCATGAAAAGGCCAAATTTAAGAATTATTGGGATTGATGAAGGCTTAGAGAAACAAACCAAAGGAATGAACAATCTAGTCAATGAAATAATATCAGAAAATTTCCCAAATCTGAAGAATGAAATGGAAAACCAAGTACAAGAGGCTTATAGGATTCCAAATACACAAAATTACAACAGACCCACACCAAAGCACATTATTATGAAAATACCTAACATACAAAATAAAGACAGAATTTTAAAGGCTGTGAGAGAAAAGAACCAAATTACATTCAGGGGGAAACCAATAAGAATATCAGCTGATTTTTCAATCCAGACCCTAAAAGCTAGAAGGGCCTGGAACAACATTTACCAAGCCCTGAAAGAAAATGGATGCCAACCAAGAATCTTATACCCAGCAAAACTTACTTTCAGATTTGACGATGAAATAACATCCTTCCATGATAAACAAAAGCTAAAAGAATTTACAAAAAGAAAGCCAGCATTGCAGAACATTCTCAGCAAAATATTCCATGAGGAAGAGATGAAAAACAACGATGCAAATCAGCAATGGGAGGAACTAGCCTAAAGGAATAGCCAAATAAAGGAGAAACCAAATCATGTCAAAAAACAAAAATAAGTCAAATGACTGGGAATACAAATCATATCACAATAATAACCCTGAATGTTAATGGCCTGAACTCATCAATCAAAAGACACAGACTGGCAAAATGGATTAAAAAGAAATATCCAACAATTTGCTGCCTGCAAGAGACTCATCTCATAGAAAAAGATACCCATAGACTAAAGGTGAAAGGATGGGAAAAAACATACCATTTACACGGACACAGCAAAAAAGCTGGAGTATCCATCCTCATTTCAGATAATGTGGACTTCAAGCCAAAACTAGTCAGAAGGGATAAAGAAGGACATTACACACTGCTTAAGGGAAGCATAAATCAGCAAGATATAACAATCATAAATACCTATGCCCCGAACATTGGCTCATCCATGTACGTCAAACAAATCCTTCCCAATTCCAGAAATCAAATACCACAACACAATAATACTAGGCGATTTTAACACACCTCTCTCACCGCTGGATAGATCCTCCAAACAAAAATTGAATAAAGAAACCATAGATCTTAATAACACAATCAACAATTTAGACTTAACTGACTTATATAGAATATACCATACAACAAAGAACGAATACACTTTATTCTTAGCAGCACATGGATCCATCTCTAAAATAGACCATGTCTTATGCCACAAAGCTACTGTTAGCAAATACAAGAAGATAGAGATACTACCTTGTACTCTATCAGATCATAATGGATTGAAATTAGAAATAAATGACAGAATAAAAAACAGAAACTTCTCCAATACCTGGAGATTAAAGAATACACTATTATATGATGAATGGATAACAGAAGACATCAGGAGGGAAATTTTAAAATTCTTAGAAGTAAATGAGAACAAAGACACATCATATCAAAATCTCTGGGACACTATGAAAGCAGTACTTAGATTTATTTCATGGGGCGCATTCAACAAAAGAAGTAGAAATCAACAAATAAACGACTTAACACTACAGCTCAAAGCCCTAGAAAAAGAAGAGCAGACCAACACCAAAGGTAGTAGAAGACAGGAAATAGTTAAAATCAGAGCCAAAATCAATGAAATTGAAACAAAAGAAACAATCAGAAAAATTAACAAAATAAATAGTTGGTTCTTTGAAAAATAAACAAAATTGATAAACCCTTAGCCACACTAACAAAGAGAAAGAGGGAGAAAAACTCAAATTACTAAAATTTGGAATGAACAAGGAAATGTCACAACAGACACGAGTGAAATACAAAACATAATTAGAAGCTATTTTGAAAATTTATACTCCAACAAAACAGAAAACCTCAAAGACATCAACAAGTTTCTAGAGACATATGAATTACCTAAACTGAACGAAGAGGACATACATAACTTAAATAAATCAATTTCAACCAATGAAATAGAAGAGGTCATCAAAAGCCTACCAACAAAGAAAAGTCCGGGACCAGATGGGTTCTCAGCCAAGTTCTACAAAACCTTGAAAGAAGAGCTCATTCCAATACTCCTCAAAGTATTCCATGAAATAGAAGAGGAGGGAACCCTCCCAAACTCATTCTATGAAGCCAATATCACCCTGATATCTAAAGCAGACACAGACACATCGAGGAAAGAAAATTTCAGACCAATATCCTTAATGAACATCAATGCAAAAATTCTCAACAAAATTTTAGCAAATCGCATACAAAAATATATTAAAAAGATAGTGCACCACGATCAAATGGGTTTTATACCAGGGATGCAAGGTTGGTTCAACATCCAGAAATCAATAAATGTCATTCACCATTTCAACAGACTAAAAGTTAAGAATCACATGATTATTTCAATAGATGCAGAAAAAGCATTCGATAAAATACAGCATTTCTTCATGTTCAAAACACTAGAAAAAACTGGGGTAGTGGGAACATTCCTTAACATTGTAAAGGCCATCTACACTAAGCCCATGGCTAATATCATTCTAAATGGTGAAAAACTGAAAGCATTCCCCTAAAAACTGGAACAAGGCAGGGATGCTCTCTTTCACCACTTCTATTCAATATCGTTCTTGAGACTCTAGCCAGAGCAATTAGACAAACCAAAGAAATTAAAGGGATACAAATTAGAAAAGAGGAACTCAAACTATCCCTGTTTGCTGATGACATGATTATATATTTAGAGGAACCTGGAAATTCCACCAGAAAACTCTTAGAACTCATAAGTGAATTCAGTAAAGTAGCAGGTTACAAGATCAATGCTCATAAATCCAATGCATTTTTATACATAAGTGATGAATCATCAGAAAGAGAAATTAGGAAAACTACCCCATTCACAATAGCATCAAAAAAAATAAAATACAGGCTGGGGAGATAGCTCAGTTGGTAGAGTGCTTGCTTCGCAAACACAAGGCCCTGAGTTAATCCCCAGCACCGCAAAATAAATAAATAAATAAATAAAATAAAATACTTGGGAATCAATCTCACAAAAGAGGTGAAAGACCTCTACAATGAGAACGACAGAACACTAAAGAAAGAAATTAAAGAAAACCTTAGAAGATGGAAAGATCTCCCATGTTCTTGGATAGGCAGAATTCATACTGTCAAAATGGCCATACTACCAAAAGTGATATACAGATTCAATGCAATTCCAATTAAAATCCCAATCATGTACCTTACAGAAATAGAGCAAGCAATCATGAAATTCATCTGGAAGAATAAGAAACCCAGAATAGCTAAAGCAATCCTTAGCATAAAGAGCGAAGCAGGGGGTATCGCAATACCAGATCTTCAACTATACTACAAAGCAATAGTAACAAAAACAGAATGGTATTGGCACCAAAATAGAAAGGTAGATCAATGGTACAGAATAGAGGACATGGACACAAACCCAAATAAATACAATTTTCTCATACTAGACAAAGGTGCCAAAAATATGCAATGGAGAAAAGATAGCCTCTTCAACAAATGGTGCTGGGAAAACTGGAAATCCATATGCAACAGAATGAAACTAAACCCCTATCTCTCACCCTGCACAAAACTCAACTCAAAATGGATCAAGGACCTCAGAATCAGATCAGAGACTCTGCATCTTATAGAAGAAAAAGTAGATTCAAAACTTCAACTTGTTGGCTTAGGATCAGACTTCCTTAACAGGACTCCCATAGCACAAGAAATAAAAGCAGGAATCAATAACTGGGATAGATTCAAACTAAATAGCTTTCTCTCAGCAAAGGAAACTATCAGTAATGTGAAGAGAGAGCCTACAGAGTGGGAGAATATCTTTGCCACTCATACTTCAGATAGAGTGCTAATTTCCAGAATCTATAAGGAACTCAAAAAACTCTACACCAAGAATACAAATAATCCAATCGACAAATGGGCTAAGGAAATGAATAGACACTCCACCGAAGATCTACAAGCAATCAACAAACATATGGAAAAATGTTCAACATCTCTAGTAATAAGAAAAATGCAAATCAAAACCACCCTAGGATTCCATCTCACCCCAATTAGAATGGTGATTATCAAGAACGCAAGCAACAACAGGTGTTGGCGTGGATGTGGGGAGAAAGGTACACTCATACTTTGCTGGTGGGGTTGCAAATTAGTGCAGCCACTCTGGAAAGCAGTATGGAGATTCCTCAGAAAGCTTGGAGTGGAACCACCATTTGACCCAGCTATCCCACTCCTTGGCCTATACCCAAAGGACTTAAAATCAGCATACTACAGAGATACAGCCACATCAATGTTCATAGCTGCTCAATTCACTATAACCAGATTGTGGAACCAACCTAGATGCCCTTCAGTTGATGAATGGATAAAGAAACTGTGGCATATATATACAGTGGAATATTACTCCGCCATGAAGAATGATAAAATTTTGGCATTTGTAGGCAAATGGATGAAATTGGAGAATGTCATGCTAAGTGAGATAAGCCAATCTCAAAAAACTAAAGGACGAATGATCTCGCTGATAAGCGGATGAGGACATATAATGGGGGGTAGGAGGGGTTAGCGTTAGGGTTAGGGTTAGGTTTAGGGTTAGGGATAAGGAGGGTGGTAAGAATGGAGGAAGGAAGGACTGTATAGAGGTAAAAGAGGGGTGGGAGGGATGGGGGGAAGGAAAAAATAACAGAATGAATCAAACAATATTGCCCTATGTAAACTTATGATTTTTAATTTAAAAAAATTTTTTAAAAAGATATGCTATGAGGAAATTGTTTAGAATATATCATCACAGAAAGCTTGACTCAGGAATTAAAATTGTTCATGTGTATTATTCATTTATCATTCTTAGTGTGAATACTTTTTAGTGAATAAATCTGCAGTGTACAAAAAATAGCAAAATATTATTAAGTATGCCAGCACAATAACCTTATTTTCATCTCATTGAGATTACACTCAAAGAATCAAAGAACAAAATTTTATAACAAGCACAGGAGTGTCTGAATAATAGAATTTTTAACTAAGACAGCTAAGCAAGACTTCTATCTTATGGGGGTTAGCAAACACAGCAGAAAAATTGTTTAAAAAGTTAAAAAAGTAGTTCAGTCTTCAAGGATATGAAATTAAGATAGCACATCAGGAGACAGGATGTTAGAAAGTCAGTTCAGCCTTCAAAGGTCAGCAAAGATATCAAGAAGCCAGAGTCAATAAAAACAAGATTAAAATAAAATCCACTGAGGCAGGACAATTATATGCCCTACTCCAAAATTAAGAAGATCCCTCAGATGATAAGGGGCAAATTCCAGGAGGTAAAGGATAAATGCATGTATAAAATAGTTCACTAAAGTAACTCATTTAGTTACTAACTCAGTTACCTTTACTTTATTTAGCATAGTAAAAATCACACTGAGGCAAAAACTGAAGATGTTAAAGATGCACTGCATGAAGGAGTATGATAAAGAAGAGCACAGGTACTACTATAACTCCACCTTAAAGTGCAATGACCAAGACACCAGGTTCCTGCCTATCCTGTAGATGACATAAAGCTCACCATTGTAGTTAGCCAGGGATTTCTTTCTACACATGCTGCCTTTCTTGTATTTGAGAAAAAAAAAATACAAAAAGTTTTGTTCCTGTGCCAATGTGCCTTTATTTGATTCTTCTGATACACAAGAACCCATGAACTCAGCGACTTAATTCTGAAAGAGTATAATACATTATTAGGTGACTTTTTAATTAGCTAATACAGACATACCACACTAATTAACAAGCCTCTTATTTTAAGGAATACATTTGTTTGTGCTACTCTATTTTTTCAGGACTAAATTAAATCAACATTTAAAAAATATATTTCTTAAAATAGGTCAAAAGAATGTTAATAATCATCATAAAATACAAATAAATAATGCTCCAAGTAAACATCTGGTCTTTTATCTGATATTAAGTGACTCTAGATTTAAATACCTAAAAAGTTCTTAAATGGAAAAGTTATTTTTCTCTTCACTTGAATCTTGAACACAAGATTTTAAAACATTGTATAAAGGTCTTCTAGATAGCATACTCTAAAGGAGTGCATTGTCAGTGAATAGTCTGTTTCTGAGTTCACTTTCATAGTATTGCTTCTTCCTTTTCCTCACCTTTAACCAAAACTTAGATATGGAAAGAAGGAACCATAGCCTGGCTGCCACATCTGCTTTGTTTATTTCACAAATATTTTGGGTGCCTATTTATATGTTAGACCTTGGTGTTGGTGCTAATATACAGCAGTTAACAAAGCAAAAGGTCATTGTCCTTCTTGAAGTATAAAATGTGTTTCTTAAAGGTCTTCTGGTAAACAAAGAAAGTTCTACTTACGTTAGTTTGCTAAGGCTGCCATAACAAAATACCAAAGACTCGGAGGCTTAAGCAATGGAAATTTATTTTCTGCTAGTTCTGGAGTCTGGATATCCAAGATCATGGCATTGGCAGGATTGGTTTTTCCTAAGACTTCTCTCTAAGGCTGCCAATAGCTAAACATCTCACTGCTTTGTTCTCACATATTTGTCCTTCTCTATACACATGCAACCCTGTATCTCTCTAATTTCCTCTTATAATAACATTTAAAAGGAGCCCACCCAAATAATCTCATTTTAGTTTAGTTACCTCTTAAAAGATCTGTCTCTAAATAAAGTCATATTCCGTGGTAATAAGAGTTAGTACTTCAACTTATGAATATAGGAGATGGGGGAGGTGGCACAATTCAGTCCATAATATTAGTATAAATAGATTACACTTTAATAGGGAAATATCTTTATTTTATTCTCCTTATTTATTTGGGGGGGAGGGATATTAGAGATTGAACTCAGGGGCACTCGACCAGAGCCACATCCCCAGCCCTACTCTGTATTTTATTTATTTATTGTGTATTATTTAGTCCTATTTTGTACTATTATTTAGCAATTCAAGATCTCAATGAAATACTTAGTGCTTCTCTTTGCTGAGGCTGACTTTGGACTCATGATCCTTCTGCCTCAGCCTCCCAATCTACTGTGATTTTAGGCCTGTGCCACTGTGCCCTGCTTACTCTCATTAAAACATAGTCTTTCTGGTTACAAAATTCGAGGTTTACAACAATATAGAAATGTTATTCCACATTCTCCTGTTGACAAAAATAAGTCTGCTATAGTACAACATTAGTTCCTTTTTAAGTAATCTGTGTTTTCTCTTTGGCCTTTCTATAGTTTCTCTTTTTGTCTTTATTGTTCTGAAGTTTTAGTATGATATGGCATATGTAGATTTTTTAATTCTGCTTGATATACTAGGTTTGATATACTAGGTTAGTACTAGGTTTATTTGGGGAGTACATAGTTAAGCTGTTTCTACACATCAGTTATTATTTTTTTAACATTGCTGCTCTTTCATTATCCTTAAAACTCCTAGACATTACAGTAAATGTGTAGTGAATCTTTACATTGCATTCTCCATGTCTCTTAACTTCTCCATTCTACTTCTGATCTTCTTTATCTCTTTGGGTCATCTTCTGATAATTTCTTTAGCTCTTTCTTTCATTTCTCTATTAATCTTGTTAGTTCCTAGGTTTTATGTTTGGCTTAAACATTTTCTACTTCCTTTCCTTCCATTTTTACAAGTTAAATTTAGTGTTTGTTTTTCAACTGGCTCTGTGATTTTGAAAATCTTTGTGTGTTTTTAAAATTTCATCTTTAAATATTTTACAACTGTATTTACATTTTTCTTTGGGTTTATGTTTCTTCATTACTAATTCAGAGTCTAAAACTATTATATGGAGACCTCAGCAACATATTAAGCACAAAATATCAAATTTTAGCACACATTGATGGTTATTGACTTAATTATTACTAAATGGTTGCAGTAATTTTTAATTCTATCACTCCTACATTTATTAGTATTCAACTACAAGAATCTTTTCTTATCTCCAAGTATTTATTTTTATATTAGTAAGAACTAATGAATTCCTATTTTATTCAATGTGATATAATCCATTAACATGTTATATTTTAATCCTCAAATTGACTCATATTTAGTCAGTGAGAGCCCCTTCAAGCTGTTTTATATCCTTTTCACATGTCCCCATCATTCTTTGAGTATTGCCTTGCTATATGATTCAAGACATTCCAAGGATTTTTTGTTGTTGTTTTGGTTTGGGTTTTGTTTGTTTGTTTGTTTGTTACCCAAGGGCATTAACTACTGAGCCACATCTCCAGTCTTTTTTAAAAAATTTATTTAGAGACAGGGTCTCACTGAGTTGCTTAGGGCCTCGCAAAGTTGCTGAGACTGACTTTGAACTCACGAGCCTCCTGCCTCAGTCTCCTGAACCACAAGGATTACAAGTGTGCATGGTGCAAGACATTCCAAGTTTATACTGTCCCTGTCATAGATCAGTCATTTCTCCATGGAGCCCTACATAGTTCATTTTACTAGAAAATGGCTTTGAGAAAACAAGATCTAGGTCTTTAGTGTGCTCTTTACTACTAAAATCTCTCAAGTACTCTCAAAGACAGTAGCAAGATTTATGTATCATAAACCTAAATATACATATTTTACATTTATATCTCTATCTAACCACAAGTTCACACCAATACCTGCAATTCTAACCCAATACCACAGATACATTCAGTCTTCTTATTTTTCATATTGCTAACTCTCATCTTAAAAAGTGAAAAGCTTAATTACCATTATCCTAAATCCATTTATTTATGTGCTCAATTATCCTTTCTGTAAACAATGTCCTGACCCTGTTGGACCTTTATGCAGTTTAGCTGCTTAACTGATCTTTACAAACTCATATTTAATTGGACTTAATCTGTGAGAGTCCTGAAGGCCTACTGAAGAGTTTTCTTTCCTATAAAGAAGATTTGTATTTCCTCCCAAGAGCCAGGGAACCACCAATATGAGACCATGTTAGCCCCCCTATGAAGGATCCTAGTTAATCCAGGATTTTTAGGTTAGCAATCTTGTGTTTAAGCAAGTCACAATCTCTAGATCTCTTGAGCTCATCATTTACAGCTGACCTTCTCAATCAGTACTCTGGGGTTCAGGAGAAGATTTTTTTCAGGATGGGGTGTTATTTGTTTTTCATTTGTTCACTTTTGTGTAATCTGTTGTTCTTTGTTTCATTATTCTTTTGTTTTTGTCCTTAACAACTTCTACTGGCTTCTGCAATCCAAGAAATGCTTTGAAAGTTATTCTTACCACTTAGCAAGGTTTAGTTGTACTAAGCATTAAAGTCCTTCAGATATCTAATCAACCATATTTTGTCTTGATGTGCCTATTTTATCTTTCCCTTTGCTGCCAAACTATTAATGCCCTTGAAACACTACAAGATTCTCTGATATAACTTGGTTACTGTTTCAAGGCAGGAAAATAAGGTGAGACTATTGAAAGTTTTGGGTAACACTTCTTATTTTGTTTTTTAATCAGGAAGTAAGGGTTATTTTATAGCAGAGTTGGGGTAAGAATAAATCTTTTGTTAGTCTTAAAAATAAAAGAGAATATTAACATTCCTTTGAACCAGTCCCATAATTTGATATATGGGAAAAAGAAAGCTCAAACAGCCAAGAATGGTTTCTAACAAAGTAAATGGCATCTTGGTGGGCTTGCTTATATTTATTTAGAACTGAAGTCTCTATTCCTAATTTATTTCTGTCCAATCTTCTTTATCTAATCAAACTCTGTGATTTGTTTTCCATAAGAATACTTTAATGTGTTTTTCACTTATTAAAATAACATGATCATTTTTGAAAAAAATTTAAATGTACAAAATTATTAAATAAACATTATTTATAATTCTACTACCTAGAAATAACCATTGTTAACATTTTGGTGTTTATAATGCTTATATCCTTTATTTTCATAGCTGAGATCATACCACAGAGTTTTATATATTTTTTCACATAATATATCATTAATATTTCTTCACCTCATTAAAAGCTCTTCATAAGCATTATTTTTGATGGTACATAATATTTAATCATATGGATTTACTTAAATACAATGAACTATTCACCTTCTTTAAATGGGTTATTTCTACTTTTTTCCCTATTATATGTAATGTTCCAAAGAATATTTTGTTTTTCAATGTTAGCCCAGAATGATGATTATTTCCTTAGGACAGATACCTACAGGCAGTTTTTCTAGGTCAAAGGATGTGAACATAATTATAATTCCTGATACACATTGCCAAATTGCTTCCCAAATAATATCAATTTATGCTACCTCAAGTTGGGTTTAAGAGAGCTCATCTCTTCACGTACTTTCACGTGGGTTTAACTATTCTCAAATATAGTCATGCACTTCATAAAAATGTTCTGGTCACTGACAGACCATGATGATGGTCCCATAAAACTGTATTTATTAGTGACCAACATCTTTGTATAATCACACTCTGTGATGTTCACAGAACAATGAAATAGGTGCATTTTGCAGAAGATATCCTCATCATTAAGCAGTGCAGATCGCATTCCTCTTCATTACTTTTTAAAGTTGCAAGTTAATGGGTTGTTGAAATATGGTATAGGGGCAAGGGGTAAGTAGTCCTCCAAGTAGTTGGACCTATAGAAGGAAAACCAGAGAAGCACCTGAAAAACTGCTTATGCAGAGTGGTCCTTCTTTCCTTCTCTGTGACAATATGGCCTTGAGAATAGCTCAGTCTATATAGTTACACTTACCTGTCTCATTCCCACCCCCTATTACTTGTGTAATCCTGTATAAGAAAGGTAAGTCTCATTGAGACTTGGCTTCTTTTCTGTAAAATGGAATATTGATTCCTAACCTTGTTGCAAAGATTAAATTTAAAAGTACCTGATACTTCCTTATCCCGTAATTAGTCCTTCCTATAAAGCTTAAATCTCTATGCTGAAGACTACTTCAAGAGCTCGATAGTTCATTCTGTCAGAATGAATCAAAAACTATTACCCAATATAAAAGTATGATTACACAAATGGTATGCCTTTACTTCATGTACAGAGAAACAACATGTATCCCATTTGTTTATAATAAAAATAAATTTTAAAAAGAGCTAGATAGTAAAATTAAAAATCAACAAGTGGGATAGCATCATACTAAAAAGCTTCCTCACAGCAAAGAAAACAATCAAGAGCAGGAAGAGAGAGCCTACAGCATGAGAGACAATCTTTGCCACCTGTACCTTGCATAGGGCATTAATTTCCAGGATATACAGATAACTCAAAGAACATCACCCCCCAACATAACCCAATCAATAAATGGGCAGATTAAACAGACGCTTGTCAAAAGAAAAGATACGAACAGCCAAGTACATGAAAAAAATGTTCAACATCTCTTGCAATTAGAGAAATGAAAATTAAAGCTACAGTGGGATTTCATCTCACTCCAGTCAGAAGGGCAACAATCAAAAATACAAGAAACAATAAATGTTGGCAAGGATGTGGGGAAAAGGGTACATTCATACATTGTAGGTGGGACTGAAAATTGGTGCAACCATTATAGAAAGCAGTATGAAGATTCCTCAAAAAAACTAGCAATGGGGCTGGGGATATAGCTCAGTTGGTAGAGTGCTTGCCTTGGAAGCACAAGGCCCTGGGTTCAATCCCCAGAACTGAAAAAAAAAACAAAAACAAAAACAAACTAGTGATGGAACCACCATTTGACCCAGCTATCCCACTCTTCAATATATATCCAAAGGAGTTAAAAATAAGCATACTGTAGTGACACAGCCACATCAATGTTTATAGCAGCACAATTCCACAAAATCTAAGCTATGGAGCCAACCTAGGTGCCCCTAAAAAGATGAATGAATAAAGAAATTGTATATACACAACAGAATACTACTTAGCCATAAAGAAGAATGGCTTTATGACATTTGTCAGTAAATGGACAGAACTGGAGACTAACATGTTAAGTGAAAGAAGCCAATCCCAAAAAACCAAAGGTTGAATGTTTTTTTTTGATATGTGGAAGCTAACCCACAGTAAGTGGGGGAGGGGAAGAACAGAAGTTCAGTGCATTAGACAAAAGGAAATGAAGGGAAAGGAGAAGGGTTAGGATAAAGAAAGACAGTGGAATGAATCTGACATAACTTTCCTATGTATATATATATATATATATATATATATATATATATATATATATATATATATGAATACAACACAGTGAATCTTACCATTGCACACATCCATAGGATTGGGGTCCTAATCAGAATAAGATCTATTCCTTGCTTCTATAATTATATCAAATGGACTCTTTTGTCATGTATAACTAAAAAGAACCAATGAAAAAACCTCCCCTAAAGAAAAACTAGATAAAACAGGGTAGGCCTCTTCAATCGGTCACAGCATACACATTTTCCTACCATTCATCTGATGATTACTGAGTTGATATTTTAGATGCTTTCACATGTGTAATCTGGCAGCATGAAAATCCATGGTTTTCAAAGGACTAGTCTGGGGTAGGGATAATCCAGGATATAGAAGCCAAAACAGGAAAGTTTCAGAAGAAACATTTTATTACAGTTGAATTGATTAGATCCAACCACCTTATCTAGGAACATAATGGTGACTGTCAAGGAGTTAACTGTTCACTACAATGGATCTCACCCATGATTGTACATCTACTTTTAAAAAGTTTTTTACACCTCCACCCTACTAAATTGGAATCTCTGTGGAATGGGGCTCAAGTATCTGGATTTTTTAAAGCTCCCTAGTTGACTCTGATTTACTGCCAAAATGTTGAGGTTTAATGGATAACTTGGTTCATAGATTCTGGAATGTAAGAATTGGAATTGGTCAGCTAAACCTTTAATTAAACACCCTTGCTTTATTTGCAACTAAGGCCTAAAGAAGTTAAATTACTTGCTAAATATCACATAGTTCAGTAATAACAGAATGAAAACCTAGAATAGTAGCACATTGCCAGAATGTCTTCCAGAAGCTTAATGGATAGGAGACAAATGTCTCATAGAAAACAAAAATTATTTTTTCAAAAGTAATTACTGCGATTTGGCAAAGAATCTTTACTGCTTTCTTCTGTAAATGATCATATTTCATATTGTATGTATATATAGGATGAAGAAATTAGATCTCAGTTCTAACCTGGATGAAGGGCCAAAAAAGTGCTTGCTTTACTACTTACTCTCCCCCAGGAAGTAAGGGACTGCTGTTTATTCTCCTCCATTGCATTAAGTCCTCTTAACTGTTCCTGTTTTTTCAAAATTGCTTGAATGTGCAATAGTCAAGGTGTAGATGATATTTTTAAAAGTCCCCATGGGTGGCTACCCCCAAAACTTTTTTCAATTTCTAAAGGGTAATTATTATTGCTATAACCTTTGTTAAAATCTCCCTACCTTAATATATCTCTTTTTAAATACTGGGGGTGGGGAATGGTGAATGATGAAGATTGCTTAGGTGTACAATAATGGAGGTATAATGATGTATGAGTCTTTGGGTGGGGAAATTACTTAAACAAACCATGCTTTTACCATTTAATTTTTATAATGGACAGCTTGTTGATGAACCTTTCTTTAATCATGACTATTTATGAAGTCTTAACTATGACACTGTTTTAACTTTAAAAGTTTTCAGAAAAAAGTACCTAACCATAGAAAAAATGTCTGGCTGATTTTTATTCATTTGGAGCCACACTGAAATCACTAGGTCCTAAAATATTGCTTAAAGGCCATGGGTTCACAGCTGACATGTTCTGACCATTTACAGTGATTCTAGGGACTCTTGGTATCTAGTGCTACAGTTCCTTCTCTCTGTATTTTTCTTGGATTGGATTTACGACCAACTGTTTGTAATTGACCCTCTATTGGGACAAGTTAAGATATGAACATATGACTTCCTTTAAAAAAAAAAAAAGAAAAGAAAAAAAAAGAGTGACAAAGAAAAAAAAAATCACCATTGATATTTATCTTAAACCTCTTTCATTTCCAGCTTCTCTGGCAGCAAGTCAAGTTGCTGTCACAAAGTAAAGGGTTTTTAGAGAAAGGATGCTGTGCTGGAAGCAGAACTATATGAGAAAGAGTGTAATAGAAAAAGACAAGCATTTTCTGTCCTTTAGGGCACATATGACACCTGTTTGTCACTAGAGTGGAATCTGCCACCTGAGATTACCAGCTAGAAAGGGAAATTGGTCACAAACTGTCTAAGCACAAATGGGACGGTGTATGTGAAAAAATTTATTAACAATTCACAAAAAGTCAAGCTCTGTCAAGTTACACAAGCCTTTCCAGCCTCCTGCCCCCTGCAACAGGACTGTTCCCCATCTCCCTCCATGGAGTTTCTCTGTGGCTCTTCCAAATACACCTTGATTAGGCTTCTTCCCTAAATAAAGAATATCTAATTAAAGTTTTACACACTAAACCAAAGTCTGAAATTCTTTTTAGTTTAACATACCATGGCTGGTTTGAAGAGAAAGAGAAAAAAATAATATTCTGTATATGGAAATGAAATACTTCTAAATTATTCCCCAAAGAAACTTTCACTACCATGGCTACTATACAAACTACAAATTATTGATCTAATTTGAGACTCTAAAATTGGCCATGTCCTGAGCTCTTTAATTTTATGGTCAGTAGACTTGGAGTTCTTACTCCCATGTGCTGGAAAACAAATCAGTGCAAATCATTCTATTGAACAGCTTACAGTTTTCCCTTCAAATGGACCCTTGTAAAAAGTTAAATATGTATGAAGTCTGTTTTATGTTAAAGTCCTAATAATGTAAATAGTCAAATAGAGTATTTTTAGTCATCAGCACTGAAAGAACACCACACACCTGACTGCTTCACCTGGGTATGAGCTGAGGAGTGCTGCTTTCTGTATAAAGCTGTCAACCATGGTGGGAGATTACCCATCTGTCATATTGGTGAATAACACTCAGCAGACCAGGAGGCCTGTTAATGGTGACCGGTTCATTTTGTTGTGTCTCCTTGAGCTCCATACTGGCTTTACATTCTGCCAAACTGAAGCAGACAAGAAGTTTCCCAGGTACACAGCATTCAAAATGTATGGACTTGCTGTTGATTGGAAAGGGCATAGGGATGCAGAATTTTGGTAACACTGACCCCAGAAAGTATTTCTTTGGGTGTAAACCAAGGAGTAGGATAACTGGGTTATACCCAAAGGACTTAAATTAGCATACTACAGTAATGCAGCCACATCAATGTTTACAGCAGCTCAATTCATAATAGCTAGATTGTGGAACCAACCTAGATGCCCTTTGACAGATGAATGGATAAAGAAACTGTGGTATATATATACACAATGGAATATTATTCAGCCATAAAGAAGAATAATATTATGGCATTTACAGATAAATGGATGGAATTGGAGAATATCATGCTAAGTGAAATAAGCCAATCCAAAAAAAGTAAAGACCAAATGTTTTCTCTAATGATGTTATATAATGGGGTGGGGATGAGAGAAGAATGGAGGAACTTTAGATTACGAAGAGGGAAATGAAAGGGAGGAGGTGGGGTATGAAAAATGGTGGAATGAGATAGATACATTACCCTATGTATGTGTATGATTACACAAATGGTATGAATCCACATTGTACACATAGAAATGAAAAGATGTACCCCATTTATGTACAATGAATCAAAATGCAATCTGTAAAAATAAATAAATAAACCAAAGCAAAAAATGAAAAGCATTTCTTAAGTCCTACACTTTGAGAATGACCATTCTCTAGTGATAAAAGGAAACAAGAATTTTTGAGTGTGTAATTGTGTGTAGGCCTTACAAGTGTTACTTTATAAATTCCTTACAACCCTGGGGAGGGAAGCAATATTATTATTCCCATTTTATAGACAAAGAAACTGAAGCTTGAAAAAATTAAGTAACTTGACCAAGATCACATAGCCAGTAACAGAGACCAAATTTAAAACTGGGCCTACCTGATTCCAAAGTTCATGCTCTTAACCGCTATGTAACACCGGGAGTTAACAGACTCTTCGACACTGCTAACTCCTGAACTGGGCTTTCCCTGCAAGGTTGATATTATGAGGCAGAAGGACATCCATTCAGGATAGGCAGAAAGAATTAACTGTTTCTTGGGCCTTTTCAATAACATCAGTGTCTTTATCTTAAATTGGACCTATGTTTATTGTCACAAGTTCCTTCTGAGACTGGGTACCATATCACACCTCTGAAAAGGTGGCATAGTAGTTTGGTGTTCTATCAGTGTCTTCTCCATTTCTCATTTAGTAAACAATATCAAAACAGCATTAATGAGATTTATTGTCTATATGTGTAAGGTCTTGAGCTAGGCACTTTGCAATCTGCTGGGAGCCATGAAATGACATCAGTAATTAGATGATTCCCATGAATTAAACCTGTGGGTGAAGCTGTATACCCTCCATAAGGATAACTCCCCTGTGCTGACACATCAGAGGGGACACACTACAACCTTAACCCCCAGGATGTTAAGAATAGCACTGATCCTTGGATACTTATTCTGAGAAAGGAGGCTTTTTACATCTGGCTCAAGTCCTGAGTCAGCAACTGGAAACATATACTCTAGGTATGCTAAGGAGAAACTATTAACCATGTAAACTAGCCCCAAATGACTTTTCTGATTATTTGTTAGCATGCAGGTGGCTTGGGGAAGAGGACTGCAATTCTAGAATGTTAGTTTTTGTAGTATGAGAAAATTGTAATTTTTTTTCCAGGAACTTGCATTGACATAGATTTAAGGCAGTAATTTGTTACAGGCAAGACATTTATAGGGGCTGCAGTTATCAATGTTAGAATCATCAAGAAATTCTATCAGAAGACACAATGTTTAAGTATAGGTCTAATTACTGCAATCATTTCTTTTTTGTTTCCTTTGCAGAGATCCACTTAATCCCATCTCTTAGTGTGGGCACAAGCTGACAGTTGCATGACAAGGAATGTTTCCCTTTGTAAAAAGCCCACTTCCTTTCTGTGTAGTTTTAGCCTAATTGAAATGTTTCCTATTAAGCTCAATCAAGGCAGCAATTATCTAATTACTCACTTATGCTTTTCCAGCCAAAAATTTGCCTAAGCTGGTATACTGGAATGAGAGAACATATTTATTATTGCTTTTACATTTTCCTGTTTGGCTTTGGACAATAATCATAAACATTTACTTCCAGTTCACCAAAATATATCTAATTAATACTGCTATTTTCTATAAAATTGTATTACTGCAAGCTATAGCCTAGTGCCAAATGTGGCCTTGTCTATGAAATGTGCTTTAAGATTTGTGGTTATGCTACATGAATGGTGTCATTGGAGAAGGGCAATAAGAGACCAGTGAAAACAAATCACAAACATATATTCAATCATTTCAAAGCCACAAGTTTTATGGCTTTAAAAATAAAAAGTGAATCACTTAGATTTAATTGAGAAAATAATTTTTATAGCATCACTTTAAAGAAACATGTATCCTGCATGTCTGGGTTTTCTCTTGATATAAATCCCTTAGGTCTCAAGATGATCACAACCAGTCAACAACACAGGTGGTCCACACTTTTTCAGTATAAATTAGAGACATATATCATTAAAACCAGAATTAATTTTAGAGTTAGTGACCCTATGAGGTCACTCCTGATTAACTTCATTTTGACTGAGGTTGTACTAAAGCACAACAGACAAATTGGATATGAGGGATTGATATTTTCATTTCCAGACAATACATTTCATCCTTGTTTTCATCATAAATGTTAACTAATATGGGACTAATACAGTCCTCTGCATGGAAAATGATCCCCCAGAAATTTTGTGTATTTTAGGGTAAATTTATAAGGCGGGAAAGGAACACTTCATCAATCCCCCAAATGTGGCCAGTTGACAACCCTTCGCCTAAATTTACCATAAACCCAGAAAATGACTACACTCAGGAAGGATTGTAACAACAACAACAAAGTCTATAAGGAGAATGCTACATTTACTGAAATGAGATGAGAGCTTTTGCATTTTGTTGGTAAAGGAACCACTTGCAATATCAGCAACCCCAGTGATAATGAGTTCTCTACAGACACTTAATGAACTTATTTATCTCAGTGGTGACTGATTAATAATTTATAATTAGTTAATAAACTAATGCTTATTATAGTGACCAGTCATAGTGGGTAGGGAAGGTATCTTTCCCAAAGCCATTGTCATGTTATCTGCTTTAGTTTGGAAACAAGCATAGAAAAAGAAAATGCATTATGTCTTAAAGGGGGTCCCAAAGATTCAGTATTCTGTTCTGTTTATTCCTTCAGGAGAGGAAGGCAAAGGCAAAGAGGAGAGAACAAGAGGGGAACTCATGTCTTTGTGAGAATGGAAAGAATAAAGTAATCAGGCATTTCTACTTCACTGGTCCTTATTTAGGAATTTAGAAGTTTGTGAAGTGTTTTCAATAAAATCGACAGAAAAATGGATTTTGGTTTTTTTTTTTTTTCACGTTCACTTAAGAGAATAAAAGAAGTCTGAGCATTCATTCTAGGGTTGAATCTCCCCTGCTGTTCTTTCTGTAGGCAGCTTTATGCACTCTAGAGAGGGATGAAATTTGTTTTATAAAGACAGAGAAGGAACCTGAGTTATTAGGTGAACTCACCATCCACTGAGAGTAAGCACAAAGACAGTGATATTGCCTATCTGTCTAGATCTGCCCTTTGCTGACCCTGAGCAGCCAGGGATCTAGTGAGAGTCAAGTCCATTGAACCCAACACCTCAGGTACACAGGCCCATGAATCTCCTGCCCAGGGCCCAGCAATAAACAAAAGGAAACAAGTCATTAAACCAACATGGTCCTTGTTTTCAACATTATTTAGTTCTTGAAATTTTCAAGTTGAATTACCCTGCCTTTATTTCCCCCTCTTATTTTTCACTAGTTCTCATATTTCTATCCTTCCTCTACTGCAATAATTTAATATAACTAATTATGTCTTTAAAAATAGTTAAATAAGCAAATGACTGAAGTTCTCTTTCCGTTTTCCCTGATGCTAGGTCAAGTGGTTCCTCAAGTTTGTCTGAAATGATACCCTTTCAGATCTGGCTTGAGTCTTCTTTGGGGATTATTTTTATGATGTCCCATTATACTTAGCAAAGTGTGCTGAAGTGGTGCTGTCTTATTCAATTTGAAGTAATAACTGGTAAATCTTAGAATTGTAGAAATTTAACACTAGAGAAAGCATTCCATAATTGCTCAATTACAATTGTGGATTCTGTGTAGATTTATCTTAACTTTTCCATTTTAAAATATTTTTCTACTTTGTACAATTTTAATATCTGCTTTCATTACTTATTTTTCTCCTAAAGTCTATAATGTTAGTGCTTCATGGGTTTTTATAGTATCATAGCCTTTGACTGAAAAAAACAGGACACAAATTATAACTTTTCTTTATTCTAAAAATGTAAATTTTTTTGCCTTTATATCTTTGAGTATAGGTCATGGTGGGTTATCAATGATAAGTGAAACTATCTGATTTTCATCAATCTATTAAGATTTTACAAATCAAAGCTATTTACCATAAAAGGCACCAAATATGAAAAAGTCTAATGTTAAAAGCTTTTCATTGTCATCATCCAAGTTAAAAAATATGTCACATGGCTTAACGCTTACAAAATACTGTAACCTGCCTACATATTGGAATTATCTGGAAGCCTTTTAAAAACATCAATAGGTCCTAGCTCCAGAGATTCTAATTTAATTGATATGTAGTATACCTAGGACTGAAGGTTGAGAGACATTGCTGTAGAATGAAAATAGAAACACACATACATATATACACAATTAATGGATTTGTAATTAATCATTTTTGTGTCCACCATTACTTTGAGGTGAAATTGAATGTTCCACCAATTTGTTCATTCAGTTGACATCAGTTTAAATTATGCTCACTGTAGAAACTGCAAAATGCCATTCTTTCATTACTTAACCAGTTTCAAAAACAAAGAAAATACTCTTCTGCAGAAAAAGAAACAAAATAGATGAGAGAAACTTGGGAAAGATAGCAAATTGGGAGAGAAATATAGTGTGGTAGGCAGAATAATGACCCCTAAAGATGTTCCAACCTAGAACATGCCTTAGAACTGTGAATATGTTTCTTTATATGGCAGAAGCAATTCTGCAGATGTGATTAAATGTGGGACTTGAAATAGGGAGATTCCCTTGGATGACCTAAGTGAGCCAAACCTAACCACATGGCTCCTTAAAATAAGAGAACATTTCCCAACTGTGATCAAGGGAAGCTCAGACTACAGAATACAGGCACAGAAAGATGTAACTTTGCTGCCTTTGAATGCCGAGGAAGGAGGACAGGAACTATAGAATTCAGGATGCCTCTAAAGCCAGAAGACAATGCAACACACTTCTCTAAAACTAGTAGAAAGGAAAGCAGCAGCACTGTGGACACCCTGAGTTTGGCACACTAGACCCCTGTCAGACATCTGATCCATAGTACACCAAGTTTGTAGCAATTTGTTGCTGCAGTACTAGAAAGCTAGTAAAGAAACTGTGATGGTTAATTTGAATTGTCAACTTGATTGGACTAAGAGATGCCAAAGATTAAGAGGCTTCTGGGTGTGTCAGTGAGGGTTAGGGTCTAGGAATGATTGGAATGTGGGATAGTGAACTGAAGTGGAGACCCTCCCTAAGCATGGGCAGCACTGCCCAATAGGATGGTGGCTCAGGTGGAATAAAAGTTGGAAGAACAAGGAAGCAGATGAAGATGAAAGCTTAACTCTTCTTGAACTGGTTCTTTTTTTTTTTTTTTAATTGTAAACAAATGGGATACATGTTGTTTCTGTTTGTACATGGAGTAACAGCATACCATTTGCGTAATTATACATTTACATAGGGTAATGATGTTTGATTCATTCTGTTACTTTTTCCTTCCGCCCACCCCTCCTCCCACCCCTCTTTTTCCTCTATACAGTCCCTCCTTCCTCCATTCTTGCCCCCCTCCCCCCCAATACTTGTCATCATCCATCCGCTTATCAGTGAGATCATTCATCTTTTGGATTTTTGAGATTGGCTTATCTCACTTACCATGATATTCTCCAATTTCATCCATTTGCCTGCAAATGCCATAATTTTATTATTCTTTATGGCTGAGTAATATTCCATTATACATATATATATATATATATATATATATATATATATATATATATAAAACAGTTTCTTTATCCATTCATCAAATGAAGGACATCTAGGTTGCTTCCACAGCCTGGCTATTGTGAATGAGCAGCAATGAACATTGATGTGGCTGTATCTCTGTAGTATGCTGATTTTAAGTCCTTTGGGTATAGGCCGAGGAGTGGGATAGCTGGGTCAAATGGTAGGTCCATTCCAAGTTTTCTAAGGAATCTCCACACTGCTTTCCAGAGTGGATGCACTAATTTGCAGCCCTACCAGCAATGTATGAGTGTACCTTTCTCCCCACATCCTCTCCAACACCTATTGTTGCTTGTATTCTTGATAATCACCATTCTAATTGGGGTGAGATGGAATCTTAGGGTAGTTTTGATTTGCATTTCTCTTATTACTAAAGATGTTGAACATTTTTTCATATGTTTGTTGATTGCTTGTAGATCATCTTCTGTGAAGTGTCTGTTCATATCCTTAGCCCATTTGTTGATTGGGTTATTTGTATTCTTGGTGTAGAGTTTTTTTGAGTTCTTTATATATTCTGGAAATTAGTGCTCTATCCGAAGTATGAGTGGCAAAGATATTCTCCCACTCTGTAGGCTCTCTCTTCACATTGCTGATAGTTTCCTTTGTTGAGAGAAAGCTATTTAGCTTGAATCTATCCCAGTTATTGATTCTTGCTTTTATTGCTTGTGCTATGGGAGTCCTCTTAAGGAAGTCTGATCCTAAGTCAACAAGGTGAAGATGTGGACCTACTTTTTCTTCTATAAGATGCAGGGTCTCTGGTCTGATATCAAGGTCCTTGATCCATTGTGAGTTGAGTTTTGTGCAGGGTGAGAGATAGGGGTCTAGTTTCATTCTGTTGCATATGGATTTCCAGTTTTCCCAGCACCATTTGTTGAAGAGGCTATCTTTTCTCCATTACATATTTTTGGCACCTTTGTCTAGTATGAGAAAATTGTATTTATTTGGGTTTGTGTCCATGTCCTCTATTCTGTACCATTGATCTACCTGTCTATTTTGGTGCCAATACCATGCCGATTTTGTTACTACTGCTTTGTAGTATAGTTGAAGTTCTGGTATTGTGATACCCCCTGCTTCATTTTTCCTGGGAAGGATTGCTTTAGCTATTCTGGGTTTCTTATTCTTCCAGATGAATTTCATGATTGCTTGCTCTATTTCTGTAAGGTACATGATTGGGATTTTAATTGGAATTGCATTGAATCTGTATAGCACTTTTGGTAGTATGGCCATTTTGACAATATGAATTCTGCCTATCCAAGAACATGGGAGATCTTTCCATCTTCTAAGGTTTTCTTTAATTTCTTTCTTTAGTTTCTGTAGTTCTCATTGTAGAGGTCTTTCACCTCTTTTGTGAGATTGATTCCCAAGTATTTTATTTTTTTTGAGTCTATTGCAAATGGAGTTGTTTTCCTCATTTCCCTTTCAGCTGTTTTGTCACTTGCATATAAAAATGCTTTAGATTTATGGGTGTTGATTTTATAGCCTGCTATTTTGCTGAATTCATTGATGAAGTCTAGAAGTTTTCTGGATGAGGTTTTTGGATCCTCTAAATATAGAATCATTTCATCTGCAAATAGTGACAGCTTACGTTCCTCTTTTCCTATTTGTATCCCTTTAATTTCTTTGGTCTGCCTAATTGCTCTGGCTAGAGTTTCAAGGACAATGTTGAATAGAAGTGGTGAAAGAGGACATCCCTGTCTTGTTCCCCTTTTTAAAGGGAATGGTTTCAGTTTTTCTCCATTAAGAATGATGTTGGCCATGGGCTTAGCATAAATAGCCTTTACAATATTCAGATATGTTCCTACTATCCCTATTTTTTCTAGTGTTTTGGGCATAAAGTGGTGTTGTATTTTATCAAATGCTTTTTCTGTGTCAATTGAAATAACCATATGATTCTTATCCTTAAGTCTATTGACATGATGGATTACATTTATTGATTTACAGATGTTAAACCATCCTTGCATTCCAGGGATGAACCCCACTTGATCGTGGTGCACAATTTTCTTAATATGTTTTTGGATACGGTTTGCCAATATTTTGTCAAAGATCTTTGCATCTATATTCATCAAGGATATTGGTCTAAAATTTTCTTTCCTTGATGTGTCTTTTCCTGGTTTGGGTATGAGGGTGATATTAGCTTCATAGAATGAGTTCGGCAGGGTACCCTCCTTTTCTATTTCCTGGAATACTTTGAGAAGTATTGGAATGAGTTCATCTTTGAAGATCTTGTAGAACTCGACTGAGAATCTGTCTGGTCCTGGGCTTTTCTTGGATGGTAGATTTTTAATGGCTTCTTCTATTTCATTGCTTGATATTGATCTGCTTAAATTGTGTATGTCCTCCTGGTTCAGTTTGGGAGGAGCATATGTCTCTAGAAATTTGTCAATGTGTTCGGTAGTTTCTATTTTGTTGGAATACATATTTTCAAAGTAGCTTCTCATTATATTCTGTATCTCAGTGGTGTCTGTCGTGATAGTACCTTTTTCATCACAAATTTTAGTAATTTGAGTTTTCTCTCTCCTTCTCTTTGTTAGTGTGGCTAAGGGTTTGTCTATTTTGTTTACTTTCTCAAAGAACCAACTTTTGTTTGTCAATTTTTTGAATTGTTTCTTTTGTTTCAATTTCATTGATTTCAGCTCTGATTTTAATTATTTCCTGTCTTCTACTACTTTTCTGTTATTCTGTTCTTCTTTTTCTAGGACTGTGAGCTGTAATGTTAGGTCATTTAGTTGTTGACTTTTCATTCTTTTCTGGAATGTGCTCCATGCAATGAATTTTCCTCTTAGTACTGCTTCCATAGTGTCCCAGAGATTGTGAAATGTTTATTGTCATTCTCATTGACCTCTAAGAATTTTTTTTACCTCCTCCCTGATATTTTCTGTTATCCATGTTTCATTCAATAGCATATTATTTAGTCTCCAGGTGTTGGAGTAATTTCTGTTTTTTATTTTGTCATTGATTTCTATTTTCAGTCCATTATGATCTGATAGAACACAAAGCATTGTCTCTATTTTTTTGCATTTCCTAAGGGCTGCTTTGTGGCATAACGTATGGTCTATATTCGAGAAGGTTCTATGTGCTGCTGAGAAGAAAGTGAATCTGCTCGTTGATGGATGAAATATTCTATATATGTCTATTAAGTCTAGGTTATTGATAGTGTTATTGAGTTCTATGGTTTCTTTGGTTGGTTTTTGTTTGGAAGATCTATCTAGTGGTGACGGCGATGCATTAAAGTCACCCAGAATTATTGTGTTGTGGTCTATGTGATTCCTGAAATTGAGAAGGATTTGTTTGATGTACAGGGATGCACCATTTTGGGGGGCATAAATATTTACTATCGTTATGTCTTCCTGATTTATGTTTCCCTTAAGCAGTATGAAATGTCCTTCTTTATCCCTTTTGAATAACTTTGGCTTGAAGTCCACTTTATATGATATAAGGATGGAAACCCCCGCTTTTCTACTGAGTCCATGTGCATGGTAGGTTTTTTTTACCATCCTTTCACCTTTAGTCTGTGGGTTCTTTTTCTATGAGATGAGTCTCTTGCAGGCAGCATATTGTTGGGTCTTTCTTTTTAAACCATTCTGCCAGTCTATGTCTTTTGATTGATGAGTTCAGGCCATTAACATTCAGGGTTATTATTGAGATATGATTTGTATTCCCAGTCATTTGGCTTATTTTTGGTTTTTAAGTTGGCTTGGTTTCTCCTTTGAGTGGTTTTTCTCTAAGGTAGTTCCTCCCTTTGCTGACCTCCATTGCTGTTTTTCATTCCCTCCTCATGGAATATTTTGTTGAGAACATTCTTAATGCAGGCTTTCTATTTGTAAATTCTTTTGACTTCTGTTTATCATGGAAGGATTTTATATCATCTTCAAATCTGAAGGTTAGTTTTACTGGGTATAGGATTCTTGGTTGGCAACCATGTTCTTTCAGAGCTTGAAATACATTGTTCCAGGCCCTTCTAGCTTTTAGGGTCTGTGTTGAGAAGTCAGCTGCTATCCGTATTGGTCTTCCCCTGTATGTAATCTGATGCTTTTCTCTCATGGCCTTCAAAATCCTATCTTTATTTTGAATGTTAGGCATTTTCATTATAATGTGTCTTGGTGTGGACCTGTTGTGATTTTGTGCATTTGGTGTTCTGTAAGCCTCTTATATTTGATTTTCCATTTCATTCTTCAGGTTTGGGAAATTTTCTGATATTATTTCATTGAATAGATTGTTTATTCCTTTGGTTTGTATCTCTGTGCCTTCCTCAATCCCAATAATTCTTAAATTTGGTCTTTTCACGATATCCCATAGTTCTTGGAGATTCTGTTCATGATTTATTACCATCTTCTCTGTTTGGGCAACTTTATTTTCAAGATTAAATATTTTGTCTTCATTGTCTAAGGCTCTGTCTTCCAAGTAGTCTAGTCTTTTGGTGATGCTTTCCATTGAGTTTTTTATTTGGTTTATTGTTTCCTTCATTTCAAGGATTTCCGTTTGGTATTTTTTGAGAATCTCTATCTCTTTGTTGAAATGATTTTTTGCTTCCTGCACTTGCTCTTTCAGCTTATTGGTATTATCATTCATTGCCTGCATTTGCTCTCTTATCTCATCCTTTGCTTCACGAATCATCTTAATCATGTAGAATCTGAAGTCCTTTTCTGATATTTCTTCTAACATACTGTCATTGGATTCTATTAATATAGGATCTAGATTTGTTTGGATCATTTTCTTCCCTTGTTTGTTCATGTTGTTCATGTATCTTCCCCTATAGCAGTGCAGATCTGGGGTATTGCAGATTTCCCCCTATAGGCTTATAGTGGCCCTATAGGTTTCCAAAACCCTTTCTTTAAGGGGAGATCAATATTAGCAGTGCCCAATTCAGACACTATGCAATCCTAGACCAAACAGCCCCTATGAGGACAGTAACAAAATTGTCATAATAAACAGAATGAGTTCAAATATTATCTTCAGTAAAACAAACAGATTTGCAGTAAGGTCTGCAGTTTCTAATGGAGGACAAAGAGGATGCAGAGGGATGTAGAATGTGGCTGTTAATGGGATAAGAAAAGAATATATAGACGTTCTAGATAATAGAAAGGGTGAGAGCGTAATCAAAAGAAATTGGATGTTAGCATGCAAAAAAGGGAGAAAGAGACTCTGAAGGAACAGGTAAACAAAAGGAAAAGAGAGCAAGAAAAGTAAAGAAATAAAAACTTAAACTTTTTCAATAAGGACAAAAAAGAAAATTACAGTATAACAGTCATATAGTAATGAAACCTCCCAGAGTTCAGTGGCCTGATACATGAGAGGTACCTGACAATGAGCTTCAAGCCTCCAGCAGGCATCTTAGGATGGGTTTTGCCCCACCCAAAGCTCGGAGTTAAGGCTTCCAGGATTATCCAAGATGGCCGCTCTGGCTTCGAAATGTGTTGGCAAATGGGGAGCTGCAGCTCAGGGGTGGATGTGGTCAGCTGGAGATCCTGGAGGCGGGATGCGGTTGGTCTGGCAGGGGTCCTGGAGGTCCAGTGTGTTTGGTGTGGTTGTGGGATCCTGGATGCCAGGTGCAATCAGTCAGTCTGGGGTCCGGGTGATAGGGCGCAGTCAGTTGGTCTGGGGGTCCTGGCGGCAGGGAGCAGTCATTTGATGTGAGGGCCCCAGAGGCAGGGAGTGATCGGTCAGGCTGAGGGATCCTGGAGATGGTGCTCAGTCAGTCTGGTCAGGGGTCATACGGGGCCTGGCTGTTGTCTCAAAATGGCGGCAGCCACATGTAATCAAACCTGCAGGTACTGTGACAGAGAACTTCCAGGCAACAGCAGACAGCTGGTGCTCCACTGGTGGTCAGCGATCAGTTTGCTGACTGTTGTCGGACGATCGGGAGGTGAACCTCATGCGTTGGGTGATAGATAGGTGTAAGGCAGGCGATGGACAGGCGAGAGGCAGGCAAATGGCCTTAACCTAGTTCTTGCTTGCTACTTCAATTGTCTGAGAATATGGGACTCTCAATTCTTCCCTCTTACAAAGGGGACTCTTCCAGTGATTCTCCAGGTAGTTTCCAGAAGCTTGGTCTGGCACTAGGGTGGCACTGTTGATCCTTCTTGTTCTGGGGCTTCTGCCTCTTGGACTTTGAAGTTACTGGTTCTTCCAGCTCTCTTGCCTGCAGATGGCTATTGTGGACTATTCAGTTCCTGGTCCTATAAGCCAATCTAATAAATCCCCTTTTTATAATCATACTTCCTGTTTATTCTGTTTCTCTAGAGAACCCTGACTAATACATACACTGACATTAATTTTTAATCTGCAGTCATCAGGCAAAAATCAGGGTGTGGGAAACACTGTGCAGAGCCATGAGATTGAACCTCAGAGAGTTCCAGATACAGGAAGAATGAGCCAGGGCTCCAGTGCTGCACTGAAATCCATCTTTGTGTTCATGCAGAGATGGTGCTGCCCACAGGTTGCCCTAGCCAAAAACTGGACAGGTAATGCTGAGGGAGATAGGTTCCTGGGAGACACCAAGCTCCTCTGAAGGCCAGTTTTGGCTCTAGCACTGTGTAATGGCCCTGTGAATGGACTATTGTGGCCAAAAATGTTTCCAGTCAGCCTTTCCTTCCTCTTGCCTTCACTCCAGGCATCAGCTATATAATCTGAGTACAAAATAAAAAGGTGGGGCCCCATATTCAAAAAGTCTTGAGAATTTCAAGACAGCAATAGAAAGTGTCTTAGATTAGCTTGCTATAAGAAAATAATGTGAAATGGGTGTCTTAAATAATACTTACTTTTCATAGTTCTGGAGCTGAGAAGTCCAAGGTCAAGGACCTGATACATCAGGTGTCTGGTAAGGACCTCTGTCCTCACCACTATTTTTCATGCAGGCCACTATTTTTCATGATGAAGAGCAAGAGCAAGCTCTCATGTTTTTTCCTTATAAAAGCACTAATTTGATTAATGAGGGGTCCATCCTCATGACCTTCCAAGGACTCCTTCCCCTAATACCATTACATTGGGGTTTAGGACTCAATATGAATTTGAGAGGTACATAAACAGTTCACAACCGAGACTCTGAGGCCAGACCCTGTATATCTGTACAGGCAACTTGCCCATGAGGTTGGCCTTCATTTCTTCTAGTAAAATCCTTGCATGTTGAATGCCAATTAGCTGTCTGTGTGGAGGACCTCCACTAACAGAACAGTCTAGTTTTCTCCTAAAATTAGCTCCTTTGGGCACCAAACCTGGCTGTGATCAAGTGGGTTTCACCCTGCATTTTCAAACCTCTGATGTAATGTTTTAATTATTTTATTCACTAAATCTAGTTTTCTGTTCAGTTTTTGGGTTTCCCTCTTTTGCAACAAATAATATATACAAGATTTGGGAAGCAGTATGGGTTTTTGAGCCAAAATCATTGAGAAAAAATTATGCAGTGAGAATTAGAGTTGCATAATTATAACATTTTACCCAAAATAAACAACAAGGCAAAAATCAGGCAGAAAATTCACAAACATATTCTTTCATTTAAAATTGAAGAAAAAGATTGGAAAACAATAAAGAGCTATTTAGGAGAAAGAACTAAAGCTTTCTCCTTCTGCTCCTGCTTGCAATTTTAAGAGCAATTTTTTTCAAAGGAAAGGCATTTTCCAAACATGTAGCAATTTTAAATATTATAGTAAATCTCTGTGGCCTTTAATGTACTCTTGCAAATTGGACCCTATATACTCTCTGAGATCCTTTTCAGTAATAAAATGTCAGCTCTATGAGTTTAATCACAATTTCATATATTCGAGGTAGAATTTTTGCTGAAATGACTTTGAGCAAGCTATTTAACCACTCTAGGCCTCTACTTCCCTATCTGTAAAATGAGGAAGACATTACTTTGTACGGCTTTTGTGAAGCTTAGGCATGATATATGTAAGATATATTGTACAATGCTTAGCACATAGGAGGCAGGGAATAAAGTTTAGTTTATTTGGGTTTGTTTTTAAAATAAGGAGTATAACTTGAATCCCAGGTTACTAAAATCAATTTCCTTTCCTTCTATCATTATCTAAACAATTGTTAAAAGAATATAATATTCATATTGGATGATCAACTCTGCTAGCTAAAAATACAATTTTACAAAGTGTAAAGTTTATTTAAGTAAACTTTAACTGGATGAAGATAAGAATCATGTATTTCCAAGTTTACAAAGGTTTGGAAATGTGCAATTGCTGATTAATCTTTCCTAAAAGCATAGTAAAGAAAATCATAAACTTTTTTGCAACAAAAAGGTATCTACATGGCACCAAAATAGACAGGTAGATCAATGGTACAGAATAGAGGACATGGACACAAACCCAAATAAATACAATTTTCTCATACTAGACAAAGGTGCCAAAAATATGCAATGGAGAAAAGATAGCCTCTTCAACAAATGGTGCTGGGAAAACTGGAAATCCATATGCAACAGAATGAAATTAAACCCCTATCTCTCACCCCGCACAAAACTCAACTCACAATGGATCAAGGACCTTGAAATCAGACCAGAGACCCTGCATCTTATAGAAGAAAAAGTAGGTCCACATCTTCACCTTGTTGGCTTAGGATCAGACTTCCTTAACAGGACTCCCATAGCTCAAGAAACAAAAGCAGGAATCAATAACTGGGATAGATTCAAACTAAATAGCTTTCTCTCAGCAAAGGAAACTATCAGCAATGTGAAGAGAGAGCCTACAGAGTGGGAGAATATCTTTGCCACTCATACTTCAGATAGAGCACTAATTTCCAGAATATATAAAGAACTCAAAAAACTCTACACCAAGAATACAAATAACCCAATCAACAAATGGGCTAAGGAAATGAACAGATGCTTCACAGAAGAAGATGTACAAGCAATCAACAGATATATGAAAAAATGTTCAACATCTTTAGTAATAAGAGAAATGCAAATCAAAACTACACTAAGATTCTATCTCACCCCAATTAGAATGGTGATTATCAAGAATACAAGCAATAATAGGTGTTGGAGAGGATGTGGGGGAAAAGGTACACTCATATATTGCTGGTGGGACTGCAAATTAGTGCATCCACTCTGGAAAGCAGTGTGGAGATTCCTTGAAAACTTGGAATGGACCTACCATTTGACCCAGCTATCCCACTCCTCGGCCTATACCCAAAGGACTTAAAATCAGCATACTACAGAGATACAGCCACATCAATGTTCATAGCGGCTCAATTCACAATAGCCAGACTATGGAACCAACCTAGATGCCCTTCAATTGATGAATGGGTAAAGAAACTGTGGTATATATATACAATGGAATATTACTCAGCTATAAAGAATAATAAAATTATGGCATTTGCAGGCAAATGGATGAAATTGGAGAATATCATGTTAAGTGAGATAAGCCAATCTCAAAAATCCAAATGAGGAATGATCTCACTGATAAGTGGATGATGACACTTAATCAGGGGTCGGAGGGGGGCAAGAATGGAGGAAGGAGGGACTGTATAGAGGGAAAAGAGAGGTGGGAGGGGTGGGGGGGAAGGAAAAAAATAACGGAATGAATCAAACATCATTACTCTATGTAAATATATGAATATGCAAATGGTATGCTGTTACTCCATGTACAAACTGAAACAACATGTATCCCATTTGTTTACAATAAAAATAAATTTCAAAAAAAGGTATCTACATAAAGATTGACAAAGCTAATGCTTCACCCCTTGATCCTATAATAATTAACCTGCTACTTATAAGAAATAGTGAATTAATTTAAATAGAATTAATATTTCCGCAGTAATATTGGGATTCACAAATACTTAATATTGCCTATAGTCTAAAACAGTTAATTTCTTAAAATTATATTCTAAGGGGCCTGCAAGCAGAGAGAAAGAGAAAGAAATATGAACGAGAGTTGTTTGAAATTCCAAAATGTCACTCTTGCATACTGTGCCATTCTTAGGGAAATCTCTAACTTTTAAAATGATACAGGGCTGAAGGTATAGCTTAGTGGAGGAGCACTTGTCTAGCATGTGTAAGGCTTTGATTTCAATCCCCAGCCCCTCAAAAATTTACATTAACAAATTTGTCAGTAACATTGATCAATTATTTTATGCCCAACACCAGACTAGAAACCATGGGTCTACACCTCTGCCTTCAAGGACCAAACCCTCTAATAGAAAAAAATATGGTATGTTATATAGAACTTATCAATCCTCTCCTCATTTTTGCTTCTGTCACCAAGTGACATTCAGGATTCAGTTATGCCTTTGTTCAAGGCATATTTATCTCAACATTTACAATATCCATGTTGACTTATCTAGTGTCTTGACCTTACAGTTCCATGAACTGCTTAACTAACAAAATTTCCTTATCCATTGACTTTTAAGAATCACTTATAATGTTATATTGTGGACATTGTGCTGTCCCAGTATTAACAATCCAAAATTTTGAAACACAAGTTTCTCTTCTCTGGATAGAACCTTCCTAAACTCACATGTTCCCTACTCCTTCACTCTTACCAAAAAACAACATAATACTGTATCTAACAATTATTATCACTTACTACAGATCAGTCACTCTTTTAATCTTCACAGTAATTCTGTGTTGTAAATCCTATTGTAGTTTGAGCATCACTAATCCAGAAATCTGCAATGCTCCAAAACCTGAAACTTTTTGAATGTTAATATGACTCTACAAGTGGAAAATTTCACATATGATTTCACGTGATACCTAAACTTATGTGACACCTTAACCTTTTGTGACAGGTTGCAGTCAAAAACAGGTATATTAAAAATATTGGATAGAATTATCTTTGGACTATGTGTATAAGATGTGTATGAAACAAATGAATTTCATATTAAACTTAGGTCCCATCCCTGATATAGCTCATTATGAATATGCAAATATCCCAAAATCCAAAAAACAATCTGAAATCCAAAACACTTCTGGTCCTAAGCATTTCAGGTAAGAGATTTTCAACCTATAATATATTCATTTTAACATTAGTAAACTGAGATTCAGAGAAGTTAAGTAACTTGACCAAAATCAGCTAATTGGCAACGCCTGGCTTCCAAACCATGTCTTCAAAGTTTTTAACTATCTCATTGTACTACTTCTCTAACAACTCTGATTCCATCATTACCATAGTTGGCTTCCACTCTCCCTACCCTCAGTATATTATAATGCTGGCAACTTCTCTTGGTTAATGTTCTCATTAACATCAGAAACCTTTGTATCTGATACTCTTGTTTAAGCAATTGTCATCTCCTGGTTCAGCAAACTTCATAATATTAGTTCTCTGTGCTTCACTTGATCATATCTAAGTCATGTCAGTCAACTTTAGCCAGGTCATCACAGATGCTCAGCATCAGATATTAGTGATTTTCTATTGACTGTAGAATAAAATAAACTTAAAAGAAGGGCCTTTGTGGACAGATGACCAGGTTTCAAAGCCTGGATTCTTGACATTCTGGCTTGGCAAGTTACTGACTTCTTTGTACCTCACTTACTCATCTATAAAGTAGGGATAATAATTATGTTGTTGTCAGCAGAAATATAAGTTGTTAATCAATCACAGTGGCTGTAATACACTCTATTTGTTATACTATTTCTATTTGTTTATTCTTATTGCCTGAAATTTGCTGCATGTGTGAGGAAATGGCTTTATAGATAACTTATAAGCAATGAAACCAAGAAAGTCAGGTGAAAGAATAAATGAATAGAGGAGAGTAGTATCAGAAATCACTCATTCAGTCAGTATTTTCTTAAAACTCCCAGAAGTGGCTAGGCTATGGGCCCTGTCTCTTTGGTGTGTCTTCAAACAGGAATATACAGAGAAAATGAAGAAAAAATACAGAGATACAAAGTGAGGAGCAAATAATTCAAAAGAAAACTGAAAGAAGCTTTGGAGTTTTATCTACTTTCACTGATTAGTGTTTGACTTCACTAAGGGAAAAGGAAGGAATGAGAGGGAAGAGACAGCCCAAATCTCAGTAGGAAAGCAGGCAATGCCCTGAACCACAGGACAATTTGTTCTCAGAACTAGAACCAAAGCAAAGTCAGTGAAGGATTATGTTGTGGGAACCCTGATGATAAACACACTCAGGATGAAAGAAAAAGGGTCCCTCCCCACCCCAACATGTGGGTAGAAAAATTGAAAACAGGATGATATAATTCTTAGAAATGGAACAATTTAGGATTCAGTTTAATATTAATTGAAACCCTGTTATATGCCAGGCACTGAAGACAGCCTGTGTCTATGCAGAGCTACTCTCTGCAGGGGAGGCACTGTCTCAATGACTGTCCCAGAGAGAGGAGGCAGGATTGAAGATGACTTCCTGTAGGAAGAGGCGCTTTATGCTTGGCTGTGGATAATAAGTACAAATTGGGCAGTTGGTGAGGGAAACTGAGTGTGGCAATAAAATTACTATGTTGGTTAAGAATAAATATTACTTCAGAATGTGCATGAGATGGGAAGTAAACGCTTGACTGAAGAGACACAGGAAGAAAGATTTAACACCATATTATCTGAACTTTTGTAAAGTGCTTTCATCCATGTTTCATCTCTGGATGTAATAAAGATACCGAATGAAGCCTAAAACAACCATAGGAGAGCCTGTAGTTTTGCATTTTACAAATCAGAAATCTAAGAACAGAAAGGTTTGCTTCTTTACTCAAAGTTATACAAACAAAAACTAGTTTCAATATTGGAATTAATTTCTCTGGATTTCTTGTCACTATGATCTCTACTCAAACATTTTCTCAAAGTATGATTCCTGGAACACCATCTAGAGAATGTTAGTAAGTTTCTATTTTATGGTAAAATTAGTCTTGGGCATGTTAGTTAGAGTCAAACAATTTTCTTAGATTTTTTGGAACTTTAAAAACAGTCATAAATATTGTGCATTTCTGGGCTGGGGATATAGCTCCGTTGGTAGAGTGCTTGCCTTGCAAGCACAAGGCCCTGGGTTCAAATCCCCAGCACCACAAAAAAAAAAAAAAAAAAAATATATATATATATATATGTATATATATAGTGCATTTCTAAATGAAGAGTATATACAATGTGGTTGTTCTTAAATTATTTGATCCCAGTAATCTTCTTTGTGCTGGGTCTCTCACACTTGGAGTAACATGGAACATACTGGAAAATTCTTTATCTACACGTACTGAGTTAAACAGAAAGTTAGAAAAATTCAGAATATGGGCAGAGAAACATAAATATGAGGTAGAAGAATTATGACAAGATGAATCTGGAATAAATAATTCACTTAGATCAACTTACCATTAAGTATAAAGAGGTGGTACCATACTCCATAAATATCTAGGCAACTTTAATTCTGGATAAGCATACTTCATTATGAAGAGTTTAGATATAAATAATATCTAGAGATGCATTTAGTATGAAATGTGTGACAAAGAAGAGCCTATTCACATCTCATTTTTAAAAAACTGTTACCTAAATTATACAAAGAACTCTCATAATTCAACAATAAGAAATCAAACAACCTAATTAAAAGCGGGCCAAAAACCTTAACAGATATCTGGCCATAGAAGATATACAGTTAGCAGGTAAGCATATGAAAAAATGCTCCACATTATATGTCATACAGAAAATGCAGATTAAAACAGCAATGAGATTCTACTACATATCTATTAGAATGTCCAAAATCCAGAACACTTACGATACCAAATGTTGGCAAGGGTGTGGGGACAATTCCTATTTTTATTCATTGCTGGTGGAAATGCCAAAATGGTATAACCACTTTAGAAAACAATTTAGTGGTTTCTTACAAAACTAAACGTACTCTTATATGATCCAGCAATCCGTCTTCTTGGTATTTACCCAAAAAGACTTAAAAACACAAAGGAGCTGAAAGCACAGAAAAATGTACATGATATTTATAGCAGCTTTATTCATAATTGTCCAAACTAAAACTAGTTAAAATGTCTTTCAGAAGGTAAATGGATAAATAAACTGTGGTACATTCAGCTAATAGAATGTAACTCAATGTTAAGAAGAAATGAGCTATCAAACCATGAAAATACAAGAAGAACCTTAAATCCATATTAAGTCAATCTGAAAAGGTTACAAAAATATATGATTCAAATTATATAACATTCTGAAAAGGGCAAACTTATGAAAACAGTAGAAAGATCAGTGGTTGCCAGGGATTGGGGGTTGGGAGAGGGTTGAATAAGTAGAAATAAAGAATTTTAAGGCAGTGAAAATCTCTGTATGATACAATAATGATGGATACATGTCATTTTACACTTTTCTAAAGCCACAGGATGTACAACATCATAAGTGAGTCCTAATATAAACTATGGACTTTGGTGAATTATGGGTGTCAGTATAGATTCATCAATTACAGCAAATGTACCATTCTGGCAGGGGCATTGACTCTGAGGGAGAACATGCATGCATGTATGGGAGCAAGTGGTAACTTCTATATATTTCTCTCAATATTACTGTGAACCTAAAATTGCACTTATCCAGTGAAGAAAAAAATATCACAGACAACTAAAAAGGTTGTTTCAATGTTTTAGAAGCATACTGCTTGAGAAATCCGAACAGGAGTGAGCCAGTGTCAAGTTCATTATGTATTATTTATAATACTTATGTATTGTTTATTATTCACTGTCTTCCTCTACTCAGTGAAAACTTTCCATGCACAGAAATTTTTATCATCCCCTGCACCACTGATCAATTCCAAGAGTCTAGAAAAGTGCCTGGTTCACAGTAGATCAATAGACAGTGAATGAATAAATGAATAAAAGAAACAACATGCTCAAATCAGAATCTTTCATCTCTCCTCTCAACCATAATCAATCTCTCCATCTTTCCATCATAGTCGATGACAATTCCAATTGACCTAGTTCCCTGAGCCAAAAGCATTAACCTTTACTTTTACTCTTCTCTCACACATTCATTCAATCAATCAGCAAACAGAATACTATTTCTATGCATCCTAATTCTGATCTCTTCTTCCCATCTCCACTGCTATTACCTTAGTTATCATCTCTGGTCTGATCTATTTTGAAAGCTCTTCTCTGTTTCTGCTCACACCCTGCTACTGTCTCTCCTCTACAGAATAACCAGAATTATCCTTCACAGTTATATATCAGGTTTCATTAATCCCATGCTCAAAATGGCTCCAATGGCTTTCCACCAGATTTGGAATTAAGCTTCAGTTCCTTCCTCACTCATAGTGGTAAGACTTGGTGACTTCCTTGCCATCCTCTGTCCTCCATTATATTACATACTGAAAAGCCTTGTACTCACTGCTTCTCCAATTGCATACCCTTCCTTCTGATGACATATTCCATTCCCTCTTCCTCCCAGTCTCTGCTTAGACAGTCCAGTCTCTGACCACCCTACATAAAAGAGTAGCCTTACCACCACAGTGAATCACTTTATCTTTTCAACTTTCCTTATTGTTTTTTCATAGCACTTGCCACTCTCTGATTATATATGGCTATTACCTGTCTCTATCCCTCACTAGAATAAAGTTCATAAAACTTGTGACTATGTTTTGCTAAATTCTGTAGCTTTGATACATAGAATAATGCCTGGCATGTTGTAGCCCCTAATAAAAATATGCTGAGATTGTGAATTGCTAACACTGTTGAGTGCTTATTAAATGCCAGGGCCTTTAAATGCATTTCATATGATCCTTAAGAGGCAGTATTATTAACCCACTTTGCAAATGAAATAATTGGTGTCCAAAGAAATTAGATAACTTGCTCAAGAGCACACATCAGGAGTCAGGATTTAGACCCAAGCAGCCACTCTGGCTCTGAAGCCATGGTGTTCTACATTCTGCTGCACAGCTATGGTGAACACATAATCTATCATTCTAATATTTTTATTTTTCATCATAATTCCCCAAAATGTATTTTCTTTCTTCCTTATTTTATTCCTTCTCATTCCTCCTTTTGTTCTTCACTCACTTCATTTCACTCCTTTATTTCATTTATTCCTTCATTCATGCACATATGTGCTGAGCCCTGTGATTGACATTGGGGATATAAATCTAAATAAGACATGTCTACACACAAAAAATTGTTCTGGCCAGAGGGGAAGGCAGACATATAAGCAAATGATTTCAAGGTATGTATTTATTTTTCTCTTTTAGAAAATGGAAATGATTTCACTCAACATGTTTTCCACTTTCCATTAAACTGAAAGAAATTTTAGTCCAAGTCATTGCCTAAATGTTGTGATCTTATCTCAATTGCCTCAAACATGTAAATGCTATATTTTGTACTTTATTTCCTACAAATTGTTTTTCATTCTTTGGAAAGTAGATGTGGAATAAATAATAAATGACATGTATTTCATTGTTCATTAAGCAAAGACTTATATGATATTGAGCATATTTAAAGTATAGCTGAAAGCACTGTGAGGGATTAAAAATAGGTATAACATGGTATCTGCTCCTCAAAGAGCTCACATTCACAGGCAGAAGGACACAGACAGAAGCAATTGTACAATGCAAGACACCAAGCAAAAAAATACCAGAAGGAAAGGAGAGGGACTGATACATTCTCTGAAAAAAAAAAAAAAAAAAATCTGTTTGGGGTGATGGGGATTTAAATGCAGAATGCCCAGCTCCAGGGCCTTTGTGCTCAACCCTGTCTCTATAAAATTCTGAGGTTGGTGTGAGTTTAGTATGGGTATTGTCTGTTTATTGCTTCAAGCACTAGTCCATGTGTATTTAGTAAATATTAATCAAACTGTACACTTAAGAAATGTACTTTCTTAATGTTTTTCTTTAATAAAATGCCCTCTCCAAAATATTACAAAGTCCTCTTTACTGCCTAACACCCAAGCAATGTGATTTTTGCTTGTGCACTATTCTCACCAAAGCCAATTAAGAGAATCTACCCAAGTTAAGCTGTAATAATCTTTCCTCCTGCAAGCATAATGTCAGTAGACAGTAGTGCTGCAATGACTCTTAGAATCAATGTTTTCTTTTACTATGAATAGCTCATTGGTGCCACATGTTCTGTGTGGCATTAAGACATTTTCAAAATGGCAAAATAATGAAAGAGGGATTTGACAGTAAAGCATGTAAACAAGTAATTTTCATTTTCCAAAAACAACCTGTAGCCACCCACCAAATTCTATTCTGAAATAGAATTTCAGTGCTTGGGGAAAAAAAAATCTATCAGCTGACAACCATTATTTATAAAAGACCTTATAAAAGGTATTAAAGATGTCAAGAATGTTTTATCTGCTAACCTGAAACTGGCTGCAGAGTCAACACATGCCTTTCATGTAGTGCTGCATTTGAGAGCACCTGCACCAAGGTTATGTGTTAAGTCAGTGAAAATATGTAATTCATGGAGTAACTGAAAAAGTCACTAGGCAGGAAGATGGATGTTGAACATTTTCTGTGCCACCAAAAAGCTAATGATTAGGTAAACACCTCTGAGCAAAACAAACTCCAGAATTGTTTCAGTTATTCTCTGACCACCTCCTGCATCTGGTGTTAGCAGCCATTAGGCTGCTGAAGGCACCTCCAGAATAGGGTCCAGGTGCAGCACCTCTGGGAGGTCTCATCCTTTCTCCCACCCTTTAGAGTCCAGATTAGTCAGGGGCACCTGATGTGGAGAAACTGGTACTAGATGGAACAAGGACTCGCACCAAGTTTGCTGATTCCAAGGCCCAATCTCAGCTGTTATGATATACCACTTCCTAATTTTTAAACACCCTTTTTGCCCTCTTACTATAAAGATAAAGAAGGGGAACAAAGCCAGGGACTTCATCACTATCCATGTCTATCCCTTAAGATCACTATTCTGGGTCTTGACCATCATTCAATGGCAGGCAGGCCTCCTGATGATCTGTACTTAGCTGGAATCGCCCAATCCCCTAAGAATACTGCTCTCCAGAAAGTTACCTTCCAAATCATTCCACCTAAGTGTGTGGCCATCGTTTCTACATCTATACCACAATGGCTGTGTGTCCCCCCCCCCCCACACACACACACAGACACACTATTCAAAGCAGCAGCAAATATCAGAGAAGTCAGTACTTAAGATTCACTCATTTTGACATTCATCCTACAGGAAGTTCAGACATCAATTAAGAATTAACCTGGTATTTTGAATACTTAGTTACCATCTGTAGCCAATGTGACATCTTGCTTGGTTTCCCTTATTTAGTCTCAAAGAACTATGTCAATATTTGTACATTATACTATTAAATATCCATAATTTTATAGTATAACAATACACAAAAGCTTTAAGAAGAGGTTTGTTACAAACTATGAACTATATACAGCATCTGTTAAGAATTGGATCCACATACCCAGTTATCATACATTTTGGTTTTAAAACAATGCTCTTATGGATTAGATTTGTTTTATGTGAATTTTATAATTTATATTTCCTTATGAATCAATATATTATATCCCTTTCATGTGTATACATACACCTACACATGATGCAACTCAAAATTAAGGTATTTCAAAGCTATATATATAAAAATCAGGGCATGTGCAATTAAAGCACATTACCCATGTAATAAAAAGACCTTTAGCATAAAAGACATAACATGTAGCTTGCCTGTGAGTTTAATACAAGGGAAACGAGAGGGGTGTGTGTGAAAAATGGTGTTATGATGCAGACATCATTACCCTATGTACATTTATGATTACACAAATTGTATGATTCTACATTGTGCACAACCCTTGAAATGAAAAGAGGTATCCCATTTGTGTACAATGAATCAAAATGCAGTCTGTAAAAATAAAAAAAAAAATAATTAAACTAAATATATTGAACATAAAAAAAGTGCATGGTCACTGTATCCCCAGAATTTTTTTTAACCTTTTTTCTTCAAAAATAGAGCCCACTGTTATGCTTTGGATATGAAGTATACCCCCAAAGCTCCTGTGTTAATGAAGGTATATTCAGAGGTAAAATGATTGGATTGTGAGAGCTATAACTTAATTGGTCCATTTTAGTTTGAAGAGACTAACAGGGTGGTAATTGTAGACTGGTGGGGGGGGTCACTGGAGGAAGTGGGTCACCCAGAAGGGTGCACCTTCCCTGTGGCCCCTTCCCCTCTCTCTGCTTCCTGGCCACCATAACCAAACAGAACTCCTCCACCACACCCTTCTGCTATGATGTTCTGCCTCACCTTTAGCTCACAGCAATGGAGTTGGCTCACCATGGTCTAGACCTCTGAAATAAACTTCTCTTCCTTTAAGTTGTTTTGTCTGGTATTTTTCTCACAGTGACACTAAGCTAACATACTCATTTTCTACTTGTTGGGTAAATAACAATACAGTTCTCTAAAGGATAATTTGCTAGGTAATAGTGAATTCATACAGTTTTTGTCCCCATCCAACTATTACAAAGTTTTTCATAAGAAGTAAATATCATTATGTAAAATAAAATGCAAATTGTTCAAACAAACATGTTTATGTTGACACACTTGTGAAGTATGACCTTTTTTCATTATTGTCTTAATAGTAATTAAGGGTAGTTATTGGTCCCATTTTCTAAACTTTTTATAGTATTTTCAAATAGTCAATTATTTACATTGATAATTAATATTCCCTTATGAATTAACATATTGTATATATTTCATCTGTACACATACACTACACATGATGTGATTTAGAGTTAAAATTTTTCAAGGCTATACATATACAAAAGTGCTTGTAAAATTAAAGCACATTACAAGTGAAATGAAAAGACCTTTAGCATAAAGAACAGATACCATGTAGCTTGCCTGTAAGTGTAAAACAAAGTACATGTTATATATTAGTTCCAACATTTTATTTTGAAGCATAAAAGTCCTACTTCCCTTTCCTTATCTCAAATTATATCATAATCTTAAAGTATTACTTACACATGCATCAAATAGTCATACACTTATTTCACAGCTTGTCAAAAACAATTCCTATGAAAAAGTTTGCTAAAATTATGTACAATTAGGATTTATGGGAAGGAATTCTCTAAAACAGCTATTCAACTATTTGCTGTACTATTTGGGGAAAAAATGGGGTTTGCAAAACTTTATTTTAGTTAAGTATATCAACAGTTACTTTTCTAAAATGCTACTCCAGAACTTTAGACATACACTTAATTTCCTTAATTCCTATTTTCCCCAACACTTTAATGTTTCTAAAATTGGGATTATCATACAAAAATACACATATTTTAAGGTAGCTCCCCCTTTTTTAAACAACAACCAAAAAGTCATATTAAGTTGAGGTCAAATCTGACAAGTGATGAAGGTTTAAAAACTCAGAAATATAGTATTATTTATTAAGGTAAAGTCTAAGTTAAATAACTTTTAATTTGCTATTTCCTTCAGTGCTACTTAAGGTCACTATTCATTCTGCACAAAGTAGAATCTTTCCAATCTCTAAAAACAAAGAAACAGCATAATCTTGGGCCTAATCGGTTTTTTAAAATGTACTTTTTCTACCATGGCAAATCATTTTATCACTTACTAATGTGAAGAAACCAGAGAGTGATTTAGAGATTTGAAGGATAGATAATAGAGACAAAAATACTGAAAAAAAATCAGATTAGTTGCCAGATTCACAATATGAATTATTCAATATAGTGGAAACTTATGAGTTGACAGATCGTTCTTTCAATAATTGGCCTTGCATTAGCTTGGCCAGAATATGTGCTGCACTTTCAGAAACTAATCATGCAAAAGTCTTGGCTAAAAGTTACCTCAGTAGTTTGAAACTTCTTCTGGCATTAAAAAGCCAGAATTTTCAGGCCACTCAAAAAAACTTGCCAATGAAATTTACTTCTTTAGGTAAGAAAGGGAAAAACAATAATAACAATAACAAAAGGTTGTTATCTATCTTGATTTTACTGACATACTTTAAGGGAAGAAATTATCAATAACTTATTCATTTATAGTTATTCATTCTTTCAACAAAATCAAGATAAGTATATTTAACAATAGGCTAAATTAATTTTATAGCTTCTACCCTTTCAAGGATTCTACATTTATTTCCGATTACTGTAAATAATGTCTATACAATTGTTAATCAAGCCCTAAACATAATTTCTCCACCCTCAACCAAACTATCAGGCCAAAGGACATTATAATTTTTCAGACTGCTTAAAACTGATTATTGGAGGAAATCATCCAACCAATTTGCTGTATTCTTTGCCTCACAAGAGTTCATTCTGCTGTTTTACTGAACAGTACTTTGGAATTTGCCTCAACTGTCTAGATTTATGTGACAAATTTATAGATTAAATATAAATATAAACTGGACACTGTTTTGTCCATATCTGACCTAATAAAGTGGAAGTTTCAGCCATTGCAGTAGGGATGTGGAACCCTGAAGCGGATTGTAGGAAATAGAACCACATCAATGTAGAAGCAACTCCTCTGGCATTGATTTTTAAATTTCATCTTATTAGGACTCACCATAACTACCCAGTCTTCCTGCTTAGAGCAGTACTTCACAATTTTAACCACTTGGTATCATGCAGAGATGGTTTTACAAAGACGTATGATGCTTATCACCAATTAGGAGATAATGTTAGTGAGGAAAGGAGAGATGCTTTGATTAAGCACTCCTTCTCTTCTCCTCCCTCTCCCTTCCCTTTCCATGCTGTCCACCCCACTCCTTCTCCTCTTCCTTCTCCTTCTTCTTAGGTATTGGGGATCAAACTCAGAGTCTTCTGTAATTATTCTTCTCTAAAGTATTATGTCTCAATGACCTTATAGTGAAGTTAGATAAAGGATTGTTTACGACGAAAAGTGATTTATATCAAATGGCTGCAAGTATACTTTATTGCTTCTAATACAATCTCTGCTCTGTTTGATCAAAGAAATTCCAGCAAGCAGCAATTGGAAATAGACATTCTCAGTCTGGGAGGGTAACACATCTTACTGAAGAAAATGTACGGAGATAAAACACTTGGGAGAAATCCAGGATCTCAAGACAAAAGCACAGTAGAGAAAACTTGAAGCCTTCTCTTGGTTCTTTCCTCCCCACCCCACGTTACTTTTTCTTAACCTGTTATGTCCCAGTGTCCTATAAGAACTGAAAACTTGAGCTTAATCTTACTTCCTCAACTTCCCAGAGTCAATTCAGTTACCTGAGCAAAAGCCATAGTATATTTCCTAGGATCTAAGGAATTCAGAATTTAGCTTGAGTCTGAAAAGAAAAATCTGAATTCAGGAAAATCAGGAGAAGAGAAAAAAGAAAAGATGTTTTTCATATGTCTCTAAATGTTGTCTTACTATCATTGGTGACATCTCTGAATTTGTGTGTGGAGTCTAAAGATAATGAAAATTCTCTGACTCATTTGTTTCCCTCTGAGCAATATTTCTTTTCTTCATTAAAAGCAACATCTTAGCCACAGAATGTTCAATGAATATATAGATGGATTTATACCCTGATATTATCTCGTGGTGCAACTAGTTCAGATATTGGACAGGTGAAATCAATTATAAATTCAATTGTGGATACTAAGAAGAGAGGGGCTCAGGAACTATATTAGAGCCTTGCAGGATTAACAAGTTAAGAAATTTTGACAAAAGTATGAAAAGTCACTCTAGAAACCAAACAACTGTAATGGTTGCAAATTTGATGTGAATAGTGGAAAGAAAATTCAAGAGTTAAAACATATGTTTCAAATTATACTGTCATGTGTTACCTGTGGCTTTGGATCTATGCCTCTTTCAGCCTCCATTATCTTATCTGAATATTGGGAAAACACAAGCCCATACATGATGGAATTGTTGAAACATATAATAAAGTTGTACATGCAAAACCAAAAGTAATAATACTTGAAACAGTAGATATTTAATAAACATTTCACAAAAACAATTTTAGTCTGCTGTACTTGTGTGCTATCAACTCATAACTTAATATATGTCTTTGTGCAAAGAAACTAATATTATTTCTGATATAGCCACTACCTGATCTTATATCGCTTGAAGTCTTAAGGCTCTCTTATCTCCTATAGTATACGTGAAATGATTTCAAGCACATGCATGTATTTATTGAGGACCTATTGACCTCCTAAAGAGGTTCATAGTCTAACAGTAAGAAAGAAATGCAAATTTGTGCACTCCTGCAACCATCGCATTAAGGCAGCTGGTGGTACTCTGGCAGCAATCAGGAGGAATACATGTGCATGAGGGAGCCAGGGAGGCTTCAGAAAGAAGCAGACCTTGGCCTGGGGCTTAGGGGTCAGAGAAGCAGTCTACAAAGCATGAGAGAGAGAAAAGAGGCTTTCTAGATAAAAACCCAAAGGAAGCTATCGAAACTTTAAAATCTTTTTAAATGCTTAAAATGTTCTTTTTGAACATACATAAATTCTAATCCTCATGGATTATGTGTCTATACTTAAACACTTAGAATTGTACATTTTTTGTGATTCTGAGAAAATCCCCCATCCCACTTGCTGGAACTATGAGTTTGGTCAAGTTGGTCAAGGCCATCTAGTATAAGGAATTCGAATACATGCTTCAGCAAAATGACAAATTGGTACCTGTCAAGACCTTGGCACCATGTAAGAAGAGTGAAATCAAGGATATTAACTCCAAAGGTCTGTTATTGTATATGATCAATGAGGTTACAAGGCAGCATGATATATAGTTTATATACTAAGAATAACTGTAATATTGGAAATTGAAGTTTAAAAGCCACTGCTATCAAATTTCTTTTTATGTTATCTTGATTATGTGTGCTTTTTACATGTAATTCATATATTTCATCAAACTTGAAATTAACCTATTATAAGAAAAAATTAATATTGTGACTTCTGCCTCTTAGTACCCTTAAAATGATTAGAAAATTAGAAGCTAAATTATATCTGAGTAAATACATGCCCACAAATAGTACAAACTATGCATGCAAAAAAAGTGGCAAATAACAGTCAGTTATCACAGAAAACTTAACCTCAGTTTCAAAGCATCCAGAAAGAAACTTATTTTTAGGTGTTTTAGAAATTTAGTCAAATTCTATCATTTTTTATGATTCCTTCATTTAATATACATACTAATGTTTTCAGAACAGCATCTGCATGTATGTAGTAGTCAATTTTTTCAACTCTAATAATAGTTATTTTGCTTAAAGAATTCAATTTTCACAATAGATCAACCACTCAGGACATTCAGTGTGAAATAACTACGCTTGAAGTTAGAAGGGTCACCACAAAGAATCCACAGTACTGGGCTGTGTTTAACTTGTCATTCCCACTCTCAAAATGACAAAAACAATTTGATCAAGAACAGTCTCCAAAGACTGCCACTGTGCTTTGGGGACATGCCAACTTGATCCAAGCACCATGAAGAGCACAGATTCAGACTTCTTGTGGGGATAGTGCTGGGATACGGTACTCAGAATTTAGCTAATGAAAAGTTAAATTGCTTTTTAATTAAAAATGTATACCCTAAAAACCTTAATCACTGGAGTAGTATTTGAAAATCATAGCTTCAACAAGTACAATTTTTAGACTTCTTGCCATTGAGAGCTGCTGTTCAATGGGTGTGAAATGAAACACCAGGCTTTATTCCCCTGAAATCTGAGAGCCAGGAGGTCGGTTTAACTATTCATATGTCTATGTTGGCTTTAATGATAAAGATCAACCCAATGGCATTTTAGAAAATTAGTTGTGTCTAATCCCCAGTGTCCTAGTCTACATTTCCTTTATTAATAGAACAGGATACACATGGCTGTAGGTGACCTCTTACTGGGTTTGCTATGACTGTTCTAGCAGTCTGCAAACTGCAGCTGCTCTGTGAGCATGCAGGACTGTTCAAGGGGAAGATACTTAATCAGGCTTTCCCTAGTTAAGTCTTTAAAGTTTCTTGAGCATTTGAAGATTTGTTTTCAAAAGTTTCTTAAAACATAAATAACAAAAATAAATCGTAAGGCATTGATTTCTAAAGTGGTTTTCAAAAACTACCTCCAATATTTTCCTAATGTTCAACATTTATGAAAAGGCATAATTATCAACTTCTATATAATATTCATTCCTCCCTCCACCAACCACTGAAATTCTTTGGTCATCCAGTAACAAACAAATAAATAGTAATTATAAAAGTGGAATAACTAACAAACTAATAAAAGGGTGATCAACATCATGCATCAGGGAAGATGAAGTAAAATAACATTGAGATGACATTTTCCCTTTTCAGACTGAAAAATGTAAAATAAGTTGATGAAATTCAGTGTCGGGGTATTGATACTGAAAAACATGGTTAGTGGTGTAGTCCACTTCAAAGTGGCAGTTTCTTCCAGAAATGTGAATAAATTCTAATCCAAAAATTCCACTTTTTAGAATATATCCTACTAAAATATTTGTACAACTATGTGATGCTACATATAATAATGCCCATATGCTAAAATTATTGATTAAATTATGATATTGTTATACAATCCTGCAACTTTTAAAAATGATCGAATAAATGTATAATACAAATAAGGAAGAATTAATAATTTTAATGAAATGAACAAACAGTAGAATAATGTTTATAGAATAATTTTTTTCTTTACTTACAAATATATACAGGCATATGTATTTTAAGATCCATTTGTTTACCTGCCTACATAAAAATCTCCATTAGGCACAAATTCCTCAAATTTAATATCTCCAAAGTTGAACTACTAAATTTCCCCAGCATTATCCCCTTTCTAAGTGGCACTTCTATCCACACACTCACTTATTCAGAAGGCCAGGGATAGCAGATGATGAATTTGTTTACTAGTGTGATTATGTTAAATAATTTCACAGTATATATATATATATATATATCAAGCTATCACATATTCCATAAACATGCAACTTTTAGTTGTTAATTGTACCTCAATAAAGTTGGGGGGGAAATGTAGGTACATTTTTCTCTTCATATTCTTTACTTCTAATCTAATCCTAAACTTGGTTCAAACCTGTCTGCTCCTCACAGCTCCATTGTCATAAACTTTGTGTTATTTCATTTTTTTTTACCTATTATGATCACCACCTGTCTGATTTCTTGTCTTCTCTTGCAAATTTTGAATCCATTTTTTATATTCCTTTTAAACATGCCATTTGGATCATGTTTCTTCATGCATTCCGAGTACCCACATTCCCTTTTTGCACTCACAGATCAAATTTATACTCCTTTCCTTGGCCTACTCTGCCTGTATACTCTCAATACTACTTCTCCAGTCAATGACATAATTTTTGTAACGGAAACAATAATATTGTCAAATGTTTTCTTATTCAAGTTTCAAAAGAACTACTGAGAGATACAGTGATTAGAAAATATCCTGAAGATAGCACAAATTTATCCCAGGATCTACTATTTCAAAGTGGTTTCTTAGCCAGTCCTCTGCAATAGCATTTGTATGGTTTTCTGAAGATTCTTACTTTCCTCCAATCTATTCTCCCCAGAGAATCAAGAGAAACTATCTTTCAGCAGTAATATAATCACAACATTCCTTTGCTTACAAGCCTTCTGTGGTCAATGCCTGCCTAATCTGGCCCTGTCTAGCTCTCTACTTTCGTCTTAAGCCATTGTTTCCTGGATTTCACTATTTCCTCTGTGCTTTAAATAGCTGGCTTTCAAGCTGGGGAGATAGCTCAGTTGGTAAAGTGCTTGACTTATGAGCCCAGGGCCCTGGGTTCAATTCCCAGCACCATGAAAAAAATGAATAGATAAATAGGTGACTTTTATATTTTTTGGTATCAGTTTAAATTTCACCTTTTCAGAGAGGCCTTCATTGACAAGTAAGTATCTACTCCAACTTTTCTTTCTTACAGTACTCTATTGTTTACTTTCATATAACTTGGTACAAATTGAAATAGTTTGTATACTTAATTTTTATCTCTCTTCCCAATATCCTGAAAGTGATATGCAAAGCATACATAATAAAGGAGCTGGTTGTGGAATCTATGAATTGTAACTGAGAAATCAGAAAGATCTCTTAGAATATAACATTAAGTCCTGAACTTAAGGGAATATGTTAAGAAGAGTAAGGAAGAAGACCATTCCAGGTCAAGGGGACTATTGATAGAGCTGGACAAAAGCAGATGATAAATCCAGAAGACTGTGAGAAGTACCTGAGACCTAAGAAGAGAAGTGAGGAAGAGGGGGGACCCATTGAGACTAGAAGGGGACATCAAGAATGGAAAGATAGGTAAGACAAGGTGGTGAAGGACAGAGGAGGCTTCTCTTATCCTTGAACACTGGGGAGCCTGTCAGTTTAAAAGAAGAGTGAAAAACCAGATCTATGATATGAAATAGATGGCATAAGAGGAGAAAACACTAGAATATCTTCTAAAAGACAAATCCATAGCCCCAACTCACCTCATTAATAAAATAAATATATGTAAGAGCAGTCTACAACATGAGAGATGAAATAAGTATAATTATAAAATTGCATATATAAGAAAAAAGGCATATAAATATTTAGTATAAATTCAAATACATTTATAAATTGAACTCTTTTTTCCCCCCAGAGCCAGGGATCCAACCCAGGATCTAGCACATCCTAGGCAAGCACTCTACAGTGAGCAACATTTCCAGCCCTGAACTCTTTTATTAAAAATGTAGTTTTGGAAATACAGCTAATTTTCCAAAATAACCACTGCCTAAACTGTGCTAACTAAAAAGCAATGTAGTTATAGAAACAGGAGCAGAATCATTCTCTCTAAATAACAGAAGAAAAAGATTTGAGGAATATAATCCACATATTAGTCTGCTATACTTTACAAAGAAAAGTTTTGGATTTATAGAAAAACAAAAGCATTTCAAGATAATGTTACATAAATGAAAGTCATTAAATTGAAGACTTAGAAAATACATAAAACTTAGTTTTTCCCATTTACAGATTCATCCAATCATCTGAAGGCAAAAATACTAGTAAATATGAAAAAGTCAGATTTTTTTCAAATCAGAGTTTAGACATGACCTGATTTGACCCAAAATTCCAAGGACGATTCTGTCATAAATTAATCATAAATACACAATGTACTTTTTCAATTTGTTTGTACTATGTAAAATTGATTTTTTCCTTAATACTAAAATTTAGTCCATCTGTTGAGAAAACAGAAAATGTTCTAAATGTATACAAAGAGTGGAAATGCTTCATTCCACTAGCTGTATCCTGTGGTATATGCATTTTCATCAGTATGTTTGTCTTGCAGACAAAATGAATATCAGATGGTGGTTTTGAAAAAGGGCAGACCTAACATGAGGTGATTAGTTTCAAAAACAGATTTTTATTCTTGATAAATTATTACCAAATACAATCATCTGTTGATTGAGGATATAAAACAGATTGGTCATACTACAACCCACAGGTTAAATGAAAAACGGAAATAATAAGTTTATTTAACATGGTCTTGCATTAGGTTCCCAGCAGTGCAAATCTAAGGCAAATAATTAGATTTCCAATTTAAAGATATACATTTGTTAAGCCAGACGTTTCCTGAGGTCATCTATTTCTCTGTTGGCTAGTCTCACTGCATTAGCAATGTATTTAGAACATTTTCATTCAGAACTTTATATTACTACACCTTGTATATTATCCATTGTAGTTTGATTCAGGAATAACACAAAGGGCAAAGACTGATTGTGATGATTCCTGACTGCAAATCATATCCCCAGACACTGTCATATAGATATTTAAAAAAAAAAAAAAAACTATTGCTTACAAAAAAAAGAGTCCTAAGGTTGCAGAAGGGGGAGAATTTACTATGAGACAACTGGTAAACCAAACAAATCAAAACTTAAAAAATAAATGTGACAACAAATTTAGCATGATTCAGCATGCATAACTTCTTAAATATCCACTCTTTTTCCCCCTCAGGGTGAACCACTTAATTTTATGGTGAAAGATAAAAAGTTAAAAGACAACTACTCTAATCAGTAGTATATTCTATTTTTAAGGTGCATGCTCGCCTTCCCTCCTTTTCCCCCTCCTCTATTTCTTCAGTAATTTACAGCTTTGCTATGTAATGTCTCTCCAGGGAGCAAAGAATCCCATTACAGATGATTCCTCTGTGCAGACTTCAGCCCTGTAAATCAACAGGCTGAGCTCTCTAACAGACTTAAAATCCCTGCTTGAGTTGGACTGGGACAACTTGCAAATTGGTAGGGGCTGAAGCAGGGGGAGGGAGGAGAGTTTGGTACCAGAATAAGTTCCAGGAAAAGAAATTATAATACAACTTGTGTTTTTTGTTAACTTTCCCCAATAACCTCTATGCCTTGATATAGAGTAATCAAGGCCTAGAAACAGCATTGATTGAAAAAATATACACAATAGAGATTGTGTAGATTTCTCCCAAAGAGAAAGGGATTCTAAAAAGTCCAGGAGAGTGTATCAGAAATATAAAGTGAGCTAGGCTAATACCTCCTTGGAGATAAGATTGTAAATGGAGTAGAGCATTTTAAAAATACAGAGTGGCGTTGTATAACAAAGGTGTGTACAGGGCAGGGACGTTATTTCTAAAATAAACCTCTGAGAATTTGATGTCTCACAGGGATATTTTTTCCTACAGGGCTTCACATGACCTTATTTTTCACAAAAGGAAAAGTTCCTTAGAAATCCACTGAGGTGGAAAAATTTGAGAAATTACTAGTATCTTTTGTATGATGCAGCTCATATTTGAAATAATGGTTAATTATAACAAGTAGGATACAGAATATAGCTAACTATATAAAACTTATTTAGTAATAAGGACATTTACACATTTTATGCCAACATCAATCACATTAGAAGATAGACTCTTATGTTTCCATTTTAAAATATCCAACATAAGATGGTTTTCAATGTCCCTCATAAATATATAACACTATGAGGACTAGGGATATAGCTCAGTAGTAGAATGCTTCCCTAGCACACTTGTGGCCCTGGGTTTGATCCTTCGTACCACAAACAAACAAACCTGTGTGCAACCACTATTGAAACAAATCATCAGTGAGAAAAAATAGGAAGAGGGAAAGCAACTCAATATTACAAATTGATTGCTTTCTGTGGGTTGGTTTTATATAAAATCCAGGCACTTGGTTTTAATTGACTACCCTTTTATTTCTATTACCAATTTATGATGTTTCTTATCAACTTCTTAGAAAACTTTGTCCCAATTGGTCCTAAGCCAACATTTCAGTTTCTCCCCTTTTCCCATCAAATTATCTTTACTTTTAAACTTCTCTTGTCCATTTCTGTGACTAGCACTCCAAGTCCTTCCTACACCTTATTCCATTTATGTTCAATTGTTACCTAATCATGTCCATCCTTCCTTTTATATTTCTCTGCTTTTTTTTTCTATTTTCATTTCTATGACCATCATCCTACTCTGAGGTCTCATCACTTCAACCCTAGATTACAACTGTTTCTTTCCTTTTTTATTTTTTTAAATACTAAGCATTAAACCCAGGGACACTTGACTACTGAACTACAACCCCAGCCCTTTTTATGAAAGAGAGTTTCAGTAAATTGTTTAGGGCCTCACTACATTGCTGAAGCTGGCCTCAGGAATTACAGGCATGCACCACCAAGCCTGGCTACAACCATTTCATTTTGTCTAACCTTTTTGCTTTGAGTTTTTCCTAATTCTTCAGCCAATTCACACATTTCTGATTAGTTCTTCTAAAATATTACTCTACTCATGAGTTAATGAAGTCTGGAATCTGAAATACCTGCCTTTATTCAGTTTTGTGGTCTTAGGAAACTACTTTGACTATGCTCAAATATTCTGAAAACTAACATTGATGTCTGTAAAGTAGTGAGAGAATGAATGGATTGGGATAAATCACTTCTGTACCAAGTAAACACTTGGAATTGCCAGTTCACATTTCCCTCAGTATAAAAACAATAGCAAATGATTACTAAACTGAAGGAGGAAGACAAACTAATGGAACACTTGATGAAGGCATGATTATCAACTTAAGGTAATTTCCTAGAGGGTTCATTGCCTTCTCCAGGTTACCATTCCAACTCACAAACTTTGTCACTGTTGACTGTGATTACCAACAGGCTGAACTAACTCCAGATCGGTTCTGCCCCTCTGGTGAAAGCTGTGGTGACATTCTATAACAACCTTTGTTACAACTGGTTTTCTGGAAATCTCACTGTCAATCTTTATTCTAAGTGTTCCAAAAGTTAACCTTTTCCCTAGTGTACATTATTATGTAGGGGCTCCTCTATGCTGCCAGGAAATTTCAGACTGAACTTTTAAATGAAACAAAAAGCCTTAGGGCACAACTGGGCACCCATTTACTTCTTTAAGAATGGTATGTTTGTTTTAAATTGGTGCTCCATTGCTAAAGTTCAAGAGGGACCTTTTAAAAAAATCAGTGTTTAAAAGATCCGATTTCCTTGCACCTTTGGTCAAGAGTTCATAGTTATTTCCTCTGTTAGAGCACTAACTTACCTTAGCAATGGCAAAGACATTTAAAACTAAGGATTCCTTTTCTTCCATCAATAACCCTTCCTCCAAAATATATTTGCATTTACATCCAAGAGCTTCCATTCCCTATTTACTCAGCATGGACAATTTCAAATGTAAATAATGAATGCTGAACTCCATAACTCCCTTCCAATACTCCTTATTCCTGCTTCTACTTCCTTCAAACAGTACTTCCTTGAATTTTGGTACATTTCTCTTGTTTGTGCTATCACAGGACAGTCTCCTTACCACCACCCCACTCTGCCTTGCCACCACTACAGCACTTACCAACACTGGATTACAGTAGTTGCATGAATTTGCTTTCTCCCTGCTTAGTCAAGGAGCTCCTGGGAGACAAGGGGCCATGTTTTATTCACCTTTGAATTTCAAAATGATGTACAATATTTAACATATACAAGGTGTTTCACAAATTGATTTGCTAAATTGAATTGAACTGACAAATTGTGATTCAGGCCATGTTAGTTATTACCTAAGGCCAGGTCCACAAACAGAGGACAGAAGTGAAATGAAATAATTATTCAGGTCACTGAGGAAAAAATATGTGCTAATTTGGGCAAAGTGAGTGCGCAAAATTTTGCCTAACTGAACTAATCCATCATTTCATTGCAATGCATAGCTTTGTTAATGGAAAATTTGACCTTTAGGGGACATCTTATTCTGCCTTGTGCTTTGTGTTATGACTGAGTCATCTGTTTCCTATTGATACTAAGTATACCCTATATCTCTATACGCTCAAAGACAAAAATTACATTGTAATCCCTGTCAATTATTTCATTGGGTGTGTCTTTGGTTCTAAGCTGGGTCTGGGTCTGCTGAGGGTGGTGTGTTGAAGGCTCTGTGAAATCCATGCCTGGACCATTAAAAGACCACATCCCACTAATATGATGAGTCACTGACATCTTCTTTATAAACCAGAGTCAGTAGGTTGCACAAATAAATTCAACTTCTAGCACATAGTTTCTCCAAAAGAAGTCTATATGATCCTCTAGATAAAAAGCACAACAGGCCTTTAGAAACTTACCCTTTGGGATGAAGATAAATCCTTATGTGATTTTAAGGACTATTAGAGGAAGAAAATATTGTTGCTTTTTAACAAAGACCAACAACTTGAATTTTTATAGTATACATATTTGTGGACATCTTTCCTTTTCTGGCTCATTTGTACTTGGTCTAAGCAAGAAAAAGCAAAGGTGTTTAATTAAACATCAAAGTGGCAGATTAAAAATCTAAATACTTTTAATCCTTTGTCACTCTGTGACTGTAATTAATTTCCTTCTGTGCACGTATCTTAAAATATGGGATCCAGGCACAGCGATGCACATCTGTAATTCCAGTGGCTTGGGAGGTTGAGGTAGGAGGATCAAGAGTTCAAAGCCAGTCTCAGCAAAAGTGAGGCACTAAGCAACTCAATGAGACCCTGTCTCTAAATGAAAATACAAAATAGTGCTGGGGATGAGGCTCAGTGGTCAAATGCCCCTAAGTTCAATTGCCAGTAGCCAAAAGGAAGAAAAAAAAAAAAAAGATATGGGGCAGAATTTTGTTTCATGAGAAAGCACAATACTCACTTGGCATTTGTAAATTTAAAGCAACTATTTAGTTGTAAGCAACTTATTTAGTTGTAAATAATTGAAAAAAGTTATATTGGAGGCTCTCTGCTCCTCCCCATTCTCAACTTGTGCTGTGCCAGCCATGTCCTTGAGACACGATGGTGAAGGTCGAAATGAATTGATTTGGCCCTATTGGGCACCTGGTCATTGGGCTGCTTTCAACTCTGGCAAAGTGGATATTGCCATCAATGACCCCTTCATTGACTTGAACTATATGGTTTAGTATGGAATCTATTATGATTCCACCCATGGTAAATTCAATAGCACAGTCAAGGCTGAGAATGGGAAGCCTGTCAACAATGAAAAGTCCATCTCTATCTTCCAGGAGTGAGATCCCACCATCATCAAATGGGGCGATGCTGGTGCTGAGTATGTTGTGGGGTCCACTGGTGTCTTCATTACCATGGAGAAAGCTGGAACTCATTTGAAGGGTGGTGCCAAAAGGGTCATCATCTCTGTCCCTTCTGTTGATGCTCCCATGTTTGTGATGGGTGTGAACCATGAGAAGTATGACAACTCCCTGAAGACTACTGTCAATGCCTCCTGTGTCACCAACTTCTTAGCCCCCTGGCCAAGGTCATCCATGACAACTTTGGCATTGTAGAAGGACTCATGACCACAGTCCATGCCATCACTGCTATTCAGAAGATTGAGGATGGCCCCTCTGGGAAACTGTGTCATGATGGCCCTGGGGCTGCCCAGAATATCATCCCTGCATCCACTGCAGCTGCCAAGGCTGTGGGCAAGGTCATCCCTGAACTGAATGGAAAGCTCACTGGCATGGCTTTCCATGTGCCCACACCCAACATGTCAGTTGTGGATCTGAACTGTCACCTGGAGAAAGCTACCAAATATGATGACATCAAGAAGGTGGTGAAGCAGGCATCAGTGGACCCCCTCAAGGGCATCCTGGGCTACACAGAGGACCAGGTTGTCTCCTGCAACTTTAACAGTGATACCCACTCTTCCACCTTTGATGCTGGGGCCGGCATTGCCCTCAACAATCACTTTGTCAAGCTGATTTCTTGGTATAACAATGAATTTGGCCACAGCAACAGGGTGGTGAACCTTATAGTCCACATGGCCTCCAAGAAGTTAGAGCACTTGGACCACCTGCCCCAGCAAGAACACAGAGGAAGAGAGAGTCCCTCAACTGCTAGGGAATCCCCACCACTAACTCAGTCCCTCAACACACTGAGAATCTGCTCTCCTCCTAATTTCCATCCCAGACCCCCTGAAGAAGAGGAGGGACTTAGGGAGCCCTACTGTCACATATCATCAATAAAGTTCACTGCACCCAAAAAATATTAGATACGTAATTGTATTAAAAATTAACTCTGAAACAACATTGCTCTATGTAAATTTATGATTACACAAATGGTATGCCTTTACGCCATGTACAAACAGAGAAACAACATGTATCCCATTTGTTTACAATAAAAAAAAAAAATTAACTCTGTCATACAGAGACTTTTACTTTTTAAATGCTTGAAAGGGGGATTTTAAAAAAAACTGGTAGCAAACAAAATACTTAATGAAAATTTACAATCCAACACAGGCTACACTATATTGGATAGAACAGAGGAGTAAGAAAGAACCTGGGAATCAGAAAAATCCAGTTTCTCAGTCATGAACTGTGTGATATTGGGAAAGTCACTGAACCTTCTAAATCTTTCTTTGTTCATTTTCAAAATAGAATTAACAATTCTACCTTATCTAATTCCTGGGGTTTTCTTGAAAAGATCATGAGGTAACATGAGGTACTTTTGAGGCAATAGATTACTACACTACATAAAGGCATCACCATTACTATTTTAGCCCACGGACATTGATGGTGATGATGGTAGGTAATGGTCTTTTGTTTGCCAAAAGAGGCATCACTTAATGCTCAGTGTTAGTAAATATAATTATCATAGTTTCAAATTCATTTTTATTCAGATTTAGCCACATGCAAGGCTGCAATGTTCATTATGATAACATTAGTTCAAAATAAATATATGAAGAAACACATAAACTACACAGCTGTTCCAGGAAAGACTACGGTTCACATTCCTTAAAATTAAAGAGTCCCTCTCTTCAGACTTCCTCCTCACTCTTGTTGGACAAACTTGCTATCAAACATCAATCATATTTTATTAAGTTGATTGTGAAAAGGGTGAACCAGACAGATTTTTCAGCCATAGGCTCCATGGATCTGTTCGCTACAGATGCAAGTTTAGCATCTCCTGTTCATACTTCTTTTTAAAAATAAGAAAGAGAGTGGGAAAATAGGGCAAAATAAAGAGAGTAGTACACAATCTCAATGAAATGTGGATAAAATGTAAATACCAGAACATCTAGCAAAGGGGAAAAGGAAAAAACATAAAACCTGCATTAAGCATGTAGCTATTGATACTTTGGTCAGGGAGTAACCTAGACATAATGCACTAAATCCACTATGTTTTAGGAAATGGGAAAGCACCTAGAGAATACTAGAATTCTTCCTAAAGACCAGACTTCCTAAATAAAGAAGCTAACTTTTCCTTTTCAGAAGTGCTACATATAAGATGCAGCTTTAGCTTCAAGCCATATCCCTTAGTGCAGATTCTGTTGTACCACAGGAGATAATTTTACTTTTCTACATATCATTAGTTAATTGTTTTCTATAAGACTTTCTCCAACAATATTATGAGTTGGCTAGAAAAAGGTAGAGGCATCACTGTAGTTTCCTGGGTTTTGTAAAATTATAATTCTTCAATAAAGGCATTTATGAAGAGCATTAGCTAAGCTGGAAACCTCCCAAATGTTCCTATTATTGAGCAAGAGCAAGACCTCCAAATTACTTTGTTCTTTAAAAATAGGTGCCAAAAGGAGCTCTTCATTCCCATCAATTTTAAATTCCATCTATTTTTGCATTTGAAGAAATAATGAGATTAGATTATCCATACAGTATACGCCCCAACCCAAACTAGTGTCCAAAGTAAAACTCCTTTGTGAGAGGTTGTGGGGTCATGTATAGGGATAAAAAGTGTTTCAGACTCAAATAAGTTTGGGAAACACTGAATTAAACTAGGTTAAACATACTTCTCCTGAATTTTTTCAGAGTTACATTATGATATCATGTATATGACACTCAGAAATTGTTTACAAAATTTATACAACCGTGAAACTCTTCTAGTAAAAATCTGGAAGAGATGCAGTAAAAAAATGCTGGTCAACAATATGGCAAAAATATGTCAGATTTGTTATGACCTTCTAACACAGTTGTGCATTGTTTAATGACTAGTATAAATTCTGAGAAATGCATTATTATATGATTTCATTATTGTTTGAACTTCATGGAATTTACTTGCAGAAACAAACACAGGTACATCACTAGGCCATGTAATCTTATGAACCACTATTAGAGATGCAGTTCTATGCAGCTTGTGACTATAGTTGTCCTTGTGTGGTTTATTCCACTTATGCTAATCTATGTGGCCACAGAAAACCTATTGCCTTGCCAGATTTTATTTAGGAGTACTTAAAGATTGCTTTGAGGAAAGAGAAAAACAAATTTAATCACTGCCAATGATTCCAAAGATTTTTTCCCCAAGTGACAGCAAACTTAGGAAATGGTTTCAGCTGCCTTTCCCACAAAGTCACATTATATTCACCTTATTTTCATCAAGGGTAACAGGAACAATTATGGAATTACAAGGCCATGTAATGAAACACAAAATATTGATGCACCATCATTTCTATCTGTTCTAGGGTGACTGGATTCACAATTTAAATGAGGGACACACCGTAGCATGTAAGATACATTTTAAAAGTAATGTCTTCATATCTAATACATCTGTATCTAGCTTCTAGCAACTCATATTTAAACTCTGTTTTCTATCTTTCTGTCTCTGACATTTATTTCCCCAGTTTCCAAGATGGCTGAGAAATGATATAGCTCATGACAACAGTTAGATGATTATTTCTGTTTCTATAGGAACTCAAATCATATATCAACATAAAAATGTTATTCTAATCAGAATACTAATGGTGAATTTTGCTGTTTTTCTTTTTAACATTTTTTTTCTTTTCTTTTTATTAAGGCAGTGGGAAGGATGCACATGTTATCTCTTAGTGGGAAGCTCCTCTTTTCTGAGCCAAAATAGAGCCTCCCACAATACTACGGTAGCTACAGAGCGTGCTCAGCGGCTGTGGCAGCTCAACCATGCAATTTTATAGCAGGCAGCAAACAAGGCAGAGAATTCAGGGTTAAAAACTCAAGTGAAGTTTTGTCTTCTACAGTAATGAAAGCTGACTAAAAGAGTAAATCAAATGGATCTCCTAACAAAATGAAAACAGCTGTTTGGCCTGGCTTGGTCTCTGATTTAGGTTAAGTAATTATTGCTCTAGTGTGGTTCAAGGTTGTTCTATATTAGTGAAATAAGATATCACATGAAAATCATCCAACATTTTAATTTACTGTAGCATCAGAAATTCCACTGTATAAAAAATTCCAGAAACGTAATCTTCTAAAAACTTTACCTATAAACCTTTACAAATACCAATTGATTAAATGTTCCAAGACATAATTACACAATACCTAATTTCATTACGGTAATAACCCTTAGTATCTATTCTAAGAAACTATTTTAACTTTAAAACACAAAGTTTTTCAAATTTTACTGAAGTGATATATCCCAATTCAAATAACTCTTAAGACTTTTTTGTGTGGAGACACTTTTATGAAGGGCAACCAACAAGTATTACTTCTTGAGCCCCTAAAGAAACCTATTTTTGTAGTGCAAATTATTTTTTAACTAAACCTTGGTGTACCAGTAATGATTAAGAAGGAAAACAATTACAATGATAGAAACAAAGCAAAAGAATATTCTTGAGAAAGAGATTTCTGTGTTTAATACTATTTAGAGTAAATGACTAAGTTACTTCAAATTCCTTTTTTTATTTGTGAATGCTTGCTTTCCATTCCTCTGTCACCATCATTTGTGCCATTTCTCCCTTACTGAAGCACTATATTTCTGCTTTAGCTTGTCTGTAATTAAAAAAAAAAAAAGATAAAATCAACAATGGGTTGGTGATAGGTTTTTGAAAAAATTATACCCTGGTAATTATTTTTAAATTATAAAAAAATCTAAAATGTTATCTGATTGAAGACATTAAATTCCTAAGGAATTTAATGGAAGTCTTGGTCAGTTTTTCTGGTTATTAATTTTTAAGTCAACCTCCATTCCATTACTGAATGGATGCTTAAATGTATCGATAATAACAACAGTAAAAGATGTTCTAACACTAATACAAATTTTAATTATAGGACTATTTCTTCAATGGTAACATCTGTAGACTATTTTACCTCACTTGGTTACATTCAGCTTAGTTTGTAATGAGAGGGAAAGGAAGAGGGAGGGGGAGAAAGAGATATTACATCAGAAAATTAACATTTTGAAGAAAATTACTTGGGTGGTTTAAAGCACAGGGAACAGTCTTAGATGCTCTTCTTATAATTATTATTGCTGGACACAAAACATGACATTTACCTTTCCAGTGGGATACAGTTTTGCAGCTTTTCTAAGTTTAAATAGTGTTTCTCACTAGTCCTTGCCAATTATTCTGAGTAGTGCTTGCCAGCACATCAGAATAACAGAAACAATAGAGTTATATGTGTTATTTCTCCAAACTGTTGATGCATTATGATCTTTCTTTGGAGTCAATATTTTTTAAATAAGAGAATATGTCATATTTGGGCTTTCCATTCAGAAATTGTCCTGCAGAACTAGATCAACAGTGTACAGTTTACTTAAGGATTAGAGAGGAACTCAGTAAAAAGCAATACATACTGGAACATTTAGTTTTTACTTTCAAAGAGCTAACATAAAATCTAATAAGTAAGATCTTCAAAAATGATAGGGTATTTGAAGCCAGTCTATATTCTGAGATGTCTCTAATTCAATGTGGGCAATAGAAGAATGGTTCTACCACTTAGCAGAGTGAGTGTTTTCCTTTCAAGAAACACAAAGCCCACAGTTGTTACTGCTTAAGTTCTTTGTAAATAGGCAAATGTCATTAACTCACACATATAAAGAAGGCTGGGCATCGTTGAAGACACTTAAACAGTGCCTCTTTAATTGCAAAGCCAAACTCTACTATGTTCTCTGTAGTAATGTTTCCACCAGTATTGTCAGAGCAGTAATTATAGATAGATTCCTTATACTGAAAGCAAAATTTGCCTCTCTGAAAACAGTTTACCTTACTGCAATGCTTCTTTTGAGTCCCTGATTTCTCTCTAGCTCTCCGTTACTCCTGATAATTCCTCCTTCTGAGTATTCACCCTTTGAATAATCTTAGTTGCCATATCTTCATGAATTCCATCTTGGGAACAAAGTTTTCTGAATCTACAACGAAAATGTCTTGTCCCATATATGTGAACTTTCTATTTTTTCTGAATTTATTCTCCTAAAATATTATGTACCCAACTATTTTCCTTCCCTCTTCTTGACAGAATTCCAGGGATTAAAAAAATAAAATTGAACTAGTAGAATCTAAGAATCAATCATTTTTTTTTCTTTTTTGGTTCAGCGGATTGTTTCTGACCTTGTGCTCAGCTTCAGAAAGGGCATACTTGGAGAAGGACAAAACAGATATCCTTGTGACTGCTATGACTGAGGGTCTCCTCAGTCACTCGTTGGTACACTCATTGGTAAGTCCTGTAACCAATGAAACCATAAGTTGATCAGGTTGAACATAGGTTGAGATCACAGATTTTCTGACATTGGTCAAGGTTCTCTAAACTGTAGCAATTTAATTGGCATTAGGTAAAAACTGACCCTCAGTTTAACATGGATACCTAGAGATTGGGAATCTCTTCCAACTTGGTTTTGAAGAATTTATTCAACAAAGGAGCACAATCCACCCCAAAGGGCATATTTCTACTCCTTGGTTTCCTCAATGATTTACCTTAGTTCTAAAAATGAGCAGGAAATGGAAACTTCCAAAGATTGGCTTTCTTTAAGCCTCTCCATTGCCTTCTTGCCCATTTTTCTTAAAACCCAAATAAGAGCCACTTTCCAACAACCCACAGCTTTCAAGGCAGCAAACCTTTCTGTACACACTTATTAAGGAATGGCATGACACTTTATATAGAGACAAGAAGACAAGATGAGATCAGATAGATGGAATACACAGACTATCCTGAAGAATATGTGTACGTGAAAGCTGAACAGTGTTTATTATAATCACGTAGTTTACACCATGCAGTCAACCATTTAAAAGCATATTTTCCAAACATTTTTCTTTTATTCCTCTGTTTAAAAAATTCTTTCTTGGCTCCAAGTAACCAAGTAACTCCTTAGTTCAAATTTTTTTGTTAAATCTATTTTAATGTTAGGTTTTTAAAATTCAGAATATAAAATAACATTGTCATACCAACTTCTATCAAACTTCAATAGAAGATTTGACAAAGCTCTGTAGGCATCTATTCTGCATTAATTTGTAGATTATCTTATATCACATGTACTGGTATAGTTTTTGGATCTGGAATGTCCTCCAAATGCTCATGTGTTAAATGCTTGGTCCCCAGCCAGTGGCATTGGAAGGTGATGAAACCTTTAGAAGGTGGGACCTAGTAGAAAAAAGTTTTGGGGGACAAGTTCAATCCCCATTTAAGGGGGGGATTGGAACCCTAGCCTCTTTCTTTTTTTGTTTATAGCTCCCCATGCAGTGAGTAGCTTTGCTCCATTATATACTCCCTGCCATAATGTATAGTCCACCACAGGCCCAAAGCACCACTGCCAATTGACCATAGACTGAAACCTCTGAAACCCCGAGCCAAAACAAACCTCGCCTCCTTATAAGTTCATTTTCTTGGTATTTTGTCACAGTAACAGAAACCTAACATAGATATTTTTAACTTGATAGTGGAAGGAATGTGAAAGTGTTTCATCTTTCATATCCTGTAAATAGTGGTAGCTATATCAAAACTTTACTAAAGTAAATTCAGTTATAAATTTAATCTACTGAATCTTTTGTAGTAAAGTGTTCACTACTACTCTCAAATCATATGATCCTTGAATTAGGATTCTTTTCCAAACCCATTTTATTCACTATATGAGAATATTAAGGCCCTAAAAGATACAGGAATTCACCCAGGGTCATACAATTGATCAGGAGGTAAGTCCAGACTGGCTCTCCAGACAATAGTGGTAAAACAATCACATTTTAAAAGAGATTTTACCTCACATAATATCCAGAAACAAAGATGTGCTCCTTAAAGAATTCCCAATTCCTAAAATGAAATATTTCAGTCCTCTTCTATTAAGCACTTCCTCAGCTGTGCCAAGTTCAGTCATAAGGGTTTGCTCATTCCCATTCAACATTGCTGTTACTATTAGTGCAGGTCATTAAACAACTCTCCATTTCCCCTGCCTTCAGCCTTTGGAAATCACTATTCAACTTTCTGTTTCTGTGAATTCTACTAATTTAGATATCTCATATAAGTAGACTCATAAAGTATTTGCCTTTTTGTGACTGGGTTGTTTCACTTAGCATAGTACCCTCAAGATTAATCTATGTTTATAGCACATTAGAGGACTTTCTTCCTCTTTAAGGTGGTGTATGTATGTACATACTACCTTTATAAAAAAAATCCATTCACCTATTGATGGAAATTTGAGTTGCTTCCCATTGTTTTTACCATACAGTTATCTGCATTTTGTATTTGAAGAAATTAAAGTACTACAGAAAATATGTCTAGGGTGGGAGGGAGGCAAGAATGGAGGAAGGAAGGACTGTATAGAGGGAAAAAAGAGGTGAGAGGGATGGGGGGGGAAGGAAAAAAATAACAGAATGAATCAAACACCATTACCCTATGTAAATGTATGATTACACAAATGGTATGCCTCTACTTCATGTACAAACAGAGAAACAAGTTGTACCCTATTTGTTTACAATAAAAAAATAAATTAAAAAAGAAAATATGTCTAAATCACAAATACTATTTTAATGTGACAAGATACTTAAAACATTGTAAGTTTCTAGATAAGTGGTTAGACCATAATTTAAAATAAATCTATTCATTATTTTAAAATAAGAAACAAAAAAAAAGAAAAAAAAAAGAAATGGGGGAATAGATTGGCAAAACTCTTCCAGTAATTATAATTTGGTTATGATTATTACAAAATTATAACTGGCAAAGGATACATGTGGGTTATTATACTATTTAGCAGTGGGTCATTCTAATCAATACTAAACAGGTAAAGAAGAAAGCAAAGTCTTCTGACTTTTTAAAAAATTATTAAAAAAGAAATCACATGAAGTTTACCAACTCAACCATTTTTAAGTATACTGCTAAGCAGTGTTGAGTATATTCACATTGTTGTGCAATAAATGGATCTACAGAACTCTTTTATCTTCCTTAATTGAAACTCTATACCCATTAAATGACAATTCTCCATTTTCCCCATGCTGAGCCTTTGGCAATCACCTTTCTACTTTGTTTCTATGAATTTTACTACTTAGGTACCTCATATAAGTGGAATCATACAGTGTTTGTCTTTTTGTGACAGGCTTAATTCACTTAGTATGTCCTCAAGCTTTAACCATATTGTAATATACAATGGGATTTTCTTCCTTTTTCAGGTTGACTAGCATTCCATTGTATGCATGCACCAAATTTAAAAACTATTTTAGTTATACGTGACAGAAGAATGTATTGTGGCAGAATATACATATATAAAGTATAACTTATTATATTAGGTTCCCACTATTGTGGTCCTACATGATGTGGAGTTACCCTGTCATGCATATACCACATTTTGAAAAATCCATTTATCTGCTGATGGACATTTGAGTTATTTCCATCTCAAAGTCTTCATCTAATATAATATTTTCAAAGGAAAATGAACTATAAGATTCTCAGAGAAAAATTCAACTAAGTAGTCAGGTACAGTGGCACACACCTATAATTTCAGTGACTCAGGAAGGTGAGACAAGAGGATTGCAAGCTCAAGGCCAGCCTTAGCAACTTACTGAGACCCTACACAACTTAGCCAGGCCATGTTTAAAAAAAAAAAAAAAAAAAAAAAAAAAGGGCTGCAAATATAGCTCTGTGGTAATAGATTCAATCCCCAATACCAAAAAAAATTAAATCAAATTTAAAAAAGAAAGAAAGAAAAATTCAATTAATTAGCAAGGAGAAAGAATGGATGTATAATAACTGGAACAAAGTCTATCCACCAGTTCTTCTCAATGTGATATCTAACACTCCAGGGTCTACAACAAATTGTGCACACCCAATGAAATTGGACAGTGGGTTCATATGAAATTAAATTTATCATTTATCTATTTTTGTTTTCCACCTCCCCCACTTTGGTACTTTTTTGATGGAAATATTCAGAGATACTGATGAAAATAAGTGTATTTTAATTCCTTAGTCTAGAGATATGCTATAAAAAAAAAAGTGATCTGAGAAGGTACTTTGAATGGGTGAGGATTGCCAAATTTTTCAAATGATAAAAAATATTTTGCAGGGCATGGTTGCACATGCCTATAATCCCAGCAGCTCAGGAGGCTGAGGCAGGAGGATCACAAGTTCAAAGCCAGCCTCACCAAAAGTGAGACACTAAGAAAATCAGGGAGAACTTGTCTCTAAATAAAATATAACATAGTCTAGGGATGTGGCTCAGTGGTTGAGTATCCCTGAGTTCAAACCCCAGTACCAAAAAAAAAAAAAAAAAAAAAAAGAAACACAAAAAACCACATACACACACACACACTAATAAAAATTGCACTTAAATATCAAATGTGTAAAAGGAACTAGTGCTACAGATATTTTATGATTTATCTTGGTGACAGATTTGGTAAATTATTTGATTTCTAAGAAACTGGGTGCTTGTGTTCCATTTAGCAACCTTGAAAATATCTCTGAATTGCACTATAATACCCTGAGGTGGTGGGTAATAATTATTTTACTGTTTAAGATAATGAACCTACTCCAGAAGATGAAACTCTTCAGATGATTGTAGTCCATCTGTCTGATCCAACAGGGATAAAGTCCACCCAAAATCACTTGCATTTCTAGGGTACTGAGAAGCCAACTCCCTCTTATCTGGAGTCACTTCTACATTTCATATTTTGCTTCTTGTTCACCTTCTCAGTTCCTACTCCCACTACAAGGGACCACTGATCCCTTGGGCTCATTAAATTTCTGGTCTAAATTATGTGGAATGATTAATGGTGGTGGGCCTGGTACATGTTGAGGTCAGTGTGCTGAGCATCCTGTATGTCATCAACAAATACACCCGTGTGCATCCCCTGGCTCACTTTCATCCTCCAGAGTCATAATTTATTCATCCCAGAGTACACTCAACCATCTGCTATTTATTTTGTTTTCTTTAAACATTATTTCCCTCATTTTGCTAAGCCAGGGCACAGGTGAAAAGTGGTAAGAAGCAAAGGGAAGTTGCTGTTGTTGGACACAGGAGGGGTGAGTTGAGTTCCCCATGAGGAAGAGCATTCAGCGCCACAGAAAGGGCCTAACTGTATTGTTGAATACTTAAATCCCTGCCTAATAGGAGCATTTGGGCCAGGCCCAATCATAACTAGCTAAGGCTAGACCCCTGGGGTGAGGAGTGTAAAGCTGGGGAATTTAAGCATCCTTAATAGTAGCCCTGTAATAAACTGATGCTCTGAATCTTTGCTAGAGTCTGCACAAGACTGGGCTATAAATTTTACATTTGGCTAAGTGACTCATAAAGAAACACCCACCTGATTTCAGACATGCATTTTTGGCAGTCAGGCACTAGCTAAATTAGCTATGGTTCTATTTTTAGCTGCTTTCTTTCTCTGCCTAAAATACAATGATTCTATCTGTAAAACACAGTTTTACAATTATGTACGTCCTCAACTACTAATTCCTCGACTGTCTTTTGGACTGGAGGTCATTGCAGTGTGCTTCTTTTGCTGATACCCAAAACATTGGAATAAATTTCATTTTTATTTTTATTTTTTAATCTATAATAAGGAGGCTCTGGCTCTGAAAACTTTTTCTTGGGTGTTCATAGTAGTTTATTGAAATGTATTTGAGCTTATTTGTGCTCTAACAATCCCTGTTATTACAGAGTGATAAAAATATAAAACCACTTTTTCTGCAGGAAGAGTTGAAGTGTCTCTTGTCTGGGGAGATTGAGTGTTGATTTGAGGAACTTAGGTCAAGCTGGTATTTGACCTTTGGCAGGAGGCTGCCCTGGGTCTCATATTCTCAACAAATGGGGCCCAAGACAATAATGTGCTTTATAGCCCAGAACCTGATCAGTGTGTTTCTCCAAGGAAGACCTCAAGCTGAAAAGCCAACATGCCTGACAACCACCGTCAAGGTACCAAGGGCATAAGTACTAGACATTGGAAAACAAATGGAAAAGCACACACAGTTACATCTGGAATCCTAATGGGCCGCCAATGGTTCCCAGCTAAAGGAAGAATTACCCATGTTATTTTATCATCCCTTGCGCTAACTTTGCTGTTTATGTACAGCAATAAATGATTTTTTAAAAACATATTTGGGTCATTATGTCATATACCACCAGCAAGTAAGGTTGTTTTATTGTGCTTGGAGTCAAAATACATTGCCATACCCAGATGTACGGGAAGTTTAAAATCTCTTGTCCTTCTGTATTCATTCCTCTTGGACAAATGAGTTAAGTTTTTAAAAGGGAAACTGAGAATTTTTATGGCTTCTACTCCCACCTCACCAGTAAAATTTGCACCAGTATTTTTCTACCCAGCAAAGGTGCTTGGCCAATGATAACACTAAATACTAATGCAGAAAACCAAATAGCTTCCAACCAACAGGAAATGCCAGAGATTTTTTTTTTTTTTTGAACACTTTTAGTAACTTGAATTCTTCTGCCAAGGCCGTGCTATAATCAAAAATTAACTACACCTCAAGACTATGAAGTGAAATCCAGAGGAGAAAGCCAATTCTTCCTCTACAATGATAGGTGGATTTGCACCTTCTTTCTGCATTCTGTGGGCAGTTTTAAAACTTACCTGCTCTTTAACTATGTTACCATACATACCCAAATTTATCAACAATATTAATCATTTTCTGAGTTTAAAAAAATTCCAGAATGACCAATCTTTTATAAGGTATTGTTTTACATGCTGTTTCATCAATAGATCTGATTGGTTCCTTTTCCTACCCATTACCTACACTTTCCGAAAATTTGAAGCAAAATTCATCCAAATTTATAAATGTTCTTCCATTCTATTATTAATAAGGGGAACTTTTTTTTACGTGAATAAAGTCAAGGACTTGTGCAGCAAGGGGGAGGAAAAGTTGAGAAAAGCAGATGTTCAGATTAGATCATGACTGACCTACCTACCCAGAGAATTGGTCCTTGTGTAAGTGTTTGGTTTCTGAAGCAGAGGATGCTGGCTTTCCTGTTTATTTAGCTTGCCCTGTCACTGGTTTTACAGGTGGCCTGGAAAGAAGATTTAGAAAATGTTTTCTCTCTCCATCAATGAACATCAAATTATTTTACAGTGTGCCCTGGTATATGCATCATGACAGGTTGTAAGCCAAAGACAATTTCAAATAAAAGAGAGATGGTGGTTGTGGAGAGGAGTGAAGGTAAGGAACTGTTTCAAAGTTCTTGATGAAACAATGTTATTTTTAAAATTTCACATCTTTTAGTAAGAGACAAGTCACTTTGCTTTTTAGCTTGGTAAACATTCTCTTCCCGGTCTTCGTTTTTTGGCATTCTCTAAGTTTTGGTAACTTTTGCATTGTAGCAGACTTCAAAATTTTCATAAGATCCCCTTAAGTATGTAATACAGAATTCCCAGGAACTATTACCATGATCTTATGTTTGCTACTAATGATCAGTCATTCAATAAAGCAGTTAACTTGATTCTGAGTTTCACTAGAATCTCCTACACAAGGAAAGTCTAAACTCACCAGGGTTGCTTCCACTTGCAAGAAGTCAAGGGTTTGATAATTTATCAGTCAAGGCTAAAGTTCCATATCTCTCTCTCTCTCTCTCTCTCTCTCTCTCTCTCTCTCTCTCTCTCTCTCTCTCTCTCTCTCTCTCTCTCTCTCTTCACTTTTTTCATGCTATTTATGCTATCTACTTTCACCCTCTATCCTATTGCTTAACGATTTTTTTCACCACTGCAGTGATGATTTTGGCAATTTCCTTTTTCTTGGTTATGTTCTTACTCTTTCTTGCCTGAAATGTAATATCTCTTGCTGAATTTCATCAGTATCTGATTTTTGACATATTTCACATTTCAGGAGCATTTGAAAGTCTCTGGCTCATACCTCTACATTCCCTCAGCCCATAAGTCTTCACAGATCAACAATGTCAAGTCATGTCCCTCCTCCAAAATGTTGCCAGGAATCATCTCCCAAACTAACCCCATATGGATCTGCTCAACTGAAAAAATTCAACAATTCCATTTGTACACTGCCAGGAGAAAATGTTTAGGAAAATGTTTCTGTATTCTCCAGATTTTTAAAAAATAACTGTTCTCCTTCTGTTTTTTGGTCTTTTGTTTGAATAATATTTTTGTCATTGTTTAAACTTAAAGCTCCTTGTGTATATATAATGACATTATTCTGAAATACTCTAATGTTTCCTAAATCCTCAGGTCAGTGTGCATCATATTATATGGAGAAACATCAAGAAATATGGCTGCCTGACTAAAGTCTGAAATTGCTTTCTGCCTATCTTGCTTTTTTGATCTTGGACAGCTAAGTAAATGACCATTAATTGTCCTTTGTTTTCATCAAGGCATCTTAGTCACAAGTATGGAACTAAGAGCGTCTGAGGTGATATACATTATACTGATCTCCCATTTGTCAATATGAAAAGGAATATTAGGGTTGGCAAGATTATAACATCTGAAACTTGTCCTTTTTTCTTCAGCATTTCTCTCAGCATTTGTGAGAGTCCTCTCTTCTTTCCTAACTCAGGTATTTTGTGCCTTGATTATTTCTAACTCCCCTGCTCCAACCATAAAAACAGCAAAATATGATATTACTTACACATTTAGTGAAATTAATTTTCTCATATACATTTGCTCTATTGAGAGTTTTCTATTTTAATCTTCATTTCCTGTTATGGAATAGAAGTCTATTTCCTGAGAGAGGAATTTAAGGGATATTCAGAAAGTGAGAAAAATGTTATTGAGAGCAGCAAAAGGGACAGAGAAAAGAGATTTTTGGGGGGCCTTAAAATCATGTAACATTTAATTCTGATTTTTCAGAACATACAATGAATTTGCTTTAGTTGTTTGGGGTACTTATCTTAGTAACATACTAACAACATCTTCCTTCCTATTTTCCTTAATTCAAAGATATCTGCACCCCAAAATTCATAGAAACAGGACTCCTATGCCTCCAACCCTAGCCTGGATCTCTTAGCATCATTGTCATTCACTGACTACATTACCCTCACCATGGACAAAGGGTATGCCCTTCCCTGGGCCTCTCTTTGCTTCTTCTAGAATATAATTCACAATTAAATGACCTAAAGTTTAGTTACTTCCAATATCCCAAACAATTGAATCACATTACTTTGGAGAGGGAATAGTAGCTAAATAAGAATTAAGTGAGAAAGATAGTGAGTGGTGGGAACCACCACCAGCCAAAGCACATTGTAAGGTGGCATTATTAAAAATATGGTTACTAGCAGATAGGATTCTACCTCTTTGAGTCATTGACAATATGTCCCAACAGAAACATTCATAAACACAATCACTCTCCATCTTATATGTGCTATGTTTAATTGAGATATAAATGACATGCAATAGATTGCAGATATTTAAATTTTTCTGACATTCATATGTATTTGTGAAATTATCACAATTCAACTTACTAATGAACATGTTCATCACCACCAGCAGGGTCCTCATCCCTCTTTGTTAACCTTCCCTCTCCCCAAGCAATTACTCATCTGCTTTTTTTGTCACTGTAAGTTAGTTTTTTATTTTCTTGAGTTTTACACCTGTATGTATAATCACATAATATATACCTTTTCATTTGGCTTCTCTCAGCATAATTATTTTGAGATTCATCCATGTTAAGTGTGCCACTATTATATTTACTTTAAACACTGAGTTTTCATCTATTGTATGGATGTGCCCATTGGAGAGACTTTAATGAGCCTCTACCATGTGACAGGTACTGTGTTAGAAAGAATCTTATCTGGTGAAACAGATAATTTGATTATGATAAAGATTAATTTATGCCATAGGGAAAGTAATCACAGGTTTGCAAACTCACCAAATACTATGTAAATCAGGCGTGGGGTTCAGTAATGCCTCCTGAAGAAACTAATGCTTGAGGTGGTACTTGGTGGATGAGAAGAAAGTAGTGGCTGAGGTCAAAGAGATATAAGGAATTCTTAATTTTGGACATGGTATGGGGCAGATGAAACCAGTGAGAAGGACCTTTATGATAGGTAAAAAGCTTAAATTATCTCTTGAGATGTATTGAAGCATCTAAATAGCAATGGAATGACATTATTAAATTTGCTTTTTACTATGTAGAATGAAAATGAAGAGGACAAGAAAAAAGATAGACCAACAAAGAGGCCATCAAAGTAGCCCATGTGAGAGAGGATAGTGGATTAAGCTCAGATGGTGAAAGTGGAGAACTCAGGAAATGGATAGACCAGAAAGAAAGTGTTACCAGCAGAGAAAACTGAGAACTCTAAGTACTCAGTGATTGATTAAATGTATGGGTGAGATACAGGAAAGACTCAAGAAGGTTCTTAAATTTAAGGTTTGAACAACTATGTAAATAGAAAACAGATATAAAAGAAAGGACTGAGAAAGATAAATTCATTCTAACATTTTGATTTCAAGGTTCTGTGGGCATTCAGAAAAAGAGGTTCAGAAATTAGATGAATGTAAATTAAGATTTAGACTATATAGAAGTTTAGGGAGATAGCCTTTTCCTCATATTCATAGGTTTGCAGGAAGAAGAAGTTAAAGAATGAAAAAGAGTAGAAAGGATTAAAATATAGCTATTAGAAATACTGTTTCTGTGGGAGGAAAACTAGCTTATGCACTTGTACATATTTTTGCTCCATAGTTTGCAGATTCTTGAAGTAGGATGGAAAGGGGTGCCTTAAACTTTCCAACAGAGAAGAGGCTCAGAACAAATTTATTATTTGCATATTTGCAAATCAAGTATATGGTCAAGGTGGGTCTATAATAAGCTGTCTCTGTGAAATCAATTTATGTGAATTATGAAAATGCTTCAATAATTAGTTTGGATTTATCTAACACACATAGATGTGATCTATTTCTGTTGAGTAGGAACAACAATTGATAGTTAAAAAATTTTCTGATATTTTATTAAACATGTAAAAGGAAAAAGTTCTTCCAGTTTCCAATCTAGCAATGTGACTTTGGCAGAATCAATGACAACATAGCTCAAACATATAACTAAGTAAACAGCCACATAAAACACTGTGTCATTTTTGTCATTTTGCATATCATACAGAATTTAGCAAGTGACAAACTGAATAAATTTTGCTTAAATGATTAAAAACCCCAATTTTCTCAATCGCATACCACAAAAACAAGGAAAGCTTTCCTAACCCAAATTAAATCTAAGGACTTTAAATATCATTCCATTTGTAAACTAGATTATCGAGGTAAAGGATTGTAAGGAAGTCAGGGAACTATCAGTGAATCAATCCTCATTTTTTCCCACATCCAGTGGAGAAGTTGAGATTTAAGCAATTTTGCTTGGGAAAGTGTTTCCCAGGTTAACTCCTTTCCTCCATGATCTCTCCCCCATAGTACATTAAGGGGTAACCTTTACTTGCCATAGAAAAACAGACATGTGAATTTGATACTCTCTGCTTGTTGATATGTTTTCAAAGCTGGCGGGCAAACAGAGTGCAGAATGTGTAATTTTTTGCTTTAACTGCCACATGGTTAGCTGGAAGTCAAATTTAGAACATAGAGAACTGTCTACTCTGATTTCCAAAAGCAGGAAAAACATTAAGTTATGTTGAGGGGGAAGATTCTTATACTTGATATTATTATACTGTTTCCAAAATATCCTCTAATTTCTTCTAAGTGGAGAATCTTACAAATGAAATAAAACAACAATTTACCATCTCTAAAAGATGTCTAACAATTTGCAAAGAAATGACTTAGACTCACTCATTTTCTAAAATTTCTTTTTCAAAATTGAAAACAACAATGCTGTTTGGAATACAGGTACATTTTATGACTCTTCTTTTTGACTTTATGACTCTTTATAGAACTACTGTTTAGCGATCACTTGATTTAAGAAAATTTAATATGCAAAATCTTTCTAAAGAAAATAAATTGGAGGATATTAGTTATATTAGAAAAGCATTCTTCACTTCACAAGATTCATTAACATACTAATCTCTTCAGTGAACTCTTAAAAAAATCAATTTGTAAACATTTGATTCACATAGCCATCAGAGAAATACAAGTTAAAGCATGTATGGATTTTAAAAAATAAGAATAGGCTAATAAGTGGATGATGACACATAATGGGGGGAGGGAAGGGTTAGTGTTAGGGTTAGAGTTAGGGTTAGGGAGGGGGGCAAGTATGGAGGAAGGAAGCACTGTATAGAGGGAAAAGAGGGGTGGGAGGGGTGGGGGGAAGGGAAAAATAACAGAATGAATCAAACAACATTACTCTATGTAAATTTATGATTACACAAATGGTATGCCTTTACACCATGTACAAACAGAGAAACAATATGTATTCCATTTGTTTACAATAAAAAAAAAAACAGAATAAAAAAAAAAAAAGAATAGGTCCATGCTGCTCAATCATCCTCTCTTCTACATAATTTTCTCCTAACATGCCAAAGTCTACCATCCCTATACCATTAGGTTAGACTTTTTTCCTCCTTTCTTGAATATATTAACTCTTATTTTCCATTTGTTTAACCCAAGGAAATCCAAATATGATGCATTTAGATCTGACAGCATCACTCCATCTTCCAAACACACCACTTGCAATTCATTCATTCACAAAACTGCTAAAGTAACTCAAGTCATCCCAGTTCCTTCTCACATTTAGCCACACTTGTGTTTCTACCTTCTTAATAAGGCTTAAATGAATGCACTTCTCTCCCTCTCCACTTTTCACTTGGTTCAAATGGACTCCACTTTTCCTACACAAATGCACAGCTAACTGTACAGTTGTTCCCTTCTTTAATTCATCCTTCATATCACAACCAGTTACATTTTAAAACTGCAAATCTAAGCAAATCATTTCTGCTTAAATTTTTATAGACCTCCCCAAAATAAGGCCTAACTCCTTAACATGATATAAAAGACTCTCTTATGCCTCTACTTCATGTACAGAGAAACAAGATGTATCCCATTTGTTTACAATAAAAATGAATTTAAAAAAAAAAAAGACTCTTTCTACACCTCCACACATCCACTATGTACTTCTACCAAATAGAGCTACCTGTTGTCCCCCGTGTGCCTCCCTCACTGTCACTTGTGGACCTTTGAATGTGCCATTTGTTCTCCCTAATATGGATCTACAATTCTCTTAAACTCTTTATCAATTGCCTTTGTTTACTTGCCTTTGAAGTCTCATTTCAGGATATTACATCTTCCACAAAGCTGCCCTGAATTTGTTTCTATCCTTTGCAGAGAGAAGACAGAACCCTTCCTGTGTGTTCTGGAAGTTCCCTGTACTCAACATACCATAGCACTTACTATCCTTTATTGTACTTGCATGGTCACTTTACTGCCTCCCCTTCTAAAACTATAAACATCCTGAGATCAGAGACTGTGCTTTGCTTTACATTACATCCCTAGAACCAAAAACAAAGTCTAGAACATAGGAGATCCACTCAGGCAATAAAAGAATGAATAAAAGTATAGAAAGAAACATAAGCCAAGTATTAAAGGCAAATTTTCCCATTTTGTTCTTAATATTATCTTTTAGCTCTTAATGTGTTGGCCTTTCCTTTTCTTATAGCCTTATAGTCTTAGTTTCCCAATATATACAAATGAAAACAAAAATACATTTACTTATCTTTTTTTAAAAGCAAAGATAAGCACATTCTCCTGTACATTAATAGTGGGCTGTTATTTTAAACTAATGGTACACTTGTCTATTGATAGAAATTTCAGGGCAAAGATACTTAAATAACATAAAGGAAATTCTGGAAGCAGATTTTAGAAATAATATCAAACTGGAATTTTTATCTCATTATTTATAGAACCCTCGCTTTGTGTAAAGTGAAGAGTCATTCTTTTTAGTTTATAAATTTGAATTTTTTAAATTATTTTTTTATTTTTTATAGACTGCATTTTGATTTGTTGTACACAAACAGGGTACATCATTTTGTTTCTATGGTTACATGAAAAAGTGTTCAACATCTCTAGTAATTAGAGAAATATAAATTTGAATTTTGATGTGAAGTATTAGGCTCTTCTAAAGTAGAGAACCATCACCAGGCACTCAAAACCGAGACTTTAGGCTTGTGAAAAAAGAAAAAGCAAATTTTGAAACTACACAATGAATAATGTTCTTCTAACTTATCTTGACTTTTAAAATATGATCTCCATTTTTTTCTTGCTTTTAAATTTGTGGCAAAAATCCCCAAACTTAAAGATTGAAGTATTTAATTGCTATTCATTTCCTCTTGGATGAAATGAGAAAAATTGCTCTAGATCAATGTTTCCCAAACATTATTCCAACTGGAAGCCTTTTCTTTTTTCAAAATAAATATCATAAAGATGATCAAAATATGTAGAATATAAAGAATTTTTCTGTAGGGAGATGAAAAAGGAGGCAGTCTTGTCCACACACACTTTGCCCCACAGCATGCTGCTTCTAATGTGCCAGGAAATCCATGGCACATGGGTTTAAAAACCACTTTTCTGTGAGATCTCCAAAGACACCTTTCAAATCTGAAGTTATGTGATTCTAAAATTTCCCAGCATTTCTGACTATGCAGTTAACCTGCAGAAGAAAAGCTAAATCACCTATTCTTTTTACCTGGAGAATATGAAAAGGAAATCTTGAAATACAGGTGTGTTTATAATGACTGCAGTTATGGAGAGATTTCTGTGCATTATTAACATAGAATTGATGGATCCTATAATGTTTCTGTAATTATTTTCTTGAAAATCTATTACTTTTTGTTGTTTAAGGGGATCTGTTAAAGCACAAATAGTTAACTAAGAAGAAAAACTACTGGGGAAAAAATCTTCACTAATATTACCAAACTTGGAAAGTGAAAAGAGTGGATTTCATGGAGAACCACAAAGTCATGACAGGAACTCAGTCTAAAGAAAGCCTGAGACACTCAGAGACTGAAAGCAATGAGCCAAATTCCCCAAAGTCTCAAACAGTTTCCACCCCAGGGTAGCAAAAACAAGAACTCATGTTTGTTTGTTTTGGAGTCTCCTTTTGGGCCTGAAAGGTCAGGCTCTGAACAGTCATGCCATTGTTCAGCATCATTCACCCTGATCGTGGTCCAGCACCTGACTAGGAATTAAGAAACCTGGGTCTTCTATCTGATTCTGCAATCAATTCACCTGGGGTTTTTTTGAAGAATCGTGATTTCTTCACTCCAGACTATCTGAGAAATGATCTTTCCCCCTCTGATGATTGAACAATTAAGGGGATTATGTTGTCTCTTAGTACTTGGAATCAAGCTAAAAATGGTTCTGATACTTTATTCTCATTTTTATATTGTTTTAATTCTTAGGAACAATTGTTATCACCTTTAAGAAATTATTCTCTGCCAGGATCTGTTCTAAATGTTTTATGTAAATTAACATGCTTAATTCACACTAAGACCTTATTAGTAAGGTAAATTATCATATTCGTTTTTCAAAGAAGGCAGTGAAATCACAAAGAATTTGCCCAAGTCACACAGCTAGTAAGCAGCAAAGCCAGAACTCCAATGCAAGCATTCTGGTTCCAAAGTTTTTGTTCTTGAGCACCTTGCAATGCTACCTACCTCTTCATAGGTGCTCTCTGATGTTCCCTCTGATATTTAATGCTGTGAGGGAAAGGAACAGGAAGGCCAGAGTATATACCATCTCTTAACTGCCTATCTCATCAGATTAACTGTTTACTCTCACACAATCACGGACTATGACATATATTGGCCTTACATTTCCCCATTCTTAAAGGAGGATGTGATTGCTCTGTGAGATACAGACAGTTGGGTAGTTGAGTAGGGGAAGAGTTAAGTAGTTTCAAAATGACATTTTTAACTGAATTGGACTACCTCTCCATACATATGTATTTAAAATTAAAAAGAAATAGAAATTTTGTAAATATTACTCCCTACAGTCATTTTAATAATACAACTGTTCAAAACCCAGACTTTCTATTACTGACACTTGGCAGTGGATATCAAAGTGCCAACAAGATAACAGCTTATAAAGTAAAACCTGTTGCAAAGTATTCTCTGATCAAGTTTCCACAATGTAGATGTTCAGCTGATTGCTGAATGTCTATATGTTTGTGATTGTGCTCTGTCATAACTGATTTTTTTCTCCCCCTCTAATTAGGAGTTCTATCAGTAAAATGTACAGGATAGGGGATTTTTAGGTCCCAGTGGAAACAAGAAAATAATTAAAAGTGTAGTAGGTTGCTAACTGCAGCTGCAAATGTTGAACAGTTTCTGCCTAATGTAACCCCGCCACAACCCCATTCCTACTCCCCTATGTTCCTCTGGGTCTGTCTTAAATAGAAGCCAAACAGGACAATGGTATTCAGAACATTTGACCTTACTATAGTTTGTTTTAAGACACTACAGTTCAAAAACCTCCAAGCAACTACTGAGCTGCACTAAACACAAAGAAATCTCTCACACAGTAACTATGAAATGATTTAACTAGTGTCTTTCTTTCAAGATTTCAAAAACTTTTAAAAGTCACAATGAGTCAAAGGGTTTGAGGAGATGCTGAGATTAAGGAAAAACACACTGTTGGGGTTGTATTTACCCAAAATCAATATGGAGCTCAATTCACACAAGATTTAGAAAAGCACACTGCAGGCTAGAGGAAATTCAGCCTGGGTGTTAAATCCAAACCCTTGGAAAATGCAAATAAATCACTTTGTCCAGGACAATGTAGACATGTGTTAAAGTGTACAGTTTGTGCCCTGATACAAATCAAGTGCTGTGAAATCAGAACAAAGTTGAAAATATGGGAACAATAAGAAAAATACAACCCAAAGGGGCAGAGTAGCAAAAGGCAGCCCATGGTCCATTGCTGGAACTTTGCTATGGGGCAAATGCAGGAGGCTGTGGGTCTCACCAAACCCAGATGGTATGCAAAATAAATGAGTAAGTGCTGAGTATTTATCAAGCAGCATGATCATTCCAGAAATTCAGAAAATATGCAACATAACAAGAGCTATTCAAATAACCCTAACCTTGTTTTGAAGTGAGGCAGTTAGAAGTTCGCATTGATTAAAAACTAAAATGCAATCTTGGTGCCTTTGATTTGCTTTGCAAAACAAAAATTAGTTCTCAATATCCATATGTGGTGACAGAAAGCAAAACTTTCTTGAATTTCACACTAAGTAGATGGGGTTTTCAATGTACTGTCCACTCCATGCCAGACTCCACATGATGTTTATCTGGCTTACCAAGAAAAACAGTAAGAATACATTAGGAACACAGAAATATAGGTGTTAAATTCATACCATGAATTCATACCATTCCTTAAGGGAGTTCAGATATATATATTTTTTAGTTTGATCATATCATATTTGGGGGGAAATATTTAAATTGATGTGGAACTTACCACAATTATCTAAAGAATGAAGACTTTTTATATTTTAGGCAGAAAATTGTTCTTTAAAAACTCTTTCCAGATCCATTCACAAAGTTCTTTCATTGTTTATAATGTTTGCATACCTATTTAGGCTCTTTTGAAAAATGACCACTACTTCTATTCCTCCCTCAAAATAATATGTGAAAGAAAGCCAAGGAAAACCTTGAGGAAAAAAGCTGTCTCCTGAGAATCCCAGTGGTTGTGTCATTTTTCATATGCTACCCACCACTCTCCAATGACATATAGGTAGGAAACTACTGTCATCATAAATTGGTTCATGCATCTCAATCAACCACCACCTAAAGAAAGCTTTGGGATTAGAAGAAGGAAAGCAGCAATAAGAAATTCTTACACCCTACTGATTTTGTAATAAAAAGTGTACCTCTGTACCACTGAAACAGATCTAAACTACTCACCCAACTAAAAAGCACAGCTTTCCTATAACCATGGAGAGGTGTCACAGGCCTATGACATCCAACATCTGGGAGGCACCTACGTTATAAGTCTTTGCAGACAGATCCAAAACTTTCTTCTGGTGTTACTTAGAGGAAAAGCACTTTGCCTAAACTCTCTTTAGTCTTGGCTGCCTCATCTGTGACACATGGGTGAGCATGTCTATCTTAGCTCTTAGATACTCAAGGTAACTAATATATGTGAACACTCAAAATTTCACACATGTGCATGGTGGTGGGAGATTTGGATTTAGCCTCTCAGAACATAACTAGAGCATTTTTACCAAGGTAGATTTATCTTCAAATAGAGTTAAACTAGTTATTGACTCACTTATAGGAAGATTGTTTTTATTTTTGTTTTTAAATATATCTGCTGGATCAACTGCTGCCTCTCTCAACCAAATCATTTTAAATCAGGACTTCAGAGTTAGGGTTAAGGTAATCTTTATTTATTTATTTTTAATTTCCACAGAAGATTCTCTATAATGTACTATTCAAACTTCCCAGTCTTTAGTAGCCTGAGGCATGAAAGGTACTTGATTTTAAAGGTGATGGAGATGTGAAAGCAGGAAATGAAAAAAGAAAAAAGAAACAAAAATGGAGAAAAGAAAAAGGAAAAAAAAAAAGAGTATTGAAGGAAAATTGAACAATTTATGTTGGAGGTCAATATCTTGTCTGCCTCCCTTCTCTTCTGATAGGTGGGGTTGTCTGGAGTTTGCTGGTAACTCCTCCCTTAGGATGATGACAGTTACTAAAGTAGGAGGATTAGACATGGAGGTGGGACTCCTGGAGACAGGGTCTAGCAATTGCTAGTCCCTCTGAAAGACTGTACCCCAGGAGTCTCCTTTGGGGTCCACTCGTGTGACACAGGAGCCTGGTCTTAGCCTCTTCCCTCACTTTTGAACCCCACAATTCCTGGTCTATAATTTAGTCTCTAAATTATATCTGTCCTGCCCCTGCTTTTTGATTTCCCAATCAGGAACTTCTCTCCCCAGAGGTCCTGAGGACTGAGAGTCAGGACCTGTGTGCCTATCTCAGGAAACTGTTCTGTATTGGGCAAATCAGGACCAGGCATTGAAAGCTGTGGGTCAGCTGCATATCTGCAGGCACTGGGCTAGTTGGTGGCTAGGAGATGGTTGGGAGACTGGGGATTGAGGGGCTGAAGGGCCCTGTTGATTGCCAAACCATCAGGACCAGGTGCTGGGTGGAGTCATGGACCAGGCTGAAGTCGGGTCCCAACAAGTGATCTCAAGTTGTCTGGGGGATCCTGTGGGTACCACCTGGTTGACTGGATAAGCCAGGATCAAGATGCCCTCACATACTTTTCCCACCTACCGACCCCTTGCAAGGCTCTCTCCTGCCTCTGCAGCAAGATAGTGGCTATTAGCACACCTAGCAGAATACCTCAGATGCAACTGAGCCTACAGGGCCCTTGATGATGATCTTTCAGGTCCTAGCTATTTTCCCTGGATGTAAGTGGACATGTCCCAAGTTGATGCAGCAGAAGAGGCTAACCTGTAGGTACTGATAATGAGCTTCTAGTCTCCAGCAGGATATACTACCTTGTATTCTATCAGATCATAATGAAATGAAATTAGAAATAAATGTTAAAATAAAAAACAGAAACTACTCAAACACCTGCAGACTAAATAATATGCTATTGAATGATGCATGGATAGCAGAAGACATCAGGGAGGAGATAAAAAAATCTTAGAGGTAAACAGGAATACCAATACAACATATCAAAATCTCTGGGATATTATGAAAGCAGTACTAAGAGGCAAATTCATTGCATGGAGAGCATTCAATAAAAGAATAAACAGTCAATGAATAAATGCCTTAAAGTACATCTCAAAGCCCTAGAAAAAGAAGAAGAGATCAACACCAAAAGTAGTAGAAAACAGAAAATAATTAAAATCAAAGCTGAAATCAATGAAATTGAAACAAAAGAAACAATACAAAAAATTGGCAAAACAAAATGTTGGTTCATTGAAAAAATAAAATTCATAAAACCTTAGCCACACTAATGAAGAGGAGAGAGAAAACTCAAATTACTAAAATTCATGATGAAAAAGGAAATATCAAAATGGACACTATTGAAATACAAAATATAATAAGAAGCTATTTTGAAAATCTATAACAAAATAGAAAATCTTGAAAACATCAACAAATTTCTAGAGACATATAAACCACACAAACTGAATCAGGAGGACAAACACAATTTAAACAGATCAATTTCAAGTAATGAAATAGAAGACACCATCAAAAACTTACCAACCAAGAAAAGCCCAGGACAAGATGGATTCTCAGCCAAATTCTACAAAAACTTCAAAGAACTAATACCAATACTCTTCAAAGTATTCCATGAAATAGAAAAGGAGGGAACCTTTTCAAACTCATTCTATGAAGGTAGTATCACCCTGATACCAAAACCAGATAAAGACACATCAAGGAAAGAAAACTTCAGACCAATATCCCTGATGAACATAGAGGCAAAAATTCTTAACAAAATTCTGGCAAATCACATACAAAAACATATTTAAAAGATAGTGCACCATGATCAAGTGGGATTCATCCCAGGAATGCAAGGTTGGTTCAACATCTTGAAATCAATAAATATAATTCATCACATCAATAGACTTAAAGCTAAGAATCATATGATCATTTTAATAGATGCAGAAAAAGCATTTGATAAAATACAGCACTCCTTTATGCTCAAAACAATAGAAAAAATAGGGATAGTAGGAATATACTTCAACATTGTAAAGGTTATCTAGGCTAAGCCCAAGGCCAACATCATTCTAAATGGAAAAAGCTGAAAGCATTCCCTCTAAAAACTGGAACAAGACAGGGATGCCCTCTTTCACTACTTCTATTCAACATTGTCCTTGAAACGCTAGCCAGAGCAATTAGACAAACCAAAGAAATTAAAGGAATACAAATAGTAAAAGAAGAACTCAAATATCACTATTTGCCAACAACATGATTCTATATTTACAGAATCCTGAAAATTCCACCAGAAAGATTCTAGAATAAATGAATTCAGCAAAGTAGCAGGATATAAAATCAACACTCAAATCTAATGCATTTCTATTCATAAGTGATGAATTCTCTGAAAGAGAAATTAGGAAAACTATCCCATTCACAATTGTCTCAAAAAAATAAAATAAAATAGCTGGGAATCAATCTAACAAAAGAGGTGAAAGAACTCTATAATGAAAACTATAGTACACTGAAGAAAGAAATTAAAGAAAACCTTAGAAGATGGAAAGATCTCCCATGTTCTTGGATAGACAGAATTAATATTGTCAAAATAGCCATACTACCAAAAGCATTGTGCAGATTCAATGCAATCCCAAATTAAATTCCAATGATATGAAAATATAGATGATGTGATAGAGAAAGCCATCATGAAATTCATTTGGAAAAATAAGAAACCCAGAATAGCCAAAGCAATTCTTAGCAGGAAGAGTGAAGTAAGAGATATCACATACCAGACCTTAAACTATACCACAGAGCAACAGTAACAAAATGTCATGGTATTGGCACCAAAATAGGCAGATAGACCAATGGAACAGAACAGAAGACACAGAGACAACCCACATAAAAACAGGTATCTCATACTAGACTAAAAGGTGCCAAAAATATACAATGGAGAAAAGATAGCCTCTTCAACAAATAGTGCTGGGAAAACTGAAAATCCATATGCAATGAAATGAAATTGAACCCCTAACTCTCAACCTGCCCAGAACTCAACTCAAAATGGATCAAGGACCTAGGAATTAGAACAGAGACCCTGCACCAAATAGAAGAAAAAGTAGGCGCAAATCTTCATTATGTCGGCTTAGGAGCAGTCTTCCTTAACAAGACTCCCAAAGCACGAAAAATAAAAACAAGAATCAAGAAATGAGACGAATTCAAACTAAAAAGCTTCTTCTCAGCAAATGAAACAATCAATAATGTGAAGAAAGAGTCTATGACTGGGAGAAAATCTTTACCACACACACTTCAAATAAAGCACTAATCTCCATAATTTATCAAGAATATAAGTAACAATAAATGTTGGTGAGGATGTGGGGAAAAAGTTCACTCATACATTGCTGATGGGACTGAAAATTGGTGCAATCACTCTGGAGAGCAGTATGAAGATTCCTTAGAAAACTTGGAATAGAACCACCATTTGACCCAGCTATCCCACTCCTTGGCCTATACCCTAAGGACTTAAAATCAGCATACTATAGTGACTCAGCCACACTAATGTTTATAGCAGTTCAATTCACAATAGTTAGATTGTGGAACCAACCTAGATGCCCTTCAATAGATGAATGGATAAAGAAACTGTGGTATATATGCATAATGGAATATTTCTCAGTCATAAAGAAGAATACAATAATGGCATTTGCAGGTAAATGGATGGAATTGGAAAATATCATGCTAAGTGAGATAAGCCAATCCCAAAAAAACCAAAGGTCAAATGTTTTCTCTGATAAGTGGATAGTGATACATAATGGGGGAGGGGGACTGACAGGTAAAGTGAAGAATGGAGGAACTTTGGATTGTGTAAAGGGAAATGAGGGGAGGAGAGGGAGGGAGGGGGAAGGAAAGACGGTGGAATGAGACAAACATAATTACCCTATGTACATGTATGATTACATGAATGGTGTAACTCTACATCATGTTCAACCAGAGAAATGAGAAGTTGTACTCTGTTTGTGTACAATGAATCAAAATGCATTCTACTGTCATGCATAACTACATAGAACAAACAATAAAAATAACAATAAAATAAAATGAAATAAACACCTGAAGAAATACTCCAGGATCCTTAATCTCACAGTATCTACTGTCCAAGACTTCTTGAGGGAGATGCAGAAGAAGGAATACTGTATGTGATGATACAGGGGGCTGAAATAGCACAACTGGTTCAGGGAACTACAAAGGAACTACAACTGACAAATGCAGTTTCTTCAGTGGAGGAGAGAAAATAACCCATTTCCCAGTTATTAGATAATATCAGAAATAGCCCAACATTTATAAAAGGTTTTCCTTTAAGAATAGGTTAATTATTTAGACTGAACTCCTGGGCTATGACCATATGTGGTACAGTCAGAACAGGTAGGGAGACAGACAGTACATAAGTACTCTGACCTCATTCTCCTTCCCTCAGCTTGATCTCCCACCAGGGCCTCCAACTAGGTGAATTCAACTGCAAGACAGAGGGTAAGGGAGCCTGCTGAGCAGTACAGAGGCCAGCCCACCAAGGTAGAAAGCAGGCTGGGGAGAAGTGGAGAGTTAATCTGAAGGTTCCCAGCACAGCCTGGGAAATGCTGCATGAATGAAGGTTTGTATTTTACCACTTCATGTTTGAATCTAAGGGTAAAACCATTATCTGCATTAAAATGAATTGTTCCCACAACATTCAGAAGACAAGTTATGTACTTAATAAATTTCCTTTGATAAAAGTTTAATTTACAGCATTAAAATACAGTCCTACTAAAGCATTTAAATGACAAATTAAACAAATGTGATCCAGGAATCCAAGTTTTTTAAAAGTATATTAAATTTATACAGAAATAGAGTTATAGAACATTAAAAAAAAAATAGTATGAACTTCAGACCAGTGGTTCCCAGTCTGATTCTGCATCAAAATCACCTGAAGAACATTTAAAAATATAAGTTACTGGATCCAGTCAACTCTACTTCATTGGCTCTGACTTTTCAGGGGAGGGGCACTGGAATTTATGAAGCACGGATTTTGAAATTTATGTTTGTTTTTAAGTTTACCTTTCAAATTGAATTTCTTATGCACAAGGCCCTGCCTGGGTTCAATCACGGCACCACCCCCCGCAAAAAAAAAAAAAAATTAAATATCTTGGTTCTTTTAAATGAGTTTTTCTTTTTGCCTATTTGGTTCTGCTGTTTTAATTAAGTATTAGTCTGACACAATTTGTTACTCAAATTTATAGAACCATTAATAAACATATACATTTAATAAAAGAATTCTTAATGTGAGCATAATTTTTGAGATTATTTGTCTTTTATATAATCCAAGCAGACTTTAATATCTTTTTTAACAGCTTTACTAAGGCATAATTACATAGAATAAGCTGAATGTCAATATATGTGTTTATTTTATTTTGAAAAAAAAAAAAAATCCTTTGAGTATCCAGGCAAAAATGTGAATGACATAATGGAAATAAAATTGAATTGCTATTAGCTTTTCAATGGCAATGCTTTATGTCCTATGAAACTGAAGTCACATATTTAAGATGCTCAAGGAAATGAAATACAACCCAAGGGTTTTGTATAAATTCTAACTGACTCTAATATGAAAGCCACCAACATGCTGTTATGGACATGTAAGAATTCAGTAACTATTATTTCCATGAGCTCTTCCATAGGAATCTATTTCCAAATTTCATGCAGCCAAAATGACTAGAGGAATATCGATTTGTGATAAACATTAAATACAGTTGTTTTTAGAATTAAGACCAAATAAGGGTTAAAAGGGAAAGTTAAGAGGGAAAGGCAAATGGTATGTAGTGGGGATATGCTCTGACAGAGTACATACAGTACAACTGTATCTTTATATAAAAATATTATCAACATTTCATTATCATTTTATGGAAGCATTCAATTTGTGGACTTAGATACCATTTCCCACTATAAGATACAAGGATTATTGTATAAATGGCTGACTCTACATTTAGGGGAAAATGTGCAAAACAAAGTCTGAAATATTTTTTCATGCCAAAAAACAAGAAAGCTATCAAATGCTCAGGGTCATATCAAAGGATTCATAAGTCAACTGAAGAGGTTCACATTAGTCAAAGATAATTTGAGCATTCATAAAAAATAACAGCTATAATAGACTGAAGTACTTCATATACTTAAGTCCATGAATTAACAATACTTTTTTAAAAAGTCATCTTAGAATGCTAAGTGTAATAGTTTGAAGATTGCCACAAATTCCTTTTCCACGTCTCCCACTGAGAGGTGAAATCTATTTTCATTGATATGGGCTAGTTTTATATTGCTTGAGCAGTAGAAAGTAGTGGAAGGAATATTCTTAAAATAACTTCAAAGCCTAAGTCATAATGACCCTTAAAATGTCCATCTGGTCCCCTCTGAATGTTCTCTCTGGAGATCTGAGATGCCCTTATCAACCATCTAGCTGAGTAATATTCCATTGTGTATATATACCATATTTTCTTTATCCATTCATCTGTTGAAGGGCACTGAGTTTGGCTCCATAGATTGGCTACTATGAATTGAGCAGCTATAAACCTTGATGTGGCTGAGTCACTGAAGTATGCTGATTTTAAGTTCTTTGGGTATAAGCCAAGTTTTCTAAGGAATCTCCATACTTCTTCCCACCAGCAATGTATGAGTGAACTTTTTTCCCACAGCCTCACCAACATTTATTGTTACTTTTATTCTTGATAATTTCCATTCTGACTGGAGTAAGATGAAATCTCAATGTAGTTTTAATTTGCATTTCTCTAATTGCTAGAGATGTTAAACATTTTTTTCACATATTTGTTGACCATTTGTATTTCTTCTTCTATGAAGTGCTACATATACCCAATGGAATAGTCATAAAGAAGAATGAAATTATTGCATTTGCCAGTAAATGGATGGAACTGGAGAATGTCATGCTAAGTGAAATAAACCAGTCTCAAAAAACCAAAGGCAAAATGTTCTCTCTCATATATGGACGCTAACCCACAACAAGGGAGGGTAGAGGGGAATTATAGAAGTTCATTGAATTAGATAAAGGGAAGGGAGGAGAGATGGAATAGGAAAGATGGTAGAATGAATCAGACATAACTTTCCTATGCTCATATATCAGTACGCAACCAGTGTAACTCCACATCATGTACAACCACAGAATGGGATCAAAATTGGAATGGGTTGCACTTCATGTATGCATAATATGTCAAAATATACCCCTACCAACATGTATATCTAAAAATAACAAATTTTAAAAATCTTTGGAATTTTTGATATAGAAAATCTTTTTATAAAAATCATATTTCTCCTTGCAAACTGATCTCTTTTTTTCCTTCTGTTATTGCACTAGTCAGGTTTTCCAAGATGATTTTTAATACATGTGATCTGAGGTAATATCCATGCCTTATTGTTGATTGTTCAAGAAAATATCCAGTTTCTCAACATTACATGTGAGGTCAATTGTAAGATTTTTTTTTTTTTTTTCAAGAAGTCACTTAGAAAGTTGTAGAAATGCCTGTCTATTCCTAATTTGCTGAGAGTTATTATCATAAGTGTGTGTTAGATTTCCTTTAATGTTTTTTTCTGAATCAATTTATAAGAACATATGATTTTTCTCTATAATCAGTTTATGTGGTAGATTACATTGATTGGTTTTAGAATGTTAAACCAACCTTGAAAATCTCAATCGAATCACCTTGGTGCACATAATATTATTGTTCTTATATAGTAGTAGATTTAATCTGGTAATATTTTGTTGAAGAGTTTGTACCTATATGCATAAGAGATATTGCTCTTAACGTTTCATAATGCAAACTTCATGTGATTTTGGTATTCACAGAATACTGAATGCATAGAGTATATTAGGGAATGCCACTTTTGCTTTTTTATTCTGGAAGAGTATATTTTTATTGTTTGTTCTATTTAGTTATATGTGACAGCAGATTCATTATACACAAATGGAGTACAACTTTTCATTTCTCTGGTTGTACAGGATGTAGAGTCACATCATTTGTGTAATCATACGTAGGATAATTATGTTTGTCTCGTTTCACCATCTTTCCTTCCCCCTGCCTCCTCCTCTTCCCTCATTTCCCTTTACACAATCCAAAGTTCCTCCATTCTTCCCTTATCCCCTCCCCACAACCACATTATCATCAGCATACACTTATCAGAGAAAATATTTGGCCTTTGGGCCTTTGGTTTTGTGGGATTGGCTTATTTCACTTAGCATGATATTCTCTAGAAGTATTTTTAAATAATTTATATTATGCCTTATTAAAGTGCTTGTTAGAATTCCATTGTTTAAAATAAAAAACTAGCTGACAATTCCAGCTAAGCCTAGTCTTTCAATCATACTCACCAATTGATTGTACATGCCAGTAAATCCATCTTGGATCTTTCAAACCAGCTCATATATAACTGACTACCAGAAACTGACCACAGTTGATGCCACATGGAACAACAGAATCACCCGCCTGAGTTCTGCCTAAATTTATGATCCACAAAATCATGTGAATCATGTGATATAATAAAATGCTTTATCATAAGTCATTATGTTTTAGAGTGAATTGTTAAATACAAATAGAAAACTGGAATGAAATTTTGTACCTGAAAATAGAGTTCTACAGTAATAATAACCTGAAATATGGGCATTGGCTTTGGGACTAGGTGGTGGGCAAAAGTCGAAAGAGCCTTAAGCAGGCTGGTAGTGACAGCTGATAGTGACTTCCCTCCATGGAGGCTGCTGGTGAGGACTTGAGGAATAGTGAAGAAAATGCTAATGGAGGTTGGAAAAAGAAAGAAACCCTTATGTGGTAGTGGCAAATTTAAGAAGGCTGTGGCCTTCAGTATTTTGGAAAATAGAAATTAACTTAAAAATAGAACTGTTCTTTTTTTCCCACAGAATTTATAGTGAATAATAACATGTAGGACTTTCTGGGTTTAAATAAAGCTATTTCTCATCTCCAATCTCCTCTAGAAAAATATTTGCAGTAATAAATGGCTGTGGGAATAAGATCAATCCACAGTCCGACAAGCAAAGCATGGCTTCAGAGAAAAGATTTCAAGTGTGGCTCCAAAACCCTTTGATGAGAACTTTAAAACAAAATAAGTATGTGTTTTCAATAGAGTTTCTCAGAATCACACGGATTACAATTTCTAGACCTCTCTGCTAGACAAGCAGGCCTCCAAGAAACTTAAAGGTGTGCCCTTTCAAGTAGATAATAGGCTTATAAAATTCTTAAAGTCATTGCCACAGCACCCAGACATTCAACTCAAAGTTGAGAATACATATTTTAGGAATGAAATGTGTATATGGCTTTTGTCTAATGAGTTAGATTTATAATTTGATACACAGGAAACCCACAAAATGGTTAAAGAAAATGACATCAACTTGTAACAAAAGTCAAAATGATAACCCCATAGGAAAAGGGGAATTTTGGGTTCCTAAACTTCTGAAGGAAAATTGACTGGGAAGAACATTCCATTGTAAAACCAGAAAGTAAAAGGAAACATTTCCAGGGAATGGAAGTGAGCCCTAATCAAATAATTGATGACATTTTGCCAGCTAGAATTCAGAATTGCTATAGATGTTCATAGCTATGTGCCTCCTGTTTACCCCTTTGTGACTGGGAATGTCTATTATGGAAATCTTAAACTTTTGTCACCACTATATGTTAAGTGTTTAGCAGGTGGGTGGGAAGAAAGACTAGATAAACTTGTCTCTAATTCACAAGCCTTCAAATTGGAAAAAACTACAGTAGGGAAATGCTACACCTGAGAAATTACACCCAAACAATTTCATTCACATCTGGAACTGATTCAAATAATAAGTATTACACTTCAAACAGATGCCATAATGAGGTAAGATGGGGGTGTGGACTGGGAAGAAGATAAGTGTATTTTGCACTTGGTAGGGAATGTAAATAGTTTGTAAGAATAGGGCATCCTGAAGCAGACTATTTGTGGCCACAAATCTACACTGCTTCTCCCATAAAAATGTGGAATCTCATTTCCTTTCCCTTGAATGTGGGCTACATTTAGTGGCTTGATTGGCTGAAGAACATAAAAATGATATCTTAGAAGTTATGACTTAGAAGTCTTACAGCAACAACCCATACCTCTTAAAATTCTTCCTGGTAGGCCTGAGCTGCCATACATGAAAATCCAACTACCCTAAGACCTTTTTGCTGAAGAAGGAAGATGCAGGCTCTTAAGTGACAGTTCTAGAGCCTGCTCTTTTCATTCAACCACCCCAGGAAGATGCCAGAAATGTGAGTGATCAACCAGAATTTCAAATGAAAAAAAAAAAAAAAAAAAGTTTCCTATCTCACTCTGTTCTTTAAAAGTTTAGGTAATAGCCCAGTGAAGACACTACGATATACCAAACATATTGTCAATTTCACAAAATAATGTGCCCAATCTCTATAATCCCCAAAATGACACAAATATGCCAGGGATGGTGGCTTATGCTTGTCATCCAAAAGACTTGGAATGTTGAGACAGGAGGATTGTGAATTCAAAGCCAACCTCAGCAAAAGCAAGGCACTAAGGAACTCATGACCCTGTAGCTAAATAAAACATAAAATAGGGCTCTGGATGTGGTTTAGTGGTCTAGTGCCCAAGTTCAATCCCTGATAACCTCCCCAAATGGTACACACATCTCCATAATTTACATATTCTCCAGATCTATGAAATGACTCACATGCTTTTCTACCAGGTACACACATGGTGATCCTACCACACTGCATTCTAGCCTCCCTGGCTGTGCACTAAACTCCAACTACACATAGTCTTGGAGTCTGTAGCCAAGTCAACAGTGAAAGATAATTTATTTTCACATAAGAAGGGCAGGCAAGCTTTCATCCAAATTCAACACACCTTTCCAAGCTATCATGCTTTTTTCTCTCACGCAAGCTTCAAAAAATCTGTATCTGAACATCATATTGATTTTCACCCTGGATCTATAAAGATTAGTGAAACACTTCAAAATACTCTCATGCCCCTCCTTAAAAGCATTAAATAAATTAACAAAGAGAATTGAAGAAGGAGATTTTTATTTTTTTAAACATCTCAAGAGAAAATCAAAGGCCATTTCAGATATAATTTCACAATTTTTTTAAATTTGAGATTTAATGTAGATCCTCTCCTCAAATTTTTACCATTTTATCTAAAGGAATGCAGTACCATTTTCTTCCCTTTGGATTTAGAACTTTCAAATATGTGTACAAGGCTGCAGTAACCTCTCTGTAGTCATGGTGTCCCTAACTATTTTGTTTTTGCAATCTTTTTAATTTTTATTTGTTCTTTTTAGTTATATATGACAGTAGAACCTATTTTGATTTATTTATACAAACATGGAATATATCTTATTCTAATTAGATTCTCAGTCTTGTGGATATATATGATGTTGAGATTCACTGTGGTGTATTCATATAGTACATAGGAAAGTTATGTCTGATTCATTCCACTCTGTTTCCTATTCTTATCCCCTCTCCCTTCCCTTCCGATCCCTTTGTCTAATCCACTGAACTTCTATTCTTACCTCCCATGGACCACCACTTATTGTGATTAACATTCACATATCAGAGAGAACATTCAAACTTTTGTTTTTTGGGATTGGCTTATTTCACTTAGCATGATAGTCTCCAGATCCATCCATTTACCCACAAATATCATAAAGTCATTCTTCTTTATGGATAAATAATATTCTATTATGTATATAAACCACATTTTCTTTATCCATTCATCTATAAATGGGCATCTAGGTTGGACATTTCTCACCTCAGCCCATAATTTTAAAAAATGTTTTATTTTGCTTTCATATGTGATAAAAAGACAGCTGGAACCTAAAGCAATTTTCCAGGTGGGTCCTGAGTTTCTTGTAATTTTCATAGTAGTCCTCCCCCACAGCCAAACAATTTTATGATAAATTTAAATTGGAAAGTTTTGGCAAGCTCAGTTTACAAAAAGACAAATTATTATAAAGGGAGGACTTTCTTCATTTCTTTTTATTTTTCTAGTTCCCTTTTCATATCCTCAGCCAAAAAGTTACTGAATCTGAAAATTGTATGAAATTCTCTCAGTTTTCATACAAATAAAAGTTTTCCTTTGGAAACATAGTTTATTCTAGGATATTTAGCTCTGTCTTATAGTGTATGTCTCCTTTAGGCATTTTGAGTGCATTTCCATTTTAACAATATATGCATATTAAATCTGTAACACATCTTAGTTAACATGTAAAACCCTAATAACAGCTAATTCACAATAAGTGGGGGGCTGCTAGGGAAGAATAGAATTACTTTAGGTAGAGGGGAGTGAAAGGAGAGGAACAGGTGTGAGGGTAGGAAGTATAGTAGAGTGAAACAGACATTATTACCTTATGCACATATATGACTGCATGACCGATGTGATCCTACAATATGTACAATCAGAAAAGTGGGAAATTATACACCATTTATGTATGATTTATCGAAATGCATAAATGCATTCTACTGTCATGTATAATTAATTAGAACAAATTAAAAAACCCTAATAACAAACAGATCACATATATGATCCATCATCCCAAAACTTACAGTATCTAGAATTTTTGGCATATGAACAGTTTTCTACCCATGTAGCAATAATCATACCTATGCAATTTTGAATATGGAAGGTGTTCATGAGGTACTATAGCTGGAACTTTCCCAGACTCAAATCATAATAAATATCAGTCCATTCATCTAAAACTTTCAAAACTATATTAAATAACTTGAAAAATGGATGAAGCATATCAGAAAATTATTCTCTATACTTACTAAAATATACATACAATTCAATAAAATCCATTGAAATCAATTCAGCAAATATTTATTATGTTCTAGGAAATTAGTGAAAACATGATCTATACTGCCTAACAAAGTCCTTATAGTATCTCTTCTGCCATTAGCAAGATCCTCACTCTTTTGGCAGACTTTAAGTGGGTGAAGATACAATTCATTTGCAACTCTGTCTTAGAGCAAGTCTCCCAAATGGCTATTTCTGTTTTAATACCACTTCCAAGAAAATGAAATAATAAAACTTCAATATTTCTTTTGAGTATAGATCTTTCAGATTTGGTAATCAATTATAAAGCCTACTTTTTCTCCATGTGTTTTAATGTTCTTAGCTGTAAGATAAAGCATTCAGAACAGACAATGTCTAAGGCTTCTTTCCATTGTAGAGTATATGTATTCTGTTCTATCACTGGTAAGAAGGAACATTATCCAGACCAGAAATATGCTGCTCTGATGTGCATTGTTATAATATCTGATATACTGAAGGAATTTAAATACTTTAGGTTTGAAGACCATAGCAAGATCTTTGGAAGAGCCTGTGACATTTGTGGTCAAGTTTTGCCAAAGTTGACAGTTGTTTTAGGATACCAGTCTTTTCCATTTTGAAGAATATACAAACTGGCATTAGTACTTGACCTGTTCCTTACAGCCAATTTTACCTGGTAGCTTTGGATCAAATGAACATAAATGGTATCTAAATTGGTTACATTGCCCTTCTTCATCAAATTCTTCCCTCAATAAAAATTAAACATCTCCATGGAGTTTTCTGTGACTTCTCTAGATGAGGGCTCTTTCTTCCTGATTGCTAGTCTAACTTGAATGCATCTATGATTACACTCATACTGTACTATATTATTTAAGCATGTTTTCATATAGTCAATCATAAGTTTCTACAGGGTAAGGATCATGTCATGTTTACCTTTTGTCTACCACAAGGGCATACTACCTTGGAGACATTTAAGAGCGATAGCTAACATTTATAGAGCATTCAACATGTGTCAGGCACTTTATAAATATCAAGTTTCAACCCTCACACCAATTCTATGAAATACATTCTATTATTATCATCTTTTTACAGATGAGGAAACTGAGCCACAAGTTTCTGAAACTTGTCCAATGTTATGATTAGCTAGACATTGGAGAATATAAATCCAGAGTGATAACCACTTTTGTTTATGTTACTGTGATATGCCATCCCTCAGATTATTCTCCCACTCTTTCTAAAACAAAGCATTTTGTTTCTCACCAGGGTCCCCAGATGATATATTGAGTTGTATAAAGTACAACTGGGTTTTTCACATATACCTTTAATTCCACTTAGAAATTATTAATGGAAAACAAACAAACAAAACAAAACAAAACAAAAAAACGAGGAGCAGATTTTTGGTTGTTTACCACTAGAGAAAGTGCCCACAAAGGTACATGTACAAGCATCATCTTCTACAGCAACAGTCTTCATAGACCTGACAAGCATAAACAGGATCCTGTGTGGATACCATCTGGCATTGGAAATGCCATTTCAAATACTGTTACTCAAGGTATGGTCACTAATTAAACTGGAATGGCCAGGTAAAGGCAATGGAGGAGTGAATACAGTCAAAACTAGAGGAGCATCAATCAACATTTCAAGACTTACACCTGGAGCCAACAATTAGCAAGGTCCACTTCAGCACGGTCTAAACAGCAGATACAATGGTCAAGTGATATTCAGAGAATCAGTTAACAAGATTAAAGCTTGTTAGGGAAAAAAAAAGTATAAAAACCAGGATAAAAGGAATACTGTATTTCTCTCTTAACTCTACCTTATGCCCTAAATGTTTGTGTCCTGATCACAACATCATATTTTAAAATCCTACCCCCAATGGGATGTTATTAGAAGGTAGGGATTTTGAGAGCTAATTTAGGTCATAAGAATAAAGTTCTCATGGCTAGAATAAGTGTGTTTATAAAAGAGACCTCAGAGAGCACTCTAATCTTCTCTCTGGAAAAGAACACTCAACAGAACAACTACATTGGCACTTGATCTAGTTCTCCAATCTCCAGAACTGTAAAAAATAATTTTCTGTTGTTTATAAATCTCTTAGTCTATGGTATTTTGTTATAGCAGCTTGAACTGACTAGGATGCTCTACTCTTAAAAATAATTATAATAATGCAACTACAGAAGAAGTAGGGCAGGCTAAAAAGTACAATGAACTAAAGGTAGAAGCTAAAATATCTGCCTAGGCATTGGTTGCCAAATCTTTCAATTTTTCATGGAAAGTCAGGAATCTAGATTATAATGTAAAATATTCCAATTTTTAATATTAGCAATTAATTCCATTAAAAATCCACAATGCAAATAAAGCCTAGATATGCCAAACAAAACAAGACTGCAGGTCAGATTTGGCCTATGGCCCACATATGCAACCTTGGAATAGAGGCTCCAAGTTCCCCAACATTTAGAAAGTAGAAAATAACTACATGGACAAACATGATTACTTGTGGTCAGAAATAAAAAGAGTGTAGGATTTAGGAAGCTAGACAAGGTAGGGAGAAGCAGAGATCCTGGTGGTAAAAGCAAGAGAAAACCAGAAACCAGGAAGTTCCATGAGTCACGATAATGGTACCAGGAATCTAAACAGAGAGTAGCCTTATCCACAAAATTCATTTGCCCAATAGAGCTAGAAACTGAAGCTGGGTGATAGCTAGCCCTGAACCATCTCACAAGGAAATGAATGCAGGTGGTTGGGGGAGAAAGCCCTCTCCTGCAGGTGTGCTCTGATCCCTGCTGGGGCGGGACACACAGCTGGGATTCCAGGGAGAGTCTTAGGATAAAGGTCCCTGAACTTTCCATTCTAAATAGGAAGCACACCTCAGAGAGTAGGAGGTTAAGCCCTCCTATATTTCATAGCCTCCCTTGTCTGCCAGGGCTCGAGTGTTTCACAAATGAAGCACATTTTGCTATGACACCAACGAACAGCAACTGGTCCCAAGCAACAACATTCAGGCTGATTCCTCAAATGTCAGTTTGCACAATCTGCTCTCTTTCTTGTAGACCACCCAGTCTTCTTATAATGACCCTACATTGTCTCATTTATTTTCTTCATGGCAGCAGAGGCCCCAATTTCCTTAGTTAAATTTCATTCTCTCCCTTATGCAACTACTGATTTATTTGTAACTCCCTGGTTTTCTATTAGTCAACCCAGGATAATTTCTTTTCCTCTTTCTAATCAGTTGAGAAATACAGTAGGATTGATACACTCTTACTTTTATACTCTATTTAGAAAAATGTGAAGAATGAAATGATAGGGAAAGAGAAAAAAATTAATCAAGTCCACATAGATTTGTAAGGAAAGGAAACAAAGAAGGTAGATGCCACACACACAGGTAGTTCATACTTTATATAGTGTCCTTTTCACTGAGTGAAGTAAAAAGAAATGGACAAGAAAACAATCTTAATGAATTTACCCTATCATTTGGTGCAGCCCATGTTATTGCATTATTGTAATGAAAAACACATCAGAATATGTCTAGACACATGACATACTCCTGGTAGAGAGTTCCCTGCACTTCAAAAAACTGTGGTTCAATTTCCTTCTGGGAAACGCTCCAATGGCAACATTTCAGGTTCTTGAAAGTCTCTTCAGAATGACCGCCTAAGGGGAGGCCACCTCCAAAAGTAGACTTAAAACACCAGGACACCATAAGGGCTGGCAGAGCTTTCCATGGGAAAATGGTCAGAACAGCATGCCCCTCTGTAGAAATCCCATGTACAATAATCCACTGATAGGTTCTGCTGTATGCAGAGGAGCTGTGACAGTCTAAATAAAACACTGAAAAGAACCTGTAAACAGAACAGAAGTAATAAAATACTTTGTTTTGGTGATTCTTTCATTTTAACTACATATGGATTAAACAAATCCAATTGGTATAACTTTCACCAATGTGTTGATTTAAACCAAATTCTATAGGCACTGGAAGTCAGGGAAGGAAACCTATACCATGGTACTTTACCTATTACAGGGTAAATAGTGTTATGCCTGTGTTCTCACAGAAGAGTCATGAGAAGAATGACTTGTAAACTTTAGTCAACAAGCTAAGATTGTAATTCTGACTGTGGCACTCATCTCTAATCTTTAAATGCCCCAAATCAGGTAAACCACAGTCAAGATTTCACAATGGAAATGACTTATTGGAAACAGGGAATAAGAATCATGACATTAAATGTAAAAGGCAGACAGTTCAGACAAACTATAGGAGTTTGATCGATGGGTTGGAGTAACAGGTTATCTTAGCAGAGTTGGAAGATGAATTGGTTCTTGATCCCTGAATATACAGAGAAAGGTATGCTAGAATTAGATAACATTACAATTAAGGCACAAATTGGGGAACACATTGTGGAAGGAGAGCAAACAGCAGCAATTACCACAGATTTGATCAGCACTAACTAGAAAGGAGCAGGCAGGTGAATCAGGTTAGAAGAAGCCAAATTTCAAAGTAAAAGCAGACCTGGTTGCAATAAAATCTCTTTCCAGAGAATTTAGCTTTCAATGCAAAGGTAACCCAAAAAAAGTTGGCCTTGCTTAAGGAGCAGCTCATGTATTGCTAGGCTCAAAATGTGCAATAACCCCACATAGCAATCATATCCTAAGATTGCAGCCAAATAAGATTTCCTAAAATAACTTCCACTTGTGATATTGAGTAGCACTGTGAAAGTTAATTCTAGGTGACTTGGTTAAGGAATACTAGAGAACTGGTCAAGCATTATTTCTAGGCACATCTGTAAAAGAGTTTCTAGAGGAGATTGATGTGTGAGTCAATGGCAGGCACCATCTAATTGACTGGGGACCTGTATAGAACAAAAAGGTAAGAAGAAAGGAGAATCCTTTCTCTATCTCTCCCCTGGAGTTAGGGCATACGTCTTCTGCCCTTGGACATCAGAACTCCAGGTTCTCCAGTATTTGGACTCTGGGACTACTACAGTGATCTACTGTCTTTTGCCTTAGATGGAGGGTTACACCATTGGCTTTCTGATTCTGAGGTTTTCAGATATGGACTGAACCATGCTACTTCTATCCCAGAGTCTGCAGCTTGCAGACAACCTGATGTGGGACTTTCAAAATATTAAATTTAAATTTACCATGGGAAAATGTATTGATATTTAAAACATATTTATTCTTCAAAATAAGTACTGAGAACTCAAGAATAAAGGGCTGTGATGTATGTAACTTAAGTGTTTATGTATAAACATATACATATATGTGAACATACCTGTATATTTATATATAAAATTAGAGAGATTGAGAGCAAATGATAAAAAAAATTGAGTACTGATAATGGGTACATCTGGATAAAACTTTCAAACTGTTCTTTGTACTGTTTTTATTTTGCTAACTTACCTATAAATTTTAAATATTTGAAGTTATTTCTAAATAAAGTTTCTTTAAAAGAAAAACCTCAATGGATGGATTCACAAGCAATCTATACATAGATGGGAGGAAAGATAATATACCAGAAAATAAGGCAGAAAAAATTATGTAAAGTGTAATACAGTAGGAAAAAATGGAAATATGAAAGAGAGCTTAGGATACACAGGCTAAGCAGCGAGGGTTAACATATTTAACAAGGGTTCAGGAAGAGGAGAAAAATGGGACAGAAGCAGGGACAAAATTAGAAATGACTAACAACTACAAACGACTAAAAATTTTTAGAACTGATGAAAGACACCTCACAAATTCATGAATCACAATGAATCTTGAATAGGCAAATAACATATAATGAATCTGTTTATATATCATAGTAATACTGCATTACACCAAAAGATAAAATGATAGTAGGAAGAAAAAAAGGATAGAGTATTTCCTAAAAGCATCAGTTTGATAGCTGACTTTAATAAAAACAAAACAAAACTAACAAAAACAAAAACAAAAACCCACAAAAGTCAAAAGACAGTAGAATTACATATGTAATGGACTGAGAGAAAATAACTGTCAACCTAGAATTCTATACCCAGAAAAAGTATCCTGTTATAAAGATGTTTTCAGGCCACCAATAGACCCTGACTAAAGGAATTTCAAAAGGATATTCTTGAAGCATAAGGAAAGTGATCCCAGATGGAAGATCTGAGATGCATGAAAGAATAACAAGCAAAAGACCCTTAAACAAATGAGAGGAACAACATGAAGAAAAGCAGGGAGGTAAAAAAGAATCTGATGTATTCAAAGAATTACCAGTAGCTTGGTGTGTTCTGGTGAAGCAGAGAATTAGTCTTTCAACCTGATCAAATATAAAACCTATTGGAAAATAAAATAAAATTAAGCATGTGTTTTGAAATACTTGCAGATTTACTTATTTATGAATATATTACATATTTTATAAAATATACAAATGGAAAAATTCAAAGGAATGATATTAAAAACAAAATATAAATAGAACTTTTTATACTTTCTCCCCATAGTCTAAGGGATTGTATTACAAAACCAGGGATTAGGAAATGATAGCCTGCTGCCCAAATGAAGGCCACCACCTGCCCTTAAAGCCTTACTGAAACATGGTCATGTTCATCTGTTTATATACCAACTATGACTGCTTTCATGCTACAAAGGAGATGTAGCTGTGGCAGAGACGGATGGTCCATGAAGTTTAAAATATTTTCTATCTGGTCGACTGTAGGAAAACATTGCCAACCCCTGTTTGAACACAGTAACAGAAAACTAAAGAGCTCATAAGGTACCACATGACAGACATGAGGACATAGGCAATAGGAGGCTTTCAGAGGATTTTAAGCAGAGGAAAGGTCATCCCTGTAGCCAAGGGGTAAATAGAGTAGAGGACAAAAGCCTGAAGAAAGGGAGACCAATTAGGAGATTGTCTTGTGACAGTGATTGAAGTGTTTTCCCTCTGTGAGAAAAATGAAAGTGAAAGTGAAAATTCATAGAGCGTGCCTTGTGATTCAGATAAAATAATGTATAATAAAATGTATTTTACATTGTAAAAGCATTATATCAATTTCAGGTCTGATGAATATACTTACAGCATATATTTATTAAATATTTTAAAGATGTATGTCTTACTACCTCGATTTCATTGTATTCTTTGCTATTAATATATTTTATAAAAGTGTATCACATAGCTATATTGAAATCATTTAGTATCAAAACTTAGGTGTGAATTAATTGTCTTAATGGATTTAAACTTATTTTAGTCATTTTTCTGGAAACATACTGCCAGATGCTGATAATTCAATGTATTTTTCTTGCTTGTTTAGTTATGAAACAATGCTCAGCTGAAGAATGTACAGTATAGGCACAGACTTCTTATTAATAATTGATATGGACATGCCATAAAACAGACATAAAAAAATAAAAAAGAAATACTATGGCAGAAAAAGATCTGTAAACACAATCATATATTTTCTTCTAATTCTTGAGACTCCCCAAATACTATAAGCTAGGTAAAGCAATTTTTCTTAAAAAAAACACTTAAGATACTTCTTTTATTATTATTCATGCTACTATATAATCATTTTAACTAATCTTTTTTCATAATTAGGGGTCTAGTTTCCAAGAGCACCCATCTGCACCCACTATTTCATAAGAAAAGTTACTCTGAGCATAACTCATATTTGGAGCAATAATGGATTATTCTCTCATAATTTTTATATGGCTCTATCCCTTGTATATGTAAATATGGATTTATGAACATATGTAGAGATGTCCTTTAAAATATGCCAGCATATTGGTGGAGGAAAAAAATAAATTATTATCATCAATAAAGATAGGAGGTGAGAAACAGGACCACATGCATCCTAATAGAGCAGCAGGCTGTTTTAATTTAAATTAGTTTCAGCCTTCTTCGTTGAAAACAGAAGTAAATCACGCAAGGAACTAATTCATACTGGGAGAGACAACAAAGAATGCCAGTAAAATTTATTTGTAAAAAAAAATTACTACAAAAATATTTCTACCACATTTCCAGTTTTGTTTTAAATGAAAGAATAGAGGCCTTTTCCAGGAACATTTTTAAAAGGATATAGCTTAAAGGAAACTTTTATTTCTGTTTTTTTATATATATGGCTGGGTCTCATTTATTACACATTAATTTGCAGACAAAACCCTGGTACTCTACACAAGAAAAGGCTTGACATAAGCAACATGGTGGTCTATGAAAGAGAAGGCTACATGATCCCTAATTGTGCCAGTGTTCAACACAGCACATTGGTATTCACTCCTCTGATAACAAAAATCACATCCTCCCAGCGTATAAGGTACATTCTTTACAGAGATTGTCCACTCCAGTGCCCTAGCATTCACAGGCAGTTATTTTGTTTATGCATCTTTGGAACCTGGATAATTCAATGGATTCAACTTTTTCCACATTTTGGCAATTACCTTACTAGCCTAATCGGACTCTATATATATCCTATCCATATCTGTTCATCTTTTTTAATGGGTATACCAAGGAATAGATGATGGAAGAGAAAGTCTGATTTCCTTCAAGTGTTGAGGACATCCTGTAAAATGTGATTGTTTCCCAATCTGTTATCTATGAGCTTATCTAAACTTTTAATAAATCTATTTATGTTTTCAATCTGCACCACATCCTAGGATAATACATTCCACAAGTTTCTATTCCTTGTAGATCTCATTTAAGCTTCTGAGTCTGCCAAGTCCAAGTATATCAGGATTCAATAAATAAAGAAGCATAGTCTTCACAATATGATAGCTTGCATTCATATCCCTTTCTCAGCCTTTTTTCTTTGTAAATAGAGCCCCTATTTATTTCTGCTATACTCAGAAAAAAATATGAATTGATTTGCCAACTTAAGCTAATTAATCAATATTGAAGACTATTCTTTTGCTCATGTTAACCTTCTCTGGATTCTCTCACTTTAATCATGTCTTCATTGAGAGCTGCTGACCAGAATTGCATACCAAGTTCCTGGTGCTGGGCATAATGAGGTACAAAGAGAGATTGTTTATTCTAAAACAATTTCTAAGCAAGCCTGGAAATGATTAAGATACTTGTGGAATCACCACATACACTAGAACCAAGAAAGGCTTTGAGTGCAGTGGTGCTTGTCAGTGAAGATAGGATACAGAGGTAAGAAACAAGCTGCCCCTGTCAGGTTCACATCTTCTTAATCCTGGGCTGCCTTCCTTGTGGGACAGGCTACTACATCAGTTTCTCCCAGGTAAGACTTCTTCACACAAGAGCTTGAAATACTGGGTTTCTTTGAAAGCAGAATTTTCAAATAATCTTGCAAGACAAGTTTAAGTACCGTCACCATACAAAAACGAAAGGGAGAAAGATACTCTGATATTTGTCCATCTGTGTTCACATTAAGCCACATTCCAAAGTGCTTACCCATTTATAAAACATCCAGTAGATTTTCAAGGGCATAATTCCCCTGGAAAGTTAACTCATAAGATTTCTTGGCAAGTATAGAATCAAAGCAAAGATTTTTACATGGTATTGATGAAAATGGAAAAATAAACTAAATTAATCCTATAGCAGAATACAATACACATCAGTGTTATTATCAGACAACTGTGTCCATCAAATACTATTTTTCATAGATCTGGGCAGTGCTGGATAGTTATTCGTTATCAGTTTCCAATCCTGTTTTTAGTATAAACTCCAGGGACGATTCCTTTTCAATTACTTTACAGGAAAAAAGACAAATGCTTGGCTCACATGCAGCCATTTTTAGATTCTCTTGCCCATTAAAGATCTTATAAATGGAACCAGCCTGGAGCCTGAATGCAGTTTCAGAATGTTTCTTAATGCAGCATGTTTGGTAATCATTACAAATCAAGTCTAGTTGCAAAATAAAACAAAATGTATTTGGTAGATAGTCAGGTCAGAATGCAAATACGAGGTTTTAATTTCCTTGAGTTATATTCTAGTTCCAGAGATATATTATGTTATTTAAGATAAACTAAAGAAATATCTGAATTATTTATAAATTTCTTTTCATGGTTCAGTTTTCAAAGTTATACTGCATTTTCAATTCTGATGTGCTATCAATCATCAAGTGCACCACTGTTTCAATTTGCTGCTAAAGAATTAAAATGCTACTGGGCATGGTGGCTTTGCCTGTAATCCCAGCAACTGAGGAGGCTGAGACAGGAGGATCACAAGATCAAAGTCATCCTCAGTGAAAGCGAGGTGCTAAGCAACTCAGTGAGACCCTGTCTCTAAATAAAATACAAATAGGGCTAGGAACATGGCTCTGTGACTGAGTGCCCCTGAGTTCAATCCCCAGTACATCCCTTCAAAAAAGTTAATCGGGTAGTATCTTACTTAAGAAAATAAGGAAACAAGAAAGAACAACCACTTCATACACACAACTTCATATACATGGACAAGTATCTTTAACTCTAGTGTATTGCCACCAATAAAAAAAAATCAAGTGTGGTAAAAAGAAAAAGATTGTCCCACAACAAAGAATGCTGTATCTAATGACCCTTTACTCTTCTAGGGTTGATAGTAATGTTTTCTATATTTTATAGAAGACAACTTCAACCACTTAAAATGAGATAACTCTCTTGAAATAAGCAATGCAGATCCTCAATTATGCTAGACATTCTTCATTTGCCCCTTTATACCACTTTCCACCCTTTCAGCCTGGCTCTACTCCCAGAAAACAGTTATTTAAGACCTTCAGCAACTATACTCTCATTTGCCCTCTCCCTCCACCTGGGTTCAGTCCATGGTAAGTACCCACAAGAATTCAAAAGCAGAAGGAGAGAGAGCGATGAGTATTTATTTCCCTTGCTCTCTCTTTTCCAGGCATGGCTTTGAGCTTTGTACCTCTCATTAAGGCTAGACCTTTACAAAGCAGACTTTTCCTCCTGTGCCAGCTATGGCCAGGGTTACTAATGGCTTCCCATTGTTGCCAGCCTGTAGGTGCTGCATCCTCTGTTGTCAGTTCTTTAATTCTGCCCAACTCCATCAATAGTTCCTCCATTAACTTCTTCAACTCTGCATTTTCAGTGTACCATCAGTTTCCTGCTAGGATTTGGTTGATAAATCACATATTACAATAATAGATGCTACCAAATGTTAAAGTGTGACTCTTCAATCTAAAACAAAGTATAGCTCTTCCTAAGATAATTACTAGTAACCTCAATTTTACATTATCATTCTGCTACTCTCAGATCTTGTCTGATACATATGATATTTAAGAGGATCATACATGTCAATCACTCTTTTTTTCAAGAGCCCAAGTGTTATCCCTGTTTTGGGTCAGATCACAAGGAAGCCACATACTTAAATTATGTCACTGTACTCACTGTAAAGCTGCCTTGTCTGTAAAGGAATGTGATTCTTCCTTTTCCCTAGTCTGCCTTAGTTTCTCTTCCTATGGGCTTTCACAGGACACTGAATTTGTCTATTTGTTTCTCCAACTGTAGCTGTTTTTTCACTTATCTATCTGTCCCACTAGATTATAAGCAATATGAGGGCACACACTGTCTTACATTGTTAGTATTTATACCACCTAAAGCTATGGCTCTAAGCACATATAGTATTTGGTAAACAAATTAATCAGATATTATGCTCATTAATTTAAAATGGGCTATGAGGTAATAGTATGAAACAATCAGGTGGAACACACACATTTATAAATAAACTGCTAAGGAATACACTGGTTACTCATTGCTTCATTCACTATTTCAATTTTTTATTATTTATTTATTTTTAAGTAAAGAACAAGTTTAGTGTTTGCTATTGGAGAGCATAGTGCTTGGTGCTGGAAAGTCATGTGAGGCACTGTTCTTGCCTAAAATCAAAGTGATTATTTCGATTCTGAAAAGGTCATGTTTTGATCATCAGGTTTCTTATGCAAATTATTCTCAGAGGAACTGTCTTACTTTTGCATCTCAATAAAAACTGTGAAGAATGCCTTGAAAGTTTATGCAGAATTTTGTATTAAATTGTGTCTCTTTCCACCAATGACTCTCTTGACTTAACATTTATCTCTTCTGTGAATATTTACCCTTTCTCTCTCTGGTTTGCACTATGCTACAGTGTTGAAATTACTTACAATTTCTGAGTCATTAAGTCATATTTCTTGTCATATTTCTTTTTGCCTTGGTTTTTATTATAAGTTGTTTTAAGTGTTTCTTGAAAGAAATTCAAGTAACAGAAAAACAGGTTGCTTTATTTTTCCCTGTTTAATAAAATTTTATCCATCTTTAAAATTTTATATTAATAGATCTGGGCAATTTTTACTTGAATTAATTTTAAAAGCCCATAATTATATTAGTACAATATTAATAGAAAATGCCATTTGTGATTAAGAAATAATTGATATAACAAACTGTTAAAAATATATGTCATGTAAGAAGGGGGATTCATTGAGGACCTTAACTATCTGTATTGTATAATTTTCAAATTTGTATGTTTCTTTTTACTCAAGTATGCAGAAAAAGACATTTAAAAGAAAGAGATGACATTCTAGATTATCTTCATTTTCCCACATACACATGGTGCTTGGATGAATGTGCAGATTTAAGATCTATAAGGTGGTAATTTGATTATTGAGTCATATGTGACCCAGCTGAATGAATGTAATAACAGACAGATGATGGTTTATGTCATTGATATGAACTGATTTCCCTTGTTCCATATTTTAGCAGCCCGTCATTTCCAGAATTGGCTTAAACCCTGAAAATATCCGTAGCAGGGATGGCGTTTTGAGACTAGAACATTCTCTAACAGCTGGAAGACATTCAGTGACTCCACATGAAGAGGGCCAGTGGGAACATGTAAGAATGGGCACTTGCCCTAGAGCTGAGCCTATAGTCCCTGATCTAGCAAACACCTTGCTCTTGCAACAAAATCTCCCTTGGGCTCTTTGGGACATTAAGTTTTAGAAGCCAAACTAAAGAATGGCAGTTTTAAAATAGCCTTCATACATATCTAGAGACCACATTGTAACATTTCTTAAAGTTTAATACAGAGTCTTAGGGAATTGGGGATGGAGATGGGTATAGCATTGATGGCCTTATTTTCAAGTTCCTGGACTGTTCTCTTCAGAATATTTACAAAGACTAATAAAGCAAGTTCTTTCTGTTACAGAGAACAATAATGTCTCCATGACATATAAAATAAAGTATAAAGCTTGTGAATAATGAAATATTGGGGTTTCATGTTTATATACTGATAGCATAAAATATTTGAGCTGTTTGACATTAAACCCCAAAGGTCTTATCAAATGGATAGATAAGTGACTCAGATATGGTAAGTCATTTCAGCACTATAGCACAGTATTTACCACAGACATAGTTCCTTCACTCTATTATCAGTTAGTTTCTAACTTACATACATATTGATAATTTTTTAAGAAAAGATGCTATCAGCAATGCAAACAAGATTTTCTATTACCTCAAAACTTATTTATGGTGTTTTAAAAAATTCAATGGAAACAGGAAAAATAGTGTCTTGGTTTTCTAAACTTCACAACATCTGCTTTTACTTACTTTTCAGCATTGAAAAGTTCTCTGAATTTTTAAGTGAATTACTTTGCTTTTCCTTTGTCTATTCCTTTACTTGACTATATTCACACTAAGTTACACACCCAGACATAGTCTATGACTGCATGAAAACCTCAATGGCATGTATAACAAAGGAATTTTAAAGCATGTGACACTACATGGAAAGATACCTCAAAAGAACAGAGAGGTACATAAGAAGCAGTTCCCTCTATAAAACTATTCAAAACTTTTTATCATATTTTCTCAAACCATATCACACTGGATTGTTTTATATGTCACCTACAATCTTAGATGGATAATGTCAATAATATTTTCTAAAGAATAAAAATTACTTTTACACATGACTGTATGTGAATATATTTGTGAGTTTTGTCCAAACCCAAATAAAAGTAAATCCTCAGGTTTGAAAAACAAAGGCAGTAAATCTGCTGGTAATAATATCCTCAATGTTAATCTATACCATGGATTTTTTCTTTCCTTCTTCCCAAATTAAAAGGAGTTAAATTCAAAGATATTTTGGAAATGTTCTTTAAACTTCTTTAAAATTTTCTTTTAGTTGTAGATGGACACAATATCTTTCTTTATTTTTATGTGGTGCTGAGAATTGAACACAGTGCCTCACATGTGAGAGGCAAGCATTCTACCAGTGAGCCATACCTCTTTAAACTTTTTAAGAGAAAAATATCTCTCTGTACTCAGTGATGGCTACTCATAAAACACACTAATATCCAATTATTTTGTAGGGCATGTAAGTCTCTCATACTTTGACCTTTTCCTGTACGACTAAAGCAGTGCATTTATTTCATTGAAAATAAGTTACCTTAGAAAAATACAGCCATTCCCTCTACTACATTTCCTGATTCTCTAAAATTTGAGATTTCAATTAATTTCACATCAACAGGAGACAGTGGATTAAAAAAGAAAGATGATATACTGGTCATGATTCAAACAATTTTATTCAGGATTTTCTTGGAAACCTTGTTAAGATACTTTAAACATTTGTTGGTGGCTTCTTGTGAGGCTGGTTTAAAGCCTGAGGATTATTTGTGGTTAATACACAAAAGGAAAAATAAGAAAAACAGGGGGAAACAGCCTTTAAGGAGCACACTCCTGAGGTTTCACTGTTGGGTTAGCTAACATTCTTTCCTTCACTTCCCCAGTTGGGCTGACCTCAAAATTCTTGGTGTCCAAGGCTTCTAAAAGAATGTAAACCACATTATCTTCCCCAGAGGGGAAAACAGAAACAAAGTTGGCCGATATGTCAGAATAAAGGAGAGGTCTACCATGTGTTTGAGAAGGAGGGAGAGCTCTAATGCAATCACACCAAAAATCAAGATTTTGTGGGCATGGGTTTGTCCACATGAAAAAGAAGGGTGGCTTTGCCATTTAGTCAAAGGTCCTTCACAAGTAGTTTAAAAAAGAGCAAGTTGGGAGTCATTATATTTGGTTTCTGCCACACACCTGTGAGATCAAGATGGGAGAGAGAATACAAAGATCCTTATCTCCAAAAGATCATTTTAAATGAAAAGATATTGCAAGTCAGAGGTATAAAGAGGGAAAGGAAGCAAGGTCCTTCCTCTGTCAAATCTGAATGTCGGCAACACTGCCTTTTATAGTTGCTTTGATTGTGTACTACACTCAAAGTCTCAGCCATAGATAATTTGATGCTTTGGCTTTCCTTTATTGTCCATCTTTTTCATTGCATGTTTAAAATGTTTTGTGTTCAAGAATCAATTTAACCACATGATTTAGAATTTGTGTGACTTCACTTGAAGTGGAAGTAAATTGGAAATTTGTTTTAGAAAAGAAAGGAAATTCTCAGGCTCATGAGCTTCCCTTTTTCCTTAAAAACATTTTTAAGATGTTTTCATCTAATATTATCTTTAAGTCATCTCTTCTGAAAAGATCCTTTAAATGTCAGTGCTTCTCTGGGGCTTTGTCTCATTGTGTTTGTTCCTTTGTTTTTGTTTGTCCGTTTTCATTCTATGAACTTGCAGAGTTTTAATTAGTATCCATGTACTAGTCAGCCTCATATTTTATCTCCAGCCAAGATCTGCCTATCTTTGAACCCACTATCTATTTACAGACAACAGCCTACTTAGTATCTCACAAGACTTCCACTGCATCATAATCAAAACTAAATGCATTCCCTTCTTCCATACCTCTCTCCCTATTCTAAGCTCTCCCCGACAATGCTCCGTGTCTTCAGTACTATCCAGATACCCAAATCATTAATCCAAGGATTTCTTGATACTTTTTCTTCATGTAATTAATGACCAAGTTTATTGGTTTTGTCAGTCTCGTCAATTTCACCTGAATATTCATTTGTTTCCCTTTCTACTGTCATACTACTTCAATGTTATCTCAGAAAAATTTTACTGAAACAGAATCCTAGCTAGATTCCTTGCCACTAATCTTGTTACCATAAGATCCATTTTCCCTCCACGCAATACTTGGAATTATCCTTGTTGGAATGATCCCCATAAAACACAAATCATATGATCAGGACACTCCAGTTTAAAACCCTTCCATAATTTCTAATTGTTTTTATAACCAAGTCTAAACACTATACCATGACTCCAAAGGCTTATTATTTAGCCTGTCCCTACTTCCCCATTGCTGTTTTCACTTTCCCTTCTAGTCACGTTAAGTAACTTTCAATACTTGGAACCTACCAAATTTTCAGGTGGGACAAGCTTTTCCCTAGTCTCTATGTTACTTTCTTAATCTATGATCTAAATGTTTACATTCCCCCGAAATTCAAACCTTGGAACCTAATCACTGAGGTGATGGTATTAGGAGGTGGGACCATTTGGAGAAAACTAGGTCATAAGAGTGGAGCCCTCATGAATGAGAACAGTACTCTTATAAGAGACCCCAGAGAACCTGTTACACCCTTCCAGCAAGTGAGGACACAGTGAGAAGGAGCTGTCTATAAGCTAGAACACCCATCTCCCATCAGATACCAAATCTGAAAATGCCGTGGTCTTAGACTTCCTAGCCTCCAGAACTGTGAGAAGGACATTTTTGTTGTTCATAAGCCAGAATGAACTAAGACATTTGAAGTTATCTTTCTTTACCCTCACCTGGATCAATTTTCTAGTGATGCTTGTAAATTACCCTAATTTCTAGTGCACTACCCAATCCACATCGTTGTAATTGTGTCCGGTGTCTCCTCCATTCTACCATGAGGTCCCTTAGGTCAGGAACTATGTTTGTCTTATTAACTAGTACTCATCACATGGTACTTGGTTGGTAATTTATTTATCTTCTTCTTTTTCTTTTTTCTTTTTTTTTTTTTTTTTTTTTGGTACTGGGGATTAAACCCAGAGGTACTTTACTACTAACCTACATCCCCAGTGTTTTTATTTTTTTATTTTGGGACAAGGTCTGGCCAAGTTGCTGAGGTTGGCCCTGAACTTGTGAGACTGCCTCAGCTTCCCAGGTTGCTGGGATTATACTAATGAGTCACCATGCCCAACTTTGTTTGGTATTTAATAACTAATACTTGAACAAATTATAAATTTACTTATATATATTTTTTTTTTCTTCACCAGCACAGCAGATCATTTGATCTGTTATATACTTATCAGTGGCAGGTTAATTCATCACAAAGTTCAAGATAGCCTTGGCAGAAATTAACATTCAGCATGCTCCAAAATTAAAGCCCCCACCATAAAATTTTCAAGCTTCATTGACCCAAAATCTTTCAAGTTAACAGATTGGTGGCAGGACCAACTTCCAGGGTCAAAGGAAAACTTGCCTTTGGCTAATCTAAAAGTTGATGGAAGAATTTAAAATTAAGTCATTAACTGGTTGTGTACTACCTCTGGGTATTCTACTTGATCCTGTAACCTAGTTTGGAGAGAAGATAGTTATTCAAGATGCTATTAAACTGGAAGACTATTCTAATCCCCTGAATCTAATTCTAAAGGTAGTTATTACCATTGATACTTGATCATGTTGCTAATGAAGTGCTTTTGTGAACTCTTCTCAACTTTATTTTGGAATATGAGAAAAACTGTGTGTTTACAGAGGCATTATAATTTTATAATAGAAAAATTTTTTTAATTTAACTCTCTTTAATCATGGGATGTGTCTCCTCTGATATTAGATGTGATATCAGACATAACCATTTGAGATAGCTGTAACTGACAATGTTAGTTACACATAATGGAAATAATACAATGTTAGTTATACATAATGGAAAATGAATTAAGTGTGGCAAAACTGAGTATAAAGACATGTTTATTGCTGTCTGCTCCACCAGAATGCTAGTTCATTACAGAATTTTCTGTCTTGCTCACCCCTGTATCCTCATTGCATAATAAACATTCAATTGATTTTTGGTGATAAACAGTAAAATTATGTCTAAAGGTTAAATTTCTTCATATAAAAATTTATATAACTTTATGCACAATTTCTTGGGTTTTGCTTTTACAATAAGATGAACACATTGATTCTCATCCTCCTCATCAGAGTGCTTATACTCATTATATTCTTCTAGAAACTTCAAAGATGTAAGGACGATTGGAATTCCTTTGGAGTTTGAAATAAAATATGTATGGAAGTTAGTATCTTTACATTATCTTCAATGACTTTTATGAGGCATAATTCCTCAACTTTGCAATGTCCCTTTCTTTATGTTAAAAAAAAAAACACATAATTTTCTTCAGGTTAATAAAGTACAGATTATCCCAGAACTCATTATTCATTCTAGTATAATGAAGTCAGCCTCCTTTATTGAACCTAAATGTTGCTGAACTTTCTAAAGTAGACTTCAAACACTTCTGAAAATTTCACAAATTTTTATAGAAACTACTTCTTGGAGCATAGGTTTTTTTTTTTTCATGTTGTTGCTTTATCTGCTTTTCAAAATAATAGTTGGATTTTTATTAAAACAAAGCAGAACTCTGTGATAATATGCATCAATAGTACAACTGTTTGGATAAGTGGCAATGTTGCCTTAGGTCAATCCTATCGTTTCCAAAATGTGACAGTCACACATAGTATAAATTTGACCACACTGTTTAGCCTATAACTCTTATTAGTCATGTTTTAGGACATCAAAGTCAAGATAAAAGAATATTACTGCATTGTATGTATGTTAACATAATATTCATTTTAGAAAAGGCTTCTCAACATAATGACATATTCTTTGGGAAATTATTCCAAAGAATCTATAGAACAATAAATTCAGTGAATTCAAATGTTTGGGTATGGATGCTCAATTATTTAATCAAATTAAAGGCTTCACTGGAGAACCATCTAATGTCTATCTTCAGACCTCAAGAATAGTATCAGGGCTGGGGATATAGCTCAGTTGATTGAGTGTCTTCCTTGCAAGCACAAGGCCCTGGGTTCAAATCCCCAGCACCGCAAAAAAAAAGAAAGAAAAAAGAAAAAGAATAGTATCAAAATGTTTATATTCAAATCTCTAATTTACCACTCACTGGTTGTGTGAGCTTGGCCAAGTTACTTATTCTTTCTATACCTCAGTTTTATTACCTTTAAAATGCAGCAAATAATATTACTCAAAAGAGATTTTGATGGTTAAATAAGTTAATCCATGTGGGGTACTTAGAATACTACCTGTTACAAGGAAAATATAAAAAAATGCTAGCCATTGTTTTTAGGTTGAAAGGAAAGAGTCAATTAAAGTTTTAGTTATCACTACTATACAATTACAAATAAAAAGATACCATCTCACACATTTTGAAGCAAAATTAGTAGTAAAACTTTATTTTAACTTTATTCCATGTACAATTACATTTTATTTGCAGAGCCAAAGTAATAACTTTCTGACGGAAAAATTTTTGCAGGAGCCTAATAGATGCAAGATTATTTTCTTATACTTTTGCAACCCAGGAAAAAAGGGTCCATGGCCCTCCTGCTAAGTTTAGACTAGACGCTTTTCTTAAATAGCAACATATTTCTTCATTAAACTGTTTTTTTAATGACTCTTTTGATGACTGCCAGTTTCCTCCACAAGAAAAGAAGTTCTGACCTGCAAATTCATTTTTTTTAATCCAGTAGTAACTTTCAATACACTAACTGAACATCATGGACCAAATAAGGAGTCTATTAGTTGTATTTTCCATCATCTGAATGAAATATGAATAAATCAACTTCATCACTGAACTGAAGAGATTGTCTATTGACAAAAAGGCAAATATTGTCCTGCCAACTCAAGTTCCTTTTAGAAAGTAAGGAACTCTTGAATGATCTGTGACTCAAACCGAGTTCCTTTTTCTTTTCCCCTTTCTAATCCAGTGACCTAGTACCATTCTGTAGTCACACTGCCCATAAAATTACTTTAAGAACTCGTTACTTAGAGCATTAACTACAAATTATAACCCAACACAGTATTCATTTTTATAAATATATATTGTTCATTTTTCCTTCTTTACTCATACTTTATTTTCCTTTCTTTCTTCACTCATCCCAATACTGGCATAATATGATGAATGTACCTTCTCGCCAAGCTACCATCTTTGGTAAATAGACCTTACAGATAATGAACTCATCAGCTAGTTACAACAAGCCAGAAAAGTAACAACCATAAGTCAGTCCATAATCTTGCAAACACTCTCCAATGGTGTTTGCATTTCATAAAAGTGCATAGTTGTCCCTCAAACATTTAGTTTTTGGTAAATGTTGACTTTAAAATATTTCAAGAAACAAACACATTGCCAGTGTGTGCCAATCCAGGTAGTGGATGAGAGGGACCTCAAGCTAAATAGGAAATGTGCTTTCATTTCATCATCACATTGGAAAATGAGATCTCATTTTTTTTTTTTTTTGGCATTTTCACATGTACTTTGTTTACAGTTTCAAAAGAGAAAGTGAAATACCACTTTTAAGTTTAAATGTGTCATCATATTTTGGAGATATACATATATTAAAACTAAAAATACATTTGGAACTTATTAGCTATTTACAATCAAGTGTTTAAGTGCATATATAATACATATTTTTCTTAAACTGAATATTTAGAATCAGATGGATTTTTCTAATTATTTTTACATCGTTGTTACATATAACAATATGTATAAACTTTAAACATCTTATTTGAAAATATTTCTACAACTGTTGCTTTTGTAGGAATCATTTTTAAAGTAAGTTGAGGACGAAGGTAGCTAATGATATAAAGATAGGGAAAAAAACATTTTAGTTTTAAAAGCAGTTAATTAACTGGGTAGCTAATTAAAGAGACTACAAAAACCTTGGTTTTAATACTCACAGGTTGTTACTGTGAATATTTATTCTGTTGCATATTTTTCTGTCAGGCTAAGTCTCCAAGTGGGGAATGGACCCTGGCAAGTCTCTGAAAATCGATGGTTCAGAATTCTTAATTATAAGAAAGTAAACAAAGAGCTAGCAAGTTGAAGCAGTGCAGAGTTCTAATGAGTGAATGTTAAAAAAAAAAAAAAAAGAAAAGAAAAAAACCTGAGCAAAATCAACTCTCTTCAAAGCCAGCAGGCACAGCTCTGACAGTCATCCATCAAACTGAAGGTCTCCTTAATAAATGCCAATTATAGGGCATATATGCACAGACGTGGCTAGCATAAGCCATAGGATCATTTCCTTCCGAGAAAATTAGTCACCAAGAAAACACCCAGGCAGTGCGAAGGACCAGCCCACCCTATAGTAAGACTTGTTCCTGCTCAGAATACTAAACAGCATTATTTCTCTCTCTCTCTCTCTCTCTCTCTCTCTCTCTCTCTCTCTCTCTCTCTCTCTCTCTCTCTCTCTCTCTCTCTCTCTCTCTCCAACTTAGGAAAAGTTCAGAACCACACAGAATTTTGTTTGGGGTTATACAAATTCCTTCACAATTTGTATAGAAGTCTAACATAACTTTTTAAAAGCCATGACATGCCCATAATGTATACAGAGTCTCTGACTTCCGCTGTAAGCGAGGCTTTTTCCTAACTTAATCATACTCAAATTTCACCCCTTTTAAAGATCCTGATTCAAAAATGTTCACTCATTCTCCACAGTCCACAAATTTATACCATCTCTTCCTGTGGTATTTTATGTGCATAAATTAAAAAAGAATGGCCTCCAAAAAGGATTTAAAAATTGAAAAAAATATAGACTTTCTAAATTTAGTTTCGTTTTTAAGAATTTAAACTCTCAAAATATATGTGTTAACAAAACACATATTTTTCTATGCTCTTATGAAATAATCTATTCGCACTAACCTCACTACCTAGAGGAAGTGCTGAATCAACTCAGAAGTTACGCCCTAGGTTTAGGATGATATCACTACATAATCTAGTTTATAGGGGAAATAAAGAACTCTTGAGAAGTATCTGATGTATGCCCCACTGGTACACTAGCTCTTACTGTGGAATTCATACTAGCTTATGAATCTCAACTTTCATAAAATGTTGGGTTGCTTCCTTTTTCATTATCTGCCTGACCAGGCACTGAGCCCATCTTCAAACAGGTTTCTTTCCTTTATTTTTTTTTTCATTATTTTTAGTTGTAGGTGGACTCAATATCTTTATTTTATTTTTATGAGGTGCTGAGGATCAAACCCAGTGCCTCACACATGCTAGGTGAGCACTCTACCACTGAGCCACAACCCCAGCCCTCAAACAGATTTCTTGATGCCATCTGATGACATCAGGAGAAGGAAGAAAACTTTCTTAGAGAGTTTGGCCAGAGTTGTTTAATTCAAAAGCCAAAGGTGCCAATTTTATACCATAGTATTATTTCTTTAAGAAAATAGAGGGTTTTCCAAAAGAAGAGCTATATCCTACTATGGTGACAGAGATAATTAATGGAGTAAATGAAAACTTTCATGTTTGATATTTTTATGCAAATGGATTAGGATAGTCTGCATTGGCCCCAAGTTGATGTCTTACCTAATTGCCCTTGAAAGTGACATCTTCCATCACACATGCGGACCTGTGCTAAATTCATTTATTTCCATCTTGCCTGAAATTATGATGAATGGTCTGAGCTCTATTCAATTATTTAAAATGTGCAAAGAAACAGAAACAATGAAACTGGCGAAGTCCTCTACATTCTTAGGAACAATTTAGGCTAATTAGCATCAACTTCTCCCCCATTCATCATACCCCTTTAGAAATATAAACAAACTGTCAGCTCTAACCTAACAAACAGATCACTGAGCTACTTAACACAAATTATTCTTACATGAAAAGCTCCTTCTCAGGCAATATTCTCCTTTAGGGCATCTGGGAAGCTGAGCTATTAAAATTGAAGACATATGTTCCAGTCAAACTCAACTCCCGGATTGTAATGATTGCTGTTGTGACAGTTTTCAGTCAGCATACTTGATGCTAGTAACACAGCCCCAAGTTTGAGGGAGACAAAAGTCAAATGGAATGATGCAGGCAGAGCTACGCACATGGAGGACACCTCCTCCTACTATCCTTCACAATTCAGTTAGTGGCTCTCATCTCTCCTGATCTGCTGCAGCTCACAGCTTTACTTTGTTTAGTTTTGGGTATTAATGGGCATGAAGTAACAACATAGTTTGTGACAAGACTGGATTTCCACATGTTATTTTTCACTACATTCTATGAGGCTGGTGCTAGTTAGCTTTGAATATTCAGCTGAATTTTGGCTTATCATTTAAGAAAAACTAGAGAAGATGTAGTTGGAAGTTTTCAAGTAGAGAGAAACAGAAAATTCATGAAAATAAAATCTTTGCATGCTAAAAATCAATTGTATGTGCATTTACACATATTTTCTCCCCCACATTTTTCACTGAAACCTTCTGAATCATTTCTCATAAAGCAAACATTACAGTTTGAAAGTGAAGCAAAATCTTCACAAGTTCACTATGAATACACAGACTTCCTAGTAACATGATAAACCATAAAGCCCCTTTAATATATTTCTATTCTTCAGCATCCTGGAAACATGAATCTCAAAGGCACCTACAACTACTTCAACAATGGCATGACTTCACAAGCAGCCTCCCCTATGTGGCACTATGTCCATACTTTATTGAAGCACTTGGATTACTGTTATTTGCTGTAGTGAATGGTTGTTCTTAGCATATCCTCCTTCTACTACCCACTTAGGTCTCATATTTCCCACCCATCCTGTTTATAGAGATGGGCTACTGGCTTTTTTTAAAAAATAACTTTATTTATTTTTATGTGGTGCTGAGGAGCAAACCCAGAGCACTCTACCACTGAGCCACAACCCCAGCCCTGGGCTGTTGGCTTCTAAGTCAGTTAGTGTGTGCTATCCCCTCAGTCACTGTGATTCCTTTAGGGATGAGCACATTGCTCTGTCTGAGCTAATAACACTAGGAGATATTTGCTGAATACTTCAGGAAACAAGGCTCCTCTCTGTGAGATGATGAAAGTAGGCCTGTAGAAAGCTGAGCAGAGAAATGCAAAGTACTTTGAGATATTGTTGAGCTCCTAGGAAAAATCTAACATTTATCCCACCCTATTTTAATTTTTCAATTATAATCTTTTTCTGTTAAATAGTTAATAAATAGCCTTTGTTGATTAAGGCAATTTGGATGAAGCTCTATATTCCTTATACTCAAGAGAATCACACACACACACACACACACATATGCTAGTTTTACACCCTATTCCTAACACACAGAGAATGACAGAGAGAGAGAAATTCCTTGAAATATCTTTTGCTTATCTTTTTATAAACTCTTTACTTCTGGGATCATGACTAATATACAAGAAGCTGCTGAAAAATATGCTGAGTTCATTTAGCATAAGGGGAATTCAATTAGGAAAGGGGAACACCTTTCCTAAATTAAAAATAAATAATGTGCCACATTAACCACAGAATGACTAAACAAAATGGTTGCTATCACACTGCTGCCCACTCAGGAGGATAAAAAGTTCTTATTATAATAACCTTAACTGAAAGTGTTTCATTTTACATTATATGTATCTGTATCACAGAAGACTAACATCTTAATAATCGTGAATCATTTTTTAGTTTATTAAGTAAAGTTATAAAGATGATCTTGTCTCCTATTTACCCCAAAATTAGGATGTAGGAATACTTTTTTTTTAGTATCCCTAATTACAGTTTCTCTGGATTAGGATAGCGAATAGAACTAAATGTTACCCAAGCTTCATTCATAAATATAAAGCAGTACATCAACTTTCAAAAGTTTCTGCCCAATCCTTCATTGCTTTATGGGTGGTTTTAACTCCTTGATTATTTGTGAATGCAAAACTGTATATATAACAAATTGCAACTGCAACTGACTAACCTCAGAACAACTGACAAGTGACTAATTACTCCCATAGGCGGCCAAGTGCTTTGGCAATTAGCCCATTTGGGCAAAATTCATTGCATGTAAGAAAGAGGCTTCCTTTTCAAAATATTGACACCTACTTTTTGGAGGATGAATGGAGGGGAGAGAAGTTGTAGGAAAAAAGGGTGAGGGAGAGGATGAAGGGATAAGAAGCAAATGGAAAAATTAATGTTTCTACAAAAAGTAAACCATTTAATATGAATTCTCTCCCAAGGTGATGGAATTCTACCTACCTACTTCCCTGCCAAATACATTTTATGCATTACTGGAAGAAAGGAGTTCAAAGGCTCCAAACATAAAACAATGATAAGGAGATGGAAACATTAATCACCCTGACTTGATCAGTACATAATGTATACATGTACTGAAATATCACCCTGTAATCAATAAATATGTACAACTATTACGTGTTAATCAAAAAAATTTTTAATTTAAGAAAATGGAAATGTTAAATATTCTGATGTAGTTATTGCATATTATATATACATACTGAGTTGTCACACTGTATCCCATAAATGCATACAATTGAAATAATGATAATAATATTTTTAAATAAACTAAAGACAGATCAAGTCATCTAACTAAACATTTTACATGATTCTAAAGTCATCAGCATGAACCCATATTTTCTCTTTTGCTTACCATATAAATTTCAGAAATATTTGTGATATTCTAACAATTTTTAAGACTATTTGAATCCATTCTTCAGAGTAGAGCAAAGAGCATGACAGGATAATGACTGAAAGTACATTTTGTTTTCAGTTATTTATCTGTAGTTATACTATATCATTAGCTTCCTCTTAAAATATCCCTAAGTCCTAGTAGATAATATTCTGATATTATATGGCAATGTGGTCACTTTTACAACTTAGCTTTTAAGGGTTTCTTTCCATAAAACACTTCAATCAAGAATTAGACAATTTTTCTAAAGATCTAGGTAGTCACCCTGTAATAAGTATTTCTGCTCACCAGCAGCAGGTCTCTTAGGAACAAGACTGGTAGCACAACAACAATAAAAACAAAAAGTTGCCAGGTGCAGTGGCACACACCTGTCATCCCAGCAGCTCTGGAGGCTGAGACAGTAGGACAGCAAGTTCAAAACCAGCCTCAGCAAAATTGAGGTGCTAAGCAACTCAGCGAGACCCTGTCTCTAAATAAAATACAAACGAGGGCTGGGGATGTGGCTCAGTGATCAAGTGATCCTGAGTTGAATCTCCAGTACCCTGCCCCCAAAAAAGTTACCTTACATACCAGACTTGAAAAAAATTGGACATCATTACCACTTGGCTAAGATGATGCCTTTAATATGAAATAAATCAAAACTTTTAATAATTCCCAGCTTGATGAGAATGGGAAAATATAAGCATTCCCATACTTTGTATTAGAAGTAAAAATTAGAGGGAAATTTGGGAGCATACTTCAAAATGTAAAACCAAATGTGTTTGACTCATAAATTTCTCTTCTAGGAATTATTCTATAAATAAACAAATCTGTAAACACACATATACATACTTACATTCATACACATACATATATGTGTATATATATGTTTATAAATACTAGAAACATACACACAGAGATATATACCATTCACACACATGTCTAGATGAATACACATCATTACAGGGATGTATAGTGCAGCATTTTTGGTGCTATATTTTGGATCTAAAATATTTCCCAAAGGCCCATGTGTTAAAGCCTTAGTTCCAAGCATGCTGTTATTGATAAATAGTGGAAACATCAAGAGGTACAGCTAGTGTGAGGTTTAAGGTCATTGGATAGTATGTCCCTGAAGGGGCTCATGACATTCTTTGTCTATTTTTCTCTCTTTAATTCCTGGCCATGAGGTAAAGAGCTTTGACCCAACAAGTACTTCCAAAACATGAACCAAAAAATATTATTTTTCTTTATAGATTGATTATCTCAGGTATTTATTATAGTAACAGAAAGTTGACTAATACAGTTGATAACAGCCTAAAATTTTTTAAAAAAGAAGAAACAAGGTAAATATCATCAGGAGTGATTAGTTGAATAAATACAACAAAATTAATACTAGTACCTAAGTTTTATAAAAATGAGGTAGATTACCCTATATACATGTATGATTACACTACTGATGTGACTCAGCACCATGTACAGCCAGAGGAATGAGAAGTTATGTTCCATTTGTGTACAAATGTGTCAAAATGCATTCAACTGTCATGTATAACCAATTAGAACAAATAAAAAAATTAAAACAAAATGAAGTAGACTAGCTGGGTGTGGTGGCCTATAATTCCAGCTACTTAGAAGGCTGAGGCAGGAGGATTGCAAGTTTGAGGGCAGCCTGGGCAATTATCAAGACCCTATCTCAAAATAAAATAAAAAATGGGCTGGGGATGTAACTCAGTGGTACCGTACTTGCCTAGAACGTTGGATGCTCCCCATTCAATCTCCAGTACCACAAGAAAAACAAAAATGAAGTAGCTCTATATACAAGAACACAAAAGAAATGTCCAAGATAGAATTAGAATGTATTGGGGGTATGTCGTTCAAAGGACACAAAAATTCAGAGAAAAGGAATAAATTCAGGATATCTATTACACAACATGGTGACAATACTTAATAGTGGTGTGTTATATCCTAGAAAATTGCTAAGTGAGTGAATTTTGGATAATGATAAGTATGTAAAGTGATACATATACTAATTGGCTCAAATTGGTTATTCCATGATGTATACCTATTTCAAAACAACATGCTATGCAAGATGAACATCATTGTTGTCTATTAAAATTAATTTATTAATTATTATGCTAATAACAAAAGACAAGCTCTACAAGGGTAGGGATTTTATCTCTTTTGATCACTGCTATATCACCAGGGTGTAGAACAGTGTTTGGCACATATATACTCAATAAATATTGTTGAATTGAAATAACTACATTATTTAGTGAAAACAAATATAAAAAGAGATAGACATATATGAACAAGCCCTTAATTAGGTGATCAAAATTAGCATCAAATATGAGATATACATAGACATCATGTGTCAATGTTGTTACATCCTGGAATACGACATCACTTATGTATGTAGTATTTCACCAAGAATGCATAACTAGGTGTCCTTGACCAAGTCAAATAGTCTGGAATTTCTTAGAAGGACTTGTTTCAAGTCCTAGCTTTGCCACTAACTCATTGAGGAACTTAGGCTATTTCACCTCCCTGGGCCCCAAGTCTCTTAAAAGTCTATAAAATAAGAGAATTCAACCATTGATTCATTCCAAGTCCATTTTTGCTACAAAAGATGTTTGGTTTTCCAGAATACTACCTCCTTTAACAGAAGTTCTTCTGAATTGTATCATTCATATAAATAAAACATGACGACTGTTTTCTAAAAATGACTTTACGTAACTGATCTCTTAAAAGGTCTTAAATCTTATTTACGCCTTTGGAGTTGAGGCCACATTGATTTGTAATAGTTTGGGATTTCCCAAAATCAGTGACAAAGCATGTGATATCCTTTCCCTGCTCTTTATTCTCCCTGCCTTCTCCAGGGAGCATTTCTCTGCTTTTTTCTCTGTCTACCTAAAATCCTTCTGGTGTGATCATCAGAGAGCTTCTAACCAAGTGGAGCACCATTCTCACATCTCTTTCCCCTTAACACTTAAACTGTGCATTGTTGAAAGGAAATTTAATCCATATGCTTCTAAGTAATTTACCCTTAACATATCAAAATATTCATTTGTAATACTTTCTTCTTGTTTCAATAATCCTCCTGAGTCTTTTTAAGGGCTTTTATTCTTCACTGAGTTTAGTAGTAAAAAATGGAATTTAACTCCAGAAGGGCAGTTCTTTTTCAACCTTTTAATTTCTCACTCACTTGGTAGACTTTACCAAGATTTCCCCCCCTTAGATTAAAGACAAAAAAAAATTAGTTCTAATACTCTTTATTCTCTTTCAGTTACATAATAAAAGTGTTAGAAAATTATTGCTTACTGTGTGCCAACAATGCCATGCTTTGTACTGACAGCCTCATCTGTATCTTCTTTAATATTTCACATTGAATGAGTAAGCATAATTCTTTTTCCTACTTTTCCAGATTCAAAAAGCAAAGCTCTGGAGACTGTTGCCTAAAATCACATAATTGGTAAGAACCCAGGTGTTATTAACTCCAAATACTGCACTGTACTCTTCATACATTAAATTTGAAAATAATCCCTAGGTAGTGTTCTAACTTCCATATCTGAAGGCCTTGCTGACAGGTCTTTTCCATCTCTAAAATTTTCACTACTTATCCTCTATATTTTTATTTATATTTTTCCTCTTTCTTACTTTTTGAAGCCTGCTTGTTAGACTCTGTGTGGACACTCAAAATAACTTCATATATTTTAATTGTTAAAATTTGGGGGGCGAACACCTGTTTAACAATAGGATAAGGGTTTAACAAACTTTAATAATGCAATGGATTTTAAATAATGGTTTGCAAAGTTTTTTAAAATATTCTTTTAGTTGTTGATGGACCTTTATTTTATTTATTGATTGATTTGTGCTGAGAATCGAACCCAGTGACTCATGCATGCTAGGCAAGCACTCTACCACTAAGCCACAATCCCAGCCCTTGCAAAGATATTTTAAGAGACATAATACTATAATGACAACTTTAAAATGCTGATGTAGAATTATATATATGACTTTCATTTTAATGCATTTATACAAACACCCATATGTGTACAAAAATACAATATAATGAAAATGCACCAAATTCTTAACATTTTAGCTATGGTACTGGGAATTGAATTCAGGGGTGCTTTACCACTGAGCTACATACCCAGCCCATTTTTATTTTTTTATTTTGAGACTGGGTCTCGCTAATTTGCTTAGCACCTCACTAAGTTGGTGAGGCTGGCCATCCAGAGGACAGAAAAAATATTGAATAAAACTTTTAGAACCAGATGCCACCATTTTAACTATCTTAGTATTTTCCAAAAGAGCTACATTGTACTTTCAGAAAGTAGATCATCAAAGCCAAACAATATTTCTAATAATAAATAAATTTGTACATATCAATTTCAATAATACCTAGATTAGTGGTCAAAGAGAACTGAAGCCTCATCTACATTGGTTAGGAATGCATGTTTAAGGTGCTGTGGGAAACAATATGCTGTAAGTAATAAACATCCTACCTTCACTGTCAGTAAAAAGGAAAGGAGGAAGCAGAGAAGAGATATTACACTAAATGATGTGAGCTGAAGTTTCTGAGTCCTGGCTTCCAAAGTGGTTCTGATATTTTAACCTACTTAGGGATTCTAAATACCACAGGAGCTTCTAACAAGGGTTTAATCAATACTCAAAGCATAGTCTGATTTCGGTTTCAGAATAAAAATAGTCACCCTGGAACAACTACTATGTTTCCATCTCCATTCCTTCATTTAACTTTCAAAAGCAGGTATCATTTTTCTATATTTAGGAAATTATGACTCAGAAACTGATGCATTTGCTCAATATCAGAGTTCACAGGAGGTAGAGTTAGTATTTGAATCCTTCCAAGATCCATGTTCTTTCTTTTATATTCTTCTTTTTCTCCTACTTCAACCTTTCCTTGCTATTTATACAACCAACCAGGATCTTCATGCTAATCTAACGACCCCAAAGCTCCAAATATTGCAATGGAACTCCAGCCAGTTGTAATATTTTATTTATCTATCCCATCTCTGATCTCAAATCAAATTCCAATTACTTGTAAGTTACTGAGATGAGTGAGGTATCAAGTTATGACTCATGCTTTGATAATTAAGTTGAAATTGATTTAATATAAAAGCATTTATTATTTGGAGGAAATAAAATTTTTACATATCCACTGAATATTTGGATCATAGCTTCTAACTCAAGAGTAAGGGTTACATTCTGAAATCCAGAAAAATTATGTGAAAAGGCATAAGTACAGTAGAAAAGCATCTGCCATGATATCACTCATTCCGTCATAAGACACTTATCAAGCAATTGCTGTTTGCCAGGATGCTCTCAAGGTATTTACCACCCACCCATGCATGCCTTTTAAAGGCAAACCAGAACTGATTCTAACCCTGAATCTTTTAGTTCTGTCAACTTAAAACTTGACATCTAGCTCAGGAAAGTAATAGGACACATGCAGAGAGGATAATTTCTGACTTTCCACCTTTCATGGATCACTTTACTGCAATCAGGATAGGTCATCATACAAGGTATCAGTACCCACTGACAACCTTCCCTCCACTTCATAAATGGACACCAAGTAGGGTTTTGAAATAGTTTAGTTCTATTATCAAAACAGAAAAATAACACAAATAACATTTTATTGTAAATGTCTGTTAAAATTTAAATGTTCAAATAAAGTCACTTTGTAGTTAGAAAATAACCTTCTTTCAAATTAACACTTAAATAGAAAATGCCATTGTGTAAATGTGTTTTCCCAAATTCTTAAAGTGGAGTCTAATCAACAATGTGATAATATTAAGAGGTGGAGTCTTTATGGAGGGAGCGATGAAGTCATGGAGTGGAGTCTTCATGAATGATATTAGTGCCCTCATAAAAGAGGTCTGAAGGAGTTTGTGGACCACTTCTTGTTCCACTTCTAAGGATGGAACAAGAAGGTGCCAATCTATAAGGCAGAGAGCTAGCCCTCACCAGACACTAAATCTTCTGGTACCTTGATCACAGCCTTCTAGCCTCTAACACTTATGAACAATAGATTTCTGTAACTTATAAATTACCCAATCTAAAGTTTTTGTTATAACAGCCTGAGTGAAACAAGACAGGGAAATAAAACATGGATAAAGGTCTAAAGCAATGAAATTACCAATGCGTGTATGTGTGTGTTTCTTTTTTTTCCTATTGCTGTGGCTCAAAACACAAACTTAATTTGTATCATGTTCCCAGGCAACTGTGAGAAGGCTTTTACATATGCTTTGTCATCACATGTGCATACAGCCCAAAAGAGGAAAGCATGTTTTGCTTTCCTTTTCTTTTTTAACCTTCTTTTACCTTCAAAGAAGTTAATGCTTAGAGAAGTTAACTATTTCACTTAAGATCACACAGGAGGTGGCACAGCACAAGGTCTATAACTTGAGCACTTGTACTCTTAACCACTACTGCCACACTGATGCCTAATGTTCTAAGACATCCATGAAGGCAATAGCCTGCCCAAATTCTTTATTTGTGTTTTCCTGTCCATTACCACAGCACCTGAACTATAACAACTTTAAGTACTCAGTATGAATTTGTTCTCTGTCCATACTGATGTATGTGGAGAGGGGGAGAGAGAAATGGTGAAAGAGAGTATATAATATTTTGAGATATATTTTGTACACACACACACACACACACACACACATACATACCTTTATGTGGATATGGATAAGAGTCAGTTTCAGTCAAGTAAATAGTATGAGCCATAAGGGTTTCCAGAGATCTCATCAAACCTATTTTCCTTTATATTATTTATCATTGGCATTTCTGATCTGGAACATAATATTAGAATACCAGGTAGAAGCCAGAGGTGAAACAAGGTCAAAATGAATGAACAGCAGAGACAGGAGTTAACTTTTCAAACTAAACAAGAGGTTTTATTTTAGGACCAAGGCAGGAAAGTAATAATACCAAGGATACTGACACTTAGCAAATAATAGGAAGTAGGCCAAATTCTGAAGTACAGGAAAAAGTTGGATTCGGAATCACCTACATACCAAATAAAATAGATCATCAAGGTATTCAGAGTATTAAATTATTAATGACTTTAGTCATATGTGGCCTAAGTCAAAAGGGCTCAAAGAAAAGGGGGTCTCTAATTCTAAACACAAAACAGAAGCCCAAGATATCCAGATAGGACCAGAGATGTGGACCTTCTTTCCTCAGGATCAAATCACCTACCCAGCAAATTAATTATAGGGGAAATGCCTTTCCCATCTTAGATTGAGCTTTTTAATTTAAAAAGAAAGGACTTCAGGGGCTGGGGAGATAGCTCAGCTGGTAAAGTGCTTGCCTTGCAAGCACAAGGCCCTGAGTTCGATCCTCAGTACTGCATAAAAAGAATCCAAGAAAGGACTTCAGTGTGAACATAAATCAAGACTATCTGTTCCAAAAGAAGAAACCACATATCTACTAATAAAATTCTATTTCATCACACAACCAAAACGCTCCAAGATGATAATTAGTTTGCTATTGCTCTTTCCATGTACATGTATAGATATTCAAAGCATATCAAAATGTAGACAATATTCCAAGAATTTATTCATAAAGTGCTCTTGGAATAAAAAGAATGTTCTTTTAATTTTGCTTATATTAACAAAGCAGTTGTCATAGACAATATTATATTCTATTAAACAAGAACACATAGTACCTGAAAAGTACTGGACACTGTTAAGTATTTTACTCATTTGACCCATATAACAACCTTATATCATATTATTATTATCATCATCCCCAATTTACTAAGAAACTGGAGAACAAAGAGATTAAGTAACTCACCCAAGAGCTCCCAGCTTAACAAAATGAATATTCTAAGATTCAAGCCCAGCCATTCCCTGTCCTGTAACTGTCACATGCATTTTGTATATACTTGGCAAGAGCACTAGGAGCACAGGGGAAATCTGAGAACCACAGAGAAGCAGAAATATGTGAGAATGAGTTGTGGGTCCTGGTGAAAATAAAAATAGGTCTCAGTTTCCCTGTGACATTTCTAGTTTGTGCCTGTTGTCACAGTATAATTATTAATAGTATTTATTGTCTTCCCCAGTAATCTCTAAGTTTGGTCAAGTTTGGGCCAATTTGTTAGGTCCTATTTTACAAAGGGCAAGATTCCAGCTTTGTTGTCTATAATGTCCCCATCTGTAAAGTTGGAATGTTAACACTTGCCCCCTTTCTAACTCCTAAGAAGAAGTTATTGTCATATTATGCAGAAGAATACAAATGTAAGGTGTTATAATGTCTTTCTAATGTCGGATAGTTGTATAGGGAGCTTTTACAACTACTGACCTCCCATCATGTGCTGTGCATGCTTTACACTTACTATTGGAATCATGACCCTGAGTATATAATGCCTTTTTATTCTTCCAAAACAAACATTTATGACAGAAACTTTGGTGTCAGAATAAAGTACAAACAAATAAATCATTAAGTCATTATTAACCATTATTACTGAACCAGAAACTATGTCAAGGAACTTGAAAAGAGAGTTTTGCTAATTTCATTAAATAACATCCACTTTATGGTTGACTCATTATTCCACTTAAGCCAGAAAAATGAGTATAATAAAAAGAATAAGCTATTTTGTTATTTAAAGAACAGTTAAAAAGGGCTAGTACTGATAAGTTATTCATGAGAAAGAAGAGGTGTAGATTCATTTTACAAAGGAAAAAGTATACTGAAACCCTGCAAGTACAGTAGTGAGTTAGAATTCAGGGGAAAAAAATCACCTAAATATTGGAAATTAAGGGGTGTGTGCCCTGCCAGTCAGTGTGTGCATGTGTACCCTTTGCATACTGGCTTTTTAGTGTAGAAATCCCAAAATAAACAGGATAAAAAAATAACATCTAAAATGGAGAAACATATATTTCTTTTCATCTTTTCCTTAGTTTTCCAATCTCTGTTCTGCAATGTCTACCTATGATCTCCCCTATACTCTAATTTCTAAGATAACAGCAATTTTATTACAACTTCACACTTTCCTTCTCCCCTTCAGTTTATCATCTCACTAAATGTATTCATCTCTGTGACTGAAGATAGAGGAATAAAACTTCTCTTATATTGTATGTTCATTTTTTTTTTCTTAAATATTGTCTTTCTGCAAAACTGAGTTTGGATCACAGTTTTCTTGCCTATAAAATGAGAAGTTTCAATTAGTTGATCCCCATGAAATTCATGGCTTTGTAGATCATGTGGCAATGTATTATGTGATGAGGGAGCTTAATAAATGCTTCAGACTAAGACAAGGATAAAGAAGATGATGGTGTGAATGACTATATCTCACTTTTGGGTATGTGTGTGGAAATGGATGATCACCATAACAATTAACTCTGTTTTAATTAAGCAATGAACACCTGGAAAAACAAGAAAAAGAAAGGACCAGTGAAAGAAGAAAAGAAAGAATGAATGAAAGAGAGAGAGAGGAGAAAGAAAGAAAGAAAGAAAGAAAGAAAGAAAGAAAGAAAGAGAGAAAGAGAAGGAGAGAAAGAGAAAGAGGAGAGAGAAAGGGAGGGAGGATATAAGTGATATAAGCAAGAAAGAAAAAGAAAGGGAGGGAGGGAGAAGAAAGCAAAGAAACAAGAATAGAAAGGAAAAACCTTTGGGGTATATAAAATGTGAGATTTGGAGCACTACTATAATTTCTTACTGCAGTGAAATTTTATCTGTTTGTCATGAGAATAAAATGCAAAGCCAAGATATATAAATGTAATTTCGGCTTTCGGAAATACCTTTTTATCTTTACCTGTCAGACAGAGTGGTTGTGGAAGTAAAAAATGGCATGCAGTGAGGGGACCTATGTGTTAGCAAGGAAGCCACTTGAGTTTTATGGATCTGGATTTTGTCATGGTTCCTGAGACTTCTCAGAGTGTGAAATAATGGGAGAAATTATGTATAACTTTTGTTCCCTACAGTTTTTTCTACATTGCATAACTGTCATATGGTTGACTAATTCCCTTCAGTGGATAACCTGAGGTCTTCATGGAGAAAAATAGAAGGACAAAACATTTAATGAGTCCTATTTGCCAGTTATATTCCCACAGAGACATGAAATTGTTAACACTGCAGTCAAAAACTAAATCACAGCTTAAATGTATATAATAGAAGCAAAATATTACAATATTATTAAAATATGTATGTTTATTCTTTATAAGATCATAGTATTCCAAAAATCAGAACTTCTAACTTTCTATGAAAAACAGTTTTATACTTTTGAAAAAAATGCATAATTGTGTAAAACAATAGTTGGTGAATACTACTTCAGACTTTCTAATCATGCTGTAGGGAATCCAAAAGCTCATTTCCTCTGAACTTCTATTACTTATGTTTTATGTTAAGAGGTTACATTGGTTTGCAAAGGCATTAGTTAGCCAGAAAACTAGTCCCTAGAGCACTTACTTCATTATTAAATGCAAAACAATACACTAAGTGGCAGGATGAAGACAACTGTGCAAAATGTACTAAAATTACCTAATAGTTTTATAGAGAACAGGTGAATATCATTCCATTCTGGAGTAGTAAGCACATCCCTTTAAAGAGGGCATGCATTTGCTCTTGCAAGCGTGAAAGCATCTTTATCTTCCTTGATTTCTCAGAAGGAAAAACATAGTATGTCACAGTAGTTGCTTTTCAGTTGCTATGACAAAAAACAGCTAAGAAAATCAACTTAAAAGGAGGAAAGGCTTATTTTGGCTCAGTTTCAGGGGTTTCAGTCTCTGGTCACTTGGACTCCAGTGTTTCAGGGCCTGTGGCGATGCAAAACATCATGGCAGGGAGTGCATGGTAGTGCAAAACTGCACAGCAGCTCAAAGACAGAAATGAGACGAAGGGGCTGGGGCTTCACTGTAACCTTTAAAGGCATGCCTTCAAAGACCTACTTCCTCTAACTAGGCCCCACCTCCTAAAGTTTCCACCACCTCCCAACAGCCCAGTAAGCTATGAATCCATTAAGAGATTAATCCATCAATAAGGTCAGAATCCTCATGATCCAATCACTTCCCAAAGCCCTCACCTCTGAACACTGCTGCCTTGTGGACCAAACCTTCAACACATGAGTTTCTGGAGGATATTTCAGATCCAAATTATAACACATTTACAGGCTGCCTGCTAGAGTTAAGAACAGAGGAAAGAGTGATGGGGTCACTTGAAATTCATTTTTCTCCAGGTCACTCCCTCCTTGTTCTGAGAATGGGCTAAACTCCACCCACACAACCTCCCCAGCACCATAACTCAGGTATTTAAGGGACTCCATCATTTAGTACTCATTGTCATTTGAATCTATGGCAATGAAAATATTTCAGGCAATTGTTTATCAATGACCGATAGTAAAATAATGGAGGAACAATCTTCTTTAACTAGCACTTATCTTACATGTTACTTGGTTTTAAAGAGACCAAAAACAACAACAACAACAAAAAAAACCTACTTATTTTTTGAACAACAAAATCACAGAGAGAAGAATGTCGTGGACCAAGTTAATGCACAGTATATTGGGACGATAATCTAGTCTAAGAATAAAAATACATGAATTCTGCCTTTGAAACCTTTGAAAGTTTACATCTTCTCTCTAAGCCTCAGTGTTTTCATATAAAATAAGGAAACTGGGTTCAATTGAAGATATTTAAGCTTTTCCTGAGATGAGAATTTTTTGCAACAAAATTTGCTAATGAGCCCAATTTGTGAAACTGATAAAGTAACCCTGATCTGATTGAAAAGAGGGCAGGAAACTCAAGCATAACCAATCACCTTCCTGCCTACCCTCTTCCCAATCCACATGCAAGCCACTAAACTTCAGAATCTCTAAGGTCACTTCTGTGATTCCAGGTGGATGACAAAAAGAATAAATACAGCAGATATTAGTCTTCAAAGGCTAATACTAAGCTGTCTCAATCTCAGGAAAAGAGTTTAAGAGAAAGATAAAGGGGGAATTGATGGCCCTCTCTCAGTGGTTCTACATTCTAGCTAGTGGAGCCTTATTTTAGAAAATGCCTTTTATTTGCTATCATTCACTTCTGGTTTAAAAAGCTGAAGAGTTGAATGATGGAATCATTTATAAGGAATAAATTTATTATTCCTTCCTTAAATAATAAATTCATATTTATTAAATAAATGTCATATTTCTTACCCATTTCAATTCACTCTTCTCTAAGGAGAGCCAAATGATGCATAAGATACAGACTGTTCCTATACATTTACGCTTATTCATCATTATTCTAAGCAAAGGGGAGAAAGAATAAAGAGGGGAAAGGAAGAGAAAAGGGGAGAGGAAAAAAATCAAACATATTAATTAGAGTGCTTTGGAAGAGAATATAGAATTGTCCTCCAACATTCATTCTCCTCTTCCATACTATTAGTAATAGAATACCTCCCTCCATTATATCTCTTACTTTTAGCTAAACACCTAATTTTCTCTCTCCAAATTTCACTTTCCAGTCTTTTCCAGTCAATGGAATAGGAAATGTCATAAGCTATTTCAGGTAGTATTTGTATTAAGAAACCTGCTTTCTCCCCCATATGAAACTCAGGCTGAGATTAGGACATGGTGATAATTCATTTGTCTTTTAATGTACAGATGGCGATCATATTCTAGGGAAGGCAGAAAAAATTAGAAGTCACATAGATTCCTTGACTTATAAAAGAATGTCCTGTATGACTTCTTCCTTTTCTGAGTCACTATATTGTAGGGTCTCTTTAGTACAGAAGTTTAGATTATATCCCAATGAACTTAAGTTTTTCAACCTTATTAATGCCTAAAAATAAAAACAAAAATGAAAGGAAGGAAGGAAGGGAGGGAGGGAGGGAAAGGAAAAGAAAGGACAGGAGGGGAAAGGAATAGAGGCCAAGAGACAAACCTCATTATGTGCTTCTATCTCTGTTACGAGGGTATTTCCCTAGAGTGTCTTAACTCTTGCTCAGTTCTTGGAGTGTCAGACCACACTAAGAAAGGTTCGTAAAGTGATTCTGAGGGTTTCCATGGACATTTCAGGTAGGTCATATTTCAAAAGTCCAAAAGAAATTTCAGCAGGAGGCTGAAATCATTCACTGTAGTCACATACTAGCTATGGCTGTCTGTTAGTTTCCTATTACACGGAGCTTAAAAGTATAACTTTTTTGCTATCACACAAATACCTCTATCTTGCTTTTTAATTTAGCTTGATAGATTTAATTAAATATGAAATATGTCTAATCTCTTTACTGTTTACTTCCATTCCTCATGAAAATAGGAAGTAATAGAGGGAATTACAAAGACCATGTTCACAAGCTGAGCATATACAGACTGTGAGTATAGAGCATATAAGAAAGCACAAAGCAGTATTATTTTATTTTATCATTGATATTGCTTTCTTTCCTAAGAGTCTTTTCTCTAGTAATTTGGAGAATACCATATGCAATTATTAAAACTTACGATTTGACATAATAATGTTAAACTTCTTTCATTTGGTATATTTATATATTTACTACTAAGATATTTGAAAGCTATTTTTTAATCCAATAAGCATTAATAATGGGGCTGGAGTTGTAGCTCAGTGGTAAAGTGCTTGCCTAGCATATGTGAAACACTGGGTTATCGTTAACACTGCATAAAAATAAAAGTATTGTGTCCATCCACAACTGAAGAAAATATTTTTTAAAAGCATTGATAATATATTTTAATAGTCCAGGAAATTAAGCATTAAAAATTGTAGAGAAAAATAGGTTAGATATGATGACGTAACAAAAATGTATAGCATGTCCTGACATTCCATTTTTCTTCAGAGTTTTGTTTGCTTTTCCTCCTACGTACCAGAATAAAACATAGAGTTATAATCAACATGTGATGACAAATGGTCTCAGGGTTGGGTTTGCATTCTTCTAAATATATTGGCATTTGTAAGCTGGAAAAGATAGATGTAATCAACCACCCTCAGACAAAAGTAGGATGACTATTCTGGCAAAATGTTCAAACCACATTAAGCCCTAATTTGAAATGATGTTTGAAAGAAAGCAATGCAACTAGGACCAATTTATTTGTACAGCAACTAAAAACTGAACTCACTCAACATATTTAAGGATGGAAACAATTAAATGTGTTTGTTTTCTAAATAGACCAAGTATATTAGAAACTTCGAAGATTAAAAAAAATTTCAATTTTACTACACTCTATTATTTGTTGCTGCACAAATACTTAAATCATTTTCTTTAATGGCCCTCTGAGATTGTTCTAATAAAACATTCTATTTTTAAGACTGAATAAACAGTATGTTTAATTTCACATTATCAAGTCATAGAGTTCCATTTTAATTAGCAGCATATAGAAGGAAGTACTGTGAAGTGTGAATCAGCTTAAGCAAAATATCATTTATGAGGGGTATTCTTGGTTTTCATTCTTGTTTAAAAAAACACTAAAAAAGGTAAATTTTTATCCTTTATCCTTGAATACAAATCAAATTTTAATGGTATGCTGAGAAAATTAGGCATAATTATGTCATGTGAGTTCTCTTAGGTGCATACCTAGACACAATAGGCATTTCTGCTGAAGATAACAAATACTATGGCTCCAAGGAGACTGAAATAGTGATGTTGCTATCCAGAATAACATCCTGCTCCAAATGTGGGATGGCTAAATACCAGCATATCATCAAGTCTTTGGCTAATACATGTACCCTGACCACTCAATCAAGGAGTATCTTTAAGACCAAGTGTCCTAGACTCTCCGGCGTCTTTTCTCTAGGGCTCTATTCTGACAAGGCTGGCTAACAGAGGTGGCTCTTTACACACCGTAATGAAGCCCAGGTTGGGAGGGCAGTCCTGCCAAGGTCCCACTGAAGTTTGCCAAGAATTGATGCTACAGAGTATTGAAAACAGGATAGGGCTCTTGTCAGTTCTCCTCCTCCACACCACTAATTTGTGGATATGTCTGATGAACATTTGAATGAATACATGTGAAGTGAAATTTTTTTTTTCCATAAGGAACACACATTAACAGCAAAAGTACATTATAAGGCTTGCCCCTTCATGCAAGACACTGGAAAGAATGATAGGAAAAGAAGAAAACTCACTAATATTTTCTTTCCAGGGTTTATTTACTGCAGAAATACTAACATATTCAAGTGCACCACATGTTCCTAACATTGGTTGTGACTCCTAGAAATCCATCTAGGGTTAGGATAGTATACTTGACTTTGATGTGTACCTATTCAAGCTACTGGAAAAGGGTTAAGGAGACTCTGCTGATAATAGCATTCAGCCTGAGAGATATTTACATGACTGAAATACTAGTGAGACAACAAAAGCATGACTGAAACATCAAGTTTAATGAATCGCTTCATTCTACACTATTATATGAATTCATATAGAGCAAGTCTAAAGCATTTTAATTGAGCTAAAAACCAATGAATACTTCAGATACTATAATTGTATTATTCAGCACTTCAGCTAAAGTATTTAAAGATTTCAAGTGCTTTTCTATTTAAAAAGTACATTAAAAATGAAAATATAAGTAATATATGTAATAAATAGATTTTAAATAAATTTACATTGTAGATTTATATACATGATATAGAACCCGTCCAGGGGAACACATGAGGGATAAAATACTTTGAAAAGAGTTTTAAAGGAAAAGTTTTTTAAAAGTTAAATATTACTTAGAAGCGCATAGTCATAAATCTTAATTCAGTCAGTAAGTGCTAAGAGCACGCGTAAGATACCATATTTCAATTATCACAGCACATAACATACATAACGATATCCTGTCTTTTAAGTTGAGTATCCTAGTGAATGTCCAGATCTATGTCCTATCTGTGGTAACTAATTTTAAATATCCTACTCTTAATTGTAGTTTTTAGAGAAGAACTACCTTAAAATACCTATATATTCACCTGATATGCATCTTATAACGCTTAAAATACACTGGTTCTAAAAGGCATACATATGTTACTTTTTCTGAATTCAGCATTATGTTTTAAGTTTGTGGACATACTGTTGGAAGCCTCTGCTAGTCAGACCTTTCCAAACTAACCAGAACATATCCTTTTAATAAAAAATAATAGCTATGTTCTCATTTTCAAAGTTTGAGATTAAAACCTACAGTGAAAGAATCCAGCTGAGAAGAAATTTCCTTTTGGTTAAAAAAAATAATGTCATTAAATTTATCGGAACAATATGAAATGAAGATGTTGTTGTTGGGTCTTTCACTTATAATGGAAACCAAATAGGCTTGCTGGCTTAGTAAAACCCATAAATTATTCGTCACATAACCTTTCAACAATAATTTTAAACATATAAAAGATAAGTTACAAAAGAAATCCACTATCTTTGATAATCAAACTAAACAATTATGGATCTTTTTGTGTGACTTAATTGCCCAGATTTCCAAAAAAAAAAAAAAAAAAAAATCACATAATCTCACGTGTTAAAATATTTCCTTTACATATTTTAAGCATGGCAAGACAGCTTTTCAAAACATAACTTAGAATTGGGTGCCATTGCAACTCCAGATTCAGATCCTTTGACAGGGCAGCTTGGTTTGCTAATTTTGGCCTATATTTTTAAAAACAACTTACTACAACTTTACATGGTAGCATTCAATTTTCCCCCATAGTTTATAGCCTAAAAATGCAGTTTTAATTACTTTTGATATTGAAAAAGAGAACAATTACTCTTTTTAGTTTTCAACAAAGAGCTAAAAGGTACAGGAATCATCCTTTTGAAATTTGTAATGCAGGCAAAACAGTGAATGTGAATAGAAACTAAGTAAATAATTCCTCCCATCTAAACTCTTTTTTCAGGCCATCAGTAGCCTATGCCCTAAAAAAGAAATGGTGAAAAATTTATTCCTAGGGAACAGTTTATTTACTATAAGATGTGGATCAGTAAAGTGTTTTGTGTCCTGGAAATTTAAAGTTAATTCTTACTGTGAAAGTTTTAAGAAAACAAGCATATCATAAACATACTTCTGCATTTTAGAGCTGGCATTCATTTTATTTGAGAAAACTATTTTTTATTTTTTACAAAATGCATTTTGATTCATTGTACATTTTTTCTATGTTCCTAGCGTCAGCATTCTTAGATGTGTAGAAATGAGAAAAGTAACTTAATAGTATCCTTATATAACCAACCTAATATACCGTATATCAGAGTACGCTTTCATTCTCTACATGGGAATAAAAGGAGTGGGGGAAGGGTAGAAAATGAAATCCCAGGAGATAAACTGAGTTTAGTTAAAATGATACTTTTCTAAAAAGAATTTTAAGCTGCTTCAAATAGTCATGTCAAGTCAGAGCCGAGGCTCAATACTGCCATCTTCTTCTGAAAAGCAGAAATACAAGAAGCAATCTCAGGATAAAAAGCAGGTAGTTAGTGAATACATAAAATTCACTAAATATATCATTTATATATTTGTCATTTTGGAGAGGAAGTTCACTAAAGATTATATGTAATATATATATGCTTATATTTATATATATACACTATATACACTTTATTAAATTAACAAATATTTCTGAACTATAAAATGCCTTTGTGTGCATTTGTGTGTGTGTGTGTGTGTGTGTGTGTGTGCATGCGTGAATTCCCCCTTCCTCCAAAGAGGAGCAGGGAATATATAACTAATTTGTTTATCCTATTATTTAAAGTTCAATTTCTTTTTCTTATTTTGAGGACATTTAAGGATTGAGATAACTACTAAGGCAGTGGATAAAGCCAACCCTAAATTTAGGCACAGTCACGAAACTATTTTATTTTAGGGCTTTTATTCCCAGATACTAGTGGTTTCCTTACCTAATATGTGATTGCTGAAAACTTACCATTAGAGTACGCTATCAGAGGAGCAGAGAGTGTAGTTATATAGCATTTGCCTTAGCATGCAAGAGATTCTGGATTCTAAGGCCAGCACTCTCCACTTCCCCAAAAGACTTTTTAAATTAAAAGCTTTCAGCTCTATTAAAATGTAAGTCAATCACAGAGATGTAAATTTGTAATGTATTAGCAAGTACATAGATCTTACTGTGCATTATTCTCAGGTAGTGCTGCTGCAAGTTCCAGGACAATGCCAGTTTATGCCTCTTGTACCAGAGTAATTATTAAAAACTTTCCTTTCAATCTTGATTAGATATATGCTTACCTTATTCTTAACTCCTTTTCTGAGGGTAGGATTTAGCAGAAGAGAGGAGACCTTTGTGGCAAATAGGGGAGGCACTACTACCAAAGTGATGGGGAGGAGAATGGGAAGGTTGAAAGGAAAGTGCTTCTCAGGGAATTGCAGTTGTGGGTCATTTAACGTGCAGCATATGTTGTGAGAAAGGTTCTGTTAGGTGATTTCATGATTGTGCAATACCACAGCATACACTTTCACAAACCAAGATGAAATGCGTCAATCCTCTGATGTGGCTGCTTCATGCAATCATTGATGCAGTCAAAGGATACGGTAAAGAGGAGATACATGAGGCTGCTGCTGGTGCAAAAAGGCACTCTTTTATAGCAAACTTCTTAATATATATAAGTAGAGCCACTCTAAAATAATAATAATTAGTATAGTATAGTGTCTATTACCATCAAGTATTATGAACTGTACATACTTGTATGTACTATAATTTAATATGACTAGCCAGTTTGTCATTTGAGCATTTGAATAATGTGTTATACTACAACATTATGATGGCTACAGTGTCTCCAGGTGATGGGAATTTTTCAACTCCATTATTGAGGTCAAGGGGCAAAAGGACAGTCAGTGTAGTCAATGAATGACTGGGTCAGGAAGATGGGGACTGATTCAGAGGAAATAAAATGCTAATACCTCCAGAGCACTTCTCCAACCTGTTGCCAAGGTTACCTGCCTCCAGGGAATTGTTCCTCCCTGCAAGGAGTTGTTAATGAATGCCCCCTGGGCAGCTCCTTTCCAGCCTACACCCCTGAGTTGCTTTGTTCTGGCACTCTTGTATCACTCCACCTTTTGATCACTGGTCACACAGGCAAGAGAAGAGCCAGAGGGACATTATAACAAAGGAAATCTAAAATCTATAAAAGGGACTGGACACCCCACTCCCTTGGGCACCAACTTGGACCCCTTGCACTTCAGAGGAGTCTCTGTCCCTCTCTTTCTCTGTTCTATCCTTTAAATAAACCTTTTTGCTCTTGCCTGGGTGTTTCTCAGGTGTTCAGTCTTCAACACCTGCAGAACTGAACTCCAATCCTTTAGTCAACACTGGTATTATAATCTCAAAATCACTATCATATAAGTAGACCACTCTTGATTGAAAGGTCATCGTATGGCATGACTGTATTTAGTTATTGCCTTAATAGGGCTTAAAGGGCAAAAAAACACAATGCAACACCATCTTGACAATAGTAAAATGTATATTTGGCTAACAACTACATGAAAGCACCAGATTTAGCTAATTACTATGTTTATAGCTATTTATGGTTTTGCTGAAGAACAAAGGTACTACTTTGGAATCCCTTTTGCTAAATGAACAGAGTACTACTGCAGCCATTTCTCAGTTCCAAAATAAAGAGAAATATATACAGAACCAGCCTGAGAGAATTAGGCCTAGGGGAGCTTGCCACATTCTACTACATGTATTTTGGCCCTGTGTAGCAAAACACCTTTTTGCCTTTGGTAATAGTGAGATCTGTGAGTGAATCCTAGAAGGAACAACTGAAGTTATTAGCAGTGTCAGTTGTTAGAGAAGTCACTCATAGACAGAACAGCTCTTTTAATCTGACTGATACACAAAAAACGCATATACTTAAAGGTGGAGTTTCCATTCAAGAAGGGCCTTAGGCCCAAGGGGGAAAGGGAGGATGTGACCACTCTTACCAAAAACTTAATCATATAGGGATCAATGCTCTAACACCATGCAGGGTAGAAGGAGATTCAGTGCTCAGACTTTAAAAACAGAAGATAAGAAAGGGACAGTTCTATGAATCTATCAAAAGAACACATTTTATATAAATCTTAAGAATTATATTAAAATTTTATCACAAAACACAGTAATATGTTTTTATACCTTCTAAGTTCAATCATTCAAACTTCCAGTATTTCTTTGAGTAAACTATGAAATGAAATCATGCTTAAGAGAAGTTCCCCCATTCCTCTAGTATCTAAGAATCTTTATATAGCTTATTGGAGTAAATTATCCCCTCATCCACAACCTCCAAATTTAATCAGAGTGTTGTAAACATTTTGCTTTTAGCCCTTTTAACACAAAACATATATTTTACATGCAATTAATGTCATTCAAAATAATCTGTCTTGAAAAGTTATAAGTTGTGTTATAAAAAGCAAAAATGACATGTTTTTAAATTATTAAAAGGGGCTTACTTCATGTTCATCAATCTGTCTTTAGTTGTCTGAAAAGTAGTGCCAACTTTAAGTGCTTTCTGCCTTTCTAGTGTTAAAAAGGACAACAAGCACAACTGTCAGCCCCTTCACTGATAGGATAGGGGAGGATACCCATGTAGTCAGATCTCACTACTTCACCTTCAATAAAAAGACACTGCACACAACAATCTGTCTACCATTCCTAAAGTTTCATTACCACCCAAGTTGGCTCATTTGTGGGGGAAAAGTTGGTCAAAGGAAAATATTCAGAGCTGGGATGTTTTATTTGTACCCTCTTCTTGATCTTAGTAAGTGGCAGCATTCCCATTGGCAGGACCAACAATGAGAGAACACTCCACAGAAGTTTCTCCATATATAAATCAATAGAAAAATATATATTCTCCACCTTGGAGAGCAAAAATGTTCTAACTGGTGAAAGCACTACCAGTCACATACTTCTACCACTATTTCCTCTTATAAAGGAAAAACTGAGAGAGCTATGTGCACTATAGAGCTGCAGTCACCAACTAAATGAGAACAGACTGAAGCTAATAAATGGGCCAAATAAACATTTCTTTGTAAAATGTATTATGGTCAAGACCTTTTAACCTTGAGTGACCTGAGGAATTGCCTATAGGGCACAAAGAGGGTGACCATACACCCTTTAAAAGTGAGTTTTAAACTTACTTTCTCAGAATTCCATACCACTTGTGCTGGTCAAAAAGTTTAATCTAACAACCCCAGATACCACTCATGAAAATGATTGGAAAGAAGAGGCTACTTTTCATGATACTCTTTCTTTTGACTGATTACATAATTGGGATGATTTTTCTCCCAAAATGAATTGTGGAAACATGAGCTCAATTGATTTAGTGTTCCTAAACTCATTGACTAATTCATAGTGAAGGACATGTCAATGAGATGAGAAGAGGAAATAAAAACAGATAGACATATAACAAGTTATCAATATGTGAATATCAGTAGTCACTTGGTTTAACTGAAAGTTGCTTACTTTATTAAATACAATAATTGGAGGATTTTGATGGAAAAACTGGCTCCTTTTCTTAGACCCCATCTCATCTCATGCCATAATTCTTCCTTTAAAGAACCACCCCATGAGTCATATACTTCACAAAGTGTTCCCTAATGCCTAGAGACAGAAGTAAACTTTTCTGATCTCTACTGGCAAAAGTCTTTCTCTGTTCCCCTTAACATGTTCTATTCTACATTTGCATTTCTGGAGGAACTTCAGCATTTTGATTCTCTCAAGAATGAGTAGACTGACCCTTTGTTCTAATGGGTCTTCGACTCCATCCTGACATCTCTGAGTCTCTTCTGTGAAGAGAAATCATTCTTTTTTCTCACAATGAATTCTTCCAGTTGTTAATAAGGTCTATTTTATGTTAAACTACTCTGAACTTACCCATGGATCCTAATTATGCATTCTAAAATTAAGCCAAAGTCTACTCTATTTTTCATGTTACAGTCCTTTAATATGTTGTATTCTTCAGATTACATATGCCCCATAAGAATGGCTTCTAGACCTTTCATCATCTGTCATTCTTTGAAATATATCTTTCATTTCGTCAATATTCTTCTTAAGTTTTCCCATCAGAAATAGGAAAGAAAGACAAGTGAGGGAATTAATGGTAGGCCAAGACAAATGTGAGAAAAGAACAAAGAACTACCAAGCGCAACGGAAGGGACAATTCTCAAATTACTGAGTAAGACTAACCCAAGGATTATAGTGCCCCCTCATATATCTACCTGTGGTTCACTTTTCCAAAGTGAATACTAAAGAATAAACAAAACTAATAATAGCAAACCTTTATGTGCACTTTTATGTAGTAGCTCATTTAATAATTGCAATAGTCTTCTGAAGTAGATACCATCTCATCATTTTACAGGTGAAGAAACTGATGCTTAAAGAAAGTTAATTATTTGCTAACAGTAATACAAGTGAATGGTAAAGCTGAAACTCTACCCAGGTCTATCTGATTGCAAACCAGAGCATCAAATCTTATACTACATTACTTACTTTTTAAAACAGACATATGACAGGCAGATAGACTAGTAGATATTAAATTAAAAAGCAGGTGTGATCACAAATTTAGGAAACTCAAGTTATATATAAAAACAGGCAACTGCTACATTTCTCAGAACTTTAATATGCTAAGGTACATTGCCAATTTTCAACAGAGGGGTGTAGTATGCCTGTTTCACACACCTATTTAATTATAAAAACTCTAAATGCATTTTGCAAAATTAGTATTCCACAAAACACACTATAGAAAATGACACACCAGGTTTAGAACAACTCCAAAAATAGAAGTATCTGTTGTTTAATCATTTATGAATGTACCTAATGGTGCTTGTGAAAGTGGACTTTCATACCTAAATTCCTTGCTTGGGGAAACTATGTCAATATAATCTGGAAAGCTGAGTGGAATGTGGCTTGATCATAGCATATTCTTTCCTTTATTCATTCAAAAGAAAATAATGAACAACTATCATGAACCAGACTCTGTGCAAAGTGCTGTGCATACAAAAATGATCATAACCCAATTAATTACTTCTGTTAAGGTACTGATTATTTATGAGGAATATAGACAGAGTTACACACTATACACATCTCCACAAGTGACTCATATTGTAGTGCTGTCCACTCAATATGTAGAGTAGTCTCAGAAGCTTTGAAAGTAGACATGTAAAGAAATGACATGAGATAGTATAATGAATGCAACATTTGAGACCTACAAGAAGTTTAGATTCCACGCAAGAGAAAATTTAACTCCATTTAGGTATAACGGAAAATTTCACCAAAGAGGGGCAACATCCTCCTTCCCTTTGCCCTGACCATTAATAGTGGTCCAATAACTTTCTTGTCCCCCAATAATTAAGACCATATTCCACAAAATACCAAAAATTAAAGTGTCATTTATCTCAAAAATGATCAAAAATTCCCTTTCTCAAAAAAATCAATTTGCATGGTTATGCATATTGGTCCATATGCCTTATAACAATCTGCTACTATGTCTTCATCTTTAAAATCCAATATCAAATAGACACATCTCTGGAGAATAATTTGGGAGTGAAACTTGTACTCTAGAAGTCCTTGGGACTTTACTCACAGAAAATGGGAAGTTACCTATATATAATTATGAGTGAGAAGAATGTTAAAAATGTAAATTGTTTGTTTTCAAAGCATTTTAGTATCTAAAAAACTTCCCACCATTTGGAAAAAGAGAAGACTTTAAGATTATTGCAAAATGCTCTAAGTGATTTCTTTGAATAATTTAATCTGGGTGGGAAGGGGTAGAGGAAGGAGGTAAAATAAGTGATACTGAAATGGAGCCAGACTTGGAGAACCTGCTTTGGGCTAGTTGTCCTTCCAATCCCTCCACTACCTTCATCAAGAACTAAATGAAAACAAACACCCATAACTGACAAGAAAAGAATAGAAAGATCTACAGACAGTAAATAATGTGACTTTCCTTGTTATGAAACAATTTTTAAAACTAGAGGAAAAAAAAAAAACCTGCAAACTGTCACCCATGTTATTTGCCTTACCAGATACTCCTTCACTAAGCTCCCCAATTTTCTTATTTAATCATAAAAAACTGGAAAGAACAATACAGCCAAGCACTATCATAAAAATGTAAATAAATGTATTTAATTAAATAATACAGGTCACAGATACATATTTGGACTTCCCTGCACTCAAGAAGCTTACAAAAACATTTTAGTCTCTCTTACATAGAAAAACTGTGACAGTCAATTGTTTTGTTAAGTTTGCAAAACAGATTTTTCTCAAAGTTAATGAATTGTATTTTTGCTAGAGATCTATGTTTGAAAAGAGGACCATGGAACTGATCTTACTCGAAGGAAAATGTCTTGGGTCTACTGGAAACTACTAAAACCTGTGTTTCTAAAACACTAATATTAAAGATATATCGCTTACCCATCTCTACCATGCTTCTGAGAACATGAGTTAGAACAAAAAAAAGAAAGTGATAGAGGTAGCTTGTTATACAGATTCAGGATAACTACCAGTTACTGAGTGATGACCAGGTATCAGGCATTACAAATATTATCTCATTAATACTCCAAAGAGGGTGTTTTAATCCTTGTTTTACAAATGAGGAAACTAGGATTCAAAGAGCTTGGGAAATGTGCATGAGGTCACTTAGCTATATTGTGGCAGAATCAGGATTCTGATCCAGGAATGTCTCACTTCAGATACCATAAAATTTCACTCATCAGCTGCCTCTACAGAGTGTACTTATGCAGATACCTACTACTTGAAACAAATGTCTTTGACTTTAACTTAATGCTGCACAATGTATGCATTTCCAGCAGCTCCCTCTCAGTTTTAACCTCTTCTTCCATCTAGATCTTTGTCTTTGACTTACAGTGCTTTATTATTATGATGATGATCATTGCTTTTTTATCATTTATTATTTAATGGGGAAAGCTTGAAAGAGTATAAGACTGCTGATACAGAGTCAGAATGGGTCTCAAATTGTTTTTTTATACTTACATGAATCTAAAATCCTAATATCCTCCTGGGTCAAATGCAAACTAAGTCTTCAAGAACACAAAGACTAGTTCTCTGGCTGACTGCTACATTCAATTATCTTGTCTGAAATAATATAAACTGACACATGGGAACCTCAAAACTAAAATCCTAGCCAGGGAAACAGAAGTGGACTTCAACCAACATAATTTCTCAATGGTGCTGGAATTAGTTTGGTAAAGGATGTGATACACTGACACTCAGAAAAGTCATATCCAGTTATCACAAGGAGAACACACTATGAAAAATATAAGGACGAGGACAGGCTGAATCTTTTACTATTGGCCAAGAAGCAATGAGAAGGGGATTCCATGATTAGGGACCTAATAATTCAACAAACAAAATTACAAGAGAAGTTATGTTATAATCTACATTTAAGCAACTGGAAGATAATTTTCTTGTTTATTATGTGCTAAATACAACCACCATAAGAAAAGAGAAATGCCTGTTCTTCGTTTCCTTACTTGCAAGTCAATAGGTATTTATCTTAAAAAAAAATATCCATACTACAATGGCTTAAAAAGTAGTACTATGTTGTGTAAGTCAAGGAATGCCTAGGATTGCTGGCAACTATGAGAATCTAGGAAAGAGGCACAGAACAAATTCTCCATTGGTGCCTCCAGAAGGAACCAGCCCTGTCAACACATCGATTTTGGACTTGTAGGCTCCAGAACTGTGAGATAATAAATTTATGTTGTTCAAAGTTTTAAAAAATGATATTTAGCAAGAATTTTGAATTGGGAAATAAAGCAGGAGTTGCATTAAATTGTGTTATTTTGGTGTGTCCATACAAAGGAATCCCCTGACATCAAAGTAAATGTACAAGTCAATATAGTCCATGTTCTACAACTTAAGGATTATTTGTTAGCACAAATGCATAAACTAAATGGTGCTGTTCAACAGAGTAGCCACTAGCCACATGTGGCTACTTAAATTTGTTAAAATAAGATTAAAAATTCATTTCCTGAATCCTATTGGACACATTTCAAGTGCTCAAGTCACATGTGACTCATAGTTACCCTTTTAGACAGTACAGACACAGAATATTTCCATGAATGGACTAAGATCTACTAGAAAGTGCTGGTTTAGAAGGATAAAATATAGAGTATCACTACTTCTTCTTAAAGAAATTCCCAACTTCTTATTCAATGCTGTGACTTCATAACACAAGTGACAGCTATATTCCAGTCTCATAAATATTACTTTGAATTTACAACCTACAAAAACTGAACTGGTGCTTTATTGTGCACAGTGGCAGATCAGCATCTAGTTTGGAGATGCTATTATCCTGACCTTTTTTTGTTGGCAAGAATTAAATGGTGCAGTTTCATTTGTCTGGATTGGAACATAGCTGTGGTAAAAAAAAATGGAAAACATGATGCTTCCTCTTCAACAATGACCCCAACTTACGCAGTGTTCCTTTCAGGACTGTCCCTAAGTGATTGTAAAGCATATTTCAGACCAACAGTAATCCTGAACTTTACCAAAAAACATAATAAGCCCTCAAGATAATAAAAGAATTAATCCCAATAGAAGAAATCTGTGAATTGCCCCTGCTCCCATGTTCTCTCACTGAGATAGAAATAATCTAAATTATATAAATTAAAAATGTCTGTGATCAAAACAGTCCACCCAGAAAGTAGATAATCAATATTCCATAGTGTCTACAGACCTCAAAATAGGTTTAGTGTCTTTTAAAATTATGTAAAAGTTTCAAGCTTCTCATAATCTATTCCTCAATTTTACTTCTATTTAATTATCATGATTCTATCCTATTTCTTTCTTGCCTGAATTGAATCCTCCTTGAGAATTTTCGTAATATTTGTTTCTCAAGACCATGCTTTTAGCATTAAAAACTTTTAAAAGGCTTTAAAAATTAAGGACTCAGTATATCTATAATATTTTATAAGAATGACAATGACAGAATGAAAATAAAGTTGAGTCCTGCTATAATGGCAGCCTTGATTCAAAATTATTCCAGATGGCCTCCACTAAGAGAAAGCAATGGCTAATGTGAGTCCAGAGAGGTATCATGACATACATCCTTGAAAATAACTTCAAGACCTGTTTGCTCTGAGATAACATATAAACTGTGTCTATCCTCTGACTAGTCTTTTCTACTTATAATAAGCATGTGATATTTTGATGCTTAAAGTAAAACTGTAAATAAAAAGTTTATTACAGTGGCAAATGTGATGTGAACTCTGATCTAAGCAAAATTAAAAGGAAATTATTTTAAAAATTTTTTATCAGCCTTCCTGCACTGCATGGCTTGATGAGAAGCAAGGGCGCTGAGAGGGACTTACAGCCAAAGAAGATTTGGTGGTTTCTCATTAAGCCCTTGGCAACGAATATTTCAGAAAATTAAGTAGTTTATAGAGCATATACTCTCGAGACTTTCCCTTGCTTGATTAGATGAGGCAACAATGCAATGTGGATGTGAATTTTAAACAGATGGGGAAAATAATCATAGAAAAGGAGCTGCTAGCTTTGCCAAATTGTTGAAGGATTCTCCTAATGGGCAAGCAAAATATACCTCATTGAAAAAGAAATTAAAGGGGATCTATCCACTAAAAACAAAAAGCCAAAGTTAAATGCCTTAACATTCAGGAGGAGGAAGAAAGTAATGATCTGAGGAAGGTCCTGGAAGTTGCTGGTCTTATTCTGTTTCTTGACTGGGATGATAGCTACACATTTGTACACTTTGAATAAGTCAGAAAGCACTGTGCTTAATAATTTGTGCACTTTATGTATGTATGTTATACTTATATTTTTTAAAAATAAAAAGAAGTTAAGTGCCTCAACAGAGAGTCATAGAGACTAACCTCAGAATCTTTGTGGGTTTCCATGAAAGAAGCAACAAAAAAGGAATTTGTTTAACGTAACACTAGAGCATGTCGTTGAGTCAGACACATGTTATTGTGGTGATATTTCTTCTTATGAGGTCCATTTGTGAACATTTTGGTATGGCATTAGTCTAAGCTCATTGCTGCATACTAAACAAGATGTTTTTTGTTTGACTGTTTGATATTAACCAATGCAGTTGTCAGCCAGCAGTCATATGTACAAGAGCTCATAGATGCATATAACTGTCTGTACCCGCCATTATAGTGAAAGAAATATTCTGCCCACAGTGAGATAAAAATGACTTATAGTCTTATAGTTTTTCCTTAAGTTGTATATCAACATGTATAAAATAGGACCATTCATTCTAAAATTATAAATTTGAAAAGAAGATTGAATAACCATGCAGATTAAATTAATCAAAGAGAATCTCCAATAATTGGTAGCCAGTTTAGGGCAATGGTCCCAACGTAGGCTGCTCAATGGAATCACCTGGGGAGTTTTAGCAGCACTGATGCTTGAGTTCCACCCTTAGATTCTGCTTCAATTAGTGCAGGACATGACCTGATTCTTGTGATTTCTTTTCTATCTATCTAGATGATTCTGGATTTGCAGTCAAAGATGAGAATTGCTCAGATTGGGACTTGGGTTGATAGCCTATCACAAGGCTATTTCAAGTAAGGATAATGCCAAGAGGAAAAATATGAGAATAAATAAAATGTTCTCGTGCTTAGGCAGGGTTACCATGCTTGTCCAGAGGCAAAGGATAATATCAAGAGATCAAGTAATATCTGTGGTTCAAGTTTCCAGCAGTTTTTTTTTTTTTTTTTTTTTTTTTTTTTTACCCCCAAAAAAGCTGATTTTGTTTGGTTTGGAATCTCTACTTAGGTTTAGGAAAGTCAGTGTCATTTTTCTGGATTGTGGCTGACTAATTTCTAGGATTTGGTGATGGGAGGAAACAGTCATAATTTTTTTTAATTTACAGAATAGCCCTTATACTCTCCTGCTCAATCTGAATGATGGAGACATTCAGGATACTATGTTGTTAGTAAAGTACTTTTTGATGAAGTACTTATGATAATACTGAACTACTATGTTTTTAGTTTCAACATAAATAATTGAATGTTCACTATATGGCTCATATTAACTCATGTAACCTTCACAGCAAACCTATGAAATAGGTACTTTTATAAATCCTAAAAAGCAGGAAAGTGAACCATGATGAAGCATAACCTAACAATGTTACCTATTAATATGTGTAAAAACAGTATTCAAAGCCAGACAGCCTGGTTCTGTCTTAAACACTTTATGCACAGAAAATTTGGAGAGGACAAATGGGTAGGGGTACAAATGTAAAGGTGGAAGTTTTAATTCCTGCAATGACTCCTCCTCCTCCACTTGCCCTGTATTTTTCAGGGTTCCAAATGTGCTATTCTGGCTTCTCTAATAGCTATGACTTGTTTTTTCCTTTCCTCCTCCTCCCTTCTCCATCCTCCTCCTCCTCTTCTTCAGTCAACAAAATCAGGCTTACAAACTTGCAGCAAAACAGGGTACATCCCATGAGGAAGCTTAAAGTGTCATAGGAAGAGGATGTTAGAATGGGCTTATTGTAGGATAGCCTTATTGGCTGTATAGGAGATGAATTTGAGGGGGTCTGAAGAAGCAAGAGTTACTTATGTAATAGGTGAGATCAGAAAATTCGGACAACTATGATTCTTAACAGGGGTGGGGAAACTGTTAAGTATATCAGGTAGGGATGAAGTATTAAAATCCCCTTAGGTGATCCTCCTAAATAGACACACACCCCAACACATATACACACTCTCTCTCTCTCTCTCTCTCTCTCTCTCTCTCTCTCTCTCTCTCTCTCTCTCTCTCACACACACACACACATGCATGCACACAATGAAAATCACTAGTTGATAAATATTGATGAGTCTCAAACCTTCCTGAATAGCCCACCAATTTTCCAACCACTGACTACATAATTCAAAATTCAGATACGTAACACACAACTCATTATTCCTCAGTACTTCTTCTGATATTCCCTGTCATGCTGAATGATATCAGACATCAGATTCACCTGGTTTCTGTGAAGCTTTAATTCACTCAACTGCCCAGATCCAATGGACCACCAAATCCAAGTGATTCTTCAAATCTACCCCTCCTTCTCTTTCTCACTGCTACTGCCCTAACCTAAGATTTCACTCCCCTCCTAAGAAAAACAACCACCTTTCCACTAGCCCCTTTATGCTAGTTTGGCCACTGCATCACCACTAATTTTCTAAAATTTCATTCTCTTTTCCTAAATAGAATATATTCATATTCCCTTTGGAAACACCTTTCACAGTCCTGTTGCCTATAGAATGAATGCAAAACCTCAGGTTGCATAAAATAACCATCTATACCTTCACCAACCCACCTCTTTTAAAATTTTATCTCTCACCATTACCTGCCTCCTTCCCTCCCTTCAGACCTGGGACTTTAATTACACTAAACTTCTTGTCCTTCTATAAGTTGACCACAAGCGTTCATGCTTTCATACCATTTTAGGTTTTACCTTCTCTGCCTAGAATGCCCTTGTTCACTCAGAAAACTCATGTTCACCTTTTAATACCCGACACAATTCTTCACCTCTTCAGAAAAATCATTCCCAGCCCTGCTTCTGGGTCTCATGCTACTGGTAGGCTTCTCCAGGCGATGGACTCACCTCATTCTAAGCTGTCTTCACATAGTCAAGCTCAGTAGGCACTCAAAGCACTCAACATTAGAGAAATGTTACCTAGAAAGCTAAGTAGCTAGTGAGGTCACAGTAAAAAATCTGTAAGAAACCAAATAACAGTGGCCAAATGGAGAGAAAGAAGTGGGCCCAAGAAGTTAGGGATATTTTTGATGAGGGACACACAAAACAGAATAAAGAACAGCATAACCAAAATTTTTGTACTTAGGAGATTTGAAGGTTGATGGTTCATGGACAATACTAGAGAATGAAGAGAATATATTCCCAATGATGGGTCTTTTTATACTAAACTTAAATCTATGTGAAATTTTTCAAATAATTTTAGAATTAAGATGGCAACTAGGTCAAATAATTGCCCTGACATCCTCAACAGTATTTAATACTAAAAACAAAGTGTCCTGACCTTTAGACATTTTCCCACTATAGTATACAGATTATTTCATTAGATTCCATATTTTGGACTTGAAAACTGTATATTCTGGAAGAAAACATCTAATTCCAGGGAGTTGCCAGATGAATTCACTTAAAAGGGAGTTGAAACTCCCTTTTCTGATTATGAACAATCAGGCTTAATATTCTATGTTGTTTGTTTTTATAACTATTGCCCTTTTGTCCCTCAGCAGATTTATACAATGTCATTTTTAATGGAACACTTCCATCTCATGTGCAAGTCTTCTCTGAGTCTGAAATCAATGACACCTTCATCATTAATCTAACAAGTATGTTCACTTACCTATTTTTCTGCATATAATTTAATAATTTTGTTGAATGGGCAAGATAGCAGATTTCTATGATTTTGTATGAAGTCTCTGAGACTATCTGGGTTTGAATGCTAGTGCTGTCACCAACAACATGTGCAAGCGTTACATACCTTCCTCAGTTTCCTGACTTATAAAATTAAATATTTGGCAGGTTCCACAAAACTTGGTTCTGCTCTAATCTTAGAGTGGGTATCTCAATAAATGTTAAGTATTATGATATTAACTGTTATTATTATCACTTATGTAGTGATAGTTCAGTGACTCATCCCTCTTGAGTATATGTGTTAATGATATCTGTCTTAGTTTATAAATTCCTTGGCCATTATTGGGGTGGAATAACAAAGGAGTTTTTAATATTTTAAAAATTAAAAGAAAACCTTTTATTGAGCTATATTTCACATATCCCCCCCCCAAAAAAATCCACTCATTTAAAGTGTACAATTCAATGTTTTTCAGTATGTTCACAGAGCTGTGCAACCAATACATTACCAAACTCTGAAATATTTTTATCGCACCTCCCCCCCAAAAAAGCCTTCCTACACTCTTTATCTCCAGCTTCGGGGCAATTCACTACTCTACTTCCTGTCTTCATAGAGTTCCCAGTTTTGGACTTTTGTATGAATGGCTAATGTGGAATGTAGCCTTTTGTGGCTGGCTTCTTTCTTTAGCACAATGTGTTCACGGTTCATTGTGCTTTAGTATGCATAAATACTGCATTCCTTTTCATTATGGATTAATTTTCCATGGAACGGATACACACATTTTGTTTATCCATTCAACAGCTCATGGATATTTGTGTTGAAGAATCAACTTCTTGGCTATTAGAAATAATGCTGATATGAATAATCACATACAAGTATTATGTGTGGATGTATGCTTTCATTTCTCTTGGTATATACCTAAGACTGAAGTTGCTGGCCAGACACTACTGTTTAACACTTTAATCAAAGGTTTTGAGTGATACCTAGCACAGAACTAAATTCTACTATAACTTATAAAATAATCTTCAATAACTTAGAGAGTCACTCCAATTTCCTGAACATACCCTAATAGTCATTATGCATTATGTTCTCTGCTGTCTTTAAAATAACCCATTCTTAAATGTTAATTATAAGGATCTTACCATATTATGAGTTGATCTCACCTTGAAATCTCATAAAAATAAACCATGAAAAAGCATAAATGTGAATAGCTCTTCATGCTATGATTATGAACAGAAAAAGAAGAAACCATGAATGTGTATTAATCCAGAACTCAGCTGTGTGAATCCAGGAAACAATTTTTTCCTCTTCTAATATTAACTAAAAATTTGGATAGCCCTAAATATTAAAGATATTGCTGAATGCAATCCCAAAGGAGTCGAAAACAAATCCACACAAAACCTGCACACAAACATTACAGCAGCTTCAGTTGTTATTGCCAAACTTAAAATCAATCGATTTCCTTCAGTAGGTGACTGAATAATCAAACTGTTTTAAGTCCCATTCAATGGAATATTATTCAGCAATAAAAAGACATGAGCTACTGAGCCATGAGAAGACATGGAAACCTTAAATACATATTGCTAAATGACAGAAGCCAGTCTGAAAGGACTACATACTGTATGATTCCTACTACATGATGTTCTGTAAAAGGCAAAACTGTACTCAGGGACTATGGGGCAGAGCGATGAGGGAGAGATGAACAGGTAGAACACAAGGGATTTCAAGGGCAGTGAAAGTGTTCTGTATGTCTCATAATAGTGTGGCTAGATGGCATTACACATTTGGCAAAATCAGTATGACACTAATTTGTAAACACTGGTATTAAAATATTAAATTTATATTTAGGTAATTTTATTTATTTGTAGTGGTTACATTTCAATTTTACTCAGAATGCAAAAGATCTCAATTTGAGTTCCTTGTCAGAAGTAGAGACATCAGCTGATTTTCTTAGAGAAATGTTGTTTATAAGATGTATGTGAACAATGTTAGGATGAAAAATAAATTAGAAAATTTCCTTCAATTATCCTTCAAATGCATCCTCATTTGTGCCATTTGCCTGACATTTATACATAACTACATTGTCATATCAAGAATAAAACTAAAATCAAGTGAACAGTAGTATAAGCCATCATAATATGTAGTCTGCCTAATCTAGGACATTGTAATTACCTCTGATATACTCAAAAGTAAAAGATATGTCAGTAAAAAAGCCACAAGGCATCAACTCTTCCTTTAAATTTATAGTCTACCATATTATAACATGTCTGTGTGTCAATGAATTTGTTTTATAGGAATTCATTAACCACTGACACACAAAAAATTTGTAAAAAAAATTAAAGTATGCTAAAGAAAGCTTATCCATTAAAATATTAGTATTTCATTTCAAATAGCTTTTACTTATGCATTTCTGGATTCATTTTGCTTTTGTTTTGTCACAAAACTTGTTTCTTAAAAATAGTTTGTATGAGCCAGGTGTGGTGGTGCATACCTGTAGTCACAGTGGCTTCAGAGGTTGAGGCAGAAGGATCACAAGTTCAAAGTCAGCCTTAGCAACTCAAGACTCTAAGCAACTCAGTGAGACCCTGTCTCTAAATAAAATACAAAATAGGGCTGGGGATGTGGCTCAGTGGTCGAGTGACCCTGAGTTCAATCCCTGGTATCCAAAAAAAAAGTTTGTATGTATTTCATCTGCTTTTCTCTTGACCAATTGCTGAGGATATAAGATGGTGACAATGAACTAGATGTAATGTTCCACCCCACCACCACCAAAAAAGGCATCTATTTCCCTAGCTGATTTTTTTTTAAGTTACTGAAGAAACACATTTCCATTTTCAGAAAACTAAGACAAGGAGAAAACAACACAAAAAACAGAGGAAAAGAAAACACACAATAGTTCTAGAAGTTTTAACTCATGAAGTACCTTGAAAAAGTTATGTACTATGACATTCAAAGGAGTCATTTTTAAAATTTATAACATAAGGTCTTTAAGTAATTTATATTTTCATAAACTAATTTCCAAAATAAATAATTCTTAATAAGTGCTTAAAATTTGAGAGAAAAGATGAATACTCTTATTGCAGACCATTTTTCAAAATTAAATGTCTAGAGCACTGTCATTTGCACAATATAGCATCCTGACTGCTGATAAAAATGACAGTACTGCAAATATAAATAAATTAAATAGCTCTGCCTTAACCAAATTTGTTCACATATATTAATGTATTATTTTTAAACAATCTCTCTTATATTTTACCTATTATACTCTATTCACTTCAAATTTCTATACATTTCTAATAGCCCCATCAGCTAACTTCTCTTTATTGAAGATAAATATTGTTCTAATATTGTTTATAAGCCCCTAAAAGCCTTCAGAATATACTACCTACATATTATACATTGATTTTCACAAGGAAAGATTAGTTTTGAAGAAGGAAAAACAATTTTTAATGTTTATATTATATTCCACAAGGCAGATCTCCATTGAATATTTTAGTAAAGTATGTTGCAGTCTTTTACCAATGTTCTTTGGTTCAGTATAAATGATATGGTAAATTTGCATTCAAATTCACAGAACTTTTCAAATCTGTTTCCCATTTAGCTGGCCAGCCAAAAACAATATTTTCATTTGTAAACAGCTGTTTCATAATCAGCTCTTTTGTACTATGTAGAATTCCATAAAATGAAGAATTTTTTATTTAAAATACAGGAATTGCATTAATCCACTGCAAATCATTGATTAGTTTTTGTATACTAGCACATAGTCTAGCTTATAAGGAAAGATTTCAAGGAAAATTTAAGCTTATGTCCAAATATAACATTACTTTAAACATGAGGTCATCTAAACATCTGTCTCCAATATATCACTGGGGATTTAAATCAAAAGTCTGCTAAACATGTACAATCATTTTGAAAATAAATAACAGGACAAATTTTGTCTTGATTATGATTATCATGCATTTTAAAAGGAAACATTTATTTTAATAAGAAAAGTCTGAACTAATTTAAACTTTATTGACATTAAGTAAAAATAGTTTCAAATAAAAGATATTTCAGTTAAAGATACACTTCATTTATTTGCTGCTTAACAACTCTCATATTTTAACTGACATTATTATATCCTGATTTTTTACTCATACAAATAATTATCTTTCCATATATTTTCAATTGTAAACTATTGAAGAAAAAATATCTCAAGATCTGAAATTTTTTACTCAGTAACTGAAAAACTAATATTTTTTTCTAAATTTTCCTTCTGTTAGGGCAACTATGAATCCTCAAGAAGAACTAAAATAGTTATATCCATTTAACTGATTCCTGATTTATTATTTAAAATTAAGAGAACATAATTACAAAACATAGTCAAGGCACCAAATTCACTCTAAAACTTCAAAATCAGCAAAAATGTACATATTTTAAAGGGAATAATTAAACTCTACATTTCACTGTAGAATTTGTTTCCAATAAGTATGACTATTTAAATTCAGCAATGATTATTTTAGAAACTACCTAAATACTTGAGATGAATTAGCATTAAAAATAAGCCAAAATGCTTAATCATTAAAATCATTATTACCAAAACTAAAATTAACATTAGCAGTTGAAAGCTGGACATATTACCGAATAACATGTTCTTAGAAAAACACCATAATACTCCTCAATCCTGCAGAAATCACATCACCATCCAGCAGTAAGGGACATCAGTGTCCAGGTTCATCTTGCATCTAACTGGCTGTCACAGAATGTAACCTTAGAAGTTGATATTTATGGCCTTCTGAACCCCCTCAATTCATTTTCTCTTCCTGCTTATATCATGGAATTGTTAGCGTTGGTAATGGCAGTTTGAAATCATGTATTACACATTGGTCCATACAGGCAATGAACTTTAAAATGTATTTACAGCACTGTGTGTGGAACTCCTTAAGTGCAAGAATCATGACTTACCTTGGATGTCCATCAACTACAAGTGCATCTGACACATATTTGTGACTTGAAAATGCTAGTACTTTGAGGAATGAGTTAATGAAAGAAATATCTGACTAAAACCCAAGAATTGTTTATGCTGGTTGTGTTGAACAGCTTACTAGTAAGCTGCCTTAGTTTTTCCACCTACAAAATGAGGTTTATTCTTATCTGCATCCTCACTGGGATACTGGAAGAACTGAATGAAAGCATATGTACAAAAGTAATTGTAAAACTAGAAGTGCTAAACAAGTGTAATGATTACTATGATTATCAACAGTATATCTAATTCAAAATCATATACACAGAGAAGCAAATACTGAATGTTAGTTGAAGTTTTTGTTGTTGATTTTCTGGGTTTTGTTTTGTTTTGTTTTGTTTTTTAATGTTCTGTGGGCTGGGAATGTAGCTCAGTTGGCAGAGCATATACACATTTTTTTTTTTTTTACACATATAAACAAATAAAGGGCTGGGGATGTAGCTCAGTGGTAGTGTGCCCCTGGTTTCAAACCCCACTGTCACAAAAAATACAAGAAAAAAATTTAAAAATTTAAAAATATTATTTTGGAGAAACGTTAAATTGAAATAAACTGCTCACCAAAATAATGTGATGTTAAAATATAAAGGAATTTTCTTTTAAACATACAATTAGGGCTGAAGATATAGTTCAGTGATAGAGCACTTGCCTAGCATGTGCAAAGTTGAGTTCAATTCCCAGTGCCACTCCTTCAAAAAAAAAGTTGAACATACAATTAAAGAATTGTGGGCTAAGTAATCCCTTTAGAAAAGTAAAGTTTGGTGCTATTTTTTAAAAACTATGTAAGATCTTAGGAACTTAATAATTAATGTCCTTTGGATTATCAGGAAAGAAGTCTAGCTTTATTTAATCAATAAAATTGAGTTTAACCTGGATTTTAGCCTTTTCATTCCACAAGGTTTACTATTATAAAAGTTAGCTAAAGATCCTGAGTCAGCATAAGGAATGTAAGAGCATGTTTTCATGTGCTACCAGTATTTTTCCCCAAAATTTAAACAAACAGATATGATTTAAGTGGGAAGCATTCAAAATTATACTGGCTTTTGTTAAAATAGCACGGAATTGTCTTAATGATTGTTTCTTTAACTCTAATTTTTTCAAATATAAAAAAAAATGTAATTTTGCTTTCAGTTTCCATTTGTGTAATTTTATCTCATATTGTCAAAATGTGGGTTCCCATCTATTTTATAATTTCCTATTTCTTTCCAAGTAGATTTACTCTACTGTGATACTGGCAGTAAGGTACCCTTTTTTAAAAAAATCACTTAATTTGGATTTTTTCTATTCTATATTTATTTATTCAAAATAACCAAAACAAAATGTTCAAGGAACCATGTGTCACTTCTTATATTTTTCTAGATTGTACTAACTTTTTTCATCTTTCAAAATATGTACACTAGTAAGTTTACTTAGTAGTGTATTTTTTCTGAGCACTTTGATATGTTACAGGTTTCATCCTCAAGGACAGTATTACCCAGCCTTGGCTGCACATTGGAATCAGCTGGAGCAATTTAAAAAAATGCTGAATCCTGGGTCCAAACCCCAGAGATTCTGGTTTAATCGAGCTGAAGTTAGGCCTTGGCATTAGGATCTTTTAAAGTTACCCAAGTGATTTTAGAATGTAGTTCAGGCTGAAAACCACTGTTCTGGGAACTCACAGTCTTGTCAGGGAGATTAACAACACCAAACCACCAATTTATGGTGTGTTGCTTGTGCCAAACAGTGAGCTACTCTCTTTACATGCATTGTCTCATTTAACTCACAACTTTATGGGGAAATATTCTGTCACTATTCCTATTTTATGAATAAGGACATGAGGATTAGAAAGATTAAGAAACTTGCCCAAGATCTCACCAATTTTAATTGACTGAAAAAGAATCCCAACAGGTCTATCCAATTCCAGTGTGGTAATTTTACATCACTGGCTCTCATCAAGGGAGAAACTATGCCAGAAAGCAGAATTTTAAAGGGGCAAGTCATAGTTCCAATAGATAGAAGTGACAAAAGAATTACCTTCAGGGACATAAAACCGAGAAAATAAGTCAGATATTGGAAATGTCCATTTTTCTCCTTAGCCTGATTGTCAGAATGAATTGTAAGTTTTCTCAAAATAGTAGTGGCTGAGGCAAAAAATGCTCCCAGGCAGTGTCTGGGTCTAGCTGCATACCTCAAAGTTGTCATGGACACAGGAAGGAACAATGAAGTCATTATTTGACTATTATTTTTTTAGTTGCTAGTCAGCATATAATTGTATCTGCAAACTGCATCTCTGCATTCCCTATGGATGGGGGGTGGGGTGCTGTCCCTCCTGGTAGTGACAGAAAAACCACAAACAAAACAGTCCATCTCAGGGGAAAGCCATCTTTATCTGTCAGTGTAAGTCAGTTAAGAAACAGAGCAGCAGGCAGCTGAAAAAACAGTTTGACTATTTTAAGTTTACAGGTGGCCTTATAATGGAAAGTTTTACACACTGAGATTCCTTTATAAGTTAAAAAAGTTTGGACAAAAAGGGACAAAAGCTGGCAAAAATTTTCATGCAAATGCTTCTAACCAGCTTACAAAAGCAAAACATCAAATTTTAGTGAGTTTGGGTGAACTAAGCACCCGCCCTCCAGCAAACAGGCTCAGCCAACTGTTACCATCATTCCTACAATGCACATTCCATAAGCCAAAAATCAGAACTGTCACACTTACCTGTTATCACAGGACCTGACATGTATAAAACACTCAAGAAATGTTTTCTAAATGAATTCCATGGACATTGAAGAGAGTAAAAAATACCTTTGAAAATCAGGTTACAGGCAGAGTAACATAATAATAATGTCCCCATGTAAATAATAGGACAGGTGCTTAAAGCCCAGGTAGAAGATTTTAATGTGTCTACCTGCTTGAGTGTGTGTGTGTGCACACGTGAGCTATTTCTTGTAAGGAACAGAATGAAAGGGGGAGAAGGCATTAATTGGTAATTCCATAAGCATGAGCAGCATGGACCTAATACTTGGGAGTTCTATGAAAGATACCTATTTTGCTTTCTCCAGCATTCAGGGAAATGAAGCAGATAGGGACAGTTTATTTTCTGACTGACTTAAAATACTTTCTTCCTACTAGAGTTTGAACTTTGTCTGAGGGAACAGCATGATTTGGAGCTTATCGAAAGGGATTAAATTGGTGAAAATATTTAATACATTATGACCCTGGGACAAAGTACAATTAACTTTATTAATTTAGTTACTATTTTCCAAGAATAAAATCAGGGTTTTAAAAAGTCAGATTAGGCAGCTATTGATGAGAGTCAGAAAACGAGAGGGACTTGGTGGGAAGCCTGGGTCAGGCCTTGACTGAGAGCACTGAACTTGGGGAATGAAAGATTGAAAAACAAAAAACAAAACAAAACAAACACCCAGGAAGTAGTAAGAAAAGGAGAGCCAGCTAATTGCAAACTTGGGTGATAATGTTGGCTTCAAATCCTGGGGAAAGAACTGACAGATCCTAGTTAATGTATAAATAAGTAGTTGTCAATCAGGTGGTCTCTTTATCTTGGTGGTGGTGGGGGGATAAAAAAATAATTTAGATTAAAGACAAGGAATTCAATACTTATCTTGATAAGTAATGATCAATAATATGTATTCCAAATAATACTAAGGAATTTTAACACCTCAAAAGTTATTATGAATGGTGAGTAAAATAGAATATCTACAAACATATAAATTCCCCTCTTTGTTAAAATCAGTAAGTCTTAGGGGAGGAGAGTGACCCAATATTTGATAGGGTGACTACCAGAATGTGTTAAGAACTACTTTTTACTATAAATATATAAAATTCTGATTTGACAATTAAAAATAAACATTTCTAAAAAGAACCATTCTTATAGACTCACTACAGGATTTTTGAAAGGTAATCTCCAGAAGCAACAAAATAACTCCATTTTGAAACTAAAAAGACCACTTCATCTTGTGAGAAAGAAGATGGTATTAATAATCTCAAAGTTTGAGAACAAAACAAAATTCTAGAGTTTAGAAATTCATCTGGAAGAATAAGAAACCCAGAATAGCTAAAGCAATCCTTAGCAGGAAGAATGAAACGGAGTATCGCAATACCAGAACTTCAACTACACTACAAAGCAATAGTAACAAAAACAGCATGGTATTGGCACCAAAATAGACAGGTAGATCAATGGTACAGAATAGAGGACACGGACACAAACCCAAATAAATACAATTTTCTAATACTAGACAAAGGTGCCAAAAATATGCAATGGAGAAAAGATAGCCTCTTCAACAAACGGTGCTGGGAAAACTGGAAATCCATATGCAACAGAATGAAACTAAACCCCTATCTCTCACCCTGCACAAAAATCAACTCACAATGGATCAAGGACCTTGAAATCAGACCAGAGACCCTGCATCTTATAGAAGAAAAAGTAGGTCCAAATCTTCACCTTGTTGGCTTAGGATCAGACTTCCTTAACAGGACTCCCATAGCTCAAGAAATAAAAGCAGGAATCAATAACTGGGATAGATTCAAACTAAATAGCTTTCTCTCAGCAAAGGAAACTATCAGCAATGCGAAGAGAGAGCCTACAGAGTGGGAGAATATCTTTGCCACTCATACTTCAGATAGAGCACTAATTTCCAGAATATATAAAGAACTCAAAAAACTCTACACCAAGAATACAAATAACCCAATCAACAAATGGGCTAAGGAAATGAACAGATACTTCACAGAAGAAGATGTACAAGCAATCAACAGATATGTGAAAAAATGTTCAACATCTCTAGTAATAAGAGAAATGCAAATCAAAACTACCCTAAGATTCCATCTCAGCCCAATTAGAATGGCGATTATCAAGAATACAAGCAACAATAGGTGTTGGAGAGGATGTGGGGAAAAAGGTACACTCATACATTGCTGGTGGGGTTGCAAATTAGTGCAGCCACTCTGGAAAGCAGTGTGGAGATTCCTTGAAAACTTGGAATGGACCTACCATTTGACCCAGCTATCCCACTCCTCGGCCTATACCCAAAGGACTTAAAATCAGCACACTACAGAGATAACAGTCACATCAATGTTCATAATGGCTCAATTCACAATAGCCAGACTATGGAACCAACCTAGATGCCCTTCAATTGATGAATGGGTAAAGAAACTGTGGTATTTATATACAATGGAATATTACTCAGCTATAAAGAATAATAAAATTATGGCATTTGCAGGCAAATGGATGAAATTGGAGAATATCATGTTAAGTGAGATAAGCCAATCTCAAAAATCCAAAAGAGGAATGATCTCACTGATAAGTGGATGATGACACTTAATGGGGGGTGGGAGTGGGACAAGAATGGAAGAAGGAGGGACTGTATAGAGGGAAAAGAGAGGTGGGAGGGGTGGGGGGGAAGGAAAAAATAATGGAATGAATCAAACATCATTACTCTATGTAAATATATGAATATGCAAATGGTATGCTGTTACTCCATGTACAAACTGAAACAACATGTATCCCATTTGTTTACAATAAAAATAAATTTTAAAAAAAAATTCTAGAGTTTAGTGAAATAGGATTAAGTTTCTAGAAGGCAAACAAAAATAGTTTACATATTATAGAACAGAATTATAGTTAGCATATTTGCATATATTCATATACTGTGTCACTCATCTTTGAAGATTTTTTTACATAAGTTTTTTAGTTGTAGGTGAACACAATACCTTTTTTTTTTTTGTGGTGCTGAGGATCGAACGCAGGGCCTCACACATGCTAGGCAAGTGTGCTACCACTGGGCCACAACCCCAGCCTGAAGATGTTTTTAAGTGTTTGGAAGATACATACATGCTTAGTTATTTTCCTTCTCCATTAATGACAACACAGAGCACTCACTAAGGGCTAGGTGCAATGCTAAGCACTTGACACAAGTCAACTTGTGGGAACCTTCCAATGATGGTATGAAGTAAATTGCATTGTATCTCTATTTTATGGGTGGAGCACACAGATATCAAGCTGCTTGCCCAAGGTAATATAGCTTGTACAAGGTTGGAATGTGATAGCAGGCAGTAAAAGTATCAGAATCTCTACAGGATACCACCTCCTGGTCTTACCTCTATTCTCATTGAAAGGTAAAGTTCACTATTACATGGATGTCTCTTAATGGGGAACCTATTTCTTTCTTTGTTGATGTCAGTGTACTTACTTCCTTGCTTACTTCCTATAGTGTACTCAAAAGTCTCAAAAGTTTGTCAACTATATACTTATTTTTGGAAAACTTGTAGTTTTAGAACAAAGATCAGAGAAGACAGGTGAAGTAAATCAATGTTTTCATACACACACCTAACACACAGAAATAGGCTAAATAACTCTTTGCAACATCATGGTAAGAACTTAATAGACCAGAAGAGAAAATTAAGATTAGGTGGCTATGACCCCCTTGAATAAGTGTACTATCATGAGACTGCCACACATGTGAAACTCGGGTATCCCAGAGAAACAGTGGGACAAGTAGAAAGATTGACTGCAATGAATATAACTAGCACTGTGACCTTGGAGTTTGAGAAAATAAACCTACCTCCAACCAGTATGCAAGGATAAGATACTTCGTATGTCTTATAACCATTCCTGGGGAACCAGGTAGTAGGAAGACACAGGCCTTCATTCATACAGTCAAAATCCAGGAAGATAAACATCCGGGTTTAAAGAATCAATGGGACTACAATTAAAACTTAGAATTAAAGACCCTCCAGATTGACACTTAGAGCAGAAAAAACAGGGTTCTTTAAGAACCCTGTTTCTTCCTTTGCAGCTACTAGAAAGAAAATAGAATAGACATCTTGGAGAGTGCCAGCTCCCAGGGGTAATGTCTGAATTTGGTGGCAGATGAGCAGCAATGATTCTCCTCACCCCAAGTGACAATGGGCATTGAAGAAACCATACTAAAACCTTCAGATCATTTAGAAAGTAGTGTTTTCTCTTATCCTGATAAGATTTAGAATTTTTAAATTAAATTCATAATTATTAAATCAATAATTTAATTATTAAATTAGTAATCAAATAATGAAATCTAAAATAATTCAAAACCCAAACATACTCGACATATATTTATTCATCCATTCACTTAACAAAAGTTTACTGAGTACCTGTCCTGTGTCAGACTTTTTTAGGCACCAAGGATAGAGCAGGATACCAAATGGACCAAGATTCTTATCTACAGAGAGGTATAGACTACTTAAGGATAAGAGGAGCATGTTTTAATACATGTCATTATGTTACATAATTTGTTTAAAAATTAGTGTTATGCATTCTCATATTTAAATAAACATGTCAATGTTATTTACAAATCAATAAAATATAAGAACTGAAATATTTTAATTTAACTGTGGTTATTTACTTAACTATGTGATGCTAGTAAAATAAATATTAAAAGTGTGATTCTCTCATGCTATTCAAATGCAAGAATACATAGATTCATAAATATTAAGTCATAACAAAAATGTGGCATTTTCCAATCCAGAAATAGTCAATTTGCTAATAACCAGAATATACTAGTGTTTACTGCAGTCTCCAAACTTGATTCTTTTCCCAGATCCCTGGTTTGCCCTTCCTCTTTGGCTTTTCTCTGCTGTCTGATGTTCACCAGTCATCTATCCATCCATATATTCATAGTACAGATATGTTCCGGGATCCACCAGAATGAGAACCTCTAAAACTCATTCACCCTGTCCTTTAGGATGAGGCCTCTCAGATGTTGGAAGCTAACCAAGACTCTTCTATGTTTTAGACTTTTAATATATTAAAAAATAAAGAACACTAACTAACATGGTTATTAAAATGTAATTCATATTAAAATTATATATATATATATATATTTAGTTGTTGATGGACCTTTATTTTATTCATTCATTTACATGTGGTGCTGAGAATGGAACTAGGCCACACTCCACCACTGAGCCACAACCCCACCTGTAGTTTATTTTAAATGCCTACATTTTATATAGTAATGCTTTCCACATTACTCAACATAATTTGCATTATTTCACACAATTCCAAAGACACAGCCTGGACATATATTTTATGTCCAGTCATATCTGAAAGAATTCTATGAAGCCTTCTGAATATAAGGCTCTGTGATACAGCCCTGCTGGTCCTGTCTGGTATCCTTTCCCTTCTTAGCTTTTGGCACATTTCTGATTCAACATCAATAAGAAGCTACTAGGCTGTTTCTACATATAAGCAACTCTATCCTATTCCCCATGACATAGAGCTCTCAAACCCCTCAGGGAAGCTACCCTCAGAAGGGCAGAGGACCATAGATTTGGGATTGAAAATCCCAAATGTCTTAGGGTTAAGGGCTCCTTTAGTGGTGTTTCACATTTATTGCAGATTTTTAAAAAATGAATTACATAACGCTGTTCTAGGTAGAAATGCACTGTGATTTCAAACTATTCACCTAAAAATACGTATTTCTGGAATATGACCTAGGCCTTTAAGGTATTACTTGAAACTATGTTTTCTCATAAATGGTGAATGTCTTCCTTCCTTCCTTCCTTCCTTCCTTCCTCCCTTCTTTCCTCCCTCCCTTCCTCCTTTCTTTCCTCCCTCCTTCCTTACTCTTATATGTTCTTATATATGATGACTATAAATCTTTTAAAAACTCAACCTGCGCACAAAAGTGGTTTTACAGAACTGGGTGCACACCTGAAATCACAGCTACTCACAAAGCCGAAGCAAGATTACTTGAGCCCAGGAGTTCAAGACCAACTTGCACAACATAGCAAGATCTGACATCAGTTTTAAGAAGGCAGGTGAGGGTTTACAAAACTGCAATCCACTTCTAACTTATATTAGAAATGTCAAGTAGAGGACGTCCTTTCTGAGTTTACAATATAAAATATATCTGTGCATGTTGCATTCAAGCAGGAACTGAGCATCTTATAATAGTTATATAACAAATATTCCATTATAGAGCACAAAGCATAGTGGTAAGGATAGACAATAGACTTCGTTTTTTTGTTTTTTTGTTTGTTTGTTTGTTTTTTACTGGAGAGTGAACCAAGGGGTGCTTTACCACTGAGCGGCATCACCTGTCCCTTTTATTTTATATCTTGAGACAGGGTCTCACTAAGTTGCTTAGGGCCTCACTAAGTTGCTGAGGCTGGCCTTAAACTTGTGATGCTCCTGCCTCAGCCTCCCAAGTCACTGGGATCATAGGCATAGTGCCTGGTAACTCACTTTTAATTAGATAAACTTTAAGTCAAAAAAATAAAAGTTCTATTTTTTAGTGCTGCTCTGCAAAACTATCACTTCTATAAAGAACATTTCCTCCACTGTCAGCAAAATAAGATACTACAAAAGAGTTCAAAGTATTAGGTTCTAAATCAGAAGGTGCTTTCCTTAACTCTGCCACATTTACATCTGGTTAGGCAGGGGTACATAAGCAAAATAGATCTCAATGGAAGTTATTGCTGTACGGAAAATGCTTTTCAAATAAAAATATACTGGAATGGCTACTGTATTCTAAACTCTGTGCTAGGGCTGGAGATAAACAAGATATGATTTCTACTTTGAAGGGGCTCACTCTTCACAGTACAATCATCTAAATTAAACCACAGAAAAATGAAATAACTGTGAAAAGCATCCTTGCAGAGTTGAATGCTTTAACTAAAATATTAAAAATATAAATATTAAAAATAATACTGCATATCATGTAGGCATACCAATGAAAACATAAGTACATACAATAACATACTAGCTACTTAAATATCTACTATTGAATGGATACTATCTACTATTGAATGGATAATCCATTTCCTAACTATGGAAGATATAAATCCAACAAGAATCATATAGAAGTATTTAATGGATAGATGATCCTTTTCCTAACTGTAGAAGATATAAATCCAACAAGGATAATATAGATATTATTTTCACCACTGGTTTTATTTTCTTACTTAAATGCCAGTATTTCTATTTTTACTTTTTTTCCCTTCCTTTTTCTCTGCTGAACTTGTAATCTCCAGCACATCAATTCTTGATGCTTATCAGTACAACACAATTAAACTACATTGCTCTTTAAAATAAAGTTGCTGCCATGCCTTAACACTTTGATGTCATCACATTACTATTCTAACTTTAAAGATATAAATATTTTCTTAGTGCAACTAAAAACTACTATTCTGTCTTTCTAGACAGAAAAAAAATTAGTTTTTTCTCCTTATATCAATCGCTTTTAATATTTATCCTCTTTATAGCTGCCCTAAAATTATTTAGCTGTATACATTTCTTACAAAGAGAGAAAGAAACAGTTTATTTTACTAATCATTTAACTAAGTTTTTAAAGACATGGGAAAGTTATACTGCCACCTTGTGGTTAAGAGTTTGTTTATAGAAGCAAATACTTATGGTATTTCCCATTAACAAAATAAACCCACACAGTATGGACTAATTTAAAAAAAAAAAACAAAACTTATACATACATATGTACATATATATCCATATATCCATCTTGTTTGGAACGTATGTTAAAGGAGAATATATTATTCATATACCACCCTACTTTCTTATGTTAAAGCATACTAGATTAAAATAAGAAATGGCATTTGAGTAGCTGCCTCAGATATATAAATAAAAATTCTGCATTTGGCACTATAGTTCCTGCTCACAGACTTTTGTAATTTAAGATTACAATAATACATACTCTAGTCCCAAGAATTTTAAGAAACCAACTTATGGAATCTAGGAGTCTTAGATAATCTCTAAACTCCAAAAGCAATTAATATGACATTTATGCCTACCTTATTTACAATTTTTGTTTGATCCAAAACTCTACTTAAATTCCAAATCAAGCACAGAAAAAATATTATATCAAACAGAAATCACTTCTTCCATCTGTCTTTCTATAAACCTATTTTTACCTACATAGCCAGTAATGACAATTAAAAGGAAAAATTAAAACACAAAATACAGTCCTCTAAATCTTTTCAAGTATAGAATTTTCTATGATTACTCAAGGCACCTGAAGCCACCTGTTCCAAATGCTTTGCAATGACAAAATCTAAATCTAACTCTATCTGCAGAGAACTTTTTCATTTTTTAAAAAAAGCAAATCACCAAAATTATAGGAAAAGAGTGCCATCTATAGGTCTGCACAAGTATAGACTGACTATCTTAGATTTCAATTGTGATTGCCTATAGTAACATATACACTGGTCAATCAAATGCACTACCCTAGAAAGAAGCTCCAAAATTTTTTTTTTTTAAAAAGCTTGCTCATTCTCAAATCTCAGGAGGGGATCTTGCAGTCTATTCCTATCTCTACAATAATTTTCCAAAATAATGATAACAACACAATAGCAGTCAAAGCAACAAGAAACAAAGAACAATGTTTCTCACAATTATATTACTCTGATTTGGCATAAGTGGTGATTCATATATAGCAGTAGTTTTTCAAAAATATTAGTACATTGGTATGTGCCCCCCATCGTGTAAACTCTTTTAGTGTCATCCAATTCTATTCAGACATGAATTTTGTTCTTCTTTCTCCAAAGAGAAAGAAGTTCTATTTCTTCTTACAGTAAGTAGTCCATTCTACTTTTTATAGACATTAAACTAAATCTGACCTTTATGTCTAACCTAAACTGGTCAAACTCATTTAAAGGAAAAGGTTCAAGAAAACCTATTTCATGCAACTTAAAATTCTCTTCTTTTTCACAGATAGGCTCCTCCTGTCCTCTCCGAGGTTGCTCTCAGACCAGTGATTCACTCCAATCTCTTCTCTGGTTGTGTAAGAGTATCCTTAATAATACTTGGGAGTTGAGGCTTGGCTCATAATAATACATGGGAGTTGAGGCTTGGCTCATTCCTAATCAATTGCATGTAGTGCATGGCAGGAAAGTGTGGCCCCACTAATGCTGATCAAGACACTTGCTAACTAAGGTGGAGAATTTCACAATTGATGTCAGGCATTTAAAGTAACTGTAAAAATAAGAAGTGGCCTATTGTACCAAGGGCAGGCTTTGTTTTTTCATCAACATTCAATATCCCATACCAGCTCTCAGTATTTAACCCAACCAAAGAGAAAAGAAGCCTTATGAAAGCAATACTCAGTATGGGGCTGCTTATCTGATGTCCTATTCTGTGCACTAGAGTCTGGAGTAGTGGCTGAGAGTTCAAGTTTTGAAAGCAAAGAAGAGAGTTTGAATTCTATGCCCTGCTACTGGCTTTGAGCAAGCTACTTTGTTTCTCTCAACTTCACTTTCCTCATCTTCAAGAAATTACAAATTAATATAGATGATTTAAGCTTAGCAAAGTGCTTTGAACATAGTAAACATTCAATAAATGTCATTACTAAAAAAGATAAGATTTATCAGTTCTTGTTTATCCTGTTAAAGAAGATAATTAAGTAGTATCTACCCAACCTAAACAGACACTCAGCAAAGTTCATATATGACTTAAGATGACAATAAGAATGAATGAGGAAGACAACTAAAAATTGGAATGTGTACAATTATGCAACAAAGAGAAAATGATATTGGAATGATATTAGTTTCAAAATACACCTCTGAAACATCTTTAAAAATCATTAAAATTCATTTGACTCTCTATTTCATGTTATTGCTACTGTTTATTTTAGAAATGTGAGTCTACAGGGCACAAAGAAATTGGAAGCGTAGATCTTGGAGTCACCTACAAATAGATGACTCTAAAACCAGATGGTGAATGGGCTTCTTCAGAGTGATAACTAGAGTATGTGGTAGAGAACATGGAAACCTGTAGACTATATATTTGTAAGACAGTGGGATTTCCATAAAGGATTCTGTAAAAGAGTGGTCAGATAGGGAGAGGAGGGCTGAAAACCAGCCATAGGAAGAACTTATGTAAAATTGGTTAGAGACATGAAATTCCACAAATATTAAATAAAAAACTGAGGAGAAAAGTTTCAGATAACACTTTCAGCTAAAAGGCAAAGGAGATATACCAATTACAATAGGTTGAAAATTGAGTGATAAACTTTTTAGAAAAAGCTGATAATAAATGGAAAGATAAATACAAGACCATAGTTTGAGATATGGGATGTGAATCTGAGAAACACAATATAAGAAGAAAAATACAATGTCTTTTGTAGTCAAATTGTGATCTCACAAGAAATATGTTAAAGTTCTAACTTCTGGTACCTATAAATATGACCTTACCTGAAAATACCATCTTTGCAGATATAATCAGGTTAAGAGGAGATCATACTGAATTAGAGTGAGTCCTAATCCAATGATGATGTCATTATAAGAAGAAGAAAATCTGGACATAAACACAGAGACAAATAAGAAAAGAATACCATGTGATGACAGATGTAGATAGAGTAATGACCTATCTATAAGCCAAGAAAAAATCAAGGATAGCTAGCAAATGCTAGAAGTTAAAAAATGCATGAGATGGATTCCTTCTCAGTACCTCCAGGAGGAACCTGTCTGGTGACACCTTGATTTTGGATTTCTAACTCCAAGAACTGTTTCTTTCATTCATTACCATTTTAAAGACACTACCTACTTAAATCATAAAGATGTCTGAAGATGATTTGTGCATCTCTTTTTAGTTTGGGGTCCTAGAATGACAGATGATGGCTAAATAAAAATATCCCATCATGGGCTGGGGATGTAGCTCAATGGTACAGCATCTGTCTAGCATGCATGAGGCCCTGGGTTCCACACCCAGCACTCAACATACTATCTTAAGACTCTTACCCAGAAGGTGGAAGAGACTTTAGATTTGAAAGTATTTTTTTTTCACATCATTTATTGAATAGTTCCAACAGAAGAGCTGTTAAAGTATCATTGCATGTATCAATTGTCCAATGATCAGAACCTCTGAATACTTCTCTCTCTTCAGTGTTGGAGACAGAATAATATTCAGTGGTTTGGCTTTTGATATTCATTCATTAATGTAGTCACAAACATTTCTCAGTCCCTAATACAGTGTCTCTGAAATATCGGGTTCTCAGTACTTTGAGATGTTGAAATCAGGCTGGTGGAGGGGTGAGGAAGGGCAAGTTCAACAGTGTGTTCCTAAAACATGAGGAAAAATTGTTTTACGTTTTGTGTCATGAACCCACATAATAATGGTACTTGAACTTCTGAAACAACTTCAGGGAAAGACAGTAAAATAAGAAATCCTTTGAAATGTGGTGATGCAACTCACATTTTATTTTAAAATTTATATTTTTAAGACTATATTTTCTTAATGATAAGACCAAACTTTAATTAAAACACATTCCTTAAAGGTATTTTATAATTAATTTGAGCAATAGAGCTGCTTCCTCCTATGTGGTGAAATAATGGAGATTTTTTTCCTCCCTAATTACCCAGATAATGGGTTCCAGCCTTCCTTTGATGTGTCATAAAAGCTCACCTGTTTCACTACAACCTGCTATTTATTATCAAACAATTACAGTTTCCCAAATCCTGAATTTCCAAAGGTGCCATTTATCCAAATCACATGTGTGTCTCCTTTGCACCCATTCTCAAAAAGAATTCTCCTTGATCAAAAATTTAACCTTGATTACCCCCTGGTGCATCAGCTCTTTTATTGCCTAGTACAAATTAAAACCCAGGGACTTCTATAATACACACTGACTATTAAAGCATTCTTTTAATTATATTGTAACTCGGGTTAAGGCAAGAAAAGGTAAAAATCTTATTAAGTTGAAAATATCTAAGATATGGAAGATCGGTAATTTTTAAAAATGAAGATTTTATATTATCCTATACCTGTTTTTTAAAATCTTTTTTTCAGTGGAAGTCTTGTACTTTCTCCCATCAGAATAAGGCACACTTTGCATATATATTCTCAGATAGTCTCCCAGAAGCCTATTAATGAATCCCAATTTTCCCTTCCTTGGAAAGGGTCTGTCATTTCAATCTCATTTGATTCTTTGTATGTGATTAATGAGATTACACTACACAAAGTACTTGAACAGTGCTTAGCACAAACTGGAAAGCTTGTCTCCAGAATACTTTGAGTCAAACACTTTCAATGAAAGCAATGGACCCTGGGAGATGTACATAGTGAACACAATAACTGATGAAAATAGGATGGGGTGCCTACCTACCAAGGTAACAAGGACCAGGCTAGGTTAGAGAAGAGGAAACAGCAACCTAGAAATTTTGAAGAATAAATCAGTGTTCTGCCAGCACAATGATCAATACATGGTCCATGGAGGGAAATGAGCTTTGAAAAGCATTCTGAATAGGACAAGGTAGACTTGGAAGGATATGAGTACAATTCTGGGAGGCAGGAGGAGGGCCTCAGACTTGCCACTGTACATGTATAGGGGTGAATTCACAAGGAATCCTGATGGGCCCTGGTGATAGCAAGACTTCCCAAGGGACCAAGGAAACTTCAGAGGCTCAGGAAGTTCTGAGGTTGAGTGCAAAAGTCCTATGAAAGTTTGGAGTAAATTTCTATCTGCATGGGCCTGAAAGTCTCCTATATGACATAAGAATGAGAACAACCCCATAGGCTTCAGAGACATGTGGAAGGACTCAAACTGGTCACTAGGAAGAACAGAAGGATCCTAGGTGGATTCACTCCTGGCTCCTGACCACCTACATGACAGCCTCATGGAGCCCTGCTGATGTGCAGACAGGTAATGCTATGGGACCCAGAGATGTGTTGAGGTCAGAGATCTTGAGACCTCTAACAAGTGTGGAGGAATTCTGTCAGTGTTACCAACAAATTTGCTTCTAATACATTCAGTATGTTTGTAAGCAACAGAAGAAAGGTGTCCCATTTCCCAGAAGGACAAAAATGCTTGAGGATGCACAAATTATGGAGCATAGACTAGATTTCAGCTCTTACTTGTTCCAGTAACCAGAGCCCTTTATCAGGCCACAATCTGCCCAGCTGCATGTAGAGGACCTGGATGTACTGACCTCTAAAAAAACTAAATTTTCTCTTGGCTAAAAGCTAATCTTGTGCCCATACAAATGAGCACAGTACTATTTAATAAAAATACTGAAAGGACTGTATTTATAAACAAAAGTGTTCTTTTAAGAAATGTTAACCAATAGGAGCTACAAAGATAATAAGATGTAGATTTGGCTTGATCTCTCCAATTTCTAAAACCATTCAGCCCCTCTGACCATTCTCCTAGTCCCTCTCATATCCCTAATTTCATATATAAATGGTTGCATACTTGTGTAACCATGGGTGTGTTAATTATTCTCTCTGTGCATTAGTTTCTTCATCTATAAATGGGATTAAAACAGTGCCTATTTTGTTGAGTTGTGGGGAAGATTAACAATGTTAATACAAGTGTGAAGTTGGGTTTCAGATTTAATATTTATTCTGTGGATTATTTGCATCATTCATGTATTAATAAGAACATTAAAGCTGGGTGGAGCTATAGAGGACATCTGAGAAACATTTATGCAGAAAACCATTTTCAAGCTGGGCCATAGAAAATGGGTAGGATTTCAATAGATAGAAAAATAAGGGGAAGATAATCCAGACATAGTAATAAAGGTGGAAAGGTACATACATCATTCAGGAATGTTGAGCAGATCTATTTAGCAAAAACTGAATGGAATGTGTAGAAGGGTGGAAAATAAGACTGAAGGTTAAACTGAGGGCACATAATAGGTAATACAGAATTGATTAATTATCTCTCCAATCAACAATGAAAATCAAGAAAGATTTTACTTGCAAACTCCTTCAATGTGGCTTTGGCTTTTTCACTGTATGGAATCCTTTTGCGCAAAGGTCTTCTGATAAGGTGCTACTAAAACTTTAAAGTACAAACCAAAGATCTCTGGCCTTCCTGAAATGCAGATTCTGATGTGGTAGGTGTGAAGTGAGGCCTGAGATCCTACATTTTTAACAAACTTCCAGGTGCTACCATACTCCTTGCCACTCTTCTAGGGTACATATTTTCAGTACCAAGAATAATCTTTTCTCATCTTCATGTTTAGTGATTCCTCAGTGTTCACCTTGGTGATCTTCCTGAAGCTTTCTCATCATAGCTTCCATGGCTCTCTTATCTAAATCTTATGGTATTACTTGAAGTTAAGAACAAAGACTAAAACAAATAGTTTCAATGAACACAATGGATTCCAGAGAGATGCAAAGTTAGAACACAGTGATTGATGAAAATGTGGTGGGATGTGTCCCTCTAAGAAACCAGGGGGGAAGAATGGCCACCTGTAGAGGAAGGAACAGCAACCTGGAAATTTGGGGGAATAAATTTATGACCTGCCAGTCTAGTGGTGTGCCACATGAAGGGGAATAAGCTGTAGGAGGCATTCTGAGTGGCACTTGTAGGCTTACAGGGATATAAGTAAGTTTTCGAGAGACAGGAGGAACATTGCCACTATGGAAGGAAATTCAGTGTGAACAGGACTTAGAGGTGACCTCACAAGGAAGTCTGACAGGTCCTGCAGAAAAGGGGACTTCATTGGAGTCTCTGAGAGGTTCTGTAGTTTGGGTAAAAAACCCTTATGGGAATTTGGGGAAAATAACCATCTGAGTGGGACTGTAAGACTGAGAACATGGCTGGCTCTGCAAAAATCCAGTACATAATAACTTGTCTTAAGCAAAGTCTTCATAAGATAAAACCGTCTTTAGTAGCAAGATCTACACACAGCATTTATAGCTACAAACTCAAGACTAGGCTTTAGATATTTATTATCCAAGCAACTGTCACATATCTATTCTTCAGTCTTTTAAATTGCAAATATCACAAACTATCTAGTAATAAAAGATATATAACAGATGACACCTGTTGCTCCTCTCATGCTGTATATAATTTCTCTACATCTCATCTGAGATCCCCATCCTACCTGCCTCACACATTCACATGGGTATTGGCTAGAGTTGAATGATATAGAGGTGGACCCCTGCCAACTATGGTTTATTTTGAGTTTTTCCTTAGGATTTTGGACTAAAATTTAAAGAAAGCAAGTCAGTCTCTCATGCTCTCCAGCAAACAGAAGTCAAAAGCATAGATACAACAGTTGTTGGAGACCAGGTTTTGCCACATAGAAGAGCTCAGTGAAAGCTGAAAACAGTAGTAAACTAAGAGAAACAAGAATTCTCGGGATACCAAGATGGCACAGAGAAATAGCTCTATCTACCTGTCAGGTGTACGCCCTGACAACATTGTACATCTCTATATAAGCCAGGTTAGCAAGGTCCAATCACAGTCTAGCCTGATCTTCGCAGAATGCTCTGTGAATTCTCCAAATGAAATGGAAAACAAACTGCACTGTTAGCTGCTGAAAGGCAGCTTTTTCCTCCCTATCTAATGGAAGACTTCTGCAAGGCCTTTTTTATCCATCTCCTTAGTTTCAATGAAGCACATGACTTTCTACCTCACCCCTATCTAGGTTAAAACTGCAGACTTCATCATAAATCTATAAAACCACCTGGCTGTGGTTCAGAGGTAGCTCCTCAACAGCAAGGGGCCAGTCACTCATAGTCTATCATATGACCTCTTCAGGTCAGTGTTATCTGTAATACTAGGAACAATAAGACTTGCTGTAGCTGTCATGAACTGAATCCATTTGGGCAGGTTTTCTTTACCAGGCAAATTTGTGGAGTATTCCAAGCCATCCTAACAGCTGTAGCAGTAATACTTATGGCCTTATTATTAGCCATCACCTGGCTGCCTTGGGGATGTTTGACCACTTGACAAAAGAAGTAAAAGTTGAAGAGAGTTCACTTCCTTCTCCTCTCCAGAAATGTATGCCAGACCTTGATGAGACATGCTGATATCTCTCCATAAACCTCCCAAGTTTATTTATTTTTTTCTCTTAAGGAAACATTCCCTTACAATGTATTTTTTATCTTTATAGCCAGAAGATCATATAATACACAGAGAGATGATAGTGCCAGAAATCAGAATTCCTGTGGCAGAAATTCAAATGCATTTCCTTTTTTTTAAATTCTGCTTCTCTTGTATATTGATTTCTTTCTGACCCTTGATCTACTATATGTAAAAGGATTACTGCATTTATTACAGTTGCAAAAAAGTCTTATGAAAATGCTTTTGGCCAAGTACTCTTTTTCACTATGATGATAGTATAAATTACTCTCATCACTTATCAATAACTCCATAGTACAAACTACATAAATTATCCTACTATTTTAAAGTTATTCTATAAGTGTCCTAATTTTTACTCATACTGATTACAATCATAAGAATATATGATGGCATCACATATTATATCTATGCCAATAAAACACTGTAAATAGAATTATAGTTTGATCTACTTTTGACATCCTTTGAGTTTAACTGTTACTAGTACATATTACGATTAGCTAAACCAATATTCAGATGCTTATGAAGCATTGGTCATAGATTAGGATTTTAATCAACTAGCTCCACTTTCCCTCTGAGCCAAATGAGTTTTCTTGGATCAGGGTCACAGACTGGAAATAAAGTGAGTCAGGTAGAGCTAGCAGAGCTTTGGCCATTGTGAAATTCTACCAAAACTCTGACTAAATCAGAGCAAGGGCATCATCACTATTGGGAAACAACTTAAAAAGTAGGCAAAATGGGGGCACTGACATCATAAATGGGTGGACAATGCACAATTACCTACAAGAAATGAATGCCTCAATTGTCCTTAATAATTAATAATGATATATGAACTTCAGAAAAGTGTCACATTGTGACACATCTAGTTGCTTGTAGTACCCCTGAGATTCAACATAATGATATTAGTCATAATTTGAAGTAGTCTCTTATAAAAACCCCAAATCTGTTTGAAAATACAGTAAATTTTAGTAGTCAACATTAGATATTTTCTAGTCATTGTCTTAATGTGATTTATTAGTGTTATCATAATTTACTAAAGGAATAACCACAGTTATAAAAATGTTTTATAGTTATTAGCTAATTATAGTAATTGTTATGTATTTATAATAAAATGCATCACAGTATGCAAGATTAAATTTTCAATGAACTAATAACTTATACTTTAAAATATTCTTAAAATCCATGCACATAATTTCATGGTTAGTAACTTTCCCCAGCCACATTTAACATAATTATTGCCAAGATTGGTTATAACAGATCATTTGCTAAAGGTTTTTCTTTTTCCCCCCACAGCATAACTCTCCATAAATAGTAAGTCCATTATAACAAGTGTTTAAGTGTGTTAAAATATGCATTTAATTTAATATGCCTATTTATGGTGCAATTACACCCCAAGCAAGCACCGTTAAGCAGTAAGAAGCCCTGTGGAGTCCTACCATAATATTTTGATGAGGGAGGAAGGATTTGTCTAAGATCTGTCTGCCCTCGAGAGTCTACAAGTGCTAGCAAACTTAAATAAGACAGAACTGAGTCATTTTCAAGTAAAATAGCCAGCAAAGCAAAAAGTCTTCTCTCAAATTACAGGACTTGGTGCTGCGCTCCTCTTGCAGCCTAGGAACAGAGAAGGCCAGGAACCTAAGAGCAGCTGGCATCGGTGGGGAGGCGACTTTACCTAGGACACCAGGCACTCTCCGCCCGGGCCGGGCCTCCTTTGCTCCTACGCTTCGCGGGCTCAGGTACTGAACTCGGAGCGCTGAATTTTGAGGGAGAGGACAAAACTTGGGCTGGGAAGCTTGTCTGAGAAATGTTTTCGCGGCACGCAATGGAGCGGAGCAGGGCAGGGCCCGGCCTTACCAGCAGAACCACCGGCCAAGATCTGCCGAGAAGCCTCTCGCACTAATCCGACTTCGGGCTTGGCGGACATCTTCGCAGCCTGAGGAGGAGGGAGGGGGCTGGGATGTGTGAGCGAGATCGCGGCTGAACGATGGCCTGCGCTGCCTCTCCGGATGGGAGTCGTGCTGGGTTGGTCCTCTGGCCAGTGGTTCCCTGTGGGACGGCAATGGGGACTACCCAGAGATGGCGGTTCGGGCACTGGCTCGCCGCGAGATCTCTAGCGGGTGGGAAGCTGCTTACTGTGCTGCTTGTAGGGTGGCCTTTCCCTTGAACTAGGCTTCCTGCGCTCAGAAAAGGTCCCGGACAGAAGCCTCGAGGATGGTATTAGCTTGACTCACCGCAGCATGTCCGTTTTGGTCTCCTAGATTGGCGCCCAGGCGCTTCCCTATCAAGAGCCTCTCCTGCAGTTTGTCAAGTTGGACGCCCTGCCTTTGATAACGCAAGTGAAGCGACCGGGGGCCGAAGCTCTAAGGGCAAGGCTGGAGCGACCCTTGCCCCCTGGCAGGACAGAACACAGTGTCGTTCTAAAGAGCGGATTGGTGAATAAATTCCTCGGAGTTAGTTATCCTGAGATTGCAGGCTGAAGTAACTAAGTCAAAGCAGATGGAATTACCTTGCTATTGAGCTAATATATAGTACTTTAACAAGAAGATGGTTTAAAGGAGATTTATTTCATACCTCATAAACTTATTTGCTGAAAGACCTAAAAGAGAAAATGCCTGGTTACAAATAGTCTTCTATATCCAGGGTCAGAGGTTCTCAAAGTGTGATACCTAACATAATTTGTGAATCTCTGGGGTTAGGGCCCAGAAACCTATGTTTTAACCAGTTCTCTATAGATTGTTATTAACACTAAAGTTTTTGAACCACTGAAATAATTCAGGAACATTAAGGAACTTTAAGTGTGTTCTGTGTATAAAACAGTTTTTCATATTAGCCTCTTAGAATAGTTAACAAAAAAATAGTCATTTAAACCTGGTATTTAAGCCATAAGCTTCAAATTCCTGTGTAGGAGAGATACAAATTTCTGCCACACAAGATTGTGAAATTTTAGAGAAAAAAAACACCCACCACACCCCTACAGGCCAGAAAATGATAAGAATAAAAGGGACAACTGGCAAGCTTTGGCTATTGTCATTATTTCTAATACACGGTATTTAATACTAAATGTTTATTTTGTGTCATATAAAATTGCCATTTTTTAAGGTCAAAAACTTTGGATATGGACAATTTAATTAACAATATATGATTTCCAGTATGTACAAAATACAGTATTAGTGTTTCATACTTTTATTTCTTTAGCTGAGCCATTAAAAGTCGATGATACTGATACCTGACTGGCAACATTATTCAAACTAAGGAATTGGGGAGACTTACTTATATGATTAGATATTCAAAAATAAATTTCTCATTTGATTAAAATGTCTAAATGTGAAAATGTTTTCCAAGAAATAGTTTTCAGAATTTTTGCTAATTAGGTAGAATAAAAGTTTTTGCATAGTATTTTTCAGTCTTTTACTGGTTAAATATGAGGACAGATGGGGCTAGGGTTGTGGCTCAGTAGTACAGTGCTTGCCTGGCATGCCTGAGTCACTGGGTTCAATACTTAGCACCACATATAAATAAATGAATAAAGGTTCATTGAGACAAAAAAATAAATAAATAAACATGAGGTCATGAGTATATAACATAAAATCACTTCTTATGTTAAAAAGTGATGGTTTTATTTGTATAGGAACAATTTCACAGTTCACAGAAGGCATTTTCTTTCTTTTCCAAGGCAGAAACTCAGTTTTCCAAGATGATACCAGGAGTGACAGAATAGGTGGGCTTCCATTCTAGGATTCCTTCTGGTAATAATGGGTTTGTCTATTTAATTATTAACCACAGGCCAAACAAAATACATTCTGTCAAACAGAAACCTAAAATAAATAAGGAACCCCCAAATTCATTTATTAAATGTAAGAAGAATTTCTAAAGTTTCTAAAAGAAAGTGGTCATGACTGTTATTCCAAAGGCACATACTCAAACTAATTCTGCATTCATTCATTGAGAGCTTACTAAGTATTAGCATTTTCTTAAGTACTGGCAATATTCATAGTAAACATCCCTCACTTATGGGTCATATAATTTAATGGAGGAGATCCTACCATGTTGCAATGTAAATAAATCTTTGCCTTCCCAGCCTTTATTTTAGTAAATGTAATAATACTACCAGGTTAAGATTTAAAGATAGCTTATTTTTTTTAATTATTTTTTGATTCATTGTACACAAATACGATACAACTTTCATTTTTCTGGTTGTATACAAAGTAGAGTCACACTGTTTGTATAATCATACTTGTACATAGTGTAATGATGTTTGTCTCATTCCATTATCTTTCCTTCCCCCTGCCCACTCCCCAACCCTCATTTCCCTCTACACAATCCATCCTTCCCCCATTCTTCCCTTACTCCCCTGTTATGTATCATCATCCACTAATCAGTGAAAACATTTGATCTTTGGTTTTGGGGGATTGGCTTATCTCACGTAGCATGATATTCTCCAGAGACAGCTTATTGACATCATTATTTTTATGAGTATTTTCACTTCTGAAGAGCTTCTCCTAGAAAGATGAGTGCAGGTTTGTGGCTGGACTAAAAACATTGCTTCCTCTCTTTAACTTCTCTAAACCGGAACAAATTTCTTTGGGTAAAAAAGCAAGACCTATTATCACATGTAATCCAGTGCTACACCTCTGGAATAGTTGAGCTCACCCAAAAGCTTGATAACATTCTGGAGCTTGTGAGTCTGCAAGGGTCAGTCCAGAGTCAACAAATACCCACTATGCCAAGACCTCTGATTATCGAATCTGCTTTCTATATATAGCTAAATTTGCCCACGGTCAATACCAGAATGCTGGGAGGTTTAGCCCTGGGAAACAATGATAAAATTGACCTATTTCAGATAATGGGACTCAATTCATCCCATTGTTATTTCTATTATTTTAAAAAATATTTTAATGTCCTAATAGAGCAAAACTATTGCTCAAGCTTGTATTTTTTAAATTGTTGATTTTTTTCTGCTGATCTTGGTTAAGAATTACATGATTATTATCAGTTTGCAAAATGGCTGAAAATGAAACCTTCAAGAACCTTAAAAATGACAACCAAATTTAAATATCTGACAATTTATTCAACGTGTTATTGAAATAAAGTTTGTGTATTGGGCCATCCAAAATAATAATGAATTAGGATGAATTATTTATTTCCCCTTGTGTAATAGCCCAATGGTAAGCTACGAATATAGCTCCAGCCTGAAGAGGGAGAAAGAAAACACAGGTAAAGAAAGCCCTTACAGGCCAGAATTGCTCACAAGGGCTATCCCGAGGTCTAAAGGTGATCAGGAAATGTATTTTGCTGCATGGCCATGTGACCAGGATACAGTGGTGGGTGGTTACCATTATGAAAGAAGGGGAGAACCAAAAGTGCCTGTCATTTAAAAAAAAAAAAAGTTCAGGAAGAGCTATACTTAAAATGGCAATATTTGCCCATTTTGAAAGACTTTGTCTCCTTTAAGTCTAAAGTTTATTTTATTGCCTAACTAGAAACTATAATATAATACCATGGTACTCACTGTACTATGACTAAAACTATATTTTAAAATACCATTCACTTAAAGATACATAGCAATTGTAGGCCTAGTCTCTTCTTTTTTGGAAAATACTAAGAAACACAGAATTTTGCATATATGGAACCCATCCTTGGAACAGAGTTGGGGAGAGTGATATATGGACACCAGATTAAGAAATCTTAACCAGTGGAATATATTAAACTCTTGAAATATTAAAAAGATCTATTATTCCATAATATTCTTATGCACAGGTATTAAAAGTATTATGTGCTTAAAATCTGTAGATCTGAATATAACTGCTCAAAGCTTACAGTTTACAAATACTATGATATGTCTTCATTAAGGACAATTTAAGTTCTGCTCATTAAGTTGAGCACTTAAAGCATTTTAAAATTTAAGTGACTCTACTGAACACTGTAAATGAAATAGTTAAGGTGCTATCTTTGTTACTATTATACAAATACCTGAAATAATCAACTTAATAAAATGTTTATTTTGGTTCACAATTTTGGAGGTTCTAGTCCATGATTGATTGGCCCTATTGCTTTGGAGCTGTGGCAAGGAACTATCTCATGGTGGGCAGCATGTGGCAAAACAAAGGTATACACCTCAAGTGTGGGAAGTGAAAAAGAAAGTGGAAGACATAAGGATCCCCTTTCAGGCAGTACTCCCAATGACCTAAGACTTCACAGTAGGCCCCTCAACAAGGGTTCTACCACCTCCCCAAAGTGCCAAGGTGAAGAACAAGCCTTTAACACATGCACCTATGGGAGACAGTCCAGATCCAAACTACAACAGTAAATGAGGCAACTTTTTTCAATACCTAATTGTGATACATAATAGAAACAACAAGCAGAGTTAATTCATGTGTCAGAGCTGTTACTTGGAACATAATTGGAATCAATCTAGGAATTAAGAAAGCCTCTAAGCAGTTACCATGCAGAATCCACACAGTTTTGTCCTAGGTATACGTCCCCAGGCCTTCACTTAGAAACTAATTTTATTACCCAATTCTTAAAAAGTCTGTAGAGTAGAAATTAATTTCTTAGTTCATATCAGATTAGAAAGAACACATGAAAAAAGAATGGGAGGATGAGTTGGGAAGAACAGGAGATGTTCCAGAAAAGTAAAAAATAATTACAAACTTTAGGCCATATTCAGCCTACCCAGCAAATTACAATACCTTAATTGAATGTTTACCTTGAGCCAGGCACTGGGCTAAGCATTTTGCAACAAATTATCATATAAGCAATATCCCTGAGGGTCTCAGCCTCTGAAAGTAACTGATGTCAAGTAACATGCCTGAAGTCACACTGAGTATTTGAGGTGTTACTTGAATAAAGTATGCGGAACTTAAGATTCTTTTCTGTGTCACTGGAATGTTGTTTTCATAATGTATTTTTAAGTTTAGCTTTTCTACCCATACAAAAAGGAATCAAGATGCAAAATCACTCAAGAGCAAACAGCTTGTAGCTTCCTTGGCTTGGATAAACAACAAACTGGTAAGCTGGGTTAGGAACTCTATATGATCTAAAGTCAGAAAAGTGTTAATTTCAATACCATAAAACATGTATATTTAAAGGTTGTGAATTTCCTGTTTTATAAATCAGAGTTTCTCAACAAAAGCTTTAATGACAGATAATTATTTCTTGAGGGTGGCTGTCTTGTGTATTGTTGGACAAACAGCATCCCTGGCCTCTGCCCAGTAGATGCCAATTCTTTTCCCAGGTATGACACCTAAATGTGTCTCTAGGCATTGTCAATTGTACGCTACAGGGAAAACCTGCCCCTGATTGAGAATCACTTGTTTAAGTAAAAGAACGAAAATCTGATATTGAAGTCTACTGAACTTTCTGGGATCATAGAATGGCAGACCTGGAAGAGACTTCAATCAATTCTTTATCTGATAGGTGAGGAGATGGAGGTGTGAATATATTGAGGGCCTTGCCCAAGTTGCCAAACTACTCAGAGGAACTGTGTGGCATAAACAGACATTTCCTGATTTTAAAATTAGTGATCTAGGCATTGATGTTTGGTACATTTCGTATAAGGTGAATACTGTGGCTATACTATCCAGTGACCCTTTCAAATCATCTTTCAGATGATATTACTCATCTGTCCTAAGCCATGCGCTGGTTTCCCTGTCACTCTTAGAATAGAATCCAAAGTCCTAGCATAGACCAGAAGATCCAGTATAATTTGGCTTCTGGTTATTTCTCCATACTTATTTTCTAATCACCTACTCTTGTCATCCTTTTTTTTAAACATTTCTTTGAATACCCCAAGCAGTTTCCATATTTCTATGTGCTTTTCTGTATAGTAGGAATGTTCTTTTCTTAGACATGCCCTTGGTTTTGCTTCTTCATTTCCTTCAAATCTTTGTACAAATATTACTTTAACAGGCAGGTTTTACTCTGACTACAGTAGCATGTTTCTCCAACGTTTTCACTCTTTACCTAACATGATTTATTTTTCTTCACTGCAATTTTCAACACCTGGATACATTCTATGTTTATTTGTATATTATTTGACTTTTCTTTCTCTTGAATGTAAAGTCCATGCAAAAGTGACTAGAATACTGTCTGGCATATGGAAAGCATTTAGTAAATAGTAATTTAGTGAACGAATCATATTCAGCTCAGATGAACACACCATGCCCTTTAAGAAATCACTCCCCATTTTCCCTTACTATCCCCAAACAATCACTAATATGATTTCTGTCTCTATGGATTTGCCTATTGAGTATTTCATAGCAAAGGAATCATACAATATATAACCTTCTGTGTCTGGCTTCCTTCACTTAGCATAATGTTTTCAATATTCATTCAAGTTTTAGGATGTATCAGTACTTCATTCTTTGTATGGCTGAATAATATTATATTCTATTTATATAAAACAATTTCTTTACTCATTCATCCATTGATGAATATTCAGATTGTTTCTACCTTTAGGCTGTTATAAATAAATACTGTTACAAACATATGTGTCTGTGTGGAAATATGTTTTTTTTTATTGTAAACAAATGGGATACATGTTGTTTCTCTGCTTGTACATGGAGTCAAGGCATACCATTTGTGTAATCATAAATTTACATAGGGTAATGTTGTTTGATTCATTCTGTTATTTTTTCCCTTCCCCCCACCCCTCCCATGCCTCTTTTCCCTCTATACAGTCCTTCCTTCCTCCATTCTTACCACCCTCCTTAACCCTAACCCTAAACCTAACCCTAACCCTAACGCTAACCCCTCCCACCCTCCATTATAGGTCCTCATCCGCTTATCAGTGAGATCATTCGTCCTTTAGTTTTTTGAGATTGGCTTATCTCACTTAGCATGATATTCGCCAATTTCATCTTGCAAATGCCATAGTTTTATTATTCTTTATGGCTGAGTAATATTCCATTTTATATATATATATATATATATATATATATATATATATATATGCCACAGTTTCTTTATCCATTCATCAATTGAAGGATATCTAGGTTGGTTCCACAGTCTGGCTATTGTGAATTGAGCAGCAATGAACATTGATGTGGCTGTATCTCTGTAGTATGCTGATTTTAAGTCCTTTGGGTATAGACCAAGGAGTGGGATAGCTGGGTCAAATGGTGGTTCCATTCCAGGATTTCTGAGGAATCTCCATACTGCTTTCCAGAGTGGCTGCACTAATTTGCAACCTCACCAGCAATGTATGAGTGTACCTTTTTCCCCACATCCTGTCCAACACCTATCATTGCTTGTGTTCTTGATAATCGCCATTCTAATTGAGCTGAGATGGAATCTTAGGGTAGTTTTGATTTGCATTTCCTTATTACTAGAAATGTTGAACATTTCTTCATATATCTGTTGATTGCTTGTGCATCTTCTTCTGTGAAGTGCCTGTTCATTTCCCATTTGTTCATAGCCCATTTGTTGATTGGATTATTTGTATTCTTTGTGTAGAGTTTTTTGAGTTCTTTATAGATTCTGGAAATTAGCGCTCTATCTGAAGTATGAGTGGCAAAGATATTCTCCCACTCTGTAGGCTCTCTCTTCACATTACTGATAGTTTCCTTTGCTGAGAGAAAGCTTTTTAGTTTGAATCTATCCCACTTGTTGATTCTTGCTTTTATTTCTTGTGCTATGGGAGTCTTGTTGAGCAAGTCTGATCCTAAGCCAACAAGGTGAAGATTTGGACCTACTTTTTCTTCTATAAGATGCAGGGTCTCTGGTCTGATTCTGAGGTCCTTGATCCATTGTGAGTTGAGTTTTGTGCAGGGTGAGAGATAGGGGTTTAGTTTCATTCTGTTGCATATGGATTTCCAGTTTTCCCAGCACCATTTGTTGAAGAGGCTATCTTTTCTCCATTGCATATTTTTGACTGCTTTGTCTAGTATGAGAAAATTGTATTTATTTGGGTTTGTGTCCATGTCCTCTATTCTGTGCCATTGATCTACCTGTCTATTTTGGTACCAATACCATGCCATTTTTGTTACTATTGCTTTGTAATAGAGTTGAAGATCTGGTATTGTGATACCCCCTGCTTCGCTCTTTCTGCTGAGGATTGCTTTAGCTATTCTGGGTTTTTTATTCTTCCAGATGAATTTCATAATTGCTTGCTCTATTTCTGTAAGGTAAATCATTGCCAAAAATATGCGCCCCATGAAATAAATCTTCCTATAAGTACTGCTTTCATAGTGTCCCAGAGATTTTGATATGATGTGTCTTTGTTCTCGTTTACTTCTAAGAATTTTTTTTTATTTCCTCCTGATGTCTTCTGTTATCCATTCATCATATAATAGCATATTATTTAATCTCCAGGTATTGGAGAAGTTTCTGTTTTTTATTCTGTCATTTATTTCTAATTTCAATCCATTATGATCTGATAGAGTACAAGGTAGTATCTCTATCTTCTTGTATTTGCTAACAGTAGCTTTGTGGCATAAGACATGGTCTATTTTAGAGAAGGATCCATGTGCTGCTGAGAAGAAAGTGTATTCATTCTTTGTAGGATGGTATATTGTATATATGTCAGTTAAGTCTACATTGTTGATTGTGTTATTGAGATCTATGGTTTCTTTATTCAATTTTTTTTTTTTTTTTGGAGGATCTATCCAGTGGTGAGAGAGGTGTGTTAAAATTGCCTAGTATTATTGTGTTGTGGCCTATTTGATTTCTGGAATTAAGAAGGATTTGTTTGACGTACATGGATGAGCCAATGTTCGGGGCATAGATATTTATGATTGTCATGTCTTGCTGATTTATGCTTCCTTTAAGCAGTATGTAATGTCCTTCTTTATCCCTTCTGACTAGTTTTGGCTTGAAGTCCACATTATCTGAAATTGGATGGATACTCCAGCTTTTTTGCTGTGTCCATGTGCATGGTATGTTTTTTCCCATCCTTTCACCTTTAGTCTATGGGTATCTCTTTCTATGAGATGAGTCTCTTGCAAGCAGCATATTGTTGGATTTTTCTTTTTAATCCAATCTGCCAGTCTATGTCTTTTGATTGATGAGTTCAGGCCATTAACATTCAGGGTTATTATTGTGATATGATTTGTATTCCCAGTCATTTGACTCATTTTTGTTTTTTGACATATTTGGTTTCTCCTTTATTTGGCTATTCCTTTAGGCTAGTTCCTCCCATTGCTGATTTGCATCGTTGTTTTTCATCTCTTCCTCATGGAATATTTTGCTGAGAATGTTCTGTAATGCCGGCTTTCTTCTTGTAAATTCCTTTAGCTTTTGTTTATCATGGAAGGATCTTATTTCATCATGAAATCTGAAAGTAAGTTTTGCTGGGTATAAGATTCTTGGTTGGCATCCGTTTTCTTTCAGGGCTTGGTAAATGTTGTTCCAGGCCCTTCTAGCTATTAGGGTCTGGACTGAAAAATCTGCTGATATCTGTATTGGTTTGCCCCTGAATGTAATTTCATTCTTTTCTCTCGTGGCCTTTAAAATTCTGTCTTTATTTTGTATGTTAGGTATTTTCATAATAATGTGCCTTGGTGTGGGTCTGTTGTAATTTTGTATATTTGGAGTCCTATAAGCCTCTTGTACTTGGTTTTCCGTTTCATTCTTCAGATTTGGGAAATTTTCTGATATTATTTCACTGAATAGATTGTTCATTCCTTTGGTTTGTTTCTCTAAGCCTTCCTCAATCCCAATAATTCTTTTTTTTTTTTTTTTTTCATATTAAGCAGGTTTTATTTAAAGCTAATAATACAGACTTCTCCCGGCAGGGAGAAGGGGGCCATGGCTGATGTTCTAAAGTCCCAAGAAGTGAGCGCACCCTACATCTTTTATAGGTTAAATTCTCTTTTGTTCTCCAGTTCTCTCCCCCCCCTTATCTCTCCTTCCTGCCTACGTGACTAGGCTTGGTTTTGCATTAAGTGAGAAGCCATGGGCAGGGGGGGGGACAAGGTGATTCAGGCAGGCAAGGGCCCAGGGGGCATTAATTAGCAGCTTCTTGCTTGCAGTTCTTGATAAAGGCAGGTAAATTTGGTAATCAATGGGCTCCGGAGATCCTTGACATTCCATTCTTCCAGGGGCAGTTTCCAACTTCCAGAGGCAGATGATTTTATGGCCTCCATTTCCTCGATTTGACCGGATCCCCTATTTCTACACTAACTACCTGTTCCCAATTCTGGCTTCATTCCCCCCTCTATCTTAGGAACTCCATGCTGCTGGGGAAGGAGGTCGATGACCGCTCTGACTTCTTCGAGCTGGAAGTGGGTGGCGTGGGGCAAGCAGCTTGGAGTTCCTTTTCTAAAAATCGGGTCAATCGCCAATAATTCTTAAATTTGGCCTTTTCATGATATCCCATAATTCTTGTAGATTCTGTTCATGATTTCTTACCATCTTCTCTGTTTGGTCAACTTTGTTTTCAAGGTTAAATATTTTGTATTCAATGTCTGGAGTTCTGTCTTCCAGGTGTTCTATCCTATTGGTTATGCTTTCTATGGAGTTTTTAACTTGGTTTATTGTTTACTTCATTTCAAGGATTTCTGGTTTTTTTTTTCAGTATCTCTAACTTTTTATTGAAATGATCTCTTGCTTCCCGTATTTGTTCTTTTAACTGTTGATTGGTGCAATCATTTAATGCCTGCATTTGTTCTTTCATCTCCTCCTTCAATGCTTGCATTTGCTCTTTCATCTCCTTTCATCAGTTTGCTCTCCTGATTGTTTTAATTATGTACATTCTGAACTCCCTTTCTGACATTTCTTCTGCTGTGCTGTCATTGGGTTTTATTGATATAGTATCTAGGTTTGTTTGGGACATTTTCTTCCCTTGTTTTCTCATATTGGTCAGATATCAGTGGGACTCTGAGATATTGCAGATTTCCTCTATTGGCTTAAAGTGTCCCTGTAGATTTCCAGTATATCACCTCCCAGCCTTCAGTAGCCTGAAGTCTTGGAGGAACTTGATAATGCAGTGCTTCCAAAGAAAGCCCCCCCTAGCCCGCTACTGTTTCCAGGGCTTGGAGCTGGCTTTGTGCTGAAAGGCTCTCACTGGGCAGTCTGCTCCGAGAAGCTGGCCATGAAAGGAGCCTGCTGCCGGAGGGAGCAGGGCTGCTTGGGGAAGTCCCTGGCTGCCCTGTCCTGGTCCCTGAAGCTGCCCACGGGCCCTGTTTTCTTTTCTCTTGGGTATTTACATAGGAATAGAACTGCTGGGTCATATAGTGATTCTATGTTTAAATTTCTGAGCGTCTACCAAACTTTTTTTCACAGTAGCTATACTATATCATAATTCCACCAGCAATATATGAGCATTCCTACTCTGTATCCCTCACAATACTCATTTTCCTTTTCTTCATTATAGCCATTATAGTAGGCACAAAGATATAAAGTGGTATCACTTTGTGGTTTTGATGTTCATTTCCTTAATGATCAATGAATTCATGTGCTTACTGGCCATTTGTATATCTTTTGTATAATGTCTATTTAAGCCCATTTTTAAACTGCATTGTCTTTTGGTTGTAGAGTTGTTAATAGTTCTTACAGGGTATGGATACTATAACCTTATCAGATATGTGCTTTCAAAGTGTTTTCTCCCATTATGTGGGTTGTCCTTTCATTTTCTTGATAATGTCCTTTGATGCACAAAAGTTTTAAATTCTGATAAATTCCAACTCCTCTAATTGTTCTTTGGCTGCTCATACTTTTTGTGTCAACCTAAGAATCCACTGTCAAATCTGAAGTCAAGATTTACCTCTATATTTCAATCTAATAGCTGTAGAGTTTTCACTCATATTTAGATCAATGATTAACTTTGTTCTAATTTTTGCATATGAAGTAAAATTAAGGGTTCATATTCATAGTTTTGCATATGGTTATCCAGGTGTCCCAGCATAGTTTATTAAAGAGATTTTTCTTTCTCAATTGAATGATCTTGACTTTTTTTTGAAAACTAATTGACCATAGATAATTGTATTTCTTACTGGGCTCTATATTCCATTAGTCTGTTATGGTTTAGATATGAGGTATCCCACAAAAGATCATGTATGAAACAATGCAAGAATTTTGAGGTGAAATAATTGGATTATCAGAGGTGTGACCTAATCAGTGAATTAAACTGCTGGTATGTAATTATATGCAGGGCAGTAATTATATGCAGGTTGGGTGTAACTGGAGGAAGAAGGTCACTTGGAGTTTATATTTTCTCCTTGGTGAATAGAGCTCTCTGCTTCCTAATCACCCTGTCCTGATCTGTTTATTCTTCCATGATTGTGGGGAGCCATCCATGTTTAGCAGAATCAGGCTTGGCTGAGCCATGGGATATTGAGATCTGACTCCCAGGAACTGACAGTCATGAAAGACTGTTTCAGACAGCCAGGGAGTAGGTGGCCCTGTACAGAGGTGGCTCTCCCCTCAGGAAATGCTAATTCTCTAAGCAAATGGTTTCCAGAACTCCGCCCCATGCTGTTCCTCATAGAAGAAGCCCCTCCCTTCCAGGGCCCTTTACCTGTAGGACTATAAAGGTGAAAGTGGGCTGCTCCATCTTGAGGCCACATCTGATATGGCCTGATCCATCACATCCCCTTCCATTTGAAGAGAATTGGCTCTTGTGTTTATTGATTAGATAAGTTTATTAGTAATTAATTCATCACCAGCACTGTTGTCTTCCAACAGAAACTCTTCTCCTCATTCATGCGGTATATGGAAAACCCCCCACTCATGATAGTCTGCTTCATCTTGGGCCCAGAACTATGGAGTTGGCTGCCAATGGACTAAACTTTGAAACCATGAGCCAAAATTAACTTTTCCTATTTAAATTTTTTTTTTTCAGGTCTTTTGGTCACAGTGACACAAAAGCTGACTGAAACAATTATCTGTCCTTATGGCTATGTCAGTCTGTCTTGATCATTGTTACTTTGTAGTGACTTTTGAAATCAGGAATGTACCTTTCATTTCAGCCTGCAAAATTGACTTTAACGCTTTTTTTTAGGGAGATCTTGATTTTTCTTTATATAGGAATTATTTTTGAAGGATAGATCTGCCACGTATAGAATTCTTGGTTGACAATTTTGTTTTTCCTTCAGTACTTTAAATATATCAAGCACTGCCTCTGGTGTTTATGATTTCTGACAAGAGATTGGTTGTGTTAATCTTGTTGAGGATCCTTTGTGTAGTGATTTGCTTCTGTCTTACTGCTTTCTAGATTTTCTCTTTGTTTTTTGATATTTTGATTTTTTTTTTTTTTATATGAACAGGAATGTTTTATTTTTTTTTATTTTTTTTTTTTGTATAGTAAGAAGTTTTATTACTTCTTTGAAAATTTTTTTTTTTTTTTTTTTTTATTGTAAACAAATGGGATACATGTTGTTTCTCTGTTTGTACATGGCGTAAAGGCATACCATTTGTGTAATCATAAATTTACATAGAGCAATGTTGTTTGATTCATTCTGTTATTTTTTTCCCTTCCCCCCACCCCTCCCACCCCTCTTTACCCTCTATACAGTAGTTCCTTCCTCCATACTTGCCCCCCTCCCTAACCCTAACTCTAACCCTTCCCTCCCCCCCATTATGTGTCAGCCTCCACTTATTAGCGATATCATTCGTCCTTTGGCTTTTTGAGATTGGCTTATCTCACTTAGCATGATATTCTCCAATTTCATCCATTTGCCTGCAAATGTCATAATTTTATCATTCTTTATGGCTGAGTAATATTCCATAGTATATATATACCACAGTTTCTTTATCCACTCATCAATTGAAGGGCATCTAGGTTGGTTCCACAGTCTGGCTATTGTGAATTGAGCAGCTATGAACATTGATGTGGCTGTATTTCTGTAGTATGCAGATTTTAAGTCCTTTGGGTATAGGCCAAGGAGTGGGATAGCTGGGTCAAATGGTGGTTCCATTCCAAGTTTTCTAAGGAATCTCCACACTGCTTTCCATAGCGGCTGCACTAATTTGCAGCCCCACCAGCAGTGTATGAGTGTACCTTTCTCCCCACATCCTCGCCAACACCTGTTGTTGCTCGTATTCTTGATAATCGCCATTCTAATTGGGGTGAGATGGAACCTTAGGGTGGTTTTGATTTGCATTTCTCTTATTACTAGAGATGTTGAACATTTTTCCATATGTTTGTTGATTGCTTGTAGATCTTCTTCTGTGAAGTGTCTATTCATTTCCTTAGCCCATTTGTTGACTGGACTGTTTGAATTCTTGGAGTAGAGTTTTTTGAGTTCTTTATAGATTCTGGAGATTAGTGCTCTATCTGAAGTATGGATATTTTGATTTTAATAAACCTCAGTGTGATTCTCTTATTGTCAAGCTTCATGGATGTGTAGGATTGTATTAGTCTGATCAGGATGTCATAACAAAGTAACACCAACTGGCTGGCTTAAACAACAGAAATGTACTGTCTCACAGTTCTAGAAGGTATTGGTCCAAGAAAACAGTGTCAGCAAGGTTGGTTTCTAAGGAGGTCTCTCTTTCTGGCTCACAAAAGGCTACCTTCTCACTATGACCTCACATGCATGGCCTTTTCTCAGTATATTCATGAAAAGAGAGACCTCTGGTGTGCCTTCCTCTTCTTATAAGGACAGTAATTTTAATAGATTAAGGTCCCACCCTTATTGCTGCATTTAACTTCAATTACCTCTGTTAAGCTTCTTTTAAAATACAGTCACACTCAAAAAAAGCCTTACAGGGTTAGGGTTTTAACAAAGAATTATTTTGTGGGGGTGGTGAGAGGACAGTTCAGTTCATAACAAGGTTCATCAAATTTGGGAAGAATTTGTCAATTACTCATTGAAACCTTTCCAAAACTTTCTATTTCTTTTCTCCTAGGACTTCCGTGATACATAAATTGATAGGCCTGATACTGCCCTTAGGTCTCTTAGGTTCTGTTCATTTTCCTTCATTCTCTTTTTAAATTTCTGGTTCCTCAATAGACCACAAGGCAGATTAACATGCATGACTCAGATTTTTGCAGGATAAGATACTTATTGTCTGCTTTGTTACCAGCCATCTCTACCAGGAATGTGGCCCACTGTATCCAAGTTCTTCTCCCATGGAACTAGGGGTGAGGGGGAATGATGCTGCTATGCCAAACTGAAACTCACCAGCCACATTCACAGAGACACTGCAATTGTGCAATTGGATCCTAGAGTTCCATAAGAACTGATTCTAATAATTCTTGCTAGGTCAAGAGTTTCATTGGAGGGACCAATTTCTTGAGTCTCCTGTTATACCATCATGATGCCACTGAGACCACAGATTTTTTAGAACTTTTTACTGATTTATCTCTCTGTACATTCTAGTGCCAGGCACAATATTCATATTAAGTGGCAACTACTCAATGACTATGAGGAGATTGAGAAACAAAAAGAACAAGAAAAATATAGAAGTCATTTGATATAGAGTAGTGTACTGAAATCTGAACATTTCCTGAGACTGGAGATTATTTTCATTTTTTTGAGAAGTTGGTCAAATCTGAGGCTGAGGCTAGAATCCAGGGTATGGTCAGATCAAAAAGCCTTAAGAAGAAGTTTAGATGTCATTCCCTAGGGTAGGATAGTAACTACACCAATGGCTTTTAATCACGGGTTTAGCATAAGCAGATCAGATCTGTACACTGCACTTTATACTACACTGTTTAATATTTAATATCATGTTTAAAATATGAAAATGGGTATATATTTCCAAGCACGGCATCCAGCAAAGATCAAGTTCAAAAGAAGCAGAGGCTTCTTTGACAATGCTGACAGTAAGAAAGATTTTTAAAGGTATTTTCAGGGGAAGACCTAAGAAGGTGTTATAGGCCCCTCATTCGAGTCATGACACAGAGAAACCAAACCTGAGAGTAATGCAGTAGAGAATGAGGACCTCAATCTGGGGTTGAGTACTGACTTTGCCATACCTAGCCATTATTTAAAAATTCAGACTCCTAAGCTTTTGTTTCTTCCTCTCCAGAGATATTTTTTCAAGTCCTTATCTTGCTTGATCACTCAAGCAGTATTCTACAGTTGACTCTTCTTTCTTTGACATATACTACTCCCATTAAAATTTTTATCTTTCTCCTTTTCTGACTGCTCTTTCCTTTATCACCTTTAAAGGCTTATCCTTCTCTACCTGACCATTAAGTGTTGGAGTTCTCATCCTATGCTCTCTTCTGTTATTACTTGATAGATATTTCCTCATCTTTCTGTAGGTATACACATTCTTGGTTTTTCCTCCTGTTACAATGGGAAAAGTTACTTGTAACTATAAAATATCTATTCCATTAAGACGTAAAAGATCATATATGTTATATGATTCCATTTATATGAAATATCCAAAAAGTTGAATCAAAGAAAAGAGAAAGCAGGATGTGGGGTGAGGAGGACGGTGGAATGGAGAATAATTGCTTAATGGGTACAGGGTATTTATGGGGTATCAACCTAAACAACCACAGAATCTCTCAAAGAAAATGAGTTCATTCAGTAATAAGCAGAGGATTATAATCTGGGATATACATGCCGTAGTGGAACATGGGACTATTTAGGTAGACTGAGGAAAGAGGAAACTTTTAAAGGCAAATCAGAGAAGTACATGTTATTATTATTATTTTTTTTTAACAAACAGTTCCTTAGTGGAGACAGTGTATCAGGCAAACATTCTTGTACATTCAGCTATCTGTTCTTGTGACTCCTGTAGCATGCTGCAGTTTAGATAAAGTCCTTGGGAAAAGTTATTACAGGCCTGCCAGGGAGTCTTTGTAATAGTTTTTTTTTATCATAGGCATGCAAAAGGCCTTCCTTCATAACCTCCTGTTTCTCTGTTCAGTTGCAATTGACACAAGTGACTCTATTTAAATTCAGACAACCTACAGAGGGGTAATGAAAATGCTCTAACACTGTATAGAGATGATGGTTACACAACATTGTGAATGTACTAAATGCCACTGAATTGTTAATTTTAAAATGGTTAATTTTGTTATGCAAAATTTACTTCAATAAATAATGAAAAAGTCTACCCTACAGGTTTTGTTATACATTTGCCCTTCTCTACTAACCATAATTGATGACATGAAATCCCATATCATCAGTTTCTCACTTTCTATCTGATAAGGGTCATCAATGTACAAATATGCTCTAATATTTTATATCTTAAAAATAATAACAATAATAAGACAAAATATCTCTTCTGTGTAGTCATCTGGTAAATTTTTAAAAAATACCAATTCCTAGTCTCCACTCCAAATCAAATGATCAGAAGCTGGGACAGAGAACAATGGGCATCGATATTTTAACTGGGGTTGTGAGAATTTCTGGTGGATAATGGCCACCCTGTTGGCATCTATCAGGAATGCTTTTAGCTCCAAATAACAGAAAACAAGAGGCTAAACAAAAAGGGTTTTGTTTTTAATCTCATATACAAGAGTAGGCAGTCCAAGCCTGGTGCCAATATCTTTACAAACCAAATATTTTCCTTTCTCTTCAAGGTATAATAGCATAATAGTTCTTTACTCTGCATCCTGATGATCAGGATGGCTCCCAGGTGTCATGGCTCCATACCAACATCCCAAACAGAACAGTCAGAGGCAGAATGTTTCTTTTCAGAAGGTTCTGTTTATTCTGGAAAGGTAGTCCTCCATTTGATTTCCACTATAATATATCTCATTAGCTAGAACTAGATTGTTTGCCACCCATGGTCCCATCACCAGGAAAAGAACCATAGGGTTAATAAAGGGGATAAGGCTAAATTTGAGACTGGGAGTAGGGTACTCTTACTCTTCCTTGAGAGCAACAGATCTTTACTAGCAATAAAACCGGAGTTCTGTTAATGGAAGGAAATGAGGTGCAATGTCTGTTGCATAGAAAATATACTATTATACCATTTATCTGTTGTGTATCACTGAGATATCAAAAGAACTTACTGTGTAGCATTTACTATGTCCTCACAACCTATTTTCTCTCCGACCCACTTTAAACTGGCTTCAATTTCCAATTCACTGGAACTATTTTTTATCAATGTCAACAATCACTGCTGCATTACAAAGTCCAAAGGTCACTTCCCTGACCTCATTTTATTCAAATTTCCAGCAACATTTGAAAACAATGACCAGTTTCTTTAGGCATTGTCTCCTCTTGGCTACTATGATACACTACTTTCCTGGATTTCTTTCTCCTTTACTATTTATTTCTCTGATGTTCCTCTCCCTATACTTAACCTACAGAGAGAATGGAGTCCTCCAGAGGTTGGGTCCCACTCTCTTCTTTTGTTTAGCCATATTTTCCTCTCAAGTGATCTCATCCAAGCCCTTAGATAAAAATAGTATCTACACTGATGACTCAATCAGTCTTAATTCCAACCATGGAAATATCTAACCATTCCCGAGACACAGAATTGTATAAAAAATTGCCTGTGTTAACATCTCCACTTGGGTATTAAAAAGAAAAAAAAAAAAAAAGAAAGGAAAGAAAAGATAGCTCAAACTATTTTATAGTCCTTCAGCCCTTTTCTCCTCCTATATTTCCTAATTCTGAAATGGCATCACTATATATCCAATAGTTTTAACCAAAAAAATAAGTTTCATTAAGAATAAAATCAAACTTATTATTGCCTTTATAGGGTTCTATATGAATGGTATGCCCTTATGTATTTGTCTTGTACTATTTTGCTTTACACCTATTTTGATCCAACCACAATAATCTTTCTGATTTTGAATGCTAAGCTTGGTTTGCCTCATGAGTTTTGAATTTGAAGAAATGAAATACCACTATACATCTTTGAGAATGCCCAAAACTCAAACCACTGGAAGTATGGAGCAATAAGAACACTTGTTGATTGCTGGTGGGAATGCAATTACTATGGTGACTCCAAAAGATAGTATGGCAGTTTTTTACAAAACTAAACCCAGGTTTGCCATACGGTCCAGCAACTGAATTTTTGGTAGTTACTTATATGAATTATACACTTATGTCCACAGTTGCACATGGGTGTCCACAGTAACTTTATTCACAATTGCTAAAACTTAGAAGCAACTAAGATGTCCTTTAATTAGAAAGTGGATAAAAATTTAGTACATTCATACAATGGAATATTATTCAGCAATAAAAATAAATGAGCTATCAATTCATGAAAAGACACGTAGGAACCTTCAATGCATACTGATTAGTGAAAGAAGTCAGTCCAAAAAGGCTATACACCACACCAACTCCATGAAATTCAGGAAAAGGAAAAAAATTATGATAGTAAAAATTCGTGGTTGTCAGGAATTCCAGGGGAGGGAGGGGAGGATAGGTAGATGGAGTACAGGGAATTTTTAGAGTAGTAAAACTATTCTAATACTCTAACAATGGACACATTATAATGCATTTGATGAACTCCATAGAACAATACAACACAAAGAGTAACCCCTAATGTAAACCTTGGACTTCAGTTCATCTTAGTATTAGTTCATCAGTTGTAACCAATATACCATGCTAAGTCATGATGTTAAAAACAGGGGAAATCATGGGGACAAGGGGAGTATTTGAGAACTCTGTACAACCTAGTCAATGCTTTGTAAACCTAAAACTGCTTTAAGAAATAAGTCTATTCCCACTACCACCTAAATAAATAAATAAATATGCTGGAGTTGGGGTATAACTCAGTGGTAGCACTTACCTGATAAGTGCAAGGCCCTGGATTCAATCCCCAGGACTGCATTTAAAAAACAAAAAAAGTCAGTTAAAAAAAAGAATCACGAGCACCCCCGCACCCCCAACACACCGAGGTCGAGGTCGGTGGCGGTCGCTGAGCCCACACCCCCCAACACACACCGAGGACCAAGGCGGATAGCTGAGCCTGCCTGCGTGCCCCACTACTGCTGAGGGACACTGTGCCTGCCTCTGTGCTGATTCAGCGCACCCTCGCTGGGACTCCACAGTTTCTTTGGAACCTGGTGCAGGTATTTTGAATTATTCCTGAGGGCGTGGCCATCATCATTGGAAGGGCGGCTCCCTTCCTGAGACACCTACAGAGACTGGAGACCCTTTCACAGGTACCTCTATTTACTCACATCCAACACCCTTCCCCATCCTCTTGTTCACTAGAAATACTGTAAATAGTAATCAAATTGATCCTGTTCATTACAATAACATTAAGTCTTTATAGGGGCTACCTGGTTCAGGACTACATTTTCTCTGTATTGGGTGCTACTGGTATTGATCTCCCCTTCAAAGGAGAGGTAGTGGAAAACTGCAGGGTCATAATAAGCCTGCAAGGGGGAAACTTCAGTATCTCTGATCTTCACTGCTAGAGGGGAATATATAGAAATAATAGGAAAAAACGGGAAGAAAGTGTCCCTAACAAACCAAGATGCTATTGTGATAAACTCCAATGACAGCATGGCAGTAGAAATGACAGAAAAAGAGTTTAGAATCTGCATATTTAAAATGATCCGTGAAGCAAAAGATGAGATAAGAGAGCAAATGCAGGTAATGCATGACCAGCCCAGTAAACAGGTAAGAGAGCAAATGCATGAAGCAAAAGAACACTTTAATAAAGAGAAAAAGATTCTGTAAAAAAAAAAAAAACAAATACTTGAAATGAAAAAAATAATAAACCAAATTAAAAACTCAATAGAAAGCACCACCAACAAAATAGCTCTTGTGGAAGACAGAATCTCAGACAATGAAAACAAAATATTTAATCTTGAAAATAAAGTTGAACAAGCTGAGAAGATGTTAAGATGTAATGAACGGAACCTCCAAGAATTATGGGATACCATGAAAAGACCGAATTTAAGTTACTGGAATTAAGGAAAGCACAGAGAGATGCAAACCAAAAACATGAACAACCTGTTCAATGAAATAATATCAGAAAATTTCCCAAACCTGAAAAATGAAATGGAAAATCAAATACAAGAGGCTTACAGAACACCAGGTGCACAAAATTACAACAGATCCACACCAAGACACATTATAATGAAAATACCTCACATACAAAATAAAGATAGAATTTTAAAGACTGTGAGAGAAAAGCGTCAGATTACATATAAGGGGAAACCAGTATAGGCATCAGTAGATTTCTCAGCCCAGACTCTAAAAGCAAGAAGGGCCTGAAACAAAAACATGGAAGCCAACCAAGAATATTATACCCAGCAAAACTAATCTTCAGATTTGATGATGAAATAAGATCTTTCCACAATAATCAAAAGGATACAAATAGGAAAAGAAGAACTAAAGCTGTCACTATTTGCTGATGACATGATCCTATATTTAGAAGATCCAAGAAACTCCACTAGAAAACTTCTAGAACTAATAAATGAATTCAGCAAAGTAGCAGGATATAAAATCAATATGCATACATCTAATGCATTTCTATTCATAAGTGATGAATCCTCTGAAAGAGAAATTAGGAAAACCACTGCATTCACAATAGCCTCAAAAAAAAAAATACTTAGGAATCAATCCAACAAAAGAGGCAAAAGACCTCTACAATGAAAACTACAGAACATTAAAGAAAGAAATTGAAGAAAACCTTCGAAGATGGAAAGATCTCCCATGTTCTTGGATAGGCAGAATTAACATTGTCAAAATGGTCATTCTACCAAAGACGCTATACAGATTCAATGCAATTCCAGGTAAAATCCCAATGGCATGCTTCATAGAAATAGAGAAAGCAATCATGAACTTTATCTGGAAGAAAAAGAGACCTAAAATAGCCCAAACCATCCTGAGTAGAAAAAGTGAAACAGGTGGTATCACAATACCAGACATTAAACTATACTACAGAGTAATTATAACAAAAAAAGCGCATGGTATTGACACCAAAATAGATAAGCAGACCAATGGTACAGAATAGAAGACACAGAGACAAAACCACATAAATACAGCCACCTCATACTAGACAAAGGGGCCAAAAACATACAATGGAGAAAAAATAGACTGTTCAACAAATGGTGCTGACAAAACTGGAAATCCATATGCAGTAAAATGAAATTAAACCTCTATCTCTCACCCTGCACAAAACTCAACTCAAAATGGATCAAGGACACAGGAATTAGACCAGAGACGGTGCACCTAATATAAGACAAAGTAGGCCCGAATCTTCATCATGTTGGCTTAGGATAACACTTCCTCAACAAGACTCCCAAAGCACAAGAAATCAAAGCAAGAATCAAATGGAATGGACTCAAACTAAAACGCTTTTTCTCAGCAAAGGATACAATCATGAATGTGAAGAGAGAGCCTACAGAGTGGGAGAAAACCTTTTCCACACACATTTCAGATAGAGCACTTATCTCCAAAATTTATAAAGAACTTACAAAACTTTACACCAAAAATACAAAGAACCCAATCAATAAATGGGCTAAGGAACTGGACAGACACTTTACAGAAGATATACAGGTAATTAATAAATATATGAAAAAGTGTTCAACATCTCTAGTAATTAGAGAAATGTAAATTAAAACAACTCTAAGATTTCATCTTACTCCAATTAGAATGGCTATTATCAAGAACACAAACAATAATAGATTTTGGCGTGGATGTGGGGAAAAAGGCACACTTGTATGTTGCTGGTGGAGTCGCAAATCGGTGCAGCAACTCTGAAAAGCAGTGTGGATATTCCTCAGAAAACTTGGAATGGATCCACCTTTTGATCCAGTTATCCCACACTTCGGTTTATACCCAAAGGACTTAAAATCAGCATTCTACAGTAATACAGTCACATCAATGTTTATAGCAGCTCAGTTCATAATAGCTAGATTGTGGAACCTACCTAGGTGCCCTTCAACAGATGAATGGATAAACTGTTGTATATATATACACAATGGAATATTATTCAGCCATAAAGAATAATAATAATATGGTATTTGCAAATAAATAGATGGAATTGGAGAATATCATGCTAAATGAAATAAGCCAATCCCAAAAAATCAAAGGCTGAATGTTCTCCCTGATAAGTGAAGAATGCTATATAATGGGGGTTGGGCGGTGGGGAGGGAGAGAAGAATGAGGGAACTTTAGATTATGTAGAAGGAAATGAGAAAGAGGCGGGTATAAAAATAGTGGAATGAGACAGACATCATTACCCCATGTACATGTATGATTACACAAATGATATGACTCTACATCATGTAAAACCATAGAAATGAAATGCTATTCCCCATTTGTGTACAATGAATAAGAATGCAGTCTGTCAAAAATTAAAAATTAAAAAAAAAGAATCATGTTCCTTTAGACAGGTGGTTTATAAGAGGGTTACATGGTGGATAACAATATTAAGGGACTGAATTTCAAAGTTTTAATAGTACCTTTAACAATCAGTGTTAATCACTCTTAATATTTTTATCTCTAACTCAGTACATAACACATCCTTGCATATGAATTGTACATCTAACTGCTGAAAAACTCCCTTTAAATATTCCCCAAATTACTCAATTTCATTCCCTCCCAAACTGAACTTTCTTATTTACTCATTCTTCTAATATCAGCAAGAACTCCCTCTTTCTCAGTTATTACTAAAATCTGCAAACTTTACTTACTTCTTCAATTTATCCTTTTTCATTTATCCTTCCCTACTGCATACTTTCTGTCATTTTCACCTTGGATTAAATAGGCTTGCTACCATGAGAATTTCGATTCTGAAATATATCTTCCAAATTGATAGATGATTTGTCTAAAGTACAAATATGTCTATATCATTACCATTTAATTCTTAATACCTATTAATCATAGAATCAAACCAAAGTACTGAAATGAAATACTTCATAATCTCTCTAACCTCATTTCCCACCATTTTTCATTTTGAATTCCATATTATAATACTAAAGTGCTTATGATCACCTACAGTATCTTGCCTCCATATCTATTCCTCCACAAATAATTCTTTCTCTGCACTTCTACTCCCCTGTCTATCCATACTTGAGGAAGATTCAGACATTATCTCCTCCTGTTTCCCCTAATTCTGTCTTTCTCATACTTTAAACTTCCTCACCCAAGATTATCCAAACCATTTTTCAGGCAGCTATGAGCAGGATGAAGAATGAAGAAATGTGTGTATGTGGGTAGGGGTGGTGGTGGAGGGGAGTGGGGAGGAAATTAGCTATTGTGATATGAACAGTTACAGAAAGAGCATTAATAAATGCCTAAGTTGGAAAAGGAATAAGGGAGAATTGGGCCTAATGTTTGAACTCATTCCATAAAAGAGAAAAAAGGAAAAAACAGGTTACTGAAGAAAACAGGGGTATTTTTTTTTTTTCCCCTTTACCCTGGATATTTTAAAAATTCAGACAATGGACTTCAAAAATAAGGCAAAATGAATCTTTACCCAACAAATCTATTATAATCACTTTCTCTAAATTTATCCTGATTTAATATTTAGTGTCAATTTTCTCAATTTTTTAGTCCCTATTTGCCCCTTATTTTTTTAGGTAAGAAAAGTAACTTTCCCTCCTTTATTTTACACATTATTTGATTTGGCACTAACCATTGCCTCAAGTCATTTTTCCTGATTATAATATTCTTTTTGATTGGAGTCTCTGTTCTGACAAACTTACAACCGCCCCCCCCCCCCCCCCCCCCCCCCCCCCCGCTTTTCGTCCCATATATTTTTATGGTTGCATCCACATACATCTTATTCAACCCTGATGTGAAGCAAATCAAAAACAAAACACTTCAAGGCTCAGTCTGTAGCAAAGCCCTCCAGCTTACAGTTTATTCTTTATCATATAAGTAAAAAAGTTATGTATTTTAACCTCTTTTGTTCCAACTAATTTACATCCCCTTTTCACTCTTTTTACACTTCCAAATTCCAAGTTCCTATCATTAAATTTAACCACTAATTTGGGGGTCCATCAATACTTTGTTATTCCTATTCTCTGGGGATATGTAAAACAAGAAAAAACATTATTCATCATCCAGCAACCAGAAGAGTGCCTGGCACATGGTATGTTCTGAATAAATACTCTGTGTCCAACAGATTAATAAGTAACAGGAGTTAAGGTGACTTTCAGAAAAGCAATCCTAATTTGTGGAACACATTTGAATTACTAACAGCTAATTATATTGGTTCTGATGAAACTATTTTATTCTAAAGATATCCTTGGCTTTCTATTTCTTGTTTCAACAGGGTGGTAGGTGAATTGTTTGTTGTTATTGTTTTAAATTCTGGAAGCCTCAACATTCTGTGAATCCACATAGTGTACGGGAGAATTCAGATTTCCTTCCAGGACTTAAAAGTTACCAGCTCCAAAATTTTAGCCTAACGCGTCCTGGGGCCGGGACGAGGCAACACTTTTGCTCGTTCAAGCCCTTTCCACTCGACCTTCACTTCGCAACAGGCCCGTCACCTCCACCACACCCGCTATTCCCACACTCACGCTCCCCTCAAGTAACACACACACACCCACACAGTCCCGCCAAGTCTCCCTAAGACTCCCCAACGCTTAGGCTGAGCCCACATGCCGCGTTTCCTTCCTTCCTCCAACCAGTTTAGGTTTGGTCGGGACAGTATTTCGCTCTTCTGAAACGCACCCGCGGTCTCGCACCCCACAACCACAGCTCCCCGCCTTCCGCCCTCTCGCGACTCCTGAGAGGACTTGCCAGGATCTCTCGCTTGGACAGAGGCCCCGCCCCACGCCCCGGCGGACCGTCCCGCGCATGCCCGGTGCGCGCCGCCTCGGTCTCCGTGGGCCCTCGCGAGCGGCGTGCTGCTGGCTAGCTGTCCCTGACTCCTGCGCCCCGCCCCGCTGGATCGTTTGGGGGCGAGCGCACTAGGGCCGAGCCTCGGAGCCCGCGGCGTTGACTGTCGCCGTGGTTGCGCATCCGGCCTGAGAAACTCTGAGAGAGTGCTCCCAGTCGGCTCCTGGAGTGATGCCTGGCGCATCCCAGGTAAACCGGGTGGCGGGAGGTTTGGGCGACTGAAGAAGGATCGGGGTGGGCAGAAACCCGGCTTGGAATTTCCGGCCGCAGCCTCCTTGGAGAAGCAGAAGGGGCTGCGCGGAATCCGCATCCAGTGAAGGCCGGCCCCATGCGCCCAGGAGTGATGGGGCACCCTCAGAGGTCAGCGTTCTGCGACTCTCAGGTGACAGACAACTCTTTCTTTGCTATGACAGGACTTCAGCAGCTAAGCATTTATTCAAAAGTGTAGGTTTTCTTGTTTGCTTTTCCCTTAAGTCCCAGGGAGTTAAAGGGTTCTAGTCCTGGTGCAGCCTCTGATCTACTGTGCGCCCTTGAGAGGAACTTGAATCGTTTTATATTTTGCTTCTCACAATTTTAAGTGTGAGTAAGAATACAATCCGGTGCTGCTTTAAGTGCGCGGAGCCACGCTGTACAAAGATACTGTTAGAGTTCCTTAGGTTCACGACGTTCGAGGGCCCACATTTCTCTGACTGGAAGGTGACACTAGTGGACAGTATTTGCCAAATACTTTAATAGCTTTGTGGATAAAAGAAATCGGATAAACACATGATAGACTTATGATTGGACAAGGATGGTGGAATGAAACATCTTTCCTCAAGAACAGACTTTTTCAAAAGCTCCTTTGTGCATTTTATGGAGGTTGAATCACAGCCGTAGACAAAGGTAAGCCAAAACAAGAGGTCAAACAAAACTGCATTTCAAGGCGATTCTTTTTTCTTTCCCATATAACTTTAACACACTATCACAAGTTGTTCTTTGTAAAGTTTCTTCTTGGGGTCTGGGATGGCACTAACCTAATGTGACAGTTACATGATCATGGGGTTTCATATACAATAATATACTAATAAAATTAAAACAAAGCTACTTTTTCTATGTGAAGTATTAGAAATTGTCTTATTGGAGAGAGATAACGATGGCAAATCAGAAAAGGGAATGGGAGATGTACACAATTTTCCTTCAAAGGCATATAGTTCATAGAAATCTCTGTGTTATTTTTAAAAGTATGATAAGTATAGAAGTGTTTAAATCATATTTGTACAACTCATTGATTTTTCAGAGTGTACATACCCCTGTCTCCAGTACCTAGATCAAGAAAGAATATTACAGTACTTGCATCCCAGAAGCCCCACTTTGTGGTTCCAGCTGAGCAAAGGTAACCATTATCTCAACTTCTAACATTATTGAGTTTCAGCTATTATTGACTTTATATTAAAAAATTCATACAGTATAGAGTCTTCTGAGTCTGACTTCAGCTCAATTTTGTATTTGTGAGATTTATATGGGTTATATAGCAGTTTTTTCATTTTCATATTGTATATTATTACACTCAGTTTTAGGTTACTAACAATAGGGTTGCTATGATATTTTATAAGTATTTTGGTGAATTTATGTATACATTTCTATTGGGTATATACTTACTAGTAAAATGGCTATGTTATAGGCTATGCAGATGTGTGTTTATGGAATACTCCATCCAAAAGTGTTTCAAACTGTGTTAATTTACATTCCCATTAGCAATGTATGAGTATTCTTTTGCCCCCAAATATTTGTAACACTTCACATTATCTTTCATTTTAGACATTGTGATAGTTACATATTGATATTACTTTGGGGTTTCCTGCTAATTTTCCTAATGACCTAAAATTATTGCACATCTCTTCATGTATTTATTAGTCATTTGCATATTCTCTATTTCTGCAAACGGCAAGATTTTAAATATAGGAGTCCTCACTTTGGAGTTTCAGTTAGTATAGTACCATGCAAAGCTAGGACTCTTGGTTTAGTTTTAGGTTTTGCAGTCACCAAATGGTCTCTGTTGCATATTCTTTATCTTCATTCTTTTTTTCTTTCTCTGTCTCCTTTTATGCCTCCCTCCCTTCCTTCCTTTCCAACCCTTTAAAAATATAAAAACGATTCCTAACTCACAGACTGAACAAAAACAGTTAAAAGATAAACATAGGCATGCTAAAATTCTAGTCTGCTTGAGCTTTCAGGAATTCATGAATGGGAATGTAGCACATTTGAAGTGGTTAAGCAAAGGGCACAAAGGGCATACAAGAATATTTGATTGGTTAAAGTAGAAAGTCTCTAGTAAGAGGTTAGTTTTAGTTTTTTTCCCTCTTTTCTTTCTTTTTTTTTTTTTTATACTGTGGATTGAACCTTGTGCATGCTATACAAATACTCTGTCACTGAGTGACATCCCCATCCCTTAAAATTTTATTTTCACACAGTGACTCACCAAGGTACCCAGGCTTGTCTTGAACTTGCAGTCCTCATACCTCAGCTTCCTCAGTAGCTGGGAGTATAGATGTGTGCCACTACTGCTTAGTTGGTAAGTTCCAATTGGTCAAGCTTAAACTTTATTTTCCTGCTTATATTGAATTGGGTTTGATTTTCCTTATACAGGAACAAGGCTCTAGAGCCATCATAACCTAATGGCCTCCTAATTAATTACTTTAGCATAGTTATGTGGGCTGGATTTGGGCTTTAGGCCTCAGTGACTCCCTGCTCTATTAAAAGATTGTGTTCAACCCCTTGCCTCTTGATTGTTGGTGAAATCAATAGCTGAGATGAGCAATATTGGACAAGTAAAGATACATAATAATATTAAGCAACATGTGCTTCAGTATTTTGGAGTTGAATTTAAAGTGTATAAACAATCTTTGCTTTTCCAGTTTGATTTCTAGAGAGGCTATTTTGAGACTTTTCTGAACTTTCTTATACCCCTACTTTCTTCTGTTGCTGTAAATCTGAAGAACAAAAGAGAAGTAAAAACTGAAAAAGGAGATAAACTCTTTCTTTGATATTGAGAAAAGACTAGAAAAAGAAATGATATCCAAATAGCTTGGGACACTTTGAGTAAAATTATTAATTATTTCGGCAATATTTTGAGTTAGATCTTGCTCATCTTGAGATGGCTCAATTAGACTTTTTCCACGTGATTGAATGTATTCATGATAGGAGTAGCAATAGTCAAAGGCTTGGTCCCTGAAGTTCCATCTGTGACACTCACCCAGCCCAGGATGAAGGTCTTCTCTTCCTTAAATACATCTCCCCTCTTAACCTGAACACCCTCCCTTTTACTCAGTACCACCAAACATTTTTTTTTGAATACTATCAAAGTTAATATTTTTAGCTAACATTTTTGTATTTTTAGGTGGCTTATAAAAGTGAATTTAGTATATATTTAGACATATGCTAAAAATAATGAGAGACTTGGGGATAATCACTGTCAATGTTATGCTTTCTTGGATAAACGAGTGGATAAACGAGTGTCTCTTCCTTTTTTGGGGGAGGGCACATTCTGGATGTATAACCCAGAGGTATTTTACCACTGAGCTATATCCCCAGCAAAAGGGAGATCTTACTGAGATGCTTAGGGTCTCCCTTAATTGCTGAGGCTGGCCTTGAACTTGTGATCTTCCTGTCTCAGCCTCCTGAACTGCTGGAATTACAAGCCAGTTTTCCTTGATTGTTAAACATATGCAGATTTAAGATAGTCTCTGTCTTCTACCACCAAGGAATTGCATTCCTTAAACTTTTCCTACATAGAATTCTGGGTGAGATTATAATGTGTTAGTCAGCAATGGATAACTAATGTACTACTCTTACTAATTTCAGAAAAATTCTAATTAAATAGTTCATCTTGATGTTTTTAAGACCATGGTTTTAATCCATTTAGGTTTTGTTTTTTGTTTTTGTTTTTGAGGTAGGGCTCTCTTTGTTACCCAACCTGGAAAACAACTGGGCTTAAACAATTCTGCCTTAACCTCCCAAGTAGCTAGGACTATGTGCACTAGCTACCACACCTGGCATGTATCACTTTAAATATATTTGAGAATTCATTATTTTTATATCCTGAAATATTACATTTTTACCATTTAACTATAAATCCCCTATTTATAAAGTTTAATTGATAGGTATTTGTTTTATCTCTAAATTGGTAACACAAATGATTACTCTGAATCATTGGTTGGTTTGGTGTTTGACTAAAATGGATGGCTAATGGGATAAATTTACCATAGAACTGCTTTTGGCAGTTGGCATAAGCACCTCTGGTTCTGATATTGTCAGTACTGAAAGTATTTTTAATTTAGATTTGTACTATTTCAGTTGTATACAGGCAGATAGCATACTCTTGCTATTTGCAGTTCTGCACTAGGATGATTTGATTATGTACAAATATTATTTTGAGAATTGCTTTCAGTATGCCTGGTTTAAGTTTTGGAAGCTACTGGAATACATCAGGGTTCATTTTAATGAAATTTTGAATCTTGAATCTTGCCTTATTGCTTCCTGTTGAAGCATACTGACTTCTTCATCTTTTTTTCTTGAAGATCTTGTTTCTGTGGAACACGTTTTGAAAACCTGAAAAAAAAAATACATGAGTATGTACATAAATGGTCTAGCATTTAAAAAAATTATTGTGAAATATAGTTCATGTGAAGTAAAAGATATATGGACAGTTCAATGAGTAAGTGAAAAGTGAGCCTCTGTGTAACCACCATCAGTGTTTAGAATTGAATGATCATTGGAACTTGTAGTGCTTGCCTTGTGTATTTTTTTAAAATGCTCTTTGTGTGTGTGTGTGTGTGTGTGTGTGTGTGTGTGTGAATTTGATGGATGTGATGCTTTGTATGTGTCTACTCAGTAAAGTTTGTTAATGCTGTTGTTAAAATCTTTTCCCTTAATGATTTCTGTGTATGTATCTGTATGTGCTTGTTATGGTAATTGGTGGAATGCTTTTATGTGTTAGTGCTCCCTTTTTAATTGTGGAGTTCTATTTCTGTCAACTATTTATTATTTAATTTTTTATTGGTGTATTATAATTTGTTCTAGTTTGAATCTGAGGTTTCCCCCAAAAGCTCCTGAAATGCAGGAATATTTCAGAGGTAAAATAACTGGATTATGATGGCTGTAACCTAATTAGTCTATCCTAGTTTAAATTAAGTAACTGGGTGGTAACTATACACAGGTGGGGCGTGGCTAGAGGTGGTGGGTCAATGGGATCAGTGCCCTGGAAGGGTTCTTCCCTGCATCACCTTCCCCCTTTCTCTCTGCTTCCTGGCAACCGAGTCTTGAGCAGTTTCTTTCTACCATGCCCTTCCTCTATGATGTTCTCTCTCACCTTGGTCCAAGAGCAATGGAGTCAGCCAACCATGTACTAAATCTCTGTAATTGTTAGCCAAAATAAATTTCCCCTCTTTTAAGTTATCCCAGTTAGTCATATTGATCACAGCAACAAAAAGCTGACCAACACATATTCATACATAATAGTGGAATTCACTGTGATATAGTTCATATATGCACATAACAATTTGGTCAGTTTCATATCCCCTTTCCCTCCCCTCCTCTTTCCTCTATTCTAGTTTCCCTTCTTTTTTCATGTGATCACTTTCCCCCACTTTTTCTCTATGTTATAGTTTGAATATGAGGTGTCCCCCTAAATGCTCTAATATATGACAATGTAAGAAGGTTTGAAGGAGAAATGATTGGGCTATATCCTTAATCTAACCAGTGAATTAATCCCTGAGGGATTACCATTAATTGAATGGTAATTGAAGAGAGGTGGGGTGTGACTGGAGGAAGTTGGGCATTAGGGGCATGGCTTTGGGGGTATATATTTTGTATGTGGTAAATAGTCTCTCTCTCTGCTTTCTGATCATCATGTGAGCAGCTTCCATCTGCCATACACTCCTTTATGATGTTCAGCTTCAACTTGAGCACCAAGGAATGGAGCCACTATCTGTGGACTGAGACCTCTGAAACTGGGAGCCTCCAAGTAAACTTTTACTCCCCTAAAATTGTTCTGGTCAGATATTTTAGTCTCAGCAGTGAAAGAGCTGACTACAACAACATAGGACTCTACTTTCTGAGTCTGGCCTATTTCATTTAATAGGATGTTCTTTAATTCCATCCATTTCCCTACAGATGACATAATTTCCTTCTTTTTAATGACCAAAACTCCATTTTGTATATATACTACATTTTCTTTATATATTCATCCATTAGTGGACATCTAAGCTGGTTCCATAGCTTGGTTGTTGTGGATTGTGCTGCCATAAACATGGTTATGGATTTCGTGCTATTGTATTCTGACTTTAATTCTTTAAAATAAATACTGAGAACTGGTATACCTGGGGCATGTGGTGGGTCTATTCCTAGTCTTTTGAGGAACCTCCATACTGATTTCCATTGTAGTTATACTAATTTACAAGCCCACCAACAATGTATAAGTGTTCTTCTTCCCCTGCATTCTTGCCATCATTTATTACTATTTGTATTATTGCTGATTGCCATTCTAATTGGAGTGAAATAAAATCTCTGTAGTTGAATTTCCCTGATAGCTAAAAACATTGAACATTTTTCATGTTTGTGGGCCATTTGTACATTTTTAAAAATTTTTTTAAGTACCAGGGATTGAACTCAGGGGTACTTGGCCACTGAGCCACATCTGCAACCCTATTTTGTATTTTATTTTATTTTAATTATTTATCTTTTTATTTTTTACAGACTGCATTTTGATTTATTGTACACAAATGAGGTACATCATTTCATTTTTTTTAAATTGTAAACAAATGGGGTACAACTTGTTTCTCTGGTTGTACATGAAGTAGAGGCGTACCATTTGTGTAATCATACATTTATATATTGTAATGGTGTTTGATTCATTCTGTTATTTTTATCCTTCCTGGCAACCCTTCCCACCCCTCTTTTGCCTCTATACAGTCCCTCCTTCCTCCATTCTTGCCTCCCTCCCACCCCCCATTATGTATCATCATGCTTATCTGACTTAGCATGATATTCTTCAGTTTCATCCATTTGCCTGCAAATGCCATAATTTTATTATTTTTTATGGCTGAGTAATATTCCATTGTGTCCATTCATCAATTGAAGGGCATCTAGGTTGGTTCCACAATCTGGCTATGTGAATTGAGTAGCTGTGAACATTGATGTGGCTGCATCACTGGTTTTAAGTCCTTTGGGTATAGGCCAAGGAATGAGATAACTGGGTCAAATGATGGTTCCAGTCCAAATTTTCTAAGGAATCTCCACACTACTTTCTAGAGTGGCTGCACTAATTTGCAACACCACCAGCAACGTGTGAGTGTACCTTTTTCCCCACATCCTTGCCAACACCTGTTGTTGCTTGTATTCTTGATAATCGCCATTCTAATTGGGGTGAAATGGAATCCTGATTTGCATTTCTCTTATTACTAGAGATACTGAACATTTTTTCATATATCTGTTGATTGCTTGTACGTCTTCTTCTGTGAAGTGTCTGTTAATTTCCTTAACCCATTTGTTGATTGGGTTACTTGTATTCTTGGTGTAGAGTTTTTTGAGTTCTTTATATATGTATTTTATTTAGATACAGATTCTCACTGAGTTGCTTAGCACCTTGCTTTTGCCAAGGTTGACTTCGTTCCTCTTACCTCAGCCTCCTGAGCTGCTGGAATTATAGTTGTGTGCCACTGCACGTGGTTGTATATTTCTTCTTTTGAGAAATAGCTGTTTAGTTCATTTCTCCATGGATTGGTTGGGTTATTTGTTTTGTTGGTGTTAAGTTTTGTGAACACTTTAAATATTTTGGATTTTAATCCTCTGTCAGAAGAGTACCTGGCAAAGATTTTCTCCCATTCAGTTGGCTCTCTTCATTCTCTTATTTCCTTTGCTGTGTAGAAGCTTTTGAATTTGATGACATGCCCTTTATTAATTTTTGGAGTCCTATTTTGGAAGTTATTGCCTGAACCTGTATGTTGGAGTGTTGACTCTTTGTTTTTTTCTAGCAGTTGCAGAGTTTCTGGTCTAATTCCTATGTCTTAGAATTTTGAGTTGACTTTGTACAGGGTGAGAATTAGGCCCAGTTTCATTCTTCTACATATGGATATCTGGTTTTCACAGCACTGAGACTTTTTGTTTAAAAGGCTCTCTTTTCTCCAATGTATATTTTTTTGTGTCTTTGTCAAAGATCATGTGCATTCCTGTCTGTTTCTTTTATTATATTACATTGGTCTATATGTCTGTTTTACGTCAGTATTGTGGTGTTTTTGTTACTATAGCTTTGTAGCACAATTTAAAATGAGGTATTGTGGTGCCTCTAGCATCTATCTGTTAGCTTAGAATTGTTTTGGATGTTCTGGGTCTTTTATTTTTCTGTATGAATATTTGGACTGATTTTTTAGTTATGTGAAGAATGTCATTGGTATTTTGATGGGGATTACATTAAATATATAGATCAGGTTTGGTAATATGGCCATTTTAACTATTAATTCTCCATATCCATGAACACGGAATGTCTTTCTATCCCCTAGTGTCGTCTTCAGTTTCTTCAATGTTCTAGAATTTTTATTGTAGATGTCTTTCATCTCCTTGGTTAGATTTATTCCCAGCTATTTTATTTATTTATTTATTTTGAGGCTATTATGAGTGGAATTGTTTTCCTGATGTCGTGATTGTCAGCAGATTCATTATTTGTGTGTAGAAAAACTACTGTTTTTGTGTATTGATTTTGTATCCTCTTATTTTTCTGAATTTGTCAGTGTTTGACATCTACTAGTGAAGTTTTTGGAATCTTGTAAGTAAAGAATTTCATCTGCAAATAGTAATAATTTGACTTCTTCCTTTTCTATTTGTATCCCTTTATTTCCTTCTTTTGCTTAACTGCTCTTGCTAAAATTTCAAGTACTCTATTGAGTAGGACTTGTGAGAGTGCTCATCCTTCTCTGGTTCCTGATTTTAGGTGAAATGCTTTCAGCTTTTCCCATTCACTGTGGATTTGGCTTTGGGTTTGTCATAAATATATATCCTTCTGTCGCTAGTTTCTTCTGTGTTTTTTCCTGAATGGTATTAAATTTTGTCGAAGGCTTTTCTGTATCTACTGAGACGATCATGTGATTTTTGTCCTCAATTCTATATATATGGTGAGTAACATTTATTGATTTGTGTATTCAGCCTGTCCTTGCATCCCAGTAACAAAATCATCCTGATCATGCTGTACAATCTTAATGTGTTTTTGAATATAATTTGCTAATTTTTAAAGCATTTTTATATCTGTGTTTCAAAATTATTGTTCTGTCGTTTTCTTTCCTTGATGATCCTTATCTGTTTGGTGTTTGGGTAATACTGCCTTCATAGAATGAACTTGGAAGTGCTCTCCCTTGCCCTGCTTTTCATTTCATTGAATAAGTTAGGAGCATCGGCATTAATTCTTTAAATTTCTGAAAAAATTCAGCTAAGAATTCCTCTGGTCCTGAGCTTATCATTGTTGGAAGGCTTTTTATTAATGCTTTAATCCTAAATTGATATTGTTCTTTTTAGATTTTCAGTATGTACTGGGTTCAATTTTGGTAAGTTGTATGTGTTTGTAAATTTTTCTGTTTCTTCTAGATTTTCCAATGCATTGGAATTTAAGTTTTCAAAATAGTTTTTGATAGATTTCAGTGATATTTGCTTTTTTCATGTCTAATTTTATTAATTTGGGTCTTCTCTTTGTTTTGGTTATTTTTAGCTATGAGTTTATCAATCTTGTTTATCTGTTCAAAGAACCAATTCTTTGTTACTTTGACCTTTTATGTTTTAATTCTTTTATTTAGTTAATTCAAGTGCTCATCTTAATTAATCCTTCCTACTCCTGGCTTCAGAATGGTTTCTTCTTGTATCTACTTATATATGTAAACTTTCCTCTTAGAACTGCCTACATAGTGTCCCAGAGATTCTGGTATGTTGTATCTCTGTTCTTATTAGTTTCAAAGAATTCCTTACTTTTCCCCCTGATTTCTTCTGTGACTCATTCATTGTTCAGAAATGTATGTTCAGTTTCTATGTATGTGTGTAGTTTCCATGATTTTCCTTGCTGTTGACTTCTAATTTCATTTCATTATTACCTGATAATTTTGCAAGGGATTACATCAATTTCTCTTTTTATATTTACTAAGACTTAATTTGTGACCTACAATATATTGGATTTGGAAAATGTTCCATAAGCAGCTAAGAAGAAAGTGAATTCGGCTGTTTTGGAATGAAATAATTCTATAGATGTCTTTTAGGCTTTATTTTTAAAAATATTCTTCTTAGTTGTAGATGGACACAATACCTTTATTTATTTATTTATTTGTTTATTTATTTTTTTATGTGGTGCTGAGGACCAAACCCAGTGCCTCACATGTGCTGGGTAAGCATTCTGCCACTGAACTACAACCTAGCCCAGTCTTTCAGATTTTAGATCCATTTGATTTTTTAGATCCGATATTTTTTACTGATTTTATGTTTCAGTGACCTATCTATGGTGAGAGGGGTGTGTTGAAATCACCCCAGTATTATTGTATTGTTACCTATCTGAACTTTTTTTTTTGCATTGGGGTTTGAACCCTTTTTTGTATTTCATTTAGAGACAGGGTCTCGCCAAATTGCCTAGGCCCTCACTAAGTTGCTGAGACTGACCTTGAGCTTGCAGTTTTCCTGCCTTGGCCCCCTGAGCCACTGGCATTACCAGTGTACACCACTGTGCTCAGCTTGTCTGAACCTTTGAGAAGTGCTTTTTGTGTGTATGTGTGTTTGTTGTTGTTGTTGCTATTGTTTTGTTTCCTTTTTTAAAATTTTAATTAGATGCATTGATGCTTGGGCATAAATATTTACTATTTTATCTTCTTTTTGGATTTTTCTCTTTGCTAGAATGTAGTGAACTTTTTTGTTTTCTGGTAAATTTTGGCTAAGATGTCTCTCAAAAGTTCATGTGTAAGACAATGCAGGCAAGTTTGGAGGTGAAATGATTGGGTTATATAGGTTTTGCCCTAATAACTACATTAATCCACTTGAATAGATTCGCTGAGTGGTGAATGTAGACAGGTGGGGTGTGTCTGGAGGAGTTAGGTCACTGGGAATGGTGCCCTTGGGGCATATTTTTTTTTCCCCTGGTGAGAGGAGATCTCTCTGTTCTTCCTCTTTGCCATGTGATAAACTGCTCTGCTTAACACCTTTCCACCATTGATTTTGTGTGTCATTGCAGGCTGAGAGCAACAGAGTTGGCCATCTATGGACTGACACCTCCACAAATGTGAGCACCAAATAAAATTTCCTGCCTTAAAATTGTTCTTATCAGTTCTTTTTGTCACAGCAACAAAGAAACTGAGTAAAATATTAGATATGAGAATAGCTACTCCTGCTTGCTTTTGGAGTCCATTTGCATGAATATCATTTTTTACCCTTTCATTTTCAACATGTGGATTTCTTTGCCTGAGCTGTGTCTCTTACAGACAATGTATAGTTGGATCTTGTTTTTAAGTCCAATCTGCCACAATATGTCTTTTAATTGAAGAGTTGAGACCATTTATATTCATTGTTATAGAAAGATGTTTGTTATTATAAAGAGAATAATTATTATTATATTTACTTCCATTTTGATCTTTTTCTCATGTTCAGTTTGTCCCTAATTCTCATTTGATTAAAAAGTATTCTTTTAATGAGATCCTTTCCTGAGTTCAGGTGTTTGTTTCTAATGTCTTCTGTGTGTATGATTTCTTTAAGTATTTTCTATAATGTTGCTTAGTAGTCGTGAATTCTGGCTTTCTTTTCATAATCTCTGTCTCTTTATTGAAGTGATCTTTTATTTCCTGAAATTTATCTCTGATTTCACGCCTTCATTTTCACTATATACATTCTTTACTTTTTCTCTGACATTTCTTCTACTGTGCTGTCAATGGAATCTATTATTGGAGCATTTTGGTTTATTGGGGGAACTTTGTTCCCTTGATTTTTCATGTTGTTTGTGTGTCTTCTCATCTAGCAGTGTGGATCTGAGGTAGTATAGTTTCTTCCCTGTAGACTTACAGTGTCCTTAAAGGTTTCTAGTACATCATGTTTAAGGGGGAGGTCAATATTAACAGCACCCAATGCAAACAATACACAACCTTAAACCAAATAGCTTCTATTGGTTGGCACTTCTTTCCCAGGCAGTCCTGAGGGCTGAGAGCTGGGACCTGTGCACCTGTCATGGAGAGCTATTCTACATTGGGCATATCAGGAACAGGTGCTGAGAGCTATAGGTTGGCTTTGTAAATGTGAGTACTGGGCCAGGTTGGTGGCTAGGTTGGGGATCAGGGAGCTGGAGGGCTCTATTGGGTGCCAGACTGATATTGGACTTACGTTGGATCTGGCAGAACAAGGAGATTAGTGGATGCTGGACTAGGGATGGAGTCAGGGTCCAGGCTGGTGCTGGGGCCCGAGTGGGCTCCAGGAACCCAGTGGTTGCCAGATAGTCTGACTGGGCAAACTGAGAGAAAAATGCCCTCATACCCTCTTCCTACCTTCTGACTCACTATAACCAGCCCTAACTGTCCCCATGAGCTTCAGGACCCATTGAGCTGGGGTGAGCCCAGTTTTCTCTTTCCTCTGCAGCAAGATGGTGGCTACTAGCACACCCAGAAATAATACCTCAGGTGTAACCAAACATACAGATCTCAATAATGGACCTCCAGGCCCTGGTCAGTGTCCCCAAAGGGAGGTGGCCATGTCCTGAGATGGCAGTGGTGGCAAACCTGCAGGCACCCCAACACTGGACCTCCAGACACCAGCCAGTGTCCCAAAACATAGGGTGCTGAGACTCAAGATGGTATTGGTGTTGGTGGTGGCAGCAGTGGTGGTGGTGTCCCAAGATGGAGGTAGCTGCATTCATTATTGGGGAGTGGTGGAGGGTGGCACTGTGCCCTCAACATATACCATTAAAAGTTATTACTCATGATCTCTACTACTCTGTTAAGCAAGGGGAAAAGTGGGTGAGTAGTAATGTATTATAGGCTGAAAAGATTGAACATGAATGATAGTATACTAAATGAATTTGAAAAAGTGATTAAAAGATAAAATAGGAACAGGGAAAGGAAAAAAAAAGTAGGTGGAGGGAAGGGAGACTAAAGATAAAATGAGGAGAAAGTAGGATGTAGGGGAAAGGGATGGGAATGGAGAAGAGAAAGTATTGAGGGAGAATCCAGTTAATTTTCATGATACACAAAATTAGAACTCTGAAAACCCACAAAAAGTGTGACGATACTAGAAATCAGTTTACATCACACAATTGATACAATAACAATCATAAAAGGATTTAGTGTTTTTCTTCTTGCTGAGATTTTTTAATATGGAGATATTTCTTTCCAGGTTTTCAATTTTAGAATCTCCCCACTGTGAGGAGCAATAACAAAATAATTTTGTTATGTGACTGGAGATTGACGTATAAGTCTGGAAGGGCCTTTAGGCCCTATTCTCCAGATTGTGTCACACACCCCTTTCTGAGATCCTTGGTTCATGTGCTGGGGGGAAGATGTGTGGGACATGTCTGTCTGTCCTCCAGATACATCTAGATATGGGGTCATTGGTATGGATCTGTGGTAGGCTGTCTCAGGATCACCACTTTCCACCTCACTCTGATCTCTCCTGGTTCCACTACATCAGCCTTACTCCTAATCCCAGAGTGCAGACCACCAGTTTCAAATGAAAGCACCCTTCACTCTTTTCTGCTTTGCAGACTTATAAACTGGCAGCTGCTGTTCCTCTTGCCTCCTGGAGCTTCTTCCAAGTCTGTGTTACAGTCTCACTCTTGTGCCCACATTGATTCAGAGCATGGGCACCCAACAGTGATAAGTAAACTCTAATTGGCTCTTTGGTCTTGAGTATTCAAAAAGCAAGTATACTGAGAACAAGATAAAGAAGAAAATATTATGGAGCACAAAGTATAAAAAACAAAGGTATACAGCAGGGATATCTAGTCTTCCTCTTAAGAAGTAAAGTCTTTTTTATGCCATTGCCACTTTCCCATTTTCACCATCTCTACTGGAGAGCAGGGACTTTTCTCCAGTACTTGCCCAGCTTTCTTTATCTGAGCTTATTTTCGCTTCAGATTGTAAATTTGTTGGATAGTAACTCCTCTTTTTCTTAATTTTGGTGGGAGAATTTCTTTGTCTCCTTGGAAGTGAGTTTCCCCTTCCCCAGTGAGCACCATGCAACTAGAACTACTGTAATCTATTCCTTTTTTTGTCTTTCTGTTCTAGGACTTGATGTTTCTTGTATTCACCTGGTTGCAACTCTCTTGAATTGCTCCCCCCCACGCGCCCCCTCCCCGCAACAGCCTTCATACCTCAATATACTGCCACAGAATAATTGTTTTAATGCACTCTCAGGGAGCTGCCCCAATATTTTGGGTTCTTCTGATCTGCTATTCTTCCTGGATTTATTTATTTTGAAATTGTTATTCAAAGCATACAACTTTATGATTGATCTATTTTCTCATAAATCTACTTTTTTTCTCAATTTTGAGAGACCCTCTTTATCTCTAGTGATGCTTTCTGTTTTAAAGTCTAGTTTTATTTTTTAGGAAACTTTGTCTTGAAGTAATTTTAGATTTACTGAGAGTTACAAAAATAATACACACTGTGTATTATGATTTTTTGTCTTAAGTTTTTAGGGTTTATGATGGCATGAAAATGATAGGAATTCAGTGGAAACAGTACCTCAGATTTAGAATTTTGATCTTCTCTTAGAGGTAAGATATTCTCTTGTGATGCTTGGCAGTGATAATTGCATCTTCCAGTCATCATACTGTCATGAGGACAAACAGCTGGTACTCTACAGTGTATACCATGTTGCTAAGTTATGATGTTTGGTAGGTTAGGTGTATTAAATGCATTTTTGACATACAATATTTTCAGCTTATGAATTTGTAAGAGTATAACCCTATGTTAAGTCAGTGAGCATCTCTAAAGAGTTCCTGTATACCCATCACCCTACTTCTAATGCTAACATAATGTGTAATCATAGTATAGTGATCAAAAATAAATTAATATGTAGTCTCATTAAATATTACATTAAATATTCACTAAATATTGTAACTTAATTCAGTTAACAGCTCACCAAATGTGTAAATTTTGAATATGTTGAATAAATGCACTAAATAATAAAGAGGTTAATTTAATGAATAATATAGTCACTAAACTATTAACTTTAGCTATCTCTAGTTTTTCCATTAATGTTCTTTTTCTGTTTTAGGACCCAATCTAGAACTCAGTGTTGTATTTTGTTGTCATGTTAATTGAGTCTTTTCCAATCTGTTCCTTTTCCTATTTTAATATGCTGTGTCAGCCATCTTTTGCTTACTGAAATGATATCTGAGTCACTTAAATTAGAGCATTTGGTAATTAGGTCATTTAATCTATATTTTTTATTATTATATATTTTACCCTTTGTTATTTTGTTATTTTGGAAGTTATATATGCTTTCATATTATTTTAGTGACTACAGAGACTATGGATCCTGGAATGCATTCTTTCAGATCTTTCTTTATGCATTTCCTTGCATGTGTGTACTGGTAGATAGTCGTGCAAATTTTAGATATTTGTTTGTAAATTTTCAGTATTATAAAGAGCATTTACATTTATATTGTTGTCACTGTATGTTTGCATCCTTTGCACAGATTTGTAGAAGGATTACAAAATCAAAAACTTTGCACATTTAAAGCTTCGCTTGACATTTGGGGACATTCTTGTTATTTTCTTTCAATGTCATAGTTTCTGTAAAATGATAAATGTTTATGAATTTCAGAAAAACATCAGCCAAAATTATACCACCTCAACCAAAATAACTTTAATTAAAAACTAGGTCTACAATCTTCTGTTTCTCTTCTTAAAAGTGTTCAGTTAGAAAGAAAGAAAGTCTGTCCACTAGCACATGTTTGTGAAAGTTGTTAACACCAAGAAAGCAAATCCTAAAAAAATTTCAGAGAAAAAGTAAAAAAAACCAAAAAAACAAAAAAACAAAAAACAGTCTACAATAAATTAAAAATAAATAAATAAATAAATAAATAAACAAACAATAATGCATTAGCATTAGCATTAATCTTCTTGGTAACAGTTATTTTCCACTAAAACAGTGTTATACTGATTTCAAATTTTCAAAGGACAGGACTTAGCTCATGGCTAGGAAATAATTGTTGAAGGATGGAGATAGAGTAAAAACATATTTAGATCTAGGAAACTTCAAATTTCTTAAATTATGCTTTAGAAAATAAAGAAGTTAAAGAAAGATGAGAATATAGGAAATAATAAATATAGCCCAGGAAAATAGTGAAATGATATCCAAATAAGGACAGTTCTGTAGCACACCTGGAAAACAGTCTAAGATTGGAGAGAAGCTTCAAAGAAAGGAGCTTCAAAGAAGGGAATTAAAGGTGATTTAAGAAGTTTTATAATTCAAGGGCCTGGCGTTTTCTTACATAGAAGGAGAAGGTTTTTTAAATTGTTTAATAGATGCAACACTGCTCTGGTTTTCTATCTCATATGGTTAGCATTGGTAGATTTTGTTTTTCAAACACAGTTTGAGATCGGTAATTTGTTTTGAGGTGTGTTTCCTTTTCATCCATATTATCAACTTTGTATCTGTGAAGTTACTTGTAATACAGTAATTGTCTTTCCAACCTCTCAATCCTGCCCCCTTATCTGTGGTCTGACTTTCCTTCTTTCTATTATCTGTGTTCAACTGCAACTAGAAAATATTAATTGGAAAATTTCAGAAATAATTTATGTTTTAAATAACTTTTATTATAGTATATTATTATAATCATTCTTTTTTATTATTCTTAATCTCTTTCTATGAAAATTTGTGTGTGTGTGTGCAATGAAATGAGAAATGAATTTTTAAATTTTTAAAGTTTATTGTAGGTATGGGTGTATAGAAAAATACATTATATATACAGGGTTCAGTAATATCTGGTTTCATTCATCTGCTGGTGGTCTTTTAACATATCTCCTTCAGATAAGGGGGAACTACCCATGTTCCCTTTTTATCATTTTAATGTCCATAGGATATTTTGATATCCTTCTTTTTCTGACATTGGTAATTTATATCTTCTTTGTGTCTTAATCAGTTTAGCAAGAAGTTTAATTCTCATTGATCTTTTCAAAAATCTATCTTTGGGTGTCATTGATTTTTCTGTGTAGATTTTACAATTCCAATTTCACTGATTTTTGCTTTTTACCATTTCCTTTCTTTGACTTTTTTTTTTTAAAGATGGGATCTTAAGTATTGATGAGAGAAAGTCTTTTTTTCAGTATGTATGTATATATTTTGACTATAGATTTTCCTCAAAGAACTGATCTAGGTACATCTCACAAATTTTGATATATTGTGTTATTTAGTTCACAATATTTTAATATTTTTCTTTTTTTTGAACTATGGGTTATTTAGAATTATTTGGAGTTTTTTTTAGATATCTCTTTGGTACTTATTTCTAGTTTATTTCTGTTTTGGTGAGATAACATACTTTTTATGATCTCAGTTCTTAGAAATGTATTAAGGTCTGTTTGATGAACCAGAATAGGGTCTGTTTTGGTAAATGTGCTGCGTGCACTTGAAAAGATTCTGTATTTTGCTTTTGTTGGGTGGAATCATCCATAAATGTCAGTTAGATCTGGTTGGTTATTGTTAAAGAAAGTTAAAAGAAAGTCAACAGGACAATAGATAAAAGTGGTAAGAACAGATTTTATTGAGGAACTATTATAATAGGATAAAAGAAACCTAAGTACAGAACCAGTCTCCATTCCAAAGAGAACAAGGACAAGTGTGTATTTAAGACTAAGGAGCAAGTGGATAGAGATAACATCAAGGGAAGAGGGGATTCTGGTTGAACAAATTAGGCAGGCTTCTTGCTGAAGGCAACCCAGTTGATCAGATATCCAGGATGAAAGATTCTCTCTAAATCGACTTAGGATCTTAAAACTGAACACTGCAGACACAAACATTCAACCCAGGGTTAAGGCTTGGTGAGTGGAAGATTCAGAGTTGCCAAATTGAAGTTTGGTCTTTGTCATTGAGAGCATTAAGTCTACAACTTGACTGCTTTTCTGAATACTTACTTTCCTGCTTATTGAGAGAGGAGTGGTGAAGTTTCTACCTGTGGTTATGGATTTACCTATTTTCTTTCATCGGTTTTTACTTCAAGTATTTGATTGTACGTTGTTAAGTGCTAACTTATTTATGATTGCTTTTGTTTGGTTAGTGAAATAAATCCTTTAATGCACTTTTTTTAGCCTTTATGCTATTGTCTTATTCTGATATTAATATCGTTGCTCTTTCTTTGTTTTGATTAGAATTGCCATGTTTTTCTTCACTGTGTTTTGTTATACTAAGTGATACATAGTTATGAAAGGGTAATGTGTGAGATATTTTCATTTTGTGTACTTTATTTTTTTCTTTTTCTTTCCTTTCTTTTTTTTCCCCCCAGTACTAGGGATTGAACTTGGAGGTAATTTACCCTTGAGCTACATTCCCTGCCCCTTTGATTTTTTTTTTTTTTAATTTTGAGACAGGTTCTAAATTGCCCAGACTGGCCTTGAACTTGTGCTCCTCCTGCCTCAGTCTCCAGAGTAGCTGCTATTTATTGTAACCTTTGATTCTAGAAAATATTATCGAATGATCTAAGATTCTTTAATTTAATATTAAGGTACAAGATACAACAATATATTTATCACATAATCAAAAATATTTGCTTTATTACTTTACTTTCTTGGATAGAATTTGAATGATTATTTCTTACATATACTCTGCATTTTAGTGCTGTAATGCTATTTTGCATTGTTTCAACCATATGTTTATAAACTAAACAAAATATAAACATTTGGATTTCTTCTTTTAATGAATTATTTTCTGAAGTATGACAGACCTCTTCTTTAAGCAGCATGTCTTGAAACTAATTAGTACTTTAATACTTTTATTATCTTTTAAGTTTAATGTAAATCGATGCCACTTCCTTAATTTATGTCAAACAGCTTATTGCCAGCATGGGAGCTTCTGATACTGTGTGTTATAGCTTATGATATCTCAAAGTAGAACATTTTATTCAGTGGCATGAGCTGGCACAGTGGGCAAGATTATTCTAATTCATTTGAATAAGTGAACTGCAGCTTAGGAAGTTCATGCACAGCAATGTGCTGTCAGTTTCTTTGTGATTCTTATTGGAAAGAAACTCTGGGTTTAGAATTTTAACATCTTAATTCCTATTGTCTTTTATTTCATGTAGGCTATTAATTTTGAGGCTTATTCTAAATTAAAATCCATATACACATCTTTAAATGTCTGTTTTATTTGTTAACCATTTAGAATTACAATTTAATTTTAAAATAATTCATCATATTGATTACTAACTGGTTGGTTCTGGAAGCTCATGGTCTATGTATAAATGTTCTCAAAAATGAGAAAGATTATTTTCTTCACTTAGACTTTTTGGAATAGTTTGTCTTCTAAAATATGCTCTTAATTGTAGGAAGTACTTTATGAAAATCAAAAGACTTTGTTATGTACCTTTAGTGGATAAAAATTTAGACTATTCTTTAACATATACAATATTTAGTATTAGTGGGATTTTCAAAAGCTTCCACAAAGATGTTCCTTCTAGTGCTTGTAACAGAAAACTAAGATAGGTACAGCTAATGGAATATTAACCAATAAAGTGGTGATTTGAAGAAAAATGCTTATAATATTCTAGTGAAAAAATCAAATATTTTTAGAAATTAATTATTCACATGTAAATATATAAAAATGCCAAGGGAACTCACTAAAATTTTAAAAGCATTTTATATTTTGGTACAAAATGTAAGGGGTGATCTTTTTTTCCCTCTTTCTGCTTTTATTTAGTATATTCTGAACTGTTTTCCAGAAAATATAGTGATTTGAATGCTGCCTAAAATTTGTATCTCTGAAGTTTTTTGTTTGTTTTCCTTTCATCAGTGATTTCTATAAAATCATGAAACCAACATCATTTGATATTGGATCAGCTCTGATTTCAGGTGTCTGTAGTTAGAATGTAACCAGTTTATTTGTTTTAAAAAATATGGTTTTTAAGCCCTTTTAAATTCTTCAAATGAGTTGTCAAAATATATAAACAATTGCTTAGAAAAGTGTTTTCTTTTGTTCTTGAGAATTTTATTTATCATAAATGACCATTCTTGTTCTGAGACCTCCTGTCTGTACTTCTTTTGCTACCATCACCCTCCCCAGCTTTAATCTTTTATTTGAACTTTGCTTTTCCTTCAGTGCTATTGCTTTTCTGTTGGTTTTGAACTCAATTTCTAGTTTCTGCACAGTGTGCAAGAAACTTTTGTTCAAGAGATCATAAAACTTAGGTTTCCCTAGCACTTCATGCTGTATTGAGAATCCTTGCCTACTTGTTCATTTTAGAGATTCTCCTGAGTCTCAGATACCATTTTGTTTGCTGTTTCCCTGTGCTGCTTTTTATTTAGATGCTATACATCATGTAGGTCTTAAAGTTGTGGGTGTTGTTTTCTGGTATTTACCTAGTTTTTGTGGAAGATATTTTGATTGTGGATTTGGTTTTACTCCTCTGATTCTCTTGGAGAGATATGGGGAGTTTAGAATACCTCTGGCCTTTTCTTTTTAAACAAGCTAAATTTATTCAGTCCTTTTTGAAGTTATGTACAGCCAAAATGGTCTTCATTTTTTTGAAAGTTTGTGATTATAGATGGTGACTCTTTCTTTTCTTTTCTTTTTTTGTATATCTTTGTACAGTAAAAACTTGGTAATAGTTCTGTCTTAAGAGATTTTAATAGTTTGTGAATCTAGAATTTTAATGACCACTTATTTTCTTGATTCTCCAAGACAGAAAAAATAAGTTCTAAAGGCAACAGTTAATAAATGATAGTACCTATATCCAAATATTTATGATTCCATAAAATAATCATAATAGTTATAGGAAGTGACTGAATAAAAGAGAACTTTGTTTAGAAAGTATTTTCTCCTTCAGCTAATGCACATCTTTCTATATTAGAACTCCCTTCTAGGTAGTATGAGAAATAACCCCTCTAGGGGGAATGGAGATACGGTTTTTGGTAGGTTTCTAATCATCAGGAGTTTGAGTTTCCAATTAATTCATGACTGTGATGTCCCCTCTGTTTTAAATTTATTCCATAAGAGAAATTGAAAATATCATTGAATATACTAGGTGGTTTGAGAGTAGAAAACCTACAAGGCATATATTTTAAGTTTCTTATCACTGCCGTAATCACTATAAGAAATCTCTACAATTTTGGTAGCCTAAAATAAGTTTATTATTATAGGCCTAGGGTTCAGAAATCTGAATAGTCTCTTCTTGGGCTAAAATGAAGTTATTAGTAAGCACTTCATTCTTTTGTAGAATCTCTAAGAAATAGTGCTACTTCTCAGAGAGGTGCATTTCTCCATAAGGTGATAAATTAACATTTTATAATCTATTCATCTGTTCAGTTCTTTGAATTTTTTTCAGTGTAGTTCTTTCATTTAACCAGTATAGAGTCACTGTCTACTATCTTTCCCTGTATCTGGAATTTGAAAATGGTGGTGGTGGAGAAGAACAAAGACATAACCAAGGTCAGAAACATAAAGAGTGTGTGTGTGTGTGTATGTGTGTGTGTGTGTGTGTGAGAGAGAGAGAGAGAGAGAGAGAGAGAGAGAGAGAGGAAGGAAATGGGATGAACTTGGGTTGAGAGAGTCTCAGGTACCACAGAATTACTGGTGACATATATTTTTCTGCATGAAGAAACTCCTTTGGTCAGCATTGAGGGAGAAAGGGTAGAAATCTCTAAAGTTGTATTCTAGTACAGAAAGAGACTATCTTGTACTAATAACCCCCTAGATACAACACAAGTTTATTTCTCACTCATAATTTGGCTTAGAGATTATATTAGTTTATTTTCTGTTATTATGATGAAATGCCCAAGGCTGGATACTTTATAAAGAAAATAGTTTTTAAAAATTCACAGTTCTGGAACTTTAAAGACATTAACACCAGTATTGACTTGGTTCTGGTGAGGACCTCAGGGTGAATGGCATCACAATGGTGGAAGCATATGTAAGAGGGAGAGAGCACATAGTAAGACAGAAAGTCACAGACTGGAGAGGGGCTATGCTCGCTCTTTTATAACAATTTCCTTGTGAGTACTAACCAGGGTTCCATGAGAAATATGAGATATTCCTTCCATGAGAAGGAATCTAAGAGTAATGCCCTCGCAGATCTAATTATATTCTCCTAGGCCCTGCCTCTTAATGATTCCATTCCACTTTTCAGTACTACCACACTTGAGGATGAAGACTTGAACACATAAACTCTTTGGGGATACACTCAGATTATATCCAAACCATAGCAGAGAAAACAGGTCTCCATCCTGTGAAGTTTTTAAGGTTCTTGCAGGAAGAAGAGAAGGATACAGGATCTTATAGAATGCCTGTAAGGGTGAATCCTGAAATTGGCTTGTATTATTTTTGCCCATACTGTATGGCTTTAGCTATAACACAAATGACTCAAATATAATGAAGCCTAGGGAATGAAGTTTTCCTGCATTCAGGAACAGAAAATATTGTAGTTATAATCCAACCATTCTTGGAGTCTGGAAGGGTGGGATTAGACAAGATATAATGGTAGTTAAATCTCATCTTTTTTTCATTACCTCCCATAGAATTTTTGTCCTGTTTTGCATTACCTATAGCATTTACACTTTGGACTATTGCTGCTGATTACTGAACTGATAGGACAGACGAGGATTGTTCCAAGGCAACATGGGAGACACAACTTTTTCTCTCATTCATTCTTTTAGAATCATTAATGTCTGCCCTTTACCCAAGGCTATTATAGCCCTCCTCTCCTCCAGTGCTATCACATGACAACTGATAAGGACTTCTTGAAGCTTTTGACTGGTTCTTCAGGCCATTGATTTTCTTGTCATTCTAGGTTGATTTTGGAGGTGGAGAGCCAGCAACCCATTGTAGTTGTAATTTTATATAAAGAAGAAGGGAAGCCTTCCTAATTTCTGAATAAAACTTCCTTGGGGAAAAAAAGGCCCAACTTTGTGTTCACTAAGAAGGAAACAATTTTGTTTCTTTACCCTGTAAGTAGAATAGGCAGTTTATTCCTAGGTATGATGATAACCTTGATACCAGTATCTGATTATCTGGCAGTGATCCAGAGGATAGCTAGTTTGAATGGATGGGGTGGTAACTGTAGGTTGGTGGGGCATTGCTGGAGGAAATTGATCACTGGGAGCATGCTCTGGAAGGGTGCTTCTTCCCTGCAAACCTTGTGCCCCTGCCTCTGTTTCCTGACCCCACCATGAATTGAACAGCTATCCTTTGCTGAGCCCTTCCCCCATTATATACTGCCTTACCTTGGGTCTAGAGCAATGGAGTTGGCCATCTATGAACTGAGACCTCTGAAACCATGAGCCCCATATAAACTTTTCCTCTTCTAAGTTTTTCTCATCAGATATTTTGGTCACAGCAATGCAAAAGCTGATTAAAACTCTTGCCTTTGAATGAGATTCTTGGTTTAGCAGTGTATTCTCTTTTTTCTCACCATTGATACTGTCTTCACCTTCTTCCAAGTCAAGGTGAGAATCTGAAGTAATTGTAAAAAATCAGTTTGTCAAAGCAAGTGCATTCCTTCAAATATTTTAGTGTGTAATTAACCTCAGTGACCTAATTACATTCCCCTCTTAAAGGTTCCATGTCATGTTCCAGGTACTGAGGGCCCTGCCACACTGAGGACCAAGCCTCCAACACATGAATGCTTGGGAGACACAAGAGATGAGATATTAAAATAAGTATTAAAAACAGTTTGAGTGGTTGGGGGTTGTAACTCAGTGGAAGAGTGCTTGCCTAGCATGTGTGGGGCCCTAGGTTCAATCACTAGCACCCCAAATTAGTTAATTAATTAATTAAATAGATAAAAACAGTTTGGTTTGGAAAAATAAGCACCCTGACCATTGAAGAAAATTTAGAAGGTTGGAAATGTTTAAGTTTTCCAAATACATCAACAATTTCATTGAAAATCTTTACATTGGGTAGTTCATTTAAACATACTCTTCTGCTAGATACAGTGCTCAGTGGACTATATATATGAATGAGTACATCATAAACATTATTAAAAATTAATGTTAGAAGCTTATTATTTATATGAACTAACTTCACATAGTAGACTAATTAATATTAAAGAATTGGAATTAAATAACACCAAGAGGAAAATACTTAAATTCTGTATTGAGGTTATGCAGAGATGTGGAAATAAAATTATTAAGAGGAAACATCTGTTGCTGCTTCTACTGATTCTATGCCTTTTATGCTGGTGATTGATTTTAGTAGGGCTTTTGTTGAGTTAAATATGTACACTCTGTATTACAATTAAAAATAATAAGAGTTTGAAGTTGAGTTATATCAGTGATTAATGTATTTTGATATTGTTTTAAAAATATATGTAACAGAAAGATCTCACATATATGTGGAATCTAAAAAAGTGGAATACAGAAGTAGAGATTAACGGTGGTTACCAGAGATTAAGATTTTGATCAGGGGCTGGAGTTGTTGCTCAGTGGTAGAGTGCTTGCCTAGCACTCATGAGGCCCTGGGTTCAATCCTTAGCACTACATAAAAATAAAATAAAGGTATTGTGTCCACCTACAACTAAAATGTGTATGTGTGTGTGTGTGTGTGTGTGTGTGTGTGTGTGTATAAAGAGAGACACATAAAGATTTTGATCAAAGGATACACAATTTCAGTAAGGAGCAGTAGGTTCAGGAGCTCTATTGTACAACCTGGTATTTATAGTTAGTAACAATGTATTGTATTCTTGGAAATACTGAGAGAGTAGATTTTAAGTATTTTAATTATTTTCATCAGACAACAATGAAAAGTAAGTTAGTGAATATGTTAGTTATCTCTATTTGGTCATACCACAATGTGTATGTATATTTCAAAACAGGATAGATATATGCAATTTTTGTCAATATAAATAAATATGTAGTTAAAGTACTCACTAAAGGGGAACTTTTTATCTTTAAATCTGCTATAATGTTATTAAATTTTTTCATCAATTTTTTTAAAATACAAAACTTTTTACTGTTACTAGTTATTGGGGAGGGGTCAACAAAGAATTCAGAAAGCCTGCTTGTATTTCTGTGTCCCCTTATCTGTTTGTTGTTATGATCATAGGAACTTTGAGAGTTTACTTTGGTATTTGTTTATAGAATATTACTCCATATCTGTATTTTTGTGGAGTAATTTTTGTGTATTTTATCCTTTACTTTGGTATTTGTAGTGTAAATGCTAATTTTTTCCTTTGAAACATCAGCTGCCATTATTTGTCTCCTATGGGAAAATTTGTTAGATGTTGAGGAAATACCAGTTATTCAAAAATATCACTTGTCAAATGAAAATTAGAGTCAGAATATTGATTAGGAAAAATATGGGCAGTTGCATGTTATAAATACAAAAACTGGCTTTTCTAAAAGTCAGTTCTGTTAGGTTTACAGCAAAATTAGTACAAAGGACTAAATCATAAGCTCTGGAATATGTCTCTTTCTCCAGTAGATGGGGCTATGTACTAACAGTGTAGCTCTATAACAAACAAAGGCATGTATCTGTGATAATACTAAGATTAAACTCAAACCAATATATTAATACAATTTAAAATTGACTTATTTGTTATATGACTATAAGTAAAACATAATTTAAGCCTTTACATATACATTCTTTGGGAATGTATACCATTATGTGGTAGAATTAATAAGTTTTTATTGACATATTATTATATTTGCATACCTTACTGATCAAAAAATATAAACAATTTTTTATATGTGGTTGAAGTTGTATTAGATGACTTCCACTCATCAGTTTTCCCAAATGCTTGAATTCTGTACATATACTGCCTGATGCCATGGTATGCTTAATGTTCAGGTTAGTAGATTCATCTCATATAGATACTTCTGCTTCTAACAATTCAGTTGATTTTATATTTTCAAGCATTGGTTGTGTTTGTTACCTAACCTGTTTATACTAGTTGTGTCTGTGGTCATAATCATATAATTGAATTAAATCAAAATAAACTAATGGAAGTGTCATTATAAGCAGCATTCTTTCTATAAAAACTAAAGTGAATGTTTTGGAACACTCAGTGAAGGTGGGTTGCCAAAACAAAAACTATCAAATTAAATTTGAGTGAGAAAGTCATGAACAAACTGGAAAGGTTTTACACTTGAGTATGGAACAGAAAGTACTTGGAATTTTCTGAGTTTTGTATGAAAGGGGATCTTTTTTTAAAATATATATATTTTTTAGTTGCAGATGGACACAATACCTTTATTTTATTTATTTATCTTTATTTGGTGCTGAGGTTTGAACCCAGGGCCTCATACATGGAAGGCAAGTGCTCTGCCACTGAACTACAACCCCAGCCCAAGGTGCTGTTCATCTAAGTAAGTTTTACAATTTTTTTCTAGGTGTTAATAAGGCAATTGCAAATCAAAACTACACTGAGATTTTTATCTGATTCCATTTAGAATGACAGCCAGCGAGAAGAAAACAGCAATAAGAAATGCTGGAAAGGGTGTGGAGAAAAAGGAAAACTTTTACTCTGTTGGTAGGATTGTGAATTAGTACAACCACTATGGAAATCAGTATAGATGTTCCTTAAGCAACAAAGAATGAAATCACCGTATGACCCAGCCATACCACACCTCATTGTTTATCCTAAAGAATTAAAGTCAACATCCTCTAACAATACATGCATGCCCATGTTTATAGCAGTACCATTCACAATTGCCAAACTATGGAACCAGCCTAGGTATCCTCAGTGGATGAATGGATAAAGAAAATGTGATATATATACATACACACACCCACAATGAAATTATGTCATTTGCAGGAACTTGAAAACATTATGTTCAGTGAAATAAACCAAACTCAGGAAGTTAACAATTGTATGTTTTCTCTCATATGGATGCAAAAGAGGAAAAAGAAAAAGAAAGATGGGGGCATATCTCAGGAAAATCGAAGAGAGATCTAGAATGGAAAGAGACCCAGGAAAGAAGAATACTAGGAATTGATATTGGCCAAATCATTATATTGTGCATGTACCAATATGTATCAATGAATCCCACCATTAAGTACAACTATAATGTACCTATAAAAATACAGAAGGAAAAAAGGAGTGATCTTTAAATAGTTGCTCTTTTTCCAGTCTAGTAATTATCTTTTTCTTTAGGGTAACTTTTTTCAGTCACCAGTCCTTTGAGTTTCAGACAAATCATTAGTAAATTAGAACATAATAGTAATTTGATAAATGATATCATTTAATAAATATCTTACGTGTCAACATATTTATTTTCTAATGGGCCTTAATACTTTCCTAGGAAAGTTGCAGTATGGACAACTTTCTTTATTTTCATGTTTACTATGCTGTTGTATAAAGAGCCACTTTTTTCCCCCTAATGTCAAAGTCAGGTCTTTAAAGAGTTGACAGACTTGTACATTATACCTATTATGTGGGCCAGATCTGGCCTGCTGCTCTTTCTATAAATCAAATTTCACTGCAGCATAGTCATGCCCACACACTTATGTATTGTTCATGGTTATTTTCTTGCTATAGTGAAATAATCGCAACAGAAATGACATATGCCCACAAAGCCTAAAATACTGCTTTCTGACCTTTTACAGAAATAGTAAGCTGATCCCTTCTTTAGATGAATATTGTATGTTGGCCAATATATGACAGTCCTAAGAGTACTGAACTTGTCAAGAGTTCTGTTTGACACTGTTCTTTGACTTTGGGAGATATTGGGAGTTATCTTCCTTAACTACAGTTTATTCATCCATAACGGGGAAGATTACTAAATGATTTTTAAGATGCTTTTTAGCTCTTAAGTTATGAGAAACTTAGTAAAAGACATGTATAATAGGTGTATGTAGAGATATAGGATTTATCTGTATTATATGTAATGTAATTATAGAATAGATACAAAAGTAAATTTGCAAATGGACCATAAAATGGAGGACAAACAGAGATTTTTGTCAGGGTTTAATCATGTAGGAATCTTCATTATGAAAATCTAATCTGATCTTAAAAATGTGTTAAATAGTGAATTTCTGATAGTTTGTTTTCTAGTGTTTCAAATGGGAAAAGTAATAATGTATTACTAGCCCATCCCTAAACCCTAAGGAGATATCCCTCAGGTATCACTGAAGCTCTCTTCCACAAGTATATATGTAAAGCATCATGCATCTCACTCAAGTCCTGTGTGGCTGAGGGAAAGGGGTCCTATAGGAAGGATGGACTGTCTGCAAAATAAAAGGTTAATGAAATTTATTTGTCATAAATAACAACAGAATACAGAATTATCTTTGAAGCAGGGGCATGACTGATTGAGCTGTCCATCAGGGACTAACTCTAACAAATGAAGGAGCCTGGGTTTTCTTTATTTATAGCGGTACCTTATAGAAAAATGAATTAAAAAATTCTTATGGAAAATTTATCCCTAAGAAAAATTACACATGCAAGTAAATGCCTCCCTCAATACATACAAAGGGTATAATTATCTGTTGATAGAAAGGGAAAAAGAACAGTCAGAATGTAACTGTATTAAAAGACCTGTGAAAATATATAGTTGCTATCAATATATCTTGTAAAGGAGATTCCCAGTTCCAACTGGATGGCTCAAGTTCTGGTAACCATTGATATTAGTTTTTCCTTTATATAAAATATCACAAAAATCATCATTGGACAATTATAAAAAGATAACTGAAAAATATGTGGCAAGGTGATATTGATAAGGACAGGTGAACAAAAATGTTTAGGTGATCAGTATAGTTTGGTTCCTCCTTTTGAAAGGATGCTTAAGACAGTACTGATCTTAACCAGAACTCCTAATAAATCCTGATCTATGGAATTTATCAGCTGAATGATAACTCTTTAATTAATAAGTAAGTTCTTCTAAATGTATGTATGTGAATGTAAGGATTGAATCCAGGGGCACTGAATCATATCCCCAGCCATTTTTTTATGTTTTATTTTGAGACAGTATCTCCTTAGGGTCTCCTTAAATTTCTGAGGCTAGCCCCAAACTTGTGATCTCCTGCCTCAGCCTCCAGAGCTTCTGGGATAATAGGCATATGCCAACACAATTGGCTATTTTATTTATTTTTATACTAAGAATTCCTTGTGTTCATGTGCCGGGGGCCACCCACGGTCTATAGGAGAACCAAGTTAGTTGGACTCTTAGGGAAATCTGGCTTTACTTTTGGTAGTATGGCCATTTTGACAATATTAGTTCTGCCTATCCAAGAACATGGAAATCTTTCCATCTTCTAAGGTTTTCTTTAATTTCTTTCTTTAGTGTTCTGTAGTTCTCATTGTAGAGGTCTTTCACATCTTTTGTTAGATTGATTCCCAAGTATTTTATTTTTTTCAAAGCTGTTAATGGGGTAGTTTTCTTAACTTCCCTTTCTGAAAATTCATCACTTAAGTATAAAAATGCATTGGATTTATGAGCATTGATCTTATATCCTGTTACTTTACTGAATTCACTTATGAGTTCTAAAAGTTTTCTGGTGAAATTTCCTGGTTCCTCTAAATATATAATCATGTCATCAGCAAAAAGGGTTAGTTTGAGTTCTTCTTTTCCTATTCGTATCCTTTTATTTTCTTTGGTCTGTCTAATTGCTCTGGCTAGAGTTTCGAGGACATTGTTGAACAAAAGTGGTGAAAGAGGGCATCCCTGCCTTGTTCCAGTTTTTAGGGGGAATGCTTTCAGTTTTTCACCATTTAGAATGATATCGGCCATGGGTTTAGCATAGATGGCCTTTACAATGTTAAGGAATGCTCCCACTATCGCTGTTTTTTCCAGTGTTTTGAGCATGAAGCGATGCTATATTTTATCAAATGCTTTTTCTGCATCTATCGAAATAATCATGTGATTCTTGACTTTAAGTCTGTTGATACGGTGAATTTACATTTATTGATTTCCAAATGTTGAACCAACATTGCATCCCTGGGATAAAACCCACTTGATCATGGTGTACTATCTTTTTAATATATTTTTGTATGTGATTTGCTAAGATTTTGTTGAGAATTTTTGCATCAATGTTCATTAAGGATATTGGTCTGAAATTTTCTTTCCTTGATGTGTCTCTGTCTGGTTTAGGTATCAGAATGATATTGGCTTCATAGAATGAGTTTGGGAGGGTTCCCTCCTCTTCTGTTTCATGAAATACTTTGAGAAGTATTGGAATGAGCTCTTCTTTAAAGGTTTTGTAGACTCGGCTGAGAACCCATCTGGTCCCGGACTTTTCTTTGTTGGTAGGCTTTTGATGACTACTTCTATTTCATTACTTGAAGTCGATCTATTTAAATTGTGTATGTCCTCCTGGTTCAGTTTAGGTAATTCATGTCTCTAGAAACCTGTTGATGTCTTTGAGATTTTCTATTTTGTTGGAGTATAGGTTTTCAAAATAGCTTCTAATTATGTTTTGTATTTCAATCTTGTCTGTTGTGATATTTCCTTGTTCATTCTGAATTTTAGTAATTTGGGTTTTCTCTCTCCTTCTCTTTGTTAGTGTGGCTAAAGGTTTATCAATTTTGTTTATTTTTTTAAAGAACCAACTATTTATTTTGTAAATTTTTTCTGTTGTTTCAATTTCATTGATTTCAGCTCTGATTTTAATGATTTTCTGTCTTCTGCTACTTTTGGTGTTGCTCTGTTCTTCTTTTTCTAGGACTTTGAGTTGTAGTGTTAGGTCATTTATTTGTTGATTTTTTTTCTTCTTTTATTGAATGCACTCCATGAAATAAATTTTCCTCTAAGTACTGCTTTCATAGTATCCCAGAGATTTTGATATGATGTTTCCTTGTTCTCATTTACCTCTAAGAATTTTTTAATTTCCTTCCTCATGTCTTCTATTATCTATTCATCATACAACAGCATATTATTTAATCTCCAGGTGTTGGTGTAGTTTCTGTTTTTTACTCTGTCATTTATTTCTAATTTCAATCCATTATAATCTGATAGAATACAAGGTAGTATCTCTATCTTCTTGTACTTGCTAACAGTAGCTTTGTGGCATAAAATATGGTCTATTTTAGAGAAGGATCCATGTGCTGCTGAGAAGAAAGTGTATTCACTCTTTGTTGAATGGTATATTCTATAAATGTCCGTTAAGTCTAAATTATTGATTGTGTTATTGAGATCTATGGTTTCTTCATTCAGTTTTCATTTGGAGGATCTGTCCAGTGGTGAGAGAGGTGTATTAAAATCACCTAGTATTATTGTGTTGTGGTCTATTTGATTCCTGGAATTGAGAAGGATTTGTTTGATGTACATGGATGAGCCACTGTTTGGGGCATAGATGTTTATGATTGTTATGTCTTGCTAATTTATGCTTCCCTTAAGCAGTATGAAATGTTCTTCTTTATCCCTTCTGACTAACTCTGGCTTTAAGTCCACATTATCTGATATGAGGATGGATACTCTGGCTTTTTTGCTGTGTCCATGTACATGGTGTTTTTTCTCCTATCCTTTCACCTTTAGCTGTGGGAATCTCTTTCGATGAGATGAGTCTCTTGCAGGCAGCAAATTGTTAGATCTTTCTTTTTAATCCAATCTGCCTGTCTATGTCTTTTGATTGACGAGTTCAGGCCATTAACATTCAGGGTTATTATTGAGATATGATTTGTATTCCCAGTCATTTGGCTCATTTTTTTTTTTTTTTTGACATGACTTGGTTTCTCCTTTATTTGGCTGTTCCTTTAGGGTGATTCCTCCCATTGCTGATTTACATCGTTGTTTTTCATCTTTTCCTCATGGAATATTTTGCTGAGAATGTTCTGTAATGCCGGCTTTCTTTTAGTAAGTTCTTTTAGCTTTTGTTTATTATGGAAGGATTTTATTTCATCATCAAATCTGAAGGTAAGTTTTGCTGGGTATAAGATTCTTGGTTGGCTTCCATTTTCTTTCAGGTCTTGGTAAATGTTGTTCCAGGCCCTTCTAGCTTTTAGGGTCTGGATTGAAAAATCTGCTGATATCCGCATTGGTTTCCCCTGAATGTAATTTGATTCTTTTCTCTCACAGCCTTTAAAATTCTGTCTTTATTTTGTATGTTAGGTATTTTCATTATAATGTGCATGGGTGTGGGTCTGTTGTAATTTTGTGTATTTGGAGTCCTATAAGCCTCTTGGATCTGATTTTCCCTTTCATTCTTCAGATTTGGGAAATTTTCTGATATTCTTTCATTGAATAGATTGTTCATTCCTTATGTTTGTTTCTCTGTGCCTTCCTCAATTCCAGTAATTCTTAAATTTGACCTTTTCATGATATCCCATAATTCTTGTAGATTCTGTTCATGATTTCTTACCATCTTCTCTGTTTGTTCAACTTTGTTTTCAAGATTAAATATTTTGTCTTCAATGTCTGAGGTTCTGTCTTCCAGGTGTTCTATCCTATTGGTTATGCTTTCTATGGAGTTTTTAATTTGGTTTATTGTTTCCTTCATTTCAGGGATTTCTGTTCTTTTTTTTTTTTTTTTTTTCAGTATCTCTAACTCTTAATTGAAATGATCTTTTGCTTCCTGTGTTTGCTCTTTTAACTGTCGATTGGTGCGATCATTCAATGCCTGCATTTGCTCTTTCATCTCATCATTCAATGCCTGCATTTGCTTTTTCATCTCCTCATTTGCTTCCCTGATTATTTTAATTATGTACATTCTGAACTCCCTTTCTGACATTTCTTCTGCCATGCTGTCATTGGATTTTATTGCTATACCATCTAGGTTTGTTTGGGACATTTTCTTCTCTTGTTTTCTCATATTGTTCAGGTATCTACCCCGTAGTAGTGAAACTCTGGGAAATTGTGGATTTCCTCTATTGACTAATATTGTCTCTGTAGATTTCCAAGAGCTTATCTCTTAGCCTTCAGTAGTCTGAAGTCTTGGAGGAACTTGATAATGTGGTTCTCCACTAGGAAGCTGCCCCTCTAGGGGTGGTGGCCTTCAGGTGGGGTATATTCCCTGTCAGTGGACAGAGGCACTCCACTTGTTGACAGATGGTCAGCCAAAGGGGGACTAGACTGTAAACTGGGGCACGTCTGATCTGGGCCTGTGTCTCTGGTTCTACTGCCCTGGTGGGAAAACCTCGCCCAGCGGGGAAGACTCACCCAGTTGGGAAATTTCACTGGGCAGCTCTCCTCTGAGACGTTCCCTTCGGTCCAGAACTACCACCTGGACTGGGAAGCCCTTCTCTGCGATGTTCCCAGGGGTCCTGACCTACTGCCTGGGCTGGCGAGTGAAGCTACCACCTGGGCCTCGGACCCTCACTCTGGGTTGAAGCCTCTCACTGTGTGGCCCTCCTCTGCATTGCTCCTGTTGACTGGGTTCTCGGCTCCAGCAGGGCAGTCTCACTGGGCCAGTCTACGCCACAAAGTTCCCTGCGTTTCCGGACTACTGCCCCATCCAGGGAGCCCGACCAGTGGGAGAGACTCACTGGGTGGCTTTGAGTTTGTCCCCAGTCTCTCAATACCTCCTCTTCTTGACTCCTGGGTCTTGTCAAAGGTCCTTTAGCCTCCTGTAGGTGTCTCAGGAAGGGAGCTGCCCTTCCATTGATGATGGCCATGCCCTCATGAATAATTCAAAATGTGTGCACCAGACTATAAAGAAACCTCTGGCTAGCTCTGCGATGCAGCTGGGCTGGCTGGTCTGCCGGCTTGCTCCCCGATGACAACAGACCTTGGCGTGGTGGTCAGGTGGGGTCACTCAGTGATGGCATCTGTATTTGACCTGGTGGTTGGGTGGGCGGGCTGGCTGCCAGCCGCCTAGCTCCACAAGGCAGGCGGGTTGGGTGCCCTCCTGCTACCTCCGCAATGCAGGTGGCCTGACTCACCTGCCAGCTCACTCCGTGACCTGGTTTTTTTTAAAAAAATATTTTTTTGTTGTAGATGGACACAATACCTTATTTATTTATTTTTGTGTGGTGCTGAGGATTGAACCCAGTGCTTCACACGTGCTAGGCAAGCACTCTACAGCTGAGCTACAACCCCAGCCCTCAATTAACTGTTCACAACCATAGTTATCCTACTGTTCTATAGAATACTGGAAGTTATTCTTCCCATCTAGATGCACCCCTGGACATATTGACAATGATCTCTCCATCCTATTTCCCCACAGGCCCTTGTACACACTATTCTTTACTTCTAGGGCATAAACTTGTAAGCTTCCACGTATATATGAGAACATGGAATATTTTTTCTTCTGTGCTTGATTTATTTACTTAACATAATCTCTTCCAGTTCCATCTGTGTTGTTACAAATGACAGAATTCCATTTTTTATTATGGTTGAATAATATTTCATTCTGTCTATATATTATGTTTTTTTAACCATACATCTAATGATTGATTACATACCTTGACTATTATGAATAATTCTATAATAAGCATGGAGATGCAGATGTCTACTTAGCATACTTATTTTGTTTCCTTTTGATGTGTATTATGTTAGTCAGCTTCCTGTTGCTGTGACTAAGCTACACAATAAGAACCACTTAGAGGAAGAGAAGTTTGTCATGGCTCACAGTTTCAGACATTCAGTCCATGATCACAGAGCCCATTGCTCTGGGCCCAAGGCAAGGCAGAACATCATGGAGGAAGAGCATGGCAGAGGAGCACTTCTCACTTCATGGTGGCCAGGAAGCAGAAAAGGGGAAGGGGCTTGAGGGAAGATGAACCCTTTTAGGGTATGCCCCATTGACTCACCTTCTCCAGCAATGCCTCACCTGCCTACAGTTACCACCCAGTTAGACCATTTAAACTAGAATGGACTGATTAGGTATTAACTCTCGTAATCTAATCATATCATCTCTGAACATTCCTGCATTAACATAGGAACTTGTTTTTGGGGATCCATCTCAGATCCAGTCCATACATAACATTCTACCTCTGAACCCCAAGAGCTCATGTCCATATCACAATGCAAAATATATTCCATTCCTCTCCCAAAGAGTCCCATAGTCTTAACGGTTCCAGCATTGCTCAAAAGTCCAAGTCCAAAATCTCATCTGAGACTCAAGGCAAACTTTTGGCCGTGAGCCCCTGTAAAAATCAAATGTAATGTACATATATCCAATATACAATGGTACAGGGTAAACATCTTATTCCAAAAGGAAGAAATGAGGGCATAGAAAGGAGTGGAACTGAAACCTCACCAGTTGGGTCCTGTAACTCCACGCTTAGTATCTAGGATACATGATGGTGCTATGTGATCTCCAAAGGTCTTGGATAGTCCTGCCCATTTGACTTTGCCAAATTTTGCATACTTGGCCTTTCTTTTAGTCTGTCTCTTTTCTGCATCTAGCAGCTTTTCTTGTCAGACAGTCCACATTACCGGCATCTCTTAATTGTCAAGGTCTCCATTCTAGCTTCAGCTTCACCTTCACAGCTTTACACAATACGTTCTCAGGGGCAACCTGCAGAGATTTTGACCCTGCTATAATTTTCCTGGCCTCCTGGCTCTTTCTTTGAAATCTTGGTGGAAGCCTCCATGACCCCCAAATTCCAGCATTCTGCATTTCTGCAGAACCAGCACCACATGGATGACACCAGTGTCTTCTGCCAGCTCAAGCAGTAGTAGCAGGGCCCGCTGGGACCATAGCTGAAGCAGCCTCTGAGTGCCTGGGTGGCTGAACTTTGTGAAACAACTTCCTGGGACTCCCTTTGCAAGCAGGGTTTTCGCACAGTCTCTGCAAATTTACTTTTACACTGAGCCTTAGTGGCTATCATCTTGCTGTTTCCTGAGATGCCCTCAAGCCATCTTTCCTATTGTATTTTTTACAAAGTACTTAACTTCTCTTTAGTAGTGGTAATATCTTCAACAATCACACCTTCCCTGACCCTGATTTTACATGCACTTTTCTGACTAAACTGCAAGTTTTAAAAATACTTGGGTTTTGCTGTCTGCTTCTGATTCTCACAGTAAACCTGGATTAATGCTGCCAGCAATATCTATGCTATAACCTGAATGTTGTGCTTCCTTGAAATTTCCTCTGCTAGATTAATTTGTATATACCTTTTGATTCAACCTCACAAAAAGTCTTAGGGCATGGGTAAAATGTAGACAAGTTCTTTCCCAATAGAATCTTCATTTGTTCTTGAAACCTCATGAGTCCAGTCTTTACCATCTGCATTCTGGTCTTCTGAACTCCCACCAGAATTACCCATTAAGCTTCACTTACAACATGCTAAATCTTCTCCAGCCTGCATCTGTAAACTTTTCCAAACTCCTCCTGCAAATCAGCTCCAAATACTTTTGGACCACGTGATCAGGTTAGTCATAGCGATGACCCCACTCCTGATATTATTTTCTGTGCTGGTTTTTTGTATCCCTGTGACCAAAATATACAACGACTTAGAGGAGGGAAAATTTATTATAGCTCACACTTTCAGAGGTTTAGTCCATGTTGGCTCAGTCCATTACTTTGGGCCTAAAGTGTGGCAGAAGGAAAGGAGGAAAGGCATGGAGGGGGAGCACTGCTCACCTTATGGTGGCCAGGAAGCATACAGAGAAGGGCAAGGGGCTTCAGGGAAGATGTACCCTTTCAGGGTATGCCCACAGTGACCCACCTCCTTCAGCCATGCCCCACCTGCCTACTGTTACCACCCAGTTAGACCATTCAAACTAGGATGGACTGATTAGGTTACAATTCTCACAATCTAATCTTATCACCTCTGAACATTTCTGCATTAATAAAGGAACTTTTGGGGGACACCTCATATCCAAATCATAGCATATACCAAGTAATAGGATTGCTGAATCATATGACCGTTCTATTTCTATTTTTCTATAAAACTTCTATACTATTTTCCATAATGTATATACTACTTTACATTCCCATCAAAAGCATGTGAGTTCTACTTCCTCTTTATCCTCTCCAGCATTTGTAATTTTTGTTTTATTGATAATAGACATTCTAATTGGGGTGAGATGATATCTCATTGGCCAGTGTATATCCTTTTTTGAGAAATATCTATTCAAGTCCTTTGCCTATTTTAAAATTTGGTTATTGGGGTTTTTTCTGTTGAGTTTTTAATGTATTCTTGATATTAATCCTTTATTGAGTGAATAGTCTGTAAATATTTTATTTTCTAGTTTGTAAGTTGTCTTCATTCCATTTGCTTTACCTTTGCTGTGTAGAACCTTTTTATTTTGATGTAATTCCATTCACCAATTTTTGTTTTTGTTGGCTTTTCAGATCATATCTAAAATACCTTTGTTCAGAATAATGTCCTTATGTGTTTATTTTCTTTTCTTTTAGTAGGTCAGAGTTTCAGGTCTACGTTTAAATCTTTAATCCAATTTGAGTTGATTTTGTATATGCTGAGACATAGGGACCTTATTTCTTTCTTTTGCATGAGGATATCTAATTTTCCCAGCACCATTTATTGACTTCCCTTTCTCCAGTGTATATTCTTGTTCTCTTTTTTGAAAATCAGTTGACTGTAAAAACATGGATTTATTTTTGGGCTTTCTATTTTATTCCTTTTGTCTGTGTGTCTATTTTTGTCATTACTGTTTTGGTTACTATGGCTTGGTAGTATGTTTGGAAATAAGGTATTATAATTATAATGCTTTCAGCTTTAGCCTTTTTGCTCATGTTCACTTTGACTATTTGGGGACTTTTATGGTTCTATCCAAATTTTAGGAGTGTTTTTTTCTAATTTTTGATACAAATTGCGTTGAATCAATGGATTGCTTTGGGTAGTATGATCCTTCTAACAGTATTAAGTCTTCCAGTTCATGACCATGAGGTGTTTTTCCTTGTTTTTTACCCCTCTCTGGGGGTGGTGGTGGTGGTGGTGGTGGTGGTAGTTGTCCTCTTTTATTTTTTTCACCAGTATTTTGTAATTTTTATTGCAGAGATCATTATTCTTATTTTTGTGGCTACTGTGAATGAGATTGCTTTCTCCATGATTTCATTATTGGCATATAAAAATGTTGCTGACTTTCATGTGTACAAGTTTGTTTTCTATAAACTTACTGTTTTTGTTTTATCTGTTTTTGCATTTTTTGGTAGAATCTTTTAGGTTTTTCTCTATAGAAAATCATGTCATTTTCATACAGTGATAATTTGACTTCCTCCTTTCTTATTTGGATCCCTTTTATTTCTTTCTCTTGGTTTATTGTTTAGCCCTACACTTCCAATACTTCATTGAATAAGAATGGTGAAAGTTGATTTCCTTGTCTTGTTTCTCATTCTTAGAGGAATGAATTTTAGCTGTTCTCCATTAAATATTATGTTGGCTGGGGTTTTGTGAACTCTAGCCTAATAGGGCTGAGGTATGTTCCTTCTGTACCTAATTTTTTGAGGATTTTTCATCATGAAGAGATGTGAAATTTTATCAAATGCTTTTTCTGAATCTGTTGAGATAATCATTGTTTTTGTCTTTCATTTCATCAACCTGACCATTGTTGCATTCCTGAGACAAATCCCACTTGTTCATGATGTGTGTGTGTTTGATGGGAGATTGGATTCAATTTGCTAATATTTTGTTGAGAATTTCTACATCTATGTTCATCAAGAATATTGGTCTATAGTTTTGTTTTGTTTTGTTTTTCTGTGTGTGTGTTTGTCTGGTTTTGGATTTGGGTTAATGCCAGCCCCATAGAATGAATTTGGAAGAAATCTCTCCTTTTACATTCTTTGGAATAGTTTGAAAAGAATTGGCATTCTCCTTTAAGGGCTTGGTAAAATCCAGCGGTAAAACCATTTGGTTCTTTGCTTTTCTTTGTTGAGAGACTTTTTATTACTTATCCAAACTCTTTATTTAATCTTGGTCTGTTCAGGTTTTCTGTGTCCTCATGGTTCAGTTTGTGCAGGTTGTGTTCAGAAATTTATACATTTCTAATTTGTATTCCAATATATTGTTGTATAGCTGTTCATAGTAGTCTCTCGTGATTCTTTGTATTGTTGTGGTATCAGTTGTGCCCTTTTTTATTTATTTGGTCTTTTCTCTTTTTTCCTACATTAGTCTAACTAAAGGTTTTCATTTTTTTCTGTTTGGTTATCTTTTCAAAAAACAACTCTTTGTTTCATCAGTCTTTTGTATTTTTTATAATTATTTTGTTTTATTTCTATTCTGATATTTGTTATTTCTTACTTACTACTAACTTTGGGTTTTGTTTTTGCTTTTCTGGTTTCCTGAGTTGTATTATTATGTTATTTATTTGAAATCTTTCTGTGTTGCTGACATAGGCACTTATTACTGTACATTTCCTCTTGGTACTACTTTTGCTATAGCCCATAGACTTTAGCATGTTGTATTTTAATTTTCAGAACTGTTTGCAAGTTATTTTCATTTATTTCAAGAAAATTTTAAATTTTCATTTTGATTTCTTTATTGACCCATTTGTTGTTAGAGAGAATGTTGTTTTAATTTCCATGTATTTATACAATATCCAAAGTTTCTGTTGTTATTGATTTCTAGTTTTATTCCATATGGTCAGAGAAGATACATGCTATGATTTCAGTTGTTTTGAACTTGTCACATCTTATTTTGTGACCTAACATATGGTCTATCCTAGAGAATGTCCCATATGTAGAGGAGAAGTGTATTGTGCAGAGATTAGATACAGTGTTCTGAAAATGTCTGTTAGGTGCATTGGGTCTATAATATAGTTTAATTTTACTATACTATAGTGAAATTTTTTGTTTGGATCTGTCCATTGATGAAAGTTGGGGAATTGAAGTTCCCAACAATTATTCTATTCAAATTAATCTCTCCTTTTAGAGCAAATATTTGCTTTGTATAATTGGTTGTCCAACATTGGATTTCATTCTTTTCCCTATACAATAGGACTCCCTGAAGCATCTCTTATAGCGCTGATCCAGTCAGAATGAATTCTGTTTTTGCTTGACTCATAAAGACTTTATTTCTTCCTCATTCCATTTTATACTCCATTTTCTTAGTGTAGTGTTCTTAGTGGCCACTTTTTTTTTTCTTTCAGGATTTTGAATATATCATCCCATTCTCTCCTGGCTTATAAAGTTTCTGGTAAGAAGTATGCTATTAGTCTGATGGATATTCCTTTATATGTGACTTGACACTTTCCTTTGACTATTTTTAGAATTTTCTCTTAGTCTTGGACTTTTAACGGTTTGACTATAATATGCTTTGGAAAGGTCAAATCTTGACTATAACATGCTTTGGAAAGGTCAGATCTATTAAGGTTCCTTTGAACTTTCTGCACTTGGTTACCCATTTCTTTCTCAAAATTCATAAGTTTTTCAACAGTACTACATTAGTTATTCCATACCTTTTTCATTCTTCTTCTAGAGTACTTATAATACAAAGGTTTGCTTGCTTAATGACATTCTGTAAGTCTTGTTGGCTTTCTTCATTTTTAAAATTTTTTTTCTTCCTTTCATCTGACTAAGTTATTCTGAGAAACCTGTTTTCAAACTCAGAAATTTGTTCTGCTTGATATAGTCTGTCATGGAGACTCTCATGTATTGGGTTCTTTAGCTCTAATGGTTCTATTTGGTTCTTTTTTTATGATCTCTCTTTGCTGAATTTCTCATTTTTATTCCCTTATTTTGTCTGGTCTGTATTCTCTTATATTTCATTGTTTCTTTAAAATCTCTATTTCAAGCTGGGCACAGTGGCACATTCCTGTTATCCCGTTGGCTCAGGAGGCTGAGGCAGGAGGATTGCAAGTTAAAGATAGCCTCAACAACTTAGCAGGGCCCTAAGCAAGTCAGCGAGACCCTGTCTCTAAATAAAATATAAAAAAGGGCTGCAGATGTGGCTCAGTGCTTAAGCACCTCTGGGTTCAATCCCCAGTACCCTCTCCCCCAACAAAAGACCTTTATTTCTTTTTTGGGGCAACCCATTAATTTTCTTTTCTTTGAGATGTATAGCTAGAAAGTCACTGAGTTCCTTTAAAGGTGTCATAGTATCTCCCACTACCCAGCGTTTCTTGCATCCCTGCATTGATATTTGTGTGTCTGACTAATCACTTGCCTATATGGATTTTATAGACTGACTTTCGTAGCAAAGACTTTGTTCTGACATTATGACCTAGGGTGTCAGTTGGATAGACTATATTGGCTTTTAATTCCAGGTGGGTGTTGTGTCTGTGTAGCTTCTTCAGTTATGATCAACATCAATGATAACTGCAGTTGTGTCAGTAACCTAGGTTGCAGAGGTTGTGGCATTGCAACCCCAACTGTGACACAGCTCTTAGGGTAGGTTGTACCAACCTGTAGGTTTGGGATGCTATTCAAATGTTCCCATGGGTTTCCTGACATTGAGGCTACTCTGGCAGGCCCATTCCCATGAGGTGTGCTGGTACAGCAGTGGAAGCATGGTGCCTGTCAGTGTCTAAGGGCCAGTGAACATTCCTGGTAGAAAGGCAGGGTACTTGTCAGAGTCTGAGGGTAGCATTGAGCCTAGGGTGCACCAGTGTGCCCAAACTGGGTGCCTCTCAATGTTCAGTGGTTATACAGGTGATTTCTGGTAGCCAGTATGCTTAGGATGGGCTTCCCAGCTCTTGAGAATCTGCTTCATAGGGATTCAGTTGCCCAAGCTTCTGAGAATGGGCTACTTGACTACTCATTAGGGCTACAGGAGACTGCGTTGGATTACCCATCTGTTTGCCTGGGGCCTCTGAACTGCTTAAGATGGACTGCCTAGCTACTTCCCACATGTATCTGTTTGGCTACTTTCTGGGCAGCTGAAGGGTGGGTTGACTGTTAAACTATTTCCTGGGGTCTCCGTGGGCCCATACATTCAGAATGGGATGCTGAGGTATCCCGAGGGACGTGGAAGGGCAGGTAAGGACCTAGTTGGCCAGCTGCTAGGCTGCTTCATAAGCCCCTGGGTGGGCAGGGTCTCAAGATGGTGCTGTATAGCAGGATGTTGTGTGGGGGAAGGGACAACGTAGTCTGGGCTTTCTCTAGGGTAATGCAGTGATGTGCTAACCTAGCAGCTCCCCAAACTAGGCTCAGGTCTTAAGAGGGCCATGGGGTTTTCCTGCAGCAGTAGTTCAGGTGTCCATCGTGCGAGTGGTGACTTCTGAGGGCCTCCTGCTTATGCTTTCTTCACTGAAGTCTAACTTGGTTCAGAATTAATCTCTAGAAACAGGACAGCAGATGTATGTTTAGTTTCCTTGTAAGGCCATTGTATGTATCTGTGTTTCACAACCTCTCAGCATCCTGGTGCTTTGCCTCAAGTATTCCTGTGAAATAGCTGTTGTTTCTTCTTAGTTTGGGTCCTTTGTTGTTGAGGAAAGCATGCCCACACACCTTTAATCAACCATCTCCCCCCCCTTCCTGAATTCTTAAAGGAGTAGTACTTAAACTGCTTTTTGTAGCTACCCTCCTCTTTTGTTCTGTAGTGATTTGCCTTTTATTCCAGTAGCTACTGAAAACAGTTTTATAAAGCAGCAACTGAAAACAAATTTGTAAGGATATGAGTTCTTTGAAAAGAGTGTAGTGAGGTCTAATGTCCTACCAGTAAACCTCCTTAAACTAGTAGTTCACACAATGCTCAACAGATGGCACTGTTTCCCTTGAAAATTTAAAGTATGAACTCTGAAATTACTGCATTTCTTGGGGATGTCTTTGCACACAATTTGGGAACCTTAGATCCCGGGCCACTTTTAAGGCATTATTTACTGTGGGCACGTGTACATATACATAACAAAGATACCATTTTAATTTTTTTTTTTTTGTGGACAGTTCATTGGTATTAAGTTTATTCATAATGTTGTGCAACCATCATTACTATTTCTAGAATTTTCATCATCCCAAAGAGAAGCTATACCTATTAAGCTGTAGCTCCTCATATACACAGTGACCTCTATTCTACTCTCTCTATTAATTTTCCTGTTCTAAATACTTCATGTAGGTAGACTCAAAACATATTTGGTCTTTTGTGTCATTTTGCATTTCTACCAGCAGTACACACGATCCAATTTTCTCTATTCTTGCCAATGCTTGATATTTTCAGTTTTTTAAATAATAGCCATTCTACTGGATATGAGTAATATCTCACTGTAGTTTTCTTTGTTTAATTTTTATTTGTTCTTTTTAGATATACATGACAGTAGAGTATATTTTGACATGTTATACATACATAGAGTGTAACTTCCCATTCTTGTGGTTGTACATGATGTGGAGTTACACTGGTCATGTATTTATATATGAACATAGGAAAGCGATGTCTTTCCTATTCCTGTCCCTCCTCCCTTCCCTTCATTTCCCTTTGTCTGATACAATTAACCCTGTTCTTCCTTCCCCCTCTTATCCTGTATTGGCATCTGTTGGGACTAATGACACGTTAACTAACTCAGGCTGACTCCTTACTCCCTGGCGGGTAAGCAAGATCAAGGCCTCAAAGGCGGTTTCAAAGGTTAATGATGATAAATTGGACCACCATCAGGGATTGGTTAACAACAGTTCCCCGAACGTGATCAGCTCATGCTTGCCATATAGTCCTATGGTACTCTCACCTGCGTGAACCCCCCATGCCTTGCTGACCTTTAAGCTGATTGGTTCTCGCCTAGCCTCCAACCTACATAAAAGCTGTGTGACTTCCTCAATAAACCAGTTCCTGCTGTGACTGGTCTCCCTGACGTCTGATTGTCCTCCGTCTGGAGGGCTGGGTGCGGGCAGTTAGTCGACCCTACCTATCCTGGTCAGGCCTTGTTGGGGAGTGCTCCCTTCCCTTGTCGCTGATCGAGAAGAGCAGGGGGGCTTAAGACCCCAACAGGCATCCACATATCAGAGAGAACATTTGGCCTTTGGGTTTTTTGGGATTGGCTTATTTTACTTAGCATGATAGTCTCCAGTTCCATCTATTTACTGGCAAATGCCATAATTTTATTCTTCTTTGTGACTGAGTAATATTATATCACTGTAGTCTTGATTTGTATTTCCCTAATGTTTAAAGATGTGCCTGTTGGCCATTTGACCATTTGTATCTTCTTCACAGAAATGTCTATTCAATCTTTTTTCCTGTTAAAGGCTGTTTGTTTTGAGGCTTTTCCATATAATTTTTTCATTCTGTTTATCATGTGTGAATGCTGTAACTCTGTTTCTTTAGCTCAAGTTTCATTAGCTATTGTTTTTGCAGACATTTCCTTGGATATCAGGGGCTCTTCCTTTCTTTGCAGATTGCTTCAGTGCTCGGGCACTCTTTTTTTTTTTTTTGGTGGTGCTGGGGCTCGAACCCAGGGACTTGTGCTTGCAAGGCAAGCACTCTACCAACTGAGCTACCTCCCCAGCCCCAACTGGGGCACTCTTTTAGCCCTTAGCTCGGCTTGCTCTGAGCCTAACAATCAACCTGGAGTGAAAGTTTAAGGTCCTCTCAGGTATTTTCTGAGCATGTCTTTTTCCTGGGCGTGTGGTGACTTTCACCTTAAAGATCAATTTTTCTTGATTGGAAATTTTGTTGGTTGTTGAAAACCTTTGACTATTTTCCAAAACTGCAGCAGATTTTATTCAAACACTTCCTGCCTTTGTGTGTGTGTGTGTGTGTGTGTGTGTGTGTGTGTGGGTGTGTGTGTATGTGTGGTGAGGGTACTGAGCATTGAACTCAGTGTTGATTCACCACTGAGGTACATTCTCAGCTCTTTTTATCTGCTTTTATTTCGATACAGGTTCTCACTAAGTTGCCCAGTCTGGCCAGGAACTTGAGATCCTCCTGCCTCGGTCTCACCAGTAACTGGAATTATAGGCATGTACCACTATGATTGGGTATCTTTTCCTCATTCTGTCCTCTGAAGTAAAAAGAGCTTGAAGTATCCATATTTGGCTTTTAATAAGACGTATTCACTGACTTTGCACACATTTCATGTCTCTCTTTTTCACTCTCTCTTCTTTTTTATTTGTGAGGGTTGAATCCAGAACCTTGTGCATGCCAGGCTATATCATAGCCTGTGACATTTCATGCCATTTGTCCTATCTTTGACTTGCTTGAGTAACACAGTAATCTCATTTCATTAACTCAGAAGGCTAGTTCTAGAAGTCCGAGTAGGGCATAAAGTAACCCTTTTTTGTAGCACTTGTTTTGTATTTGTATAGATACCCTCACCGTGGCTGATTTCTGGTTAAAAACATGGTTTATCACTCATCTTGGAAATGGATAGGGACACAAGTGACTTTTGCAAACTGGCTTCAGTACTCCATTACAGTTAGGGAACTCCCATTGTTAAACCATGTGTAGCCTATTATGCTTTTGACTGGTAAAAGCATCACAGGATTTACAATGTACAGCAATCCATACTGGAAAGTCCTGAAGGGATATTTCTATCAGTAACTTCTAAGGTAGTGAATTGGCCTGTTCGAAGTAAACTCCTTCTGAATTTACCCCTCCAGCATACTTTCATGTATGACATTAGTGTATTATTGGTGATCTCTGCTGAATTCCTGTATTAGTTCATTTTATGTTACTCTAATGACATACCTGATGCTGGGTACTTATAAATAAGAGATTTCTTCAGCTTACAGTTTTGGAGGCTGAAAGTTCAAACAGCACAGTGCTGGTTCTGGCGGGGACTGTCTTGGCTGCATCACCATATGGCAGATGGTACCACAGTGGCAGGAACATACGTAGGAATGAGAGATCACATTGTGAAACAGGAAACCAAATATTGATGGGAGGGGTCAGTCTTGCTCTCTCAAGAACTCATTCCAGAAGGCAAGCATTCCCTTCCTAAAATGACCTAAAGACCCTAATGACCTAAAGACCTCCCACTTGTCCCCACCTTTTAAAGGTCCATACTACACTAGAACTAATCTTCCAACACATGGACCCTTGGGGGCCAAACCATATCCAGTCCATAGCAGTGGCTTTCTCCTTATTTGAATGATTTTTCATCAACTCCCAGGTCATGAGACTATTTCTTGCCTCAGAATTATTTGATGATCTTTGATGGTAGGGCATTTTCTACCAAAGCCTGAGACTAGTTAGCTTGTAGTCTTTAAAAAAGGGCTGTATTAATATTTCATTAAGCAGTTTTCAATTCTGGTGATACCTTTTCAACTGGTGATATCTTCTTCATAATCAACTGAGGTGTAGTAATTGGTTTCTGTCCAAGTCTACTATCTTCAACAGTAAGGGTACTTTTAAAGTAATTTGCACATTGAGTTCCTAGACTTTAGAACCTAAAGGGACTACCTGATTCTTTGTAAATCCTTTATTATTTTGACCTGTGACCCTATTCAAATTCAGATTCCTTTGCCCTGACTTTATTAGTAGATTTAATAGTATCCTTAAGTGGATGATGTAACTTTGCCAAAATTGAAATAGTCCCACCCATCTCTGGTCTTCCTTTCTAAGGAGAGGTCAATAAGCAATATTAAATTATTTCTCAAAGATTATGGATATCCATCATGTCTCTGGCTTACTGTCTTCCCAAAAGTTTCACAGATTGGACCAGGCCTTAATTTATAGTTAGGTTTTATTAGCCTATTTTTATGTTGCATGGGTGCTATAGTTTGAATCTGTAGTGTCCTCCAAAGCCCCATGTTTTAAAGGCTTGATTCCTAGCCATCGTGCTCTTGATGGAACCTTTAAGAGGTGGGACCTAGTGGGAGGACCTCTGATCATATGTTTATGCCCTTGAAAGTGACAGCAGGACCCCAGCCCCTTCCTTCCTCGCTTTTTTGGTTCCTGACCACCATGAAGAGTAGATTTGCTCTACCACATCTCCCTGTTATGATTTACTGCCTCACCACAGACCCAAAATCAGTGGAACCAACTGATTATGGACTGAAACCACCAACACTGTGAGCCAAATTTATAATCTCAGGTATTTGTAATAGTACTAGAAAGCAGACTAACAGAGTATGTAAGATAGAATGCGAGAGTTCCAGTTGTTCCACATCTTCTTCACCATTTAAGTTTTATTACAGCCCTTAATTATAGCCACACTGGTATATGTGTGTCACAGCATATCATTGTGGCTTTACTTTATATTTCTCTGGTGATCAGTATGCTAGGCACCCTCTTCCATGTTCGTTAGCCATATCTATTCACTCTTCTATGAAATTTGAATTCTGTTTATTTGCCCATTTTTTAAGAAAATGTTGCTGTTTGTCTTTCTTGATTTGTAGGCATCATAAAAATGTATTTTGATTAAATCTATGTTAGTTAAATATGTTGTAAATATCTTCTCCTAGTCTCTTGCTTCCCTTTTTGTTCATAGTGGTATTTTATTTTTGATAAACAGAAAAATCTTAATTTTAATGAAGTCAAAGTTTCCATCTTTTATAATTAATGTTTTATGTATCATGTTACATACCTATCCCAAGAAGAATATGATCTCCCATATTTTCTTCAACAGACTTAGTTGCTTTAGATTTTTTTAAAATTTATTTTTATCTTTTAAATTGATTCTTAGTTATACATGACAATAGGATTCATTTCAACAGAATTATAAAAGCATGGACTATAAATTGTTCTAATTCAGTGCCCAGTACTTGCTCTTTCCCTCCCCTTTTCCCTCCCCAATTCTCTTCCATCTACTCTACTGATCTTTCTGCTATTATAGTTTTATTTTTAATTTGCTGTCCCACCAGCAGTGTATGAGTGGACTCTTTTCCCCACATCCTCACTAACATTTATTGTAACTTGTATTCTTGATAATTGCCATTGTGACTGGAGTAAGATGAAATCTCAATGTGGTTTTAATTTCCATTTCTCTAATTGCTAGAACATTTTTCTCTAATTGTTGAACATTTTTTCACATATTGGTTGACAATTCATATTTCTTCTTCTGAGTAGTACCCGTTCAGTTCCTTGGCCCATTTATTGATTGGGTTATTTGTTTTATTGGTGTTAATTTTTTTGAGTTCTTTTTATATCCTGGAAATTAACATCTTACCTGAGGTGCAGGTGGTGAAGGTTTTCTCCCATTCTGTAGGCTCTCTCTCCAGGATCTTGATTGTTTCACTATGAAGAAACTTTTTAGTTTGATGCCATCCCACTTATTGATTTTTGATTCTACTTCTTGTGCTTCCAGAATCTAGTTAAGGAAGTCAGTTCCAGACCTGATTTGTTGGAGTGTTGGGCCTACCTTTTCTTCTAGTAGGTGCAGGATTTCTGGTCTAATTGCTAGGTCTTTGATCCACTTTGAGTTGAGTTTTGTGTGGGGTGAGAGTTAGGAGTTAAATTTCATTGTGCTACATATGGATTTACAGTTTTCCCAGCACCATTTGTTGAAGAGGCTATCTTTTCTCCAGTGTATGTTTTTGGCATTCTTGTCTAGTATGAGATAACTGTATTTATGTGGATTTGTCTCTGTGTCTTCTATTTCATTGGTCTATCTGCTGTTTTGTTGCTAGTACCATGCTGTTTTTGTTACTGTGACTCTATATTATAATTTGTGGTACCATATTGTGATATCTCCTGCTTCACTTTTCTTGCTAAGGATTGCTTTGGCTATTCTGGATGTCTTATTTTTCCAAATAAATTTCATGATTGCTTTTTCTAGTTCTTTGAAGAATGTCATTAGAATTTTGATGGGAATTGCATTGAATCTGTATAGTACTTTTGGTATGGCCATTTTGATAATATTAATTCTGCCCATCCAAGAACATGGGAGGTCTTTCTATCTTCTAAGGTTTTCTTCAATTTCTTCCTTTAGTGTTATATAGTTTTCATTATAGAGGTCCTTCACCTTTTTTGTCAAATTGATTTCCATGTATTTTATGTTATTTTTTTGAGGCTATTGTGAATGGGATGTTTTTCCTAATTTCTCTTTCAGTTGCTTCGTTGTTAGAGTATGGGAACACAATTGATTTCTGGGTGTTGACCTTGTATCCTGCTACTTTGCTGAATTCATTTATGAGTTCTAGAAGTTTTTTGGTTTAGTTTTTTAGGGGAATGGGGGGTTCTTCTAAATATAGAATCATGTCATCAGCAAACAGAGATAATTTGAGCTCTTCTTTTCCTAATTGTATCCCTTTAATTTTTTTCTTTTGCCTAATTGCTTTAACTAGACTTTCAAGGACTGTGTTGAAAAGAGTTGTGAAAGTGGGCATCTGTGTCTTGTCCTGTTTTTAAAGGGAGTGCTTTTGGTTTTTCTCCTGTTCAGAATGATGTTGACCTTGGGTTTGTGGTATACAGCTTTTATAACGTTGAAGTATGTTTCTTCTTTCTATATTTTTTCCTAGTGTTTTGAACATGAATGGATGCTTTATTTTGTCAAATGCTTTTTCTGCCTCTATTGGGATAAGCATGTGATTCTTGTCTTTAAGCCTATTTATGTGTTGAATTACATTTACTGATTTCTGCTGTTGAACTAATCTTGAATCCTTAGGACATAACCTACTTTATCATTGTGCAGTCTCTTTTTAATTTTTTTTTATATGCCAGTGTTTTATTAATAATTCTTGCATCTATGTTTATCAAGCATATTGGTCTCAAGTTTTCTTTCCTTAATTTGTCTTTGTCTGGTTTAGTAATACTGACTTCGAGAATAAGTTTGATGGTGTTCCCTCCTTTTCTATTTCTTGGAATCATTTGAGGAAGATTGCTATTGGTACTTCTTTAATGGTCTGGTAGAACTTGGCTAAGAATCCATCTGTCCCTGGGGTTTTCATTGTTGGGAGACTTTTGGTAACTTTAATTTCATTACTTGAAATTGATTTAAGTTTTCTATATCCTCTGGTTCAATTTGGGTAGGTCATATATCTTTAGGAATTTGTCCATATCTTCAAGAACTTCTAACTTATTGGAGAATAAGTTTTCAAAGTAGTTTCTGATGATCCTTTGGATTTTAATAGTGTCTGTGGTGGTATTTCCTTTTTCAGCTCAATTTTTGATAAATGAGGTTTTTCCCCTCTTTTTTTGGTTAGCATGGCTAAGGGTTTACCAATTTTAAAAATTCTTTCTAAAACCAATCTTTGCTTCATTGATTTTTGTATTTTGATCTTTTATTGTATATATTTATTTTTATGTGGTGCTGAGGTTTGAACCCCATGACTCACATATGGCAGGCATGCGTTCTACACCAAGCTACAACCACAGCCCCTCTTTTTTACTTTTTTAATCTTAATTTTATTGATTTTTGTCTGATTTTAATTATTTCCTGACTTCTAATTTTGGTGTTAGTTTGTTCTTTTTCTAGGGCCATAAGTGTAATGTTAGATTATTATTTATATAATTTTGATGTATGAGCTCAAATGCTTTGAATGTTTCTCTTAGAACTGACTTCATACTGTCCCAGAGATTTTGATATATTGTATTACTATTCTCATTTGCTTCTAGATTTTATTTTTAATTGTGGCATCTCGCTCAGGATAATTTCAGTATGATATGAATTCAAAATCAAGGATAATTTTTCCTTATAGCTGTATAGTTAATCCTGTATCATTATTGAAAAGATAACGGTATTAGTCAACTTTTTATTGCTGTGGTCAGAATACTTCGCAAGAACAACTTAGAGGAAGAAAAGTTTATTTTGGCTCATGATTTTATAGGTCTTAGCCCATGGTTGGCTGACTCCATTGATGTGGACCTGAGGTGAGTCAGAACATCATGGCAGGAGGCATGACAGAGGAAAGCTGTCAGCTCCTGGCAGCCAAGAAGCAGAAAGAGAGAGTGAGGAACCCTGGACAAAAATATATCTAAAAGCATGCCCCCAGCCACACTCTACCTGCCTACCATTACCATCCAACAATCCATTCAAATTATTAATCTGTCAAATGGTTTAATCCACTTATTAGGTTAAGTTCTCATAATAATTTCACCTCTGAACATTTCCACGTGGTCTAACATGAGCTTTTGGGAAGATACCTCATATCTTCATAACAATCACCTTTTCTTCATTGAAGATCAGTGGATCATTTACCTTAAGTCAGTCTCTCTCTCTTTCTCCCTCCCTCCTTCCTTCTCCTGATATATATGTTCCTAGACTCTTCATTTCATTGGTCTGTTTCTATATCCTTGCCCCAGTATCCTACTGCCTTATAATTACTATGGCTTTGTAGAAATAAGGCACATTGACTGGAAAGGAAGGTGTAGAACATCTTTATTAGCAGATTCGTGATCCTGTATACAGAAAAATCTTAAAGTCTATCATAAATGAGCAGAATTTTAAATTGAATTTTGTGAGGATATAAGGTTCAATAATCATGTACAAAAATAAGCTCTATTTCAATATATAGCAAATAACATTTGGAAACATGAAATAAAATTATTTCATTTAAAAGAACATCAAAAAACCTGAAATACTTGGGGACAAATTTTATAAAAATACTTGCAAGACTGTTACAGTAGAAACTCTAAAGTATTGTTGGGAAAATTAAAGATGTAAATGAACTAAGAGATATAGTCATGCATTGGACAACTAGTGTTGGTTAAACTTTTGTTTCTTAGTTGCTTTACTTCCATAAAAATTTCAGCATGCTTTTTAAAAAGAAATTATGAGTCCATTGTACTAGTCATTTTTTGCATCACACTAACAATACCTAACACAGGACTTATGAAGTAAAGAGAGGTTTATTTTGGCTCATGCTTCTGGAGGATTGAGCTAAAGATAGGGAAGTCCCATTGATTTAGGTCCCTGGTGAGAGCAGCACATCATAGATAGAGTTCTTGTGAGAGTCAGAGATCACAACACAGGTCAGAAAGCAGAAGAGAGAGAAAAAGAGACAGGGACTGAGAGGCTCGGCAGGATACCATAATGTCTTTGAAGGGTACACCCCCGGGGACTTATGAACCTCTTACTAGGCCCTATTTTCTAAAGGTCCACAGCACTTTCCAGTACCATCATCTTGGAGACAAACTTTTACATATAGATTTTTGGGAGACAACTACCCATATTTAAAGTATAGCACACATTCCAGTATTGATATGAAATGCAAAGTGCTTACTTAAAGTAACATTTTTAAAGAATAACAAACTTGTATATCTTATAGTATCTGATTTCGAGAGTTAACTGCAAATTTCATGTAATAAAGACAGTTTAATATTAGTGAAAGGGTAGAAATGGAACCCAATAAGAGCCCCCAGGTAGATTCACACCTTTATAATTTAACAGATTTTCTTTTCTTTTTTTAAAATTTGTTCTAATTAGTCAGATTTTCAATAAAGATGCCAAGGTAACCCAACAGAGAATGGATAGTCTGTTCAACCAATGGTGTTAGGATGAATATATATGTGTTGGGGAAAAGAGTACTGCCTCAGTCCATATTTACACTTTGAAATAAATCATTGATCTAAATGTGAAGACTAAAACTGTAAAACTTGTAGGAAAATAAAATAGTCCTGACCTTAAAGTTGGTAAATATTTCTGAGGGCACATACACAAAAAATAATAAGCTCCAAAGGAAAAAAAATTATAAATTGGTACTGTGGTTTGAAATGTCTGCTCCAAAACTCCATTGTAACAGCGTTAAGAGGTGGAATATGTAAGTGATAATTAGGTCATGGGGACACCACCCTCATAAATGGATTGAAAATGTTTTATTATGGAAGTAGGATGAATAATAAAAGGGGGGAATTCAGCCTCCTTCATTTCTCTCTAGTTTGCTCTTCTGCCACATGATATCTTCCATTGTATTGTGATGTAGCAAGAAGGGCCTCACCAGGTGCAACCGAAGGACCTTGTACTTCCCAGCCTCCAGACCCTAAGCTAAATAAACTTCTATTGTTTATAATTCACCTGGAGTCTGTGATATTCTGTTATAACATTAGAGAAAGGACTGAGACACAAAATTGGTACCAAGTAGTAGGGCTGCTGGAATAATAAAAACCTGAAACTCTGGAATTGGCTTTGAAACTGGGTAACAAATAGAAGCTGGAAGAATTTGGAGGATTAGGAAAAGCCCATATTGCTGTGAATGGAGGATTAATAGTTATTCTCAGTGGGGACTCAGAAGAAGCAGAGAGCTATAGGCAAGTCTGAATCTCCTCAGAGATTACTTTAATGGTCATGGTCCAGAATGTTGGTAGAAATATGAACAGTAAAGACCATTCTCTTGAGCTGTCAGGTGGAAATAGGAACAAATATTAGAAAGTGGAGTGAAGGCCATCCTTGTCATATAATTGCAAATAACTTGATGGAATTATGTCTGGGTTCTGGGACTTTATGGAATGCAGAATTTAAGAGTGATGAACTAAGATAGCTGGTGGAAGAAATACCTAAGCAGCAAAACATTCAGGCTGCATGGGTACTTTTAATCACATATAGTTCAAGGGGAAAGAAATGATTTAAAGATGGAATTAATAAATAAAAGAGAGCAGATGGAAAGATATAGAAAATTCTCAGTCTAGTCTAAGAAGTCAAAAGGTGTTTTTAGAATACTTAGGGTGTGACCAAGGGAACATTTGCTAAAGAGATTCATATAGATAAAAGGCAGCCAAATATAATTCCTTAAGACATTGAGTAAAAGACTTTGAAGGCATTTCAGAGAATTTCACAGCTGCCCCTCCCATCACAGACCCAGAATTCTAGCATTGCAGAGTAGTTTGGGGGATGGGTCTTGGACAGTTTACACAGGATCACTGCTAAGGGACTGCTTTGGAATTCTGTTCCCTACATTCTAGCACAGACCTCTTGGTTGCCCTATTCACAGCTCAGCTGAACCCAGGTGCAGTTCAGGGTGAAAGAATGACTTACAGGCTGAATTTTCTAAAACCACTGACTCTGGGCCTGCAGATACCTGCAGATGCCTGATGGGTAACTAAAAGCCAGATATATCTTGGCATCTCTGCCTCCATTTTGCATCTGTCTTCTTTGTTCTGAGTCTTCTTTTGTAGTCACTTTTAATTCCAGGAACAACAGTTCTGATAGATAAACATCTCATGAGAAGAGCCAAAACTACCCACTAGGCAGTAACAACTTTCTTATCATGTATAAGGCTCAGCCTGACTTAATCTTGAGATAATGATCAACAGAACCACAATTGGACCCAAACTGCTTGACTGTTGTATCCTTCTTGTCACTAACTTCTGTTCCTTCCCCTATATAAACCTGGAGCTCATGTTAGTCCCCCAAACAACAGGTCTGGAATAATTTGAAGTGGATTGGTATTGGTACATCTTTAAATGATCTGGTAGAACTTGGCTAAGAATCCATCTGGCCCTGGGCTTTTCTTTGTTGGTAGACTTTTGATGGCATCTTCAATTTCCTTACTTGAAATTTGTCTGTTTAAATTTTCTATATCCTCCTGGTTGAAGTTAGGTAGGTAATTTGTCTCTAGAAATTTGTTTGTTCAAGATTTTCTAACTTATTGAAGTTTAAATTTATTTAATTATAAAAAATTTCTTTTTATTTGTATATTAATAGTGTCTGTATATATTACTAGTATCTGTGGTGATGTTTTTTTTTATTGTAAACAAATGGGATACATGTTGTTTCTCTGTACATGGAGTAAAAGCATACCATTTGTGTAATCATAAATTTACATAGGGTAATGTTTGATTCATTCTGTTGTTTTTTCGGTGATGTTTCTTTTAACATGACAGATTTAACAATTTGAGTTATTTCTTTTGGTTGGTTTGGCTAAGGGCTTATCAATTTTTTAAATTCTTTCAAGGATCCAACTTTTTGTTTGGTTGATTTTTTTGAATTCTTCTTTTAATCTGTTTCATTGATTTTGACTGATTTTAATCATTTCCTATCTTCTGTTGATTTTGGTGTTGGTTTATTCTTCTTTTTCTAGGGCCTTGAGGTGTAATGTTAGATTATTTATTGGTATCTTTTTATTCATTTAATGTATAAGCTGAATACTATGAACTTTTCTCTTAGAACCACCTTTGTCCTGTCTCAGAGATTTTGATATGTTGTATTTCTATTCTCATTTACTTCTAAGTAATTTTTACTTTACTGCTGATTTCTTCTGCTATTCATTCATCATTCATTAGTGCATTAGTCTCCAAGTATTAGTTTCTATATTTTATCTTACCATAGATTTCTAATTTCATTCCATTATGATCTAATAGGATACTGAGTATTATCTCTTTTTTGGTATTTGCTAAGAGTTGCCTTGTGGCCTAAAATGTGGTCTATTTTAGACAATGTTCAGATGCTGTTTAGAAGAAAGTGTATTCAGTCATCAGTGGATAAAATATTCTATATGTCTGTTAAATGTTAATTATTAATTGTATTTTTTAGTTCTATAGCTTCTTTATTAAGTTTTTGTTTAGAAGATCTAGCTATTGATGATCCTTCTACATATGGACATCCAGTTTTCACAGCATTTATCATTTGTTAAAGAGGCTATCTTCTTCAACATATATTTTGGCACTTTTGTCAAGTATCTGATGACTGTCACTATGTGGGTTGTCTCTCTGTCTTCTGTTCCATTGATCTTTGTGTCTATTTTGATGCTAATATCACACTGTTTTTCTTAGTATAGCTCTGTAGTATAATTTGAGATCAGGCATTATGATGTCTCCTGCATTGCTTTTCCTGCTCAGCATTGCTTTTACTATCCTAGGTCTCTTATTCTTCCAAATGAAGTTTAGGACTATTTTTTTTCCCAGTGCTATGAAGAATGCCATTGGTATTTTGATGGAACCTACTTGAATGTATATTGCTTTTGGTAGTAGCTCATGATTTAAACAAAAATCTGTTATATTATATGAGTTTCAGGCTGCTAACAAGGTTTATGTTAGTTGATTGACTTAAACACGGAGTTAGATTTCTTGCCCCATTGCAGACAAGGCTTTTGGTTTTTAATTTAGGTAGTTAACTTTTGTACCTAATTTGCTCAATACATTGTGCAGGAGGTTAGAGATGCTTTATTGTTACTTAAAGGTGGGGAAAGTCTGTGTAGTTGACTCTAACCCTTAAGCTGGGTTAGCCTGCGTATTCCCATGGACTACTTGGCCTAAGTCCCAGGTAACAACACTAAGTGTTATGATTTGGTGTTGACATATAGACAGTTCCTTCTGAACTTGTTCATATTTTAAAATATTTTGGTATTTCAAAGTTTGGAATGATAAGTATTAAGGGACATACCATGAAGTGCTCAGTTATTTCTATCAGCACAGGATTTAAATTTGTAGTTCCTTCAATAAAGAGTTTAAAAAGAATCAAACTGAATGCAGGACCTGTTCTATGACATGCTGTCATTTCACCTTGGTGAATGATTACAGTCATTTCTTTCACTGGTGTGAAGTTATTTTAATAAATATTTAATAATTATCATGTGGTTATGTATGCATTAAATATATAATTATTAAAATTATTTAAAACATTGTGATAAATTATAAAATTTACCAAAATTTGCTGGTTTATGTATAGATTTAACACATATTATGATGATGAAAGATGTCGGAATTTTGAGACATGATTGTGTAGTCATGATCACTGTTTCTCTTTATGATTCTTTTATGAAATTTACCATCTTTGTTAGTTTAAAAATTATTGGAAGTTATTCAATATGGTGGAATGGAAGAGGTTGCTTTCCCTCCTGCTCTGTGGAGTGAATCCAAGAAAGCAGACAGGCAGTTTCTCAACAAGGTGGGTGAACAACAAAAAGCAGGGTGGGAGTAATTTAAAACTGGGCATTCAAAGCAGATTGGTGACTAAGGAGTTTGGATATAATAAAATAAGGAAAGAAATCCCCAGCTGCAAAGTCACTGAGGCAGCCAGGTCTGAAGCACCAGCCAGAGTGGTCCCTCTTTGAGGAAAGTGGAGGGATAAGGGAATTAAAGGAACCTGTATTTTTAGGAGGCCTGAGGCATGTCTGGGTACAGTGTTTAGAGATCAAGGACACTGCCTGACCAAACTGAAAGGTGTGCTGCACAATATCTTTGTGCAGCAAAGAAGCCACCATCTCTCCAGGCAGCCTGACGAGGACAAAGGGAGGAACCACTTTGCAGCCACAGTATGGGGGCTGGCAGCTGAGGGAGCCAATTCCTGGCAAACCCCAATTTGGCCAGAAATACAGATCCAGAAAACACACACTGAACAACATAGAGTGTGCTTAAGTGGACAAGAGAAAATCACACATGCATAGAGGTTTACACAGGGGACAGCTGGTCATGGAAACCCGCCTGGCTCTATCCCTTTCCCTCCAATCTGTCTGCTTGCAGGACTGGTTGGGAGAGACCAGTCTGGCTGGGAATTCAGCAGTGGGATTTGGGCAGGGGTGATTGAGTTTGGAGACTGAACCCAAGAACAGGAAGTCCTCAGGTAATGTAGGAGACTAAGAATTGGCTTCTCTAAAACATGAGTGGAAACCAGGGGAGATCCCTGGAGTACAGTCTTCCTGCAAGGACCAGCAATTACTGGGCCCTGGAGGTGCACTGATTTAAAATCTCTAGACCAACTGGCAATCTGCAAAGAGCCTGAACCCACCTAAGCCTTAACTCTGCCTCCAGGAATTCTACCTATGGGATTACACTACTCACTCCAGCAGTCCAGAGAGTGGAGTGTCACACTCCAGACAACCCTACCTAAAACTGCTGAGAAGAGAAACTGAGAATCTTTTAAACTACAAAGAAAATAATTCTTTAACTTTTCATTGAGTTTTTTTTTCCTCTTTTTTATTTTTTTCTTAGTTTGTTACCTTAATGGTATGTGGACATTTATATATACTAAAATTTTTTTTTCTATTTTCTGTTCTTTTTGAATCCAGTTATTTTTCATGGATCAGCTTTTTGAGGACTTTTATTTTTAATTTTTAAAATTTTTAATTTATATATACTTTTTTAATTTTTTTATTTTTTATTGTAAACAAATGGGATACATGTTGTTTCTCTGTTTGTACATGGCGTAAAGGCATACCATTTGTGTAATCATAAATTTACATAATGTTGTTTGATTCATTCTGTTATTTTTTCCGTTCCCCCCACCCCTCCCACCCCTCTTTACCCTCTATACAGTACTTCCTTCCTCCATACTTGCCCCCCTCCCTAACCCTAACTCTAACCCTAACACTAACCCTTCCCTCCCCCCCATTATGTGTCATCCTCCACTTATTAGCGATATCATTCGTCCTTTGGCTTTTTGAGATTGGCTTATCTCACTTAGCATGATATTGTCCAATTTCATCCATTTGCCTGCAAATGCCATAATTTTATCATTCTTTATGGCTGAGTAATATTCCACTGTATATATATACCACAGTTTCTTTATCCACTCATCAATTGAAGGGCATCTAGGTTGGTTCCAGAGTCTGGCTATTGTGAATTGAGCAGCTATGAACATTGATGTGGCTGTATCTCTGTAGTATGCTGATTTTAAGTCCTTTGGGTATAGGCCAAGGAGTGGGATAGCTGGGTCAAATGGAGGGTCCATTCCAAGTTTTCTAAGGAATCTTCACACTGCTTTGCAGAGTGGCTGCACTAATTTGCAGCCCCACCAGCAATGTATGAGTGTACCTTTCTCCCCACATCCTCGCCAACACCTGTTGTTGCTCGTATTCTTGATAATCGCCATTCTAATTGGGGTGAGATGGAACCTTAGGGTGGTTTTGATTTGCATTTCTCTTATTACTAGAGATGTTGAACATTTTTCCATATGTTTGTTGATTGCTTGTAGATCTTCTTCTGTGAAGTGTCTATTCATTTCCTTAGCCCATTTGTTGACTGGACTGTTTGAATTCTTGGAGTAGAGTTTTTTGAGTTCTTTATAGATTCTGGAGATTAGTGCTCTATCTGAAGTATGATTGGCAAAGATATTCTCCCACTCTGTAGGCTCTTTCTTCGCATTGCTGATAGTTTCCTTTGCTGAGAGAAAGCTTTTTAGTTTGAATCTATCCCAGTGGTTGATTTAGCTTTTATTTCTTGTGCTATGGGAGTCCTGTTAAGGAAGTTTGATCCTAGACCAACAAGGTGAAGATGTGGACCTACTTTTTCTTCTATAAGATGCAGGGTCTCTGGTCTGATTCCGAGGTCCTTAATCCATTTTGAGTTTAGTTTCGTGCATGGTGAGAGATATGGGTTTAGTTTCATTCTGTTGCATATGGATTTCCAATTCTCCCAGCACCATTTGTTGAAGAAGCTGTCTTTTCTCCATTGCATATTTTTGGCCCCTTTGTCTAGTATGAGAAAATTGTATTTATTTGGGTTTGTGTCCATGTCCTCTATTCTGTACCATTGATCTACCTTTCTATTTTGGTACCAATACCATGCCGTTTTTGTTACTATTGCTTTGTAGTAGAGTTGAAGATCTGGTATTCCAATACCCCCTGTTTCCCTCCTCCTGCTAAGGATTGCTTTAGCTATTCTGGGTTTCTTATTCTTCCAGATGAATTTCATAATTGCTTGCTCTATTTCTGTAAGGTACATCATTGGGATTTTAAATGGAATTGCATTGAATTTGTATAGCACTTTAGGTAGTATGGCCATTTTGACAATATTAATTCTTCCTATCCAAGAACATGGAAGATCTTTCCATCTTCTAAGGTGTTCTTTAATTTCTTTCTTTAGTGTTGTATAGTTCTCATTGTAGAGGTCTTTCACCTCTTTTGTGAGATTGATTCCAAAGTATTTTATTTTTTTTGAGGCTATTGTGAATGGGGTAGTTTTCCTAATTTCTCTTTCTGAAGATTCATCACTTATGTATAAAAATGCGTTGGATTTATGGGCATTGATCTTGTAACCTGCTACTTTACTGAATTCACTTATGAGTTCTAAGAGTTTTCTCTGGTGGAATTTCCAGGTTCCTCTAAATATATAATCATGTCATCAGCGAACAGGGATAGTTTGAGTTCTTCTTTTCCAATTCGTATCCCTTTAATTTCTTTGGTTTGTCTAATTGCTCTGGCCAGAGTCTCAAGAACAATGTTGAATAGAAGTGGTGAAAGAGGGCATCCCTGCCTTGTTCCAGTTTTTAGGGGGAATACTTTCAGTTTTTCACCATTTAGAATGATATTAGCCATGGGCTTAGCATAAATGGCCTTTACAATGTTAAGGAATGTTCCCACTATCCCTATTTTTTCTAGTGTTTTGAGCATGAAGGGGTGCTGTATTTTATCAAATGCTTTTTCTGCATCTATTGAAATAATCATGTGATTCTTGACTTTAAGTCTATTAATATGATGAATTACGTTTATTGATTTCCTGATGTTGAACCAACCTTGCATCCCTGGGATGAAACCCACTTGATCATGGTGCACTATCTTCTTAATATGTTTTTGTATGCGATTTGCTAAAATTTTGTTGAGAATTTTTGCGTCGATGTTCATTAAGGATATTGGTCTGAAATTTTCTTTCCTCGATGAGTCTCTGGTTTAGGTATCAGTGTGATATTGGCTTCATAGAATGAGTTTGGGAGGGTTCCCTCCTCTTCTATTTTATGGAATACTTTGAGAAGTATTGGAATGAGCTCTTCTTTAAAGGTTTTGTAGAACTCGGCTGAGAACCCATCTGGTCCCGGACTCTTCTTTGTTGGTAGGCTTTTGATGATTTCTTCTATTTCAGTACTTGAAATTGGTCTATTTAGATTGTGTATGTCCTCCTCGTTCAGTTTAGGCAATTCATATGTCTCTAGAAACCTGTCGATGTCTTCGAAATTTTCTATTTTGTTGGAGTATAGATTTTCAAAATAGCTTCTAATTATGTTTTGTATTTCAATCGTGTCTGTTGTGATATTTCCTTGTTCATTCCAAATTTTAGTGATTTGGGTTTTCTCTCGTCTTTTCTTTGTTAGTGTGGCTAAAGGTTTATCAATTTTGTTTATTTTTTCGAAGAACCAACTATTTATTTTGTCAATTTTTTATATTGTTTCTTTTGTTTCAATTTCATTGATTTCAGCTCTGAGTTTAACTATTTCCTGTCTTCTACTACTTTTGGTGCTGGTCTGTTCTTCTTTTTCTAGGGCTTTGAGCTGTAGTGTTAGGTCGTTTATTTGTTGAGTTTTACTTCTTTTATTAAATGCGCTCCATGAAATAAATTTCCCTCTAAGTACTGCTTTCATAGTGTCCCAGAGCTTTTGATATGATGTTTCTTTGTTCTCATTTACCTCTAAGAATTTTTTAATTTCCTTCCTAATATCTTCTGTTATCCATTCATCATATAATAGCATATTGTTTAATCTCCAGATGTTGGAATAGTTTCTGTGTTTTACTCTTTCATTTATTTCTAACTTCAATCCATTATGATCTGACAGAATACATGGTAGTGTCTCTATCTTCTTGTATTTGCTAACATTAGCTTTGTGGCATAATATATGGTCTATTTTAGAGAAGGATCCATGTGCTGCTGAGAAGAAAGTGTATTCGCTCTTGGTTCGATGGTATATTCTATAAATGTCCGTTAAGTCTAAGTTATTGATTGTGTTATTGAGATCTATGGTTTCTTTGTTCAATTTTTGTCTGGAAGATCTGTCCAGTGGTGAGAGAGGCGTGTTAAAATCACCTAGTATTATTGTGTTATGGTCTATTTGGTTTCTGAAATTGAGAAGGATTTGTTTGACATACATGAATGAGCCACTGTTTGGGGCATAGATGTTTATGATTGTTATATCTTGCTGATTTATGCTTCCCTTAAGCAGTATGAAATGACCTTCTTTATCCCTTCTGACTAACTTTGGCTTGAAGTCCACATTATCGGAAATGAGGATGGATACTCCAGCTTTTTTGCTGAGTCCATGTGCATGGTATGTTTTTCCCCATCCTTTCACCTTTAGTCTATGGGTATCTTTTTCTATCAGGTGAGTCTCTTGCAGGCAACATATTATTGGATCTTTCTTTTTAATCCAATCTGCCAGTCTGTGTCTTTTGATTGATGAATTCAGGCCATTAACATTCAGGGTTATTATAGAGATATGATTTGGTTTCCCGGTCATTTGGTTCATTTTTTAAATTTTATTTATTTATTTGTTTGACACAACTTGTTTCCTCCTTTATTTGACAATTCCTTTAGGATAATTCCTCCCTTTGCTGATTTGCTTCTTTGTTTTTCATCTCTTCCTCATGGAATATTTTGCTGACAGTGTTCTGTAATGCTGGCGTTCTTTTTGTAAATTCTTTTAGCTTTTGTTTATCATGGAAGGATTTTATTTCATCGTCAAATTTGAAGGTAAGTTTTGCTGGGTATAAGATTCTTGGTTGGCATCCATTTTCTTTCAGGGCTTGAAAAATATTGTTCCAGGCCCTTCTAGCTTTTAGGGTCTGGATTGAAAAATCTGCTGATATTCATATTGGTTTCCCCCTGAATGTAATTTGGTTCTTTTCTCTCACAGCCTTTAAAATTCTGTCTTTATTTTGTATGTTAGGTATTTTCATTATAATGTGCCTTGGTGTGAGTCTGTTGTAATTTTGTGTATTTGGAGTCCTATAAGCCTCTTGAACTTGATTTTCCATTTCATTCTTCAGATTTGGGAAATTTTCTGATATTATTTCATTGAATAAATTGTTCATTCCTTTGGCTTGTTTCTCTAGGCCTTCCTCAATCCCAATAATTCTTAAATTTGGCCTTTTCATGATATCCCATAGTTCTTGTAGATTCTGTTCATGATTTCTTACCATCTTCTCTGTTTGTTCAACTTTGTTTTCAAGGTTAAATATTTTGTCTTCAATGTCTGAGGTTCTGTCTTCCAGGTGTTCTATCCTATTGGTTATGCTTTCTATGGAGTTCTTAATTTGGTTTATTGTTTCCTTCATGTCAAGGATTTCTGTTTGGTTTTTTTTCAATATCTCTAACTCTTTATTGAAATGATCTTTTGCTTCCTGTATTTGCTCTTTTAATTGTCGATTTGTGCGATCATTCAATGCTTGCATTTGCTCTTTCATCTCATCATTCAGTGCATGCATTTGCTCTTTCATCTCATTGTTTTTTTCTCTGATCATTTTAATTATGTACATTCTGAACTCCTTTTCTGTCATTTCTTCTGCCATGCTGTCATTGGGTTTTATTGATGTAACATCTAGATTTGTTTGCAGCATTTTCTTTCCTTGTTTTCTCATATTGTTCAGGTATCAGTGGACCGCTGAGATATTGCAGATTTCCTCTATTGACTTACAATGTCCCTGAAGATTTCTATATATATCCCCCCTTAGCCTTCAGTAGGCTGAAGTCTTGGAGGAAGTTGATAATGCGGTGCTCCACAAGGACACAAGGAAGCTGCCTCTCTAGGAGTGGTGGCCTTCAGGTGGGGTATATTCCCTGCTAGTGGGCAGAGGTGCCTCCACTTGTTGACCAATGTTCATCCAAAGGGGACCTAGGCTGCGGGCTGAGGCAAGGCCTATTTGGGCCTGAGTCTCTGGTTTTACCGTCCTTGTGGGGAAACCTCACCCGGCAGGGAAGACTCACCCGGTGGGGAGGTCTCGCTGGTCACTTCCCTCCTAGAGGTTCCCCTCAATTTACAGCTACCGCCTGGGCTGGGCTGCCTTCCTCTGCAAAGTTCCCAGGGGCCCGGCCCTACCTCCTGGGCCTGGGAGCCTCACCCTTCGCAGATGAATCTCCTTAGGCTGCCCCTCCTCAGAGAATCTGCCCACAGGCCTGTAACCTTCGCTCCACCCTAAGCCTGTCTCTGTGCGGCTCTTCCACCAAGGAGCCTCCTAGATCCTGGGATCCTGCTCTGCACCTAATCGCCTGGCTATGCGACCCCTCCTCTGAGCAGCCACCTGGGGCCCCATACAATCGCTCTGAGTCCCTGAGACCCGCCACACGCCTCTTCCTCCAGACAGCCGCCCAGTATTCCGGTGCGGTCACTAGGAGTCCAAGAAACTCACTGCGTGCCTCCACCTCCCACCAACCACCCGTAGCCCTGGGCAATCAATCACTCCGAGTCGAAGTGACCCTCCCCGTTCCTCCTCCTTCTCCAGATAACCCCCCGGGTGTTCAGGAGCGGTCGCTCTGAGTGGCTCTGAATCCACGTGACCCGCTGCACGCGTCCTCTGGGCAACCGCCTGGAGCTCTGGTGTGGCCACTCAAGACCAAGCGACCCACCACGCTTCTCCTCCAGGCAGCCCCCCTGTGTTCAGGAGCTGTCACTTTAAGTCCAAACAACTCACCACTCGCCTTCTCCTCTGAGCAGCCGCCTGGAGCGCTAATGCAGTCACTGCGAGTCCAAACGACCCGCCGTGCTCCTACTCCTCCGGGCAGGCCCGGGGTTCAGAAGCGGTCTGAGTCCAAACAGCTCGCCACGCAGCCCCTCCTCTGGCAACCGCCTGTAGCTCTGGTGTAGTCACTCTGAATCCAAGCGGCCACGCTCCTCTTCCTCCTCCTCGTCCTCAGGGCAGGCCCCGGTGTTCAGAAGCAGTCGTTCTGAGTCCAAACAGCTCGCCGCGCAGCTTCTCCTCTGGCAACCGCCTGCACTCTGGTGCAGTCACTCCGAATCCAAGCGGCCACGTTCCTCCTCCTCCTCTCCTCAGGGCAGGCCCCCGTGTTCTGAGTCCACACAGCTCTCCTCGCCACTCCTCCCCTGGGCAGCCGCCGGAGCCCCAGTGGTTGCTCCGAGTCCCCGCGCTGTGGTGAGCGGCCTCCTTTACGGCGCTCCCAGTTGTCTGAGTTCACTGCTCCAGCGGGGGGAGGGGGTGCTTCGCCGGCAGCTCTATTTCACAAAGTTTCCTGCGTTTCGGGACCACCGTCCCATCCGGGAGGCCTTCCCAACGGGTGAGAGTCACCCGGCTGCTTTGAGTTGGTCCCAAGTGTCTCAATATCTCCTCTTTTGAATCCTGAGTCCTGGAGCAACATGAAATGCAGCCACCCTCTAGGCCGCCATCTTGAAACCTCCTATATACATTTTTTTCTCTTACCTGTTTCCCTTGATTCTCTTTCTCTTTTCTTCTAACGGTCAATCTCTGTTGTTCTCTCTTTCATTCTTCCTTTATTTTTTTTATATCTATCTCCTCTCCTCCTCCCTCATAACGATCACATCCTGTATCACTTCTATTTTCTCTCTATCCACCTTTTGAAACTGTAAACCCCTTTGCAATCTTGCTCTTTTAATTGAAAGCAATAACTGATCATATCTCTATTTATTGTGATAATTAGCATTGTAGATGTCATAGTAGGAACTATTTGGTTTAATGCTTATATTGTTTGTATTGATTGTTATATGTCTCCCCTTAAATGTGAGATACAGCAAACCTTCAGGAACACTATAAGTCCACAAGGTAGAAACTGTACTACCTCAGATCCATACTGCCAGATGAGTAGACACAGATAACATGGAAAAGCAAGAGAACAAATCATCCCAAATATATCAAAGTACTTCAATAACAGAATATAATGACCCCGTGGTGGGTGGAAGAAATGTCAGAGAAGGCATTTAGAATGTGCTTAGTCAAATTGATCTGTGAAATAAAAGATGATGTAAGAAGTGAAATGAGGACAAAACTACAGGAAGTGAAAGATCACTTCAATAAAGATAGATTGTGAAAAAAAAAAATCAAGCTGAAATCCTCAAAATGAAGAAATCAGTAAGCCAAATTAAGAATTCAATGGAAAGCATCACCTACAGACTAGATCACTTGGAAGACAGAGTTTTAGGCAATAAAGACAAAATATATAATATTGAAAACAAAGTTGACTGTGAAGAAAAGATGTTAAGGGACCATGAACAGTGATTTCAAGAAATATGGGATAATCTAAAAAGACAAAATTTAAGATTTATTGGGATAGATGAAGCCTCAGAAATACAAACCCAAGGAATGCACAATCTTTTCAATGAAATAATATCAGAAAATTTCCCATACATAAAAAATGAAATGAAAACTCAAATATAGGAGGCTTATAGGACCTCAGATACAAAATTACAACATACCTACACCAAGGCACATTATTATGAAAATGACTAGCGTATAGAAGGATAGAATTTTAAAGACTGACAGAGTAAAGCAGCAGGTAACAATTAGAGGGAAACCAGTCCAGATCTCAACTGATTTCTCAGCCCAGACCCTCATAGCTAGGAGTTCTTAGACTAATATATACCAAGCTCTGAAAGAAAATGGATGCATCCAAGAATATTATACCCAGCAAATTAAACTTCAGTATTGATGATGAAATAAAAACCTTCTGTGATAAAAAAAGTTAAAAGAATTCACAACTAGAAAACCTACACTATAAAACATTCCCAATAAAATATTTCATGAAGAAGAAATGAAAAATATAAGTGAAAACCAGTAAAGGGAGGAACTACTCTAGAAGAATAGTCAATTAAAGGAGAAATGAATTCAAACTAAAAATTGAAATGAAATGACAGGGAATAAAAATAATTTCTCAATAATAACATTGAATGTAAATGACTTAAGGCCATCAATCAAAAGATACAGACTGACAGATTGAATTAAAAAACAAGATCAACAATATACTGTTTTCAAGAGACTCAACTTATAGGCAAAGACATCTACAGACTGAAGATGAAAGGATGGGCAAAAAACTTATTCAAATGGATCTTGTAAACAAGCAAGGGTTTCTATCCTTCTATCAGATAAAGTGAACTTCAAGCCAAAGTTAATCAGAAGGGACAAATAAGGTCATTTCATACTACTTAAGGGAGTTGTACATCAACAAAACAAAACAAAACAATTGTAAATATTTATACCCCAAATGGAGCATCTACATAAATCAAACCAACCCTTCTGTAGCTGTAGAACTAAAAAATACAATTGATAATTTGGACTTAACAGACATACATAGAATATATCATCATGACTGAGTACACTTTTTTCTCAGTAGCACACAGTTCCTTTTCCAATATAGACTATGTTTTGTAAGCTACCATGTATGTTGGCATACAATATACAATTGTATATTTAATATTTAATATTACTACTAACTTAATATATTTTTAGCATCTGTAGGGTTATTTTGATAGCTCCATTTCCATTGATATTAATTTTTATTTATTTTCTTGGTATTTTCTTAGACTTGTTTGATGTTTTTATCAACTCTTAGGTATATTATTTCTTCTGTATTTCATGTATTTCTGCTCCTACTCTTTTTTACCTTCCTACTACCAAATCTGAACATAATTTGTTAATCTTGCTTCTTTCTGATACAAGTACTTTGTTATAAATGTTCATGTCAGTATTCTTTCATCCCAGATTCTGATATTTTAAGCTTTTATTATCACTTAGTTCAAACCTATTTTTATTTAATTTTCTTGTGCTTTCTTCCTTGATCTGTGAGATATTTATAAGTGTCATTTAATTTTGAAGGAGTTGACATGTGGGTTGGGGTCCTTTGTATCTTAAGGTGATTGATTTCTTATGTAATAAATCATTCAGGAAATGGTCTCCATGATTTCAAATTTTTAAAACAAGTAATGGGAATGATTTTTATATTGATTGTATTGGGTATGTATTTCAAATATGTGCAATTTATTGTACTTCAATTTTACCGAAATAAAGCTGTGAAAGAATATATATGTATTCCTAGCCATATATATATTCTTAGCTATATATATATATATAAGAACATCTTGATACATATATAAATATAGCTAAGAATATGTTATATAGCTAAGAATATATGATATATAGCTAAGAAAAAAATGTATATATGTAAGAATGAGCTGAGCTGACGAAGCAGCTCAGTGGTAGAGCACCACTGGGTTCAGTCCCCAGTATCATTAAACAAATAAATAAAACAAACAAAAAACAAATTATTGTACTTGTACAAAAAATATGATAATTCTATAAATAGGCAGTGTCTGCAATGGAAATAAATCTCTTAAAATAGAATTAGTAAATATTTCAGGTTCATGTTGGTATGACTCCAAGTGATAAAATTAATTACTTAAATTACAATTAGGTAGCAGTAACTAACTTGGAAACTGCTTCAGGGTATAACAAATGGCCTCTTGAGTAGCTTGGTGAGGAAAATTGTATGCCTATTTATCAGTTTCCAACCTTCAACTATTGTATTTATGATTCACATTAGCTAATCCTGTTCTGTCTATATCCCCATATTCTGCCTGTCCTGTACATCCTGCTTCTTTCCCTCTACCCTTCATTTCCTGCCAGAGGATGATACCTATCAGTGATTGTTATGGTTTGGATGTGAGGTTTCCCCAAAAAACTAACATGTGAGACAATGCAGGAAGGTTCAGAGAAGAAATGATTGGATTGTAAATTAGTTACTGCTACCTAATGGGATTAATTGAAGTGGTAGGGTGTGATTGAAGGAGGTGGGAATTGGGGTGTCACTATGGGGTATATATTTTGTATCTGAAGAGTGGAGTCTCTCTCTCCTGATGATGTGAGATGCTTCCCTCTGCCACACTCTTCCGCCATGATGTTCAGCCTCACCTTGAGCCTTGAGGAATAGAGCTGACCTTCTGTGGACGAGGACCTCTGAAACCATGAGCCCTCAAATAATCATAGAGGAGCCTTTTCTCCTCTATGATTTTGCTATTCAGATCATTTAGTTACAGCAGATCATTTAGTCACAGCACCCCTACAGCTGACTAAAACAGTGATATAACTGAATTTATCAGTTCTAAGAGGTTTTGGTAGAGTCTTTAGGATTTTCTCAGAATAGAATTATTATCATCTGCCAACAAGAATAATTTGACTTCCTCCTTTACTATTTGTATCCTTTTCTTTCATTCTCTTGACAATTAATTGCTCTGGCCAAAATTTCAAGTATTATATTGAATAAGAATGGTGAGAATGGACACTCTTGTTTCTGATTCTAGAGGAAATGCTTTCAGTTTTTCCCCTTTCAATATGATGGTGGCTGTGGGTTTGTCATATATAGCATTTATTATGATGAGGCATGATCCTTCTATTCCTAGTTTTACTTAGGAATTTTTGTCATAAAGGGATGTTGAATTTGTCAAAAGCTTTTTCAGCATCTCTTGACATGATCATGATTTTTTTGTCTTTAATTCTATTCATGTACCATAATAAATTTATGAATTTGAACCATTCTTGCATTCTGGAATGAAACCAACTTGGTCATGCTGTTTTACCTTTTAATGTATTGTTGAATTCTATTTCCAAATATTTTATTGAGAATTTTTCTATCTGTATTCACCAAGAATATTGGTCTATAATTTTCTTTTGTTCTTCTTGTTGTATTATCAGATTTTATAGCAGGGTAATACTGCCTTTGTAGAATGATTTTTGAAGGATTTCTTTCCTTTCTATTTTATAGAATAGTTTGATGAGCATTCATGTTAGACCTTCTTAAAAGTCTGGCAAAATTCAGCAGCTAATGTTTCTGGGCCTGGGTTTTTCTTTGTTAAGAGACTCTTTATTAGTGATTCAATCTCTTTGTATGTTATTGATCTATTTGTTGGGTTTTTTAAAGTATCTTTTTGGCTCAGTTTTAGTAGGTCATATGTGTCTAGAAGTTTGTCCATTTCTTCTAGACTTTCTGTGTATTGGAATATACTTTTTCAACATAGTTCCTAATGATCCTTTGAATTCCAGTTTTATCTGTTATAATATTGCCTTTATTGGCTTTAATTTTATGTAATTGTTTTCTCTTTCTTTCTTTTGCTTAATATGACTAAGGGTTTGTCAGTATTGTTTATCTTTTCAAAGAGCCTACTTGTTTCATCAATCCCTTTGGTTTGTTCTTTTAGTCTCCATTTCATTTATTTTTGCACTGATCTTTATTATTTCCCTCTAGTGATTTCTTGGGGTTACTTTGTTCTGTTTTTCTAAGACCTTGAGATGCATCATTAGGGTATTTATTTGAGGGTTTTTTTTTTTTTTTTTAATGTAGACACTCATACCTATAAACTTTTCTCTTAGTGTTGCTTTCACTATATCTCACAGGTTCTCGTATGTTGTTTCCATTTTTATTTGATTCTAGGAATTTTTAAATTTCTTCTCTGATTTATTTAGTGATCCATTGTCCAATGTGTACTGTTCAATCTCCATGTGTTTGAATTATTTCTATACTTGCTGTTGTTGATTTCTTGTTCTTTTTCACTAAGATCTGATAAAATACAAGGAATTATTTCATTTTTGTAAAGTTTGTTAAGACTTGCTTTATAGCCTCACATATAATCTGTGTTTGAAAAAGCTCAATGGACTGATAAAAAGAATGTTTATTCTCAGTTATTAAATGACATATCCTTTAGATGTCTATTAACTCTACTTGATCTATAGTATAATTTAATTCTGATATTTTTAAAATTTATTTATCTTTGGTCTAGATGACTTATCTTTTGGTGAGAGTAAGTTATTAAAGTCATCTATTATTGTATTTGAACCTATATTTCACTTTATGCCCAGTAATGTTTGTTTTATAAAATTGGGTGCTTCAATGCTTATTGCATATATATTTGCAATTGTTATATCCTCTTGAGGAATTGTCCTCTTTATCAGTGTGTAGTTGCCTTTGTCTCTTCTGACAGATTTTGGCATAAAGTCTCTTTGTTGGATAGGAGTACAGCTCTGCCTACTCACTTTCAGATTCCATTTTTTGGACTGTCATTTTCCATCCTGGTTTTTTGTTTTGTTTTTGTTTTTGGTGCTGGGGATTTAACCCAGGGTCTTGTGCATGGGAGACAAGCACTCTACCTACTGAGATATATCCCCAGCCCGAGTTTGTACCTTTTAATGGGAAAATTAAGACCATTTACATTCAGGGTTATTATTGAAAGGTGTGTGCTTTTTTTTCTGTCATTTTTTTCCTCATTGTTTTGAATATTCTGTGTTCATTTCTTTCTCTTTTTCATTTTTTTTAATCTCAGAGGTTAGATAGCTTACTGTATTGATAATGAGTGATTCTTCTCATTTGCTTTTCTAGTCTTTCAGTGAGATTTATTCTTTGCTGTGCTCTCATGATTATGTTTATCTTTTTTCCTCTTTTAGACATAGGATTTCTCTAAGTATCTTTTGTAACTTTGGTTTAGTAGTCATGAATTCCCTTTGTTTATGCCTGTGTTCTAAGGTCTTATCTTTGCTAGGTATAATAATACTAATCTAGGTTGGCAGTTATTTTCTTTAAGGACTTGAAATACATCATTTTATGCTCTCCTGGCCTTTAAAGTTTCTGCTAAGAAATCTGCTGTTATTCTTTAAGTATGATTTGGCACCTCTCTCTTGCAGCTTTTAATAATCTTTCTTTGTTCTGTTCTTTGTAGTTTAACTATAATATTTTGTGGAGAGTTCTTTTACTGGACATGCCTATTTTGAGTTCCAAATGCTTCCTGAACCTGAATGTCTTTGTCTTTCCCAGATTTCTCAGTATTCTCAACTATTTCATTGAATAAATTTTCTATGCATTCAGTCTATAACTCTTCTCCCTTTTCTACTCTGATTATTCACAGAATAATTCACAGGTCTTTCAATGATGTCACAGAATGTTCTTGTTCTTTCTATTCATTTGTTTTTTCTTCTTCTTTTTCCTTGCTCCTCCTCCTTCTCCTCCTCATTCTTATTCTCCTCCTTCTTTGCATATTTACTATGTGAATGTAAAGCTTTGTCTTTAAGCTCATATTCTTCTCTTTGATCTAATTTATTGATTGACCTTTCAATTGAATTTTTCATCTGACTTACTGAGTTTTTTATTTCTAGGTTTTCTATTTTTTTTTCAAAATTTCTTTTTATTGTTCATTTATGTCAAACAATGTCTTCCTTAATTTTATTTGTATCCTGTTTATTTGTATCCTCTTGGAATTCATTGAGTTTTTTTTTTTTTTAATCATTCTTTGAAGTTATTTGGCATTTCACCCACTTTCATATCTTTGGAATCACTTACTAAAGAGTTATGAACTTTAAGGTGTCACATTGCTTTGTTTTCTTCACATTCTGTTCCTGCATTGAGGTGTACATATCTTTTGGGATGGATGACTCTTCACTTTTATGTGAGACCCCTCTTAGTAAGCAGACCTTTCTTGATGATCTGCTGTGAGATATCAATTAGTTGTGTCGTGTTGAGTATAATTTCAAGTGGACTTAATTGTATAATGTCCCCCATCACTTCTTTGTTTGTGATTAGTGTGTTTTAAGACAGCCCGTATTATGTTGGAATCTGAGGGACCCACTTTCTCTGTAGGTTTCACAACAGTTGGAACCCTGTGGTAATTGTGACAGGTATGGTGTAGACAGCATGGTAAAGGGGTGTCTCCTCTGTATTTATCCCTCCTGTCTCTTGTCAGCACCAAGTGTTCTGAGAGGGTATGGAAGTATCTGATGCTGAGATCCCTTGTAGGTATGTGTCTATAACAATTGTTATTTCTCTCTGCTGTTTCTGTGGGGGTGAGGGTCTAGGAGTGGAACTTCTGGTTCCTCTCCCCAGACGTGCCTACTTGGGACCTACTTGTTGGCTGGGGTCTTTTATCTTCTTGACTCTTTAAGTTAAAGTATTCACCAAGACTTCAGTGAAACTAGGTCATAGCTGGAGTAAGGTCCAATTTATTTCAGTTGGGCTAAGAATATAATAGCTCAGCAACAAAATAGCACACTATGCCCAAGGTGCCAAGCACAGTTCCCAGCAACACACAGAAAGAATACAAACTACAGTAATAGTGACATAAAAACAAACCAGATAAATAAAGTATGAACCAAATAAAAATAACAGCCACAGTAGCAATAACAACAGAAAAGGGCAAAAATAATATAGAATAAACCAATACAGAAATTAAAGGAAGAACAAAGAACAGAAGAAAAGTTTTAAGAAAAAGAAAAAATTTAAAAGAAAAGAGAAAGGTAAAGCAAGAGAAAAGAAAAGGGAAGCAAAAAGACAAGAGAGGAAAAAATTAAATTTAAAAAATATAAATAAAATGAAAAATAATCAGGAATAATAGAATAAATGGAGGAAACAAAGTGAGTGAAAAATTTCTTCTAACCAAGTTACTTGACTATGCTTGCTTGGGGATTTTCAGTAGTTGAAACGTGATAGGTAGGGAGTTGGGTTGGGGTAGGTGGTCACAGCTTTGGATTATTGTGACTCCCCTCAGCTGACACCAAATAAGTTGGGGCAGAAAGCAGGATGTTTCTCTCTGGACAGGTAGGAGAATGTTGATGGTAGCAGGCTCTTCTCTCTAGAGGTTTTTAGTGTGTGTACCCAGCATGGGGGATGTCAGAGTCACAGCAAGCCCTCCTTGTAGACTCAGTTTGGATGGATTATCAACTGTTCCATGCAATATAGACTCACTCCAGAGGTTTTCAGTCTGTACCTCAAGTGGCCTGGCCCTGTTGGGACCACTGTACATCCTTGTCACTGAGAGTGTATATGCCCCCTTCGTGTGGGACATATATTCAGCCCAGAGATTTCTAGTCTGTGCACCCAGGTAGTGGCAAAAATCCAAACTGTAGCATATCCCAGATTTGCCTCTGAGTGCAGGGGTGGAGGTGGAGCAGCAGATAATCAAACCACAGAGTTTTGTGCTGGAGTGGGGATTACCAGGTGGCTTCTACTACAATTGGCAGAATCACTGACTGCTACAACCTCCACTTAATGCCATGACAGCAGTGTTCACTGGTGTATGAACCTTTTCTGGTTTCAGATACTCTCCCAAGCCATGACTGCCTCATGTGTTCATCTTCCATCCAGTCAGTGCAGCAGGGACACTGAATTGTGATTGTTCCAGGTTTTCTGATCCCCAGAGCAGCTTAGTCCCTAGCAGTAAGACCCTTAAGAAGATCACTCTTCCTCACTATAGCACTCTGTATACTGAACAATGTAAGGAATTTCTTCTCAAAAACTACCTTGTTGTGCAAAAGGAGTCACTTTTAGACCAAATCCCTGACCTAGATTTAAGGCTTGTAAGAACAGTGGATTTCTCCTGCACTTAGGACTGCCAGACTACCAGGGTTGTTTGTACTTTCTAGCTTTCCTTATACTGTTGTGTTGGGTTCCCCGCCTCCAGTCTGGGAGCTGGGGTTGAAGTTGCAAATTGCTTTGAACTTTTTCCGTGAGTTCCTTTTCTGATTTGCCAGTCTGTTTAGGTTTTCCATCACCTCTTTGTTGGTTCTCAAGAGTTTTTCCTCTCTCTTCTCAGAATATAGTTTTTCCTTTGTTGCCCTGACTTTTGTCTCCTGCAGGGTCCTGCAAAGGGTACTTCTGTTCCACCATCTTGGCTCCATTCCTAGGATCATATTGCACAGTTTTCATTAATGAAAACATTTATTAAGAATTATTCAAGTAATTACTTGAGCTTTGTGGTTTCTCAGAAAAATGAATGGTAATGGTTTTGACTTTTTTTATATTGGACCAGAAATTTGAGCAATAGACCTAACACTTATTTCACTATTTTGAAATACTTGGTTTCTAGTAACTGTATTCTACAACCTAGAAGCTCTCTTTACTATTAAAGTTTTTAAAATAAAGTATACAATTTACATGCAACATTGCTCATTGGGAGTAATTCAGCATGATAATCTTGTTAAATTGCATAGCTAAAGATTGTATTAATTATGAAATTGTTACCACATGTTCAAAACTTAAAGTGTAACTGTTGTTATTAGAGTAAACTTACTCTCATATATGTGCCTGTATTTGTTAATATTAGTATTAGTATTAGTATTTATTGTTAAACTGTAGAAATCATAGAAAAATTTAAGTGGATTTTTTTCAATTAAATGTGTTAGCATAAGGATATATAATGAATTAAACATATTATATGATTATTTTTTCTTTGTTTTAGAAAGACATTTCTGGTAGCCATTGTTTTGTTTGATTTCAAGTGGCTGCTATTAATGTTGTAATTATAGATTGATTTAACTTGCTTTAGTACGTTTTTTATCTTTGATTTGCCAAGAACTTCAGTTGATTGTGTGGAAATGTAAGCCTTTGTGTGCAGGAGTATGTCATTGCATCAGAACTTGGCACCATATGAATCTTAAGAAAACAAGCTGTTTGTTCCCTGCAGAAACTATGCTATGAGCTGACTTTGTTTTATATTGTGTTCTGTGCTAGATTAAGTGATTTGGTTTAGTTTGGTTTAAGGCAAAACGTCTCAGGATATTTTATAAAATCCTGGTATGTTATTAGCTCTCTGAAAATAATACTAGTTTTAAGATTTTGCTTTTTGTTTGTTTGTTTTAAACTAGTATGCCACACCATATTAATTCTCAACTGCCATTTGGAACTCTCATTGAAGACTGTTGTAATATTCAAAATAGTATATTGTTTTGCCTCCAATTTTTTTAAATGTTTAAAAAATTTTAAAACATATTTGAAACACTAGATATTTATTTTCTCTTGATGTTCTTTAATGATTGCATTAGTGTTACTGAGAGAAAAAAATATTAATAGGAGATACACACACACACACACACACACACACACACACACACTTATAAGGAATTGATTCATGCATTTATGGAGGCTAACAAGTCCCAAGATCTGCAGTCAGCAAGAAGGTGACCCTGGAGAGTGAGTTTACTTCCATTCCAGATCAGAAGGTCTGAGACTCAGGAATGCTAATGATGTAATTTCTACTGAAGAGTAACAGAATTGAGCCCCCAAATAGCAGATATTTCAGAATCCTAGTGCTGGAAAGAAGTAATATCTCATCCCACTGCAGTCAGACAGGAGAAATTTCTATTCATGGTAGGGAGGGATCAGTCTACTGATCCACTGATCTACTTATCCAGATACATCCTCACAACACTCCTAGAATAATGCTTGACCAAATAGCAGAGAACCCTGTGATGCACTCAAGTTGACACACAAAATTATCTGTCACAATGACTTTCAATGATGGTAAATAGGTGGGTTGGTTTTTCGCTTTTTGTTTTTTTGGTAATGATTTCTTAATCACTAAAGGGTATACCAAAGAGGAATTATCTGTGACAGAGATATAATATTCATAATATAGAATAATTTATTTTCATCATAATTTTTTTAAATTGTCAACTCCTGAACTCAGACTATTATAAATGGTTCCTAACTGAACTAAGAAATGTGGTTCCAAGAAACATTTGCTTAATTCTCAGAAACCCTTTCATACATCTTAAACTTTTCGCTTCAAAAAAAAAATCTTGCTATGTATATTAGTTTATTTAGAGACCTTTCACTCGAACCAAACAGGTGAGCAAATAACCAAAAGAAAGTATAATTATAAAAGGTTATAAGGAAAAATACATTTTCCAATTTCAAGAGAGTCATAAAGATCACTTCCTTTCTATTCATTTGGGATCTCTGTCATTATATGATGTCCTCAAGTTTTCCCATTAAACTACTAGGTAATTTATAAATATTTTATTATTCAAAGAAATGTAATACAGGCACATGATAAAAAGAAAGTTATGCATACAGATTTAAAATAAATGTTCCTTATATTCTCAGTTTGTCCACCTCAACTCTAGGAATAGTTTCCTATGTATCCATCTAGAAAAAAAATTAATAGACCTATTAAATCATATGTATCAAGTATAATTATAACATTATTTTCTGGTTTTATTTATCCATGTTTTATAGGAAATTTATTCATCTTTTCCATCTTACTCATCTTTTTATGGTTCATTCAATGTAGCTATTTTAAAAATATTTATTTAAAAAATTATCTATACATAGCATGTGTGTCTCTTACATTTATGGTATAAGCCATTTGGGTTTACTATATGTTTGAACCACTTTTTATTTGATGAGTTCTTTATTGGATATTTTATGTTAGCGCTATTTTCCATCTACCATCTCTTCCTCTACCTGTCCATCCACACATTTGCCAAATTTATGCTGAGTACTTCTTTTGTACCACACATTTTTCTGGGGATACAAAGAGAAGAAAATCAAGGATCCTGTTTACATGAAACTTTCATGTACAAAGTTGCCTGAGATACATTGAAAACAAAGAGAGATAAAACCTAAACAAATCAATTTTGTAAAGGCAATTTTGTAGCATATGCAGTGCAATGAGAAGAGTTTCTACTTTAGATAGGATGACCATCCAAAACTTTGTTGAAGACTTTTGAGCAAGGTCTGAATGATGAGAAAAATTAGTTCAGAGATCTAGGGACAATTCTAAGCAGAGACTAGCAAGTGTAATAGCCTGAGGCAAGAATAAGCTTGGTGTGTTAGAGGAACAGAAAGAAGTTCAGAATAACAGAGCATAAGTGAATATTTGCTCTTAAAAATAATATTCCAAAAATTTTTGCTTCAATGAATCTTTGTATATAAAAATATTTTAAAAAATATTTCTGTAAATGTTTTTAGTTTTGGAACTGTGGAGTCAAATAGTATATGCATATTCAGTTTTGATATCTATGATACAGGGCTTCTTTCATCCCATGTTCTTTCTCCCTCAACCTTCTCTTGCTTTTCCAGCTTTGAGGAAATTCATTTGCCTGAACCTGGCAGGGGTGGGCACATTATGTGAAAGGAAATCTTTTTGGGAAAGAATGTGCCAAGGGCTGTAAATGCTTGAGAGACTTTTATATATTAGGAAGAAAATCCATCAGTAGAATATAAGTTTATATCATATATGTTGTGTTAAGTAACATTTGACTGTCTGAAAGATAGTGCTCTCCTTTGACCATTTAATAAAACGATTTAAACTCAGAAATAATCAACCTTTCTCAACCTAGAAAATGTAAATTTCAAGTTTTTCTAGTTATAGTTAGATGCAGTGCAGTATTATAAGTGATTCCTAGTTTGATACTTGGATGCAAATCACACAAATTTGTGATTAAGTTAAGGGAATGTAAAGAAAAAAAAAATACCATCAGCCAAAACCATCCAAAACTCTTTGTTAAAGTGTGACTTTCATGCAGTATGACTTTTAAAATAGTTTTCTAAATCCTGGATGCTGGTACTTTGGGGAATAAATCCCAGTTTTAAATGCTTCTCTATGAAAAGGCATTATTTAATTTTAAAGGACAAATTACTTACGATTTCTTAAACAAATTAGAAATGTTAGATTGGTCACAGAACAAATTTTGTTTCATGAGGAATTTTAATGCCCAGTAAACAAGGAATGTCAGGTCACATTTGAAACCATAGAGCTGTTTTTTAAAATTTTTTCAATCTACATTGTTTTGATGGGTGAATTTAGGAAACTGTCAGATATATTGAGCTTGTCATGTGCCAAGAGAGAGAAGGAAATAACCAATTTGCTTAATTTATTTTTCTTCTCTTGTACATAAAAATATTTACTATCTTTGAGGATTTAAAAATAACTTAAAGGAATGATGTTAGGAATCTGTGATGGAGAGTATTTTGATTTAACAGATGCTACTCTGATATGTAATGTTAGTTATATTAGAGTTTTTTTTTTAAACATAGGTAATCTTCTCCAGTACAACTTATAAACAAATTTTAGTTGGAAATAGATTTTATTTTGCTTTTTGAATCTGGTATAGATTAGTAATAATAAAGCAATTACATTTGATCTATAATGATAAAGCAGCCCAGTTTCTCTCACAAAGTCAACTAGTTTTAATGTGAATATATTCTTTTTTACTGAAAATTAAGTTCTTGATATCAAATCTTTATAAGGATGGGAATTAGTATATTATTAGCCCTAATCCGTTGTCCTTAAAAGGATAGAAGTGTAAAATATGTTGCATGTTTACCGAAATATATTCCTATTATAATATGTAGATATGAGTTTTAATTGTTTGGATCATTAAAACATCTAATTTTTGCCTAAGAATATGCAAATGTGCCATTAAATCTGTTTTTTAAGATTTTTCCAGTTTAATGTCTGAATCCAAATTCATAAAGAGTTGGAAAAATGAGATGTCTGAGCTATAGGATTCACAGGGATTTCATATGAAGCCTATTTAATCAGGATAACACGGTTATTAATATTCATAATGTCAGCTGGAACACAAATGACAGACTATGGGGCCTAAAAATTTTACTTGGTGAATTTATTAAAAGTAGCTTAAAAAATTAATGGAATTTAAGTAAAGTTGGTGAATATGAAAATCTTGTGTTAGCAGAAAAAAATCTCTATTAGAACTTTCTTTAAGATCATTTTACATTGATGTCTTTTGACAGATTTCATTGGTACTTAAAGAAGGAAGATGCATGAATGGTCATTTAAGAGGATTTAAACACATTGGCACATTAATTTTTACATGAATAATAAGTACTTTCCAAAAGCAATTAACTTACAGTGTACAAGATATGAATTGAAAAATAAGACTCTGACATCAAGGGCAAAGCAAATGTGCTGTACATTTTAAACTTAGTGACAGGACTTTTTAATATTTTGATTTATTTTATTTTTATAATTTGCACAGGATATGACTTAGAATATGGTTATATTAATACATTTGAAAGCAAATTAGAAGGGCATTAATTTAATGCTCTCTTCCTCCCAGTATTGGTATAGTGTTAAGCATTATCTTCTCCAAATCATTTGCATTTATTGAAGAAGTAAACATTTGTTGTGCTAATTGCAGTATTTTATTAGAGAACATGTTCAATGCTTTAGAAAGGCAAAGGAATGATGCTGATTAGGTTTAGTGGTACAAATACATGTTTCAACACAGACTTATTGATTATAGCATTACTTAAAGGTATAATAAACTTCTGAAAGTTCAGTGTGAAAAGTTAAGGACCATGTGACTAGTAGACAAGTAAATTTGCCCTGAATTTTAGCCTAAGAAAGTAAAAAGTTGGGGATGCTTTGAGACCAGCATGAATTTTATGTTGGACAGAGCTTATTACTTTTTACATTTTAAAATATGCTTATTATGCAAGTTATACCAGTATTTAATCTTTTTGTTTTTATTACTGGAGTTCATTCAGAATAACTAATTTTATAGAGTATTCTGTGAAATCAATATTTTCTTTACATCTTTAATGCAAATTTTATTGCTAGTGAAAACATAGCTAGTTATTATGAGTAGAAGTCTAATTAGGCCTTGCTATTGAGAGATCATAGGTGTTCACTGGCCATCCAGATGGGTACTAGAAGGTTCATTTGCACTCTGTTTAGAGGTTGTCTAGTATGTTTTAAAACTCAGAACTTTATTGGAAAAAGCATTAACTTAATGTACGTCTATAAATTATCATAGATTTGTACTATATAGAATGAAATCCAATCAATATAGTAGTTATTATTATTTGTTCTAGCTGCTTTTTAGAAGGCTTCATTGAATTTTTGGTTTTGACCCCAATGTATTCAACTATATGACCAGGAGAGGGCAGCATTTTACTATGTCAAGCTCATAAAAGAATTTGCCCTGCTTAGACTGTCAATGTTTCTTGTAATTACTCCCAGTATATTTGTTGCTTGCTTATGAATTAACTTGCATTTATGGAACTAAATCATTCCAATCATTTAATTACACCTGAGGAGCTGAACTATAATTGCTTGCTTCCAACTAGGATCTGATATGGCTTGAGCAGTATTAATTTGGTGTTTACTTTTCTGAGTGCTAAAAGCATTAAAATGATTGTGCAATGGGATTACATTTTACTAATTGCTGGCATTCATTAGCTGGGTAAATGATGAGGAAGAGTGACTGTATATTGCAGAGGGATAAAATTATGGTTTTAAATAGTATATTACTAAGCACATTAAAGCCTGTAAGACATGTTTTAAAATACTCCAGAGGTTATTAAAGACTGTATTTTCTACATGTCTTGCTATATGAATCTCTTATTAAAATACTGCAATTATTATTAACCTTTTTGGGCAATATGTAGGGAAATGGCTTCATTGACTAGAACATATTTCTTTGATATTAATAACTTCCTATATTTTCAACTAATCCAAAAGTAAATGAGGAACTTAGAAAAAGATTGCCAACTCCAGATCAACATATTTAGAGAAAATTGGAAAAGGAGAAGCTTACTACAGCTTTATTTGAGGACTTTTTAAAGAACGCAGAGTTCTAGCTGTGAGGCAAATCTAATTTTATTCACTTTAAAGCAAGCCAAAAACAAAACAAGAAATGTACATAGCTTTTACTGTGTTTACTATGAAAACAAGTGCAACAGAGAGATACCAATACTTTTACAGGTTAATGATTTGATTTGTTTTATTTAAAAATTACAATAACAATATTAAATTGCTTTTACAAGTGTTTAATATTTTATATGAATATATGCATACCAAACTCAGATTAATAAATTTGAAATTTTTGGTGCAAGAAATTATAGTTGGAGAAGATTTAAGTTAAATAAATTTAAATGTTCTGTAATCAAAGCAGCAAAAAGGTCTAAAAACATAACTTGAACTATTATTTATGAAAATATAACTGTGAAGAATAAAACTTTTTTCTGAGAAAAAGACTTTATTTCAGCTGTTGAAATAGAGTTAATTTTCCTGTTGTAAATGTTTTAAAGAACCATTTATCCTGTTAATTCTGTAGTAAACAAAGGTAAGGTTTAGGTGTGTTCTTATATATTGTTTTAAGTTTATTTATCTAGAGTTGGCTTTATTTTAGCTTCAGTCTTGGAGTGAGAATCAGAGACATTGCCAAAGCAAACAAGAACAGAAGTACAAATGGAGGACTGGTCAAAAGGTAAGGACTTTTAAGGTATTAATACCAAGCCCCAGGTGTTGTGGCAGTTCAAAGCACTGAATGAAGTGTGTTTGTTCTAACCAATATGTTAGAAGCAGGCATGCACACATACAAACATATGTGCATTGCACATGTGTACACACTGTGTGCACATGCACACACACACACACACACACAAAGCATACCCACACAAAGAGAGTCATATATTACAAAAGAGACCCAAAGCCCAGAAAAACATATATACACATGCACACAAATAAAGAGATAAACATAAAAAAGATATTGAGAGGAAGAGGGAAAACGATGCACAGGGAAATAAAAACAAACATACAAAAAGAGAAGACAGTGACAGAGAGAGAGAGAGAGAGAGAGAGAGAGAGAGACGGTTACAGAGGCACACTCAGAGAAAAAGACACAGGAGGGGATGTAATTAAAGAGGAAGACACAGAGAGACCCAAACATGTATGGAGGCACATAGAAAGAAACAGAAACAGAGAGACTCAAAGAAAACATGATACCAGAATAACAGACATGTGAGAAGACAGATATACAGTGAGAGGGAGAGAGAAAAAATAAGACACACAGAACTAGAAGCACAGGCATACACACAGATAAACATAGAAAAGAGACTCTCAGGCAAAAACATGCATAGTGGAAGACTGAACACAAATACCGCACCCCCCACCCCCCCCATACACACAGAGAAACAGACTGCGACACATAGATTAGGAGACATATGTAGAAACAGTCACATCTTGAGACATACCCAGAGGTACTTCAAGAGGGAAAGGGTCAGACGGAGCAAGTGAGATCTGCAGAGACATGAAATATGTAGAGATGTACAGATGGAGACAAAGATTCTTTGAGACAGAGACAAAGAGAGACACAGCTTCAAAGAGACAGACAGAAGCAGATACAGTTATACATGGACCCAGGAACACAGCCTAAGAGACAGAACAATCATAGACAGAAACAGTTTGAAAGTCATTCCAAACTCATATTCTGAGAGCCTCCAATAGACAGATGAGTGGTAGTACATACAAGCAGCATCTGTATGGAACAGGGAAAAAGAGGATTTAAAATGTGTTATCGTAAAATGTTGAAAATTTGGAACCTTTGGAAAATGAATCATTTGAACATAATACATATAGTTGAAAACTTAAACCTTTATGTACGTCTTTTTCATTCCTTCTCAATTTTATAATTTAAAATATAGGATTCTTACTAAAGTACTGTACAGTCTTCCCCTTTTTTGTCCCCTCCTCCCCATAGGGCTCTTTTCCTCACCATATATTCAGGAACATTATTCCTTGTTCTGGAAGTTTAAAGGCTCTTTGGGGTATTGCTTTATAGTCATTATGTCGAATTGGTTGATTGCTTATTTTTTCCTGAGGTATCAAGATATTATGCTTTCTAAGTACTTTTTTTCCGAATTCTGCATTTGTTTTTGTTTTCCATATAAAAACTTATATGAACACATATATAATTTGTATAAACCATGTTGCTGTTAATGCTACTACTAGGTAATTTATTTTCTTACTTGGGCCTCTGGGCTGTTGGTTATGAATTTAACATCCAGATGACTTATTGAATTGTGAGTAAAGTAGTTGTACATAATATCCGAGTAAGGTGATTAAAGGTTCTTAATGCAAGTTAGTAATTTTTTAGTGTGACACTTAATTTTGACCGACTCTCTTTATATATGTGACACTTAATTTTGACTGTCTCTCTTTATATTCAAGTTTGTGATAAGAATACACTGGTGTATGTTTGGAAACCAATTTTTATTTGTTTTAGATATTTTTCTTCTTCTTTTTTTTTTTTTTTTTCTTGCCAGTACTGGGAATCAAACCCAGGGCCTCATGCATGCAAGCCCCCTACCACTGAGCAGCATCCCTAGCTCAGTATTTTTATTTTTTTATGCAAGTAGGCAAGCAACAAAAAGCAGGAGCTCAAAAAGCATTCTCCTCAATTTATGTACAAGATACGAAAAAGTAAGCAAATTGTGATGCACCTGTTGTTTATCATCCTATTCACAGGTCATATTGCTATGAAAATCATATTGTTCAAATTAGAGACCAAAAGGGCATTTAAGGAGCCAAACGAATTAATTTTTAATGTATCAAAAGAGCTGAAAGACAAGGAGGAATTACGTCTCATAATTGTAAAATAATCAAAAAAGATGTCAAGGAAGGAGGTGCTGAAGTTCTGGGATACTTATGGAAATAAAGGTTTTAGAGTTGAAGACATAGGTACCTATGTAGTTTGCAGGAGGCACAGACCCCAGCAGATGTGACTAAAACATTATTAAGAGAATTTACATTTTTATAGGCATTTTTACATTGGAAATAGAAATATTCTTTTTTAGTAGAGGATATTAATAAATATTAAAATCATACAGGTAAATAATATTTTTTGAGTATTTCCATAACCGGTTATGTTTCAACAGTAGATTCTCACATTGTCACCTCCTTGATACCAGGGTTTGTGGGATTTATTTAAAGCACAGATTGCTTCTTAGTTCTGTCTTACACTTAGATTTATTGCCCACTTTAACAATTAATTTTAATATTATTTTACTATAGTTTAAGAAATTGAGCTAAACTTGCATTACACAGATGTACCTTTGCTTTGTCTTAAATTTCATTATAAGGAGGGCTTAAGTAACCATTCTTTTAGTGGCTTTACTGTGAAAAACATTATTGAAATATTTTAATTGCAAACAGTTGATAAGATAGATAATGTAACAGATACAACCATTTATGTTTTTATTTGATTCAATTATAGACATCTTGGAAAATGAGCCAAGGTTGTTAGATAGAATTGGTGAAGACATTTACAAAATGTGTCCAACTTTCTTTAAAGAACTTGAAAACAACACTGACTCAATGTATTTTTTCAGTCAATAGAAACAATAGAAGTGTGAATAAATTTGTGTTGCCACATGGGTGTTGCTACCAATAATGTTTTGCCATTTTGTGAAAACTTTGTTTCAGCTTTCTCTTTTGTCTTCTTTTAAGAAACAAAATGTCACAATCAAAGGAGTTTATGTTTATGTAAAGTCAATGCTTAGAAAGAACAACTTGGCTTAGGATTAATTGCTTAGCCCTCTTTAGCACTCACACTTAGCCCTTTCATATGTGTGGATTCCACATCCTAGAATTCAAACAGTTGTGAATGGGAAATATGTGGAAATAAAAATTGTTTCTGTACTGAACATGTACAGATTTTTTCCCTTGTCATTATTCCCCAAACAATACAGTATATCAACTATTTACATAGTATTAGGTATTTTAAGTAATCTAGAGATGATTTAAAGTATGTGGAAGGATTCTAAGGAGGTTATATGCAAATTCTGTGCCAGGTTTTTATAAGGGACTTAAGCATCTACAGATTTTGATATCTGTGGGGTTCCTGGTACCAGTTCCTCATGGATACCAAAGACAATTGTATTCATTTACTTAACTGTGTAAGAAAAAAGGCACGGAGGTCAGAAAGCTCATATGAATAATTATTTGGAATAATGTAGATTACTGAATATTTTTTATGTTAATTTTGGTAGTTTTATTAGTGGAAATGTAGTCTAGTGGTTTTATGGTATGCAACAATCCTTAGGAGATAGTTTAGGTACTATTCATTGATAAATACTTTCATCTATATATAATTATAATAATATAGGTTGAAATGAGGGCTAGATACCAGTTAAATTTAGAAAATTGTGAGATACTTATTTAAATTTAGAACCTTTAGGGGTCAGTGTTCCCTAAGAAAGGTTAAAAAAGGTTACTATGCCTACCAAAATTAAATATTAAATCTGCTGTCTTTTAACTATTTTTTACTAAATCAAATTAAGGAATGATGAGAGTCACACAGCTTGAAGAAGCATTAGACAAAAACCTTTTAATGAACTTCTTTCATATTGTTAAGTTTATTATTTAAGGAATCATTTATTATACATTTTAAAACCTAGTAATTTTTACTTTTATGTATTTTAATTTTGATGTGAATCACATATTTTTAAACTAATCAGCCTTTAAAGTTAAAGTGAGCATTATTCTAAATCAGGATTCTTTGTACTCATGAAACAAGGTGTAAAACCTCTTCTAAAACTGCCTGTGTTAGTAGAATCCTTACATGTTGCAATTTATTGAAGCTCAGTAAATATTTTGAAAAATCTTATATTACTAAATTTAAATAAGACACAACTATCATTCTCTTTATTCTAGAATTGGACTAGCAACTGTCTTTTATAGTCATGATTCTTATGGTCTTACTACAAAATAAATAACCAAAATAATTTTTCTAATAAATAAAATTTAACAAAAGGTAACTTATAAGTGGTTTGTTAGTTTCTTATTAAATCAGAATACTGTTGATTCATGCTTAGCCTTTTAAATCTGTACCACCATCTACTTCTTTTATTCATTCATCTTTCTCTCTTTTTGCAAAGTATTTAGTATTTTAACTTTTGTTCATCTGTTATTCTGCAATGAAATTATAACTCAAACTGTTGCATGATTTGCAAACTTTTATAAGACTAGACAACTAAAGAAACACTAGAAAAACATCTATGATGCTTTTAAATGTCACTGATTATTTTGATGAAAATATGATTGTAGAATCTCGATTGTTTTTCACAAACTTGTTTAAGGCATAGAGGGAGGAAATAGTGAGATGATTTAGAATGGACATATATTTAAAATGATAATTGGTAGAAAAAAATTACTCTGTAAGAATTATGATCACTAACTTATTGATACTGAAGGTTTTGAACCACACTAGATAACTATCAGCAGTAAATTATATTTAATAACAGTAAGTAATGGCATGTTTTCCCTAAATCATAGTGTAATTAATAATTACCAGTTTTTAGCTTATTTCCTATATTTGAAAGTAGAAGGTGAACTGCACTGGAAAAATCAATCCATTTAATAATTTTAATGAAGTATTATGATAGAAACAAACAGGTTTTAGAGCTAGATAGATCTTTTAATTTTCCACTTACTATCCACCTGGATTTGAGTATAAGTTTCTTAACTCTTTGCAAGCCTGAGTTTTCTTGTGGGGAAATGGAGAGATACTTCCTTTGGAACTAATGTGAAGATTAGATCTGACGTATGGTAAGACCCTACTACAATGTCTGAAACAGGAAATGAATTAATATATTTCTCATAGAGTAATTATTTTCACTAATGTGATGGTTGTAGTGATTACAAAGACTGACAAAAGGATCTTTAAATAAATGATGGTTGTTGTCTTATTCTTTCCAGTTATGGAAGTAAAGTGTATTAAAGTTTCAAAAGTATTAGGAAGTATTAACTTCATTATTTGATATGGTTATCAGTTTAATAAGTCTGTTCTCTTCAAACATAATATTCAGAATATCTTTAGAAATTTGGTTTTTCTAAGAGGTATAGTTTATGTTTATATATTTGGTAGAATGTAATATAGAATCAGTAATATTCCTTTAGGGTAACATAATTTTGGCTGTATTTTAAAAAAATTCTAATTACAGTAAAACCCTTCAGACTAGTGATGTCACAGACTGCTTTTTCCTTTTGGCAAGTGTGAATTTAAAGTTGTATTTTAAATTTTTCATATGCCCTAGAGGGGTTGAAAAAATAAAATGCCTGAGATTTGATTAAATTTACTATTTAACTCCATAGTACCTAGATTAATAGAGTGCTAGTGGCTTCTCATACATGACCATCTAGAATATTTGAGAGTGGTGGTAGGGTTCTGGCAGCTGGCCAGCAAGAATTGATTCGTTTCCTGGGGAAATTCTGAGGCTATTCCTAGAATAATGATGCAGGTTGTACTCTTTTATTAAATTTTTTCTTTTATTTTAAATAGGTTTATTAAAATCGGATTCTGGGTTTCTTTATTATTTAAGCTTACCATGAATGATTCTGTTATTACTCTTGGTCTCAGTAGAAAAATGGAGTGAAAAAACAAAAAATAATTACAAGGGCAACTTAATTTTCTAGCTGGTTATATAATATTTGTTACAAACTGTGTTTTAGATGTAATTGCTGATATGAATACTTCACATTGATGAATTTATGCCATATATTCCTTTTAAAAATTAGCTTTAGATAGTATTTTTAGAATACTTCAAGGTTCACAGCAAAATTGAGAGAAAACTCCAGAGTTCCCTTATTCCCCTTCCCCCACAATGCACCATCTCCCTCACCATCAAAGTTCTACACCATCATGGTACATTTGTTACAGTCCATGAACTTACCCATAAATTCTTAATATGGGAAAAGTTTGTAAGATGATAGGAATCAATCTTTATTTCACCCTTCCCTTCCCTTCCCTTCCCTTCCCTTTCCTTTCCTCCCTTCCCACCTTCCTTCCCCAAATTTAAAGTGTTCCGAATCTATTCAGGCTATAGTTCTTTATGTGAAATTCTCAGTATATTTTTGATCTTCCATTTTATAGAAATGATCATTACTAAGAATGAACATAAAATGATAATTTTTATTTTAATAGAACCTTCTCTCATTCTATTCTATTGGTATGACTCTTTTTTTGTAGAACCTGTGACTTACTTTTTTGGCTCAAAGGTATATCACCTCCACTTATACAAGCACTTTCAAATTTATTTTTGTCATAAAAAATGAAGTGCTTTTTAGAAATAGGAAAAACTACTGGAATTTACCAAAAGTCTTTTTGCTTCATTTAGAATTCTTTTTCCATGGGATTCTGTGCTATTCAATAAGTATCCTCATTCATTTTCACTTACGGGATTCACTTCCTGGAATGTGTACCACACAAATCTTAATATTATAGTATTAAATCTTTAATTTTCTAGAAATTAGAATTTTAGTTTATATAAAATCACTGTTGTGGTCTCTTAATATGATTACTATAAAATTCAAAGCATTGGCATTTTGTTGGTTTAGAAGATAAGTATACACTAGAATATAGGGTGAATTTAAGGCTATTTGCAGAATCAATCGGTCCTGGTTGATTGTAAATCAAGACTGATGTGACTTCCTGGATTTAAAGGTATTCATAATGCTTTTCAAGAAATGTTTCCTAAATGCCAAAATTATATATTTTAGGATATATTTTTCTCTCTGCTTTTTGGTTTTAAATAAATCTAGTAGAAAAAAAAAATTCTTTTGGAGGATTTCACTAAATACCTCAACTTTTAGTTGTTTGGCTTCTATCATGTAGGGCATTATTATCTTTGGGGGAGAGTATTATATACTATTTTTCTTTGTGTTTTGCTTATTGTAGGGAATGTGAAAAGGCAAAAAACAAATCAGCTTCAAATTTTTAAAATTGGTTAAGTACATTAGCTCATAGTTTCAGTGATTGGATATAAAATATTCTAAGGGCCTGGGGTATAGCTGAGTGGACAACAATAGGTTCAGCTCACAGTACGCCCCCCAAAAAATCTTTTGTAATTTTTGGGTGATGGCAAAATTTTACTGATAAAATGGCAAGGTAAAAATCATTGTTTTTAAAAATCATATTTTGACTTTTATATTTATTTTTTGAATGATTTGTTTTTATATATAACATCTTAATATTTTAAAATTGGTGTACTAATGGGTAAAAAGTAAAAACTAAGCATTTTATACTGATAAAATTATATTTGGTGCATAGAAATTATAGTGTAAGCTTTTGCTATTTCAGTATTTTTTAAATTAACAATTAAATCCTCCTTTTTAATACAATCTTGCTGTCTGTACCTAATATAATTTGATAACTAACATAACTAATAATGTTCATTGATTTGAGCATTTTTAGTATAAAAATATAATCAAGTTAAACACAATACCACTTATTTCCTTTTTTTAATTAATATCCTCCCTTACCTTGGAAAATTAAAAATTTTAAATTAATATCAGTCTTCAGCAGATTGGAATGTAAGTAGTTTATTTATCTTAGTTATTAGTAGAGTTTATTTAGTTTCTTTGAACCAATGAGTATGTGGAAAGAAATATGATAGGAAATACAGAACAAATATGTAGTACTTAAATTTTCAGGTTTATATACAGATTCTTAAGCTTTGGAATGTGAAGTAACATATTCTATATCCTTTCCCCAGATTACTATAAGTTTGAAGAAATTGTAATTTGAAAGAACCCCTGTTTTTAAATAGATGATTTATAAATTTTTATTAGAACCCAACATTGTAAAATGTAGAGTCTGAAGCCACAAACTCAGTTACTTTTAGAAGTTGAAAGTTAAAAAAAAAAAAAAAAAGCCACAGTTCAGCAAAACTGATTGTTTCTTTTCAGAACCCTTTATTGCCTGTATTTTATAATCAACCAATATAGTATTTAAGACTAGGACAAGGCTACATTAGTCCAGGTAAGAAGAGCAAAGACCAAAAGAAAAATTTTTTTTTCAGTGAAAAAGGAGTCCTCGATCTGATGAGAATGCAGTGGAAAGTAACATTAGAGACTTCCTCTGCATTTTTAATAGGTCATTTGCTAGCTGAGATATTCTGTATTCGCCCTTTATTACCTTTTTTCTTTTTTAAAAGTCTATACCCTTCTCCCAAGTCATTTGAAATGAACACATTATCAAAAAACAAATTTACTTTTCTGAGACTTTTTTAATTTCAAACTAATGCTTTTTAAAAAGTTTTAAATGCCAACTTGAACCAGGGACTGATGATGGTATAGTGTAATGGACTAACAAGGTACTAGTTCCGAAGTCACAGTTGACTAATGAAATAACACCTCTACCTTTTCCTCTTATGCTTTTTTTTGACAAGTGGTGAATTTGAATAAAACATATCATTTGCATAGAAAGTTATGTAATGATGCCATATAGAGTATAATGATTTCCTAAAACCTTGTATTTAAAGTAACCTGAATTACAATGAGAGATAAACAGAATATTTACCCATCCCTTATGAGCTGCTGCTGATATGTAAATTTATTCTTCTACTTTGCACAAATATACTTTTGAGCTACTGCTTAAACACTTTGAGGTCCTTAGTCAAACAGTTTTAATGATGCCTCCAATATTATGAAAGTGTGACATTTGATGAATGTCTCATATAGTTTTGATATCTGGGCACATGTCAACAAAAAAAATTGAGCATTGGTTTGTCATGCAACACCTAGATAATTTATAATTTTACTGTTTATATCCATCTTGACATTTTTTATCTGCCAAAGGCAGGTTTCATTTGGAATCTTAATCTGAGATTTATTTGGTGGATCTGGAAATCATAGCTAGGGTTCCCACAGGAAATGGTCCATCTACCAACAGATTAAATGGCAGTCCTGCAGTTGTTAGGGGAGCTCTGCATTTAACACACATGCATACTCATTCAGTCAGCACTGTGGAGAAAAATTAAAGTAGTAACCCAGGTTTAGGAACAATGTAGCTAAAAAGTCCCATATTTGCAGAATGACAAAGGGTTATATAGCAGCATTTCATTTTATTATTCGTGCTTGAATTTCTTGTTTGCTTTGTTGAGTCTGCTGACGAATACTAATAAATGCCTGCAACAATCCAGACGAGAGATGCCTGGCAACAAAGCTATGCGGTGGACCTCCCTGATCTTCTCCAGTTCACAACCTGACCTTTTGAAAAATTGGCTGGGCTAAGCTGCAGAATTTGGGTGTAATGGTTATTGTTAACTCCAGCTTTAGGATTTATTAATTTGTGTGATCAAGACTTACCTATACTTCAAAGTTTCAAAAGACCAAACACAATCATCCATCCATTAGAACTAACATTATGTTTCAGTGATTCCTGCTTAGTGTCTGACTGGTGATTCTTCTGCTTTGTTTTCTGAATCTAAAGATGTTCTTAAACAAAATGAAAGACACATATAAAGAGCATCTTTTTTTTTTTTTCCCCTCTTAACACTACTGGAAAATTTGTCTTCCATAAATGATTTATGAAATTGTTGAGTTCATAGACAATTGGTATATGTTTGTACTTAAATAAAAATATGTACTTATTAAACCTATTTTACTTGCAGTTGTAGAAATTTGACTTGCTCAGTTCATTTATATTTTTAATTTCTTTATAAATTATTCTAATGATAGGAAAACCTGAGAAGGCTACAAAGATTAGAAATCTCTTATAAAGAGCCAGATCACTCATGTCACTGGGAAAGAAAAAGAATAAAGATTTACTGTTACGTTAATTATATTTTAGGATAGTTTTCATAAGCATTTCAACCTAAATAATGCTTTTAATATTTTAAATCAGGTAATATAAGTTTTACAGAACTTCAGCTTATGTGATATGTTCATAAGTAACTAGTTAGTCTAAACATTAGACTATACTATTCTGTGTTCATTGCCTTCATGTAGTAGGATGTTGAAACTGAATATTTTAAACATTATGATAGAATTTCACTAAATGTTTATATCCTTCTAGTAGTTCTTACACAGATATCTGAACTTTTTCCCATCAGAATAAATATTGTGTTCATGACTGTTTTAGACTTGGAGAGATGAACAAAAACTTTTTAAAAATTTGGAGTAGTACCACCATTTTACATAGGTTTTTAAATAATAAAACAACACACTTCCAGTAGAGCTAATGGGGTACATCGCTGTTGGATTATTATAATCAGAGATAAAATCACCTCACCACTTCTTTTGATTTCTGTGTTTATCTATACAATCACATATACGAGTACAAAGGATACAGTTTATTTTACCTGACCCTAATGTCCAAATAAACAAGTTATATGGTATTGACAGGATTCTTGATTTTCTGGCTTTACAAACCTTTGTAAAAGATTATTTCAATCTCTTATACCTACATCTAGTCTCTACTCTCCCATGTTTTCTATTTCCCTTCAATATATTTACAATGTCCCTTATTAGAACTGTATCTGTGCTATTCAGAATGGTAACCACTAGCCACAGGTGGCTAATCTAACCTGAGATGTGCTATCAGTACAGAAAAGAATTGTAAAATTTCTCAAAATGATTTTTATATTACGTGTTAACAGAAAAAATAGTTTTTTTTTATTTCTTGTTTAACATACTTACTAGAAAATATGAAATTATATGAATAACTTGCACAATTTATCTCAGAATTGTACTGATCTGGATGACTGAGCATATCACTAGGATCATTCCCATTCTGCCACCAGCATTTGGTTAATTCTTCACAAGTGTTACTCTTGTCTGTCTCCCTGACACTTTTTTCATCTCACCTGAGAGCTAATGCACTTTTTTTGTTGTTTGTTTACCTTAACATTCTGTTTGGCACCAAATTAATACTAAATAGGTATTAAATATTAAGTATTCATTTTAATGCTTGTTTGCTTTACATGTATCTTTTGAATGATATATCAGTATTTGCTTTTGTTAACTCATTTTATTTCAGTGAATTAAACAATCTAATATATCTATTGATATTTTGCTGTTTTAGGAAGATGAGTGTAACAGGAAGCTTACAACCAAATAAAAAGGGGTGGGGGAGAAATATAAAAATAAGACCATAAGCTGTAGAGACTACATCTATGTATTCTTCTATTATGTGTCTAACAACATGTTGGTGATTAACTTAGTGATGAGATTTAAAAATAGAGGAAACAAAAAGATATGTTACAATTTCATTTTTGATGTTAATGGAGACAGCCTAGCAATATAGTGGCAGTCTTTATGAAGGATATTAAGTATGCAGAAAACCTGAAATGAAAATTATAGTTTTGTTTATCATATTTCTATTGAAGCCAGAAAAACAAAGCCCTGAAAGAGTTGGTGTACAGTATCCAAGTAACAAGTTTGTATTTTTTAAGACAAAGGTCAAAAATTACCTAATTTCCTGTGATTTCTAAATTAGATTTCTCTGAAGGATAGCAGACTGTGATCTACTTGCTGTGATCTTGATTGTAATTAAAAATATCATGTGCTAATATAGAGAATACTAAAATTATGTAACAGAATTATGTAATTTAGAGTTATCATTTACCTGTCTTGAGATTGAATTCAGAGAAACAAACTTTCTATAGGACTGAGTTTTCTTTCAGAATTTTTCCCTATATCTGAATTTCTAAATTTCAAAATATTATTACTTCTTATATACTAATTTTACAATCTCATGCTTTATTAAAATAATGTGTTAATTACAAATTTTAACCTTCTTAAGTATTTCCTTTTGTCGTTTGTTATTGAATTAGATATCATTTATTTTCCATTTCCATGTGTTCTGAATATTTTAATAAGAAAATGTTATATAAGGTTTCTGAAAGATTTTTCCACATATTTGCTGGCATTTCTCTGAAAGAAAACAATAAATATATAAATAACAGCTTGGCGTCTTAGGATAGTCCTTCTGATTTTAGCTGCATAACCATATGCTAACCACGAACCATAAAGAAGTTTGTTTGGGAAATTTGAGAAATTTTTTCATATGGAAGTTAGAGTGATAAGACAATAGATGTCTTTCTTGCTTTTATTGTTAATATTGAGAGAAATTAATTAAAGATATAACTTGAATTTAAAATTCAAATATGATCCAGAGAGTGTGTCATGTACCTCATAGAATGATTAGGAGAAATCCAAATAGTGAAACTTTTAGCAAAGCAGATTTAAAGATAATATTTAACATTTATTGTGGGTTCTGTGCTGATAATTTTCCAAGAGATATTTAATTTAAATAATTTAGTCCTCATAGCTTCCTTTTGAGGCCAATGCTATTACATTGTACTTTTATTAATAGGGGAACTGCTGGAAGGTTAAATAATGTGCTAAACATTATACAGCTGTGTTATGGAGTCAGCATTCAAGTCCTGTAGTCTGTCTTCACAACCTCTGCACTGACTGTGGTTCTGCATGGAAAGTCTAAATGTATCAGTGTTGTGGTAGTTTGACGACTTAGTCAGTCAGTTTTTGCTTTGTACACACTCATACTAGGTGGGATCACTCTGATATGACATATGTCTGATGCGCTTTTCTACTTCTATTTTGTTTGGGGAATAAAAACATATAATATGCATCTATGTTGAAAACTAATCCTCTATTCTACAAAAGAAGGAGATAGTTTGAAATATTTAGTATAAGAAATAATTTTTGAATGGATGGATGAATGGAGACAGGCAGAACTATATTTAAATTAAAGAATTATTAGAAATCAGTAGACCCCACTAGTTGATAACTGTTGTTCTTATTAATTTGAAACTAATGTTCATTTTTAAGGAGTCCTTAACCATCCAGAAATTTTTTTGTTTAAAATGTAGGACTACTACATTGCATTAAGTTTACAATTTCAGAGTAAAAGCTGTGGTCATCAACAATATAGGAAAGAGAAGCAATGTGCATTAGGTTATTAGGTTTTTCTTCTTTATGTATTTGTAAAATCAAATGCTAAGGTGTAAGTAATACACCTCCCTTCGCCAAAAAAAAAGAATGTAAAGTAGTGACCAATTGCATTTAAAGTGTCAGAGAGCACATTAACACATTATTTCCATTATGGTTCATTTTAGATACAAATGTACCTAACTAACACCTTCATTTTAAGAGGTAAGAGATCCATTTATTTGAATGTATTTGTGCATATTACTTCTATCCCCTTGTCTCTTTCTGTCCCAGTTCTCAGGTAGCTGGGATGTTGCTATTCTGAGTAACCCCGTAGATCCCTAGAGACAATTCTAGCTCAACCACTCTGAAGAAACAGCTCTGTAAACAGTATTGACCCCCCAGGGGACCATCAAATCCGTTTACACAGATACCAGTTGTCACAAACTATTTACAAAGCCAGGCAGAACAGAATTTCCCAGCCTCTAAGAATCCCTATTTGATTCTAGCCACCTCTTTACTTCTGTATAATAGTCATGAAATAAAGGTTATTTTTGGCCAATAGTCATTATTTCTTGGGGAGCATCAATTTAACTGAATATATTATACATTAATGTGTAATTGTCTGGAGAATTGAACTTAATGGGGGAATCTTGCAGCTTTCTTTTCTAGGATAGGAAATAGTATCATTACTGTTAATTTTCTAGACTTAGGAATTGAGGATTTAACATTAGCATTGAGTTGACAGAACTGATATCTCCAGAAGTAAAGGAAGAATTCATTAGATTACAAAAATTATCCCTTGAAAACAGCATGAAAGTCACTAGAGATGGGATCTTCAAACTGTATAATGCAGCTAGCATACACACATATTAAATACTAAATTAAAAAAAAAGTTTCACCAAATCCACCTGATTTTTTCAGATGAATAACTCTAGCAATAGCTATTGATGTCATTTTAGAGGAATACCTGGTAGTAGTATTCATATCATTTTTAGATACAGTATGATTTTTTCATGGCAATGATAGCATTAGATACACTAATAACAAATTTGGGGAAGCATATTTTGACACAATTAAATTCTCATATCCAAACAAAAAAGTGTGCCTACGGAAGAGCAAATAAAGGAATTGATGTAGCCATAAAAATTTTCCATTTTAAATCTCAGTAAAAGAAAATCAGACTTCATGGACATAAGAATTATGAAGAGATTAATTTATTCTCTGAATTCATAGGGAGAAATGAATTTAAATAATATTCAGTTGTTCAGATTGATAGATCAGTTAACAATGACCTTGATAAACACAGATGTGGATTACTAAAGAGTATTTTCAAACCATGTGAGAGAAATAGAAGAATCAATAGAATGGTTTTAAGTTTTCATCTGCCTAGAGATAAGTTTAAATCAGAAGTGGATATCTGTCTTTTTGTTTAACATTTATCTTTGAAATTGACTAGTGTGCAATGCAGTCCTTAACTTCACTTTTGTGGCATTTTATTAGCTTACACATTTATATTTCTGTACACAGTTCTTTCAAAATTAAAGAGACAATACAAATAAGTTCAGCTGAAGTTTTTAGTAGCTTCATTCCAGTATCATTTCTTACAGCTCTTTCTCCTGGGTTGAAGATTTTAGGAAAAATAATTAAAGATTGAATTTAGAATTACTAAGTGTCATCTTCTTCTCTTGGTTGGAGTAAGTACTAATTTAGAAGTTGTATATAAATTGAGTTTCGAATAAGGTAAAGAAAATTTGTCAAAATGTAAGATGATAGAGCAATACTTTGAAATTTTTCCTGAAAGGTCAAAGAGTATCACACTTGCTGCTTACTCTCCAGTGGCTCAAAAAAGAAAATGTGGGCATAGGTAGATAAGGAAACACAAATTTAAAGTGAGTATAATAAAATGTTAATATTTGCAAAACTGGGAAAAAGTATATAGGAATTTTTTGTACTGATCTTGAAATTTTTTAATAAGACTAAGTATTTAAAAATAAAAGATAAAAAGACTGTTCTCTGTCATCAATTTTGTTGAGACTCTCATCTGTGTTTCACATTTTTTATCTGTAGTCTTTGAAGACTCATATGTCTGGCTCCCATTTCTACTTTCTATTTTGTGCCATTTTTCTGGATGCCTTCATTTCCTCCACAGGACACTTTCAGCACACTGATCCCTTGGTGTCCTCTTCTCCAAGCACCTTAACTTACCAGTCTGTTTAATCAACCTATTTCCAAATGAACTGCATCTTGGACTTTGTCCTTACCTGTTTCTTATTTTAGAACTCTTTTCTCCTTATCATATCTTGTTCTTCAATACAAGAAATACCACTTTGTTTTTCCCAAATCTTTTCCTTCTCTTTATTCATTCCTGTTCTTCTTTTGTTCTTATAGTCTGTCAATGTTTTCTTTGTTGACTATGCTTATTTAACTCAACTCTTTGGCAGTTCATTACTTTGCATATTCCCACACGTCCTTTTTTGAAGCAAATACCTTTATGAGGTCCTCTAGAGTCTTCCAGTTGAACATTAGTATGTCTAACGTATACTCTAAAGCTTTTGCCTAGAGCTTGTTACATTTTGTTCATAACATTGAATCAGTTTGCTGTCATCATTGATCTATAAAGTCCTTGAGGAAAGTGTCTGTTTCTTATTGTTTTCACAGTACCCATCACAGGACATATGATGTTTTTGGGTGTTCCTGAATAAGGAAATTATTTTGAAAGGTCAAATGTAATACTTGCATAGGATACTGCAGTATGGCAGAGAGGAAGAGCATTGAAAACTTTCAGAGGATTTAACAGTAGTTTGCTAATACTTGCCAAAATGGTTAAAAAAAAAAAAAAAAAAAAGACAGGAAAATTTTATAAATCAGCCTCTTTTACTCTAAAGTAAAATTAAATTCTTAGTAGAAAAATATGGATATTCTGATTTGCAGAGCAGACTTCAGACGTCTGATGAGTAGTTCAAATTGGGAATCTAAAAGCTTTTATTACTGTACAAAATTAGAAATACCCAGAAATAGATTCAAATCATGCCCACAGGTTCTTTTAAAAAATTAAACATTTCAAATATTCACCTTTAAAACATCTTAAAATTGGGCTGGGGAGATAGCTCAATTGATAGAGTGCTTGCTTTGCAAGCACAAGTCCCTGGGTTCGATCCCCAGCACCTCAAAAAAAACTTAAAATCCAGAAGTGTCAGAAATTGTTGCATTTTTTAAAAATAATATTTCAAGGGGTTCTATTTACTAAGATCCAGAAGGGATCAAAAGAGACCTCTTATTGGTAAGTTTTCATGTCTTCTTTAAGACTTTGAAGAAGATAGCCCAGGTACAGGTGAAATAATGGCGAAGAAAGAGAACTGTAAAACTATTAAGCAAATACCAAATATAGATATCAGGAATTGGGTAAGGGAAACCCCGGTTAGGAATAAAAGACTGAAAGCAGAAAGATCCTAACTAAACCTAGAAGTACAGAGGGGAGAAAGTGGAACAAGTTTAGATAATGGTAAATTTGGTCTCAACCAGGTCAAAGAGTCAGGACTGAAGAGTCTGAAGCAGTTTCTGTGGTGTTATCGCAGGGAAAAGGGATTTTATGTAGATGTTAGTACTCCATGGGCCATCCTGTTTCCTTTTGAAGAGTGTTTGTACCTCATAAACTAGGATAGTATTTGGCCCTAATAGTTTTTTATGACATGTCTCTGGGGATCATTTTTGTTATTTTGATAGTGCTTTCAATAACTATAATTCTTTTTCATTGAGTTAATTATATAGATATACAGAAGTGTTAGAAAATACGGTTCGTTATTGCTATATAGGATTTCCTTAGTTCCATTTTTAAAATTCCCTCCTTCAGTTTTTGAGGATTCCATTCTAATACTAGCATATCCTAGAAAAACAGGATGGTGAATGAATATCTAAAGCAAATCAGGTAAGAGTTTTGAGATGTCAAAAGCTGGCAAGTGATCTCAAGTTACAAGATTTCTGTTCCTAAAGTTTAAACAGAATATAATGAAAAAAGTCCTACCTACCCCACAATATATAATTATGATAGTATATTCTCTCTTCGAATACATTCCCTCAACGTGGAATCAAAAGTAATTTGTCAAAAACCAATGATTTCTAATCTACTTCTAGCTACCATTAAAAACAAAATCCAGACTTGGAGTAACTGGCTATACCTAACAGGAGTAATTTATTTAGAATAAATACTTTGTTGCAAGTATCTTATTTGTGTTTCTATTTTCTTCTTATTCTAAAACTACCCTGTTTGCCTCAAGAGGATTTTAAGTTTGATGCTTTAGAGAAGGCATCACCAAAAAGGAGCTGAGATTCATGTGCTTCTTAAAGTTAAGAATTATTTCTGATGAATTAATAAAGTACTAATTAACAATCAATGTTAGACCTGCTCTTCTGATTTACTAGTAAAAATTTGTTTTCTGTGTATGTGTGTATGATTTTTCCCAAAAAACTTTTTGTTATATCATTAAATATAGATTATTCCTTTGAAATAATTATTATTTACTAAGTACAACTTAAATTTTTTCGTGAGATAGCCAAGTGTTACAAAGTAGATTGCCTTGTATATATAGCACATTTCTGATAAAATGGAGGATAGATGTGACTCTCTTATGTCCATTTTAATGTTATACTGATGATTATAAAAGTAATAGCTAACATTTATTGTTGTAATTTAGTACTAGGGCAATTACTTTATATGTGTTAACTTAGTCCTCTCAACAACTCAGGTAAGTGTTATTATGTTTGTATTTTACAAACAGAAAGCTGAGACAGGAATGGGTTAAATAACTCATCCAATGCTGTACCCTTAGCAAAACTGCAGTTCTAACCCAGTCTGATACTGGAATTTCATGCATAGTATTACCTCACTGTAATCATTAATTTATTGTATCCTATTTTGAGGGATCTTAAGAATATCTGTGATTCAGTGTTTCTTAACAGCAAACATATCAAGGAATTATCTGGGGAGATTTAAAAGTAGGGACGATCAGGGCATGGTAGTGTGCACTGTAATCCTAGTGGCTCCAGAGGCTGAGGCAGGAGGATCACAGGTTGGAAGCCAGCCTCAGCAAATTAATGAAAGTCTAAGCAACTTAGAGAGACCCTGTCTCAAAAAAGTGCTGATTTCAGTAGTTTAGGACCCTGGGGGTCAATATGCCATGGTACCAAAAAAAAAAGTAGGGATAAAGTCATATCCACTAGGTTCTAGGTCCCTATTCTGAACTTTGGATTCTTAAAAACTCCTTGTTATTCTTACATTTAGACAAGAGTGTAAACCACTATCCTAAATGTCTTTTGACTGTGAAAATGGAAATATGAATGGCAGGCACCACACTATTCATGTTTATCTTATTACAGTAAGACTAGGAAAGTATGCATTTCAAGGTATGAAAAAAATATTTATTTGAATAATTCTTAACATATAGTTATGGCATTTAATATAATGTTTGTTTCATTTGTTTACACACAGATATAGCCCACGTTTATCTTGAACAAGAGAGTATTGGGAGAAATAAAAGTACACAGCTAGATGAGCAACTCACTATGAATTCTGAGGGAAGCATGCATCAAAAATCCAGTGAATTAGCTAATGAAGTCACATATGAGGACCCTGAAATGCCAGGACAGAAATCTAGGAATTTCCAGGTCTTCAGCCCTTACCCAGATGATGAGACATCTGAAAAATGCAAGTGAGTTCTGTCAACCTTAGGTCTAGAAAGTAAAAATTGGGAGAACTTTTCTTCATATGTACACACACTTCGTGTGTGTGAGCTGAATTTGAAATATTATTAATTTATGAGAATGTGGGGTATGTGACAATGTTTTGTGTTGTGTCTGTGATTTGATGAAATGGGTCTAGATAGCTAAGTATAAATGCACAAGGTGAGTTTGAAGGAATGCAATGAGGTTTTATTCCTCATTCAACTTTATTTTCTGTGCCTTTCATTATGAATGTGGAAGTGACTGTTGGATTGCTATAAATGGGATATTACTCTTCAAACCCAAACTGGCAGTTCTAGGACAAATTAAGCCCAAAGATGCTTTGGTTTTGGTTAGCATTCTTTTTCATTTAAATGAATATGAATGCTTTTAAAAAGCTCTTCCACTCTACTGTTTACCTTCCTTCTTATTTTAAGTCCTATAGCTTTTACCTGTCCACTTTGTCTGTCTCATGGAGGAATTTGAGTTTGTGATTCCTTTGTCTTTTACCAATAAGATTAAAGTATTTTGATAATTAGTCACGTGCTATGAAAATATTGTTAGATTAAAAAATTCAATGATATTGTATTTTCAGTCTAAAAATCTATTTTCTAGAATACTATTTTAACAGAGTTTGGCATAGAAATTGCTATTTCTATTTACTTGCAAGTATTCAGTAGATATATTAGTGACATTTACACATAATGAAATAGATACTATGTTGATTTGTTCCTGTTTCTTAGATCACTTCTTAATGAGGTACAGTTTGGGTAGAGCTTGGGCAAAAGCCAGATTGAGTGCTCTGGTATAATTGTAACAGGAGATATATGGAAAATACTATTACACTGAATGTCCTAAGCCTCACTGCTAAATTTCTTCTTAATGACTTCATATTTATCTGTGCTTACAAATTTATATAATGCCTTCAAAAAAACAATCCATATCGTTTCCCTTCCTTTCCTTTATACTACTCAATTATAAGTTCATACTCTTCTCAAATAGCATATAAAATGTCAGAACACTTTCATTACTTAAATGTTACAGGAATAGGTTTTTATTTTAAAGTTTTGATTTAATAATTAAGTATGATACTCTTTTTCCCCAAATAAAAAACTTACTTGACTATTGTTCCATTTTTAGGAAGCAAGACATTTAACTAGAATCCCAACCTATAATACAAATTGTAATAATATTTAGAGCCTCTAAAACCTAAACCAAAATAATATTTATAGCCTCTGAAACCTGAATTCTTTTATCAGATATACTCAATCATGAGTCTTGGGTGTTACTAAGTGCTTTCCATAAATTTATAATTGATAGATTGTCAACTCTTTATGAGATTATGTCCTTTCTTTTTTATCTATAATATTCTCTTAAGTGCATTAAAAGAGAGATTTAAACATGGATACCATCACCTATTATTAAAACTAAATTTGTCTCCATTTGAAGTATAAAATTCATAGATCCTGTAATATATTGTTTAATCGTTTTCTTTATTGCAGAATTATGGAACATAGAAAGAATGAATTGCATTATGAATATATGATTCCTTGTCATGTTACTCCAGACCTAAATAAAGAGACTACAGTAGCATTTCTTCTAAAAGAATTGGATTTTCTCAGAACAAGCAATAAAAAGGTATAATACAGAAAGCTTGATCATTGTAAAATATACTTTCAGCTGTTGACCTTCTAAATTTTCTTTGTTGCCCATCATTTTTCAGTTTTATTATGTACCTGAAATAATACAGTACACAATAGTTGTGTACTTTATGTCACCATATCTTGTCATCATGGTGGAGCTCAGTCAAGTCATTGGCCATGAAAATAGCATTTTTTGTTTTTCTGCCTTGCTGGTATGATATCATTTTGTTTTTCATAAATTTTGGGTACCTTATGTAGGTACCTAAAAAAAGATTAAGTTTCTACCACAGTAAAACTTTCAGGATTGTGAAGAATGAGAAATATTATAGGCTGTTTCTTTACTTTCTTTTCTTCTTTATTTTTATTAGTATATGTGCCCTATACTTCACCCCAATAATATATGTAATTGAACATTATAATAGCAAGACCTGCTGATATTTTCATTCACTTTGTGTTATCCTGTTATTCAGTTTGTCTTATCATGTTTTTATTTTTTTATTGATTCTTATTCTAGTTATATTCCTCTGAGCACTAAATAATGTCAATAAATAATGTTCATTTACTGTGCCTTTTTAAAAAAAAAAAAACTCTACATGCTTTTCTGATTTAAATATTCTCACTGTTTGACCTAACCAAACCAATACGTGATGTTAGGAACGTTGATCATGTCTAAAGGAAAATGATACAAATGAAAAAAGCCTAGTGAGGAATTAAAAATAAGAAACATTTAGAAGACTTCTTATATGAAAGCATGAGACATTTTCTGTACTTTGTTTTATCAGTTGTTACATACCAATTGTGAGTCTGATACCAGTGCTGACTTAAAAGGAATATGACAAGGTAGCAGATTTGTATCAGATATTAAGATTATTATCTTAATTAATTTTGTTTCAAAATATTGGAATTACTAAGAGAAACTGAACCATCCTTAATTTATTAGGAGTGTCCCATCCAAATCTTTTGCATTAAGACAAAAAAACAGGTGAGATTGCTTCTAGTAGTTTTTCGATTTTTTTTGCAGGGGGGCGGGTACCAGGGATTAAACTCAGGGGCACTCGACCTCTGAGCCACATCCCCAGCCCTATTTTGTATTTTATTTAGAGACAGGGTCTCACTGCTTAGCGCCTTGTTTTTGCCAAGGCTGGTTTTGAACTCCCAATCCTTCTGCCTCAGTCTTCTGAGCAGCTGTAATTATAGGCATGGGCCACCATGCCCAGTCAGTAGTTATTTTTATAATGATACTGTTCCTCTTAGTGTTATCTACACACAAATTAAGTATGTAATAGAAGGTTTTATAATTATGATTACAGGTAATCATTACTTTATAAAATATCTTGTAATCTTATTTTTTTACCCATGAAGTTCATATATTTAGACAATTGAATGTAATATTACATAAAGGTTTAAGAAAAAAACAAAATTTTACTTTGGAATTAATCATATATCTAGAAGACATTTTCAAATGTTTTTATTAGTACATTGTAATTATACATAACAGTGGGCTTCATTTTGGGAAGACATTTTTTAGATAAGAATCTGTATTTTTTTAAAATGTATTTTAGCTTCAAGAAAAACTGAATGAAGAGGATAAAGAACAGAGAAAATTAAAGCTTAAATTGGAACTCCAAGAGAAAGCAACGGAAGCTAAAATTGCAGAAAAGGCAGCAGGTATAGTAGATGAGTGTTATTATACAGCCTGAAGAATCACATATGTGGTTATTATATGATGTGTCTTAGTGAGTACTAGCATACTGCCTTATTTGCCAAAGGTGGAAAGCTCTGTCTTTTTTTTTTTTTTTTTTTTTTTTTGGCTGCTTAGAAAATAGGTGGCTTTAACATCCTGGTACTGGTATTAGTGAGAGCTTTACCTGTATTCATACTGATTTGGGCATTAAATGCATTGTTAACACCATGTCAATCCAATCACAAAAAGGTTGTTTGTTTTGTTGGAAGGGCCTGAACAAACAAGGGGAAATAATGATTACCAGTGCCTCTACCTTTCAACCAGCAGTTCAAATACCACTTATTGTTTTAGCTCGTTGAGAGGAAATACTTCTCCTTCATGTGAAGATACTCATATATTCATTACAAAGAAAACCTATATTTGATTCAAAAAATCTGTTTTGTGCAATTAATAAGTTAACATCTGATGATATAGATGATGATAAGAGATAATGTTTTCCCTGAGATTCAAGTGACAGGTTGCCACAGTTTAATGTTATAAATGACTGCCTTAAATTTATTTTTGGAGTCTGTCTTTATTCACAGGTCTTTTCAAAGGGAAAATTTTTTATCTTATCTGTGATATGTTACAGATTGAGCAAATGATTCTAAAATCTGTAATATCCATGTATATGTCAGTTTGGCTCTTTCCCCCATACTGTTTTCATGTGTTAAGAAATTTCACAAAATAGTAGATGTCAGCATTCACTGGCATTTTGGAGAGCACTAATTTAACATTTTTACATCAGTTGCAATGGTTTTTTAAAAATAAATTATTTTGTGATTAGGCTGAGGTCATAATTATGCTTTATAAGCCACCTAACTTGGTTACATATGTGAAAGAATCATGGTATTTAAGGTCAGATATATGATTAATTAGTACAGTCTGTCTTCAAAATATTATTTTGGAAAACAGAATTAAACATCATAAAGATATAACCAAGGGCTGGGGAGATAGCTCAGTTGGTAGAGTGCTTGCCTTGCAATTGCAAGCATAACGCCCTGGGTTTGATCCCCAGCACCGCAAAAAAAAAAAAAAAAAAAAAAGATATAACCAAGATGACCATGAATGTTAATATCAATAATTCAAGTATAGGTTTAGAATGATTTAGAAATTTCCTGGCTTTTTATAATCAAATACACATATACATATATACACACTATATGTATACATATAGTGTATATGGTACACTATATACCAGTGTACCATAGGTATATAGGTACCTATGGTACACTGGTATTAGGATGGTATTGTATACAGAAAGGATGGTATTGTATACAGAAATTAGGATGGTATTGTATACAGAAAGTATGCTTGTTTAGACAAAAAAATTTAACTTTTCATGTGTCTTACAGAAGTAATTGAATATTTCGGGGTATTAAAACATGAGAATTATGAGCATAGCATATAATTCCTGGGGTAATCATTAAGCAATTAAATTTGTTGTATAATATAGCTAAGCATGTCCTTCAAATATTTATTGATATATTTAAGGATTCCCCTTGATTGAACATTTGAATCATTCCTGCATAAAATGGAGAAAATTTGATTACTGTATAATTCTTATTAATCACAAAACAATCTAGTTAAGAGATGTGTCCCCCAAAAAAGTGTCCAAACACAAAGTGGTGAAAGTGAAACAAAACAAAAATCCTTCAAAGTTTTTTAAAGTATTGATTTTCAACTAGATTTTTATGTTTCACTTCTATCTTATTTAAGAAATATCTTTTACTTGTAACATTAAAGAGGATTATTAGTGTTATATCAAATTTTAATAATAGTGAATTGCTTAAAAATCCACTATTTTGAAACTGAAAAATTTAGTCTATTAGTGAACTCATTTTTCATTAAATGTACAGTAACAGTGTTAAAGCCAGGAACAGTGGCACATGACTGTAGTACCAGTGGCTCAGGAGGCTGAGGCAGAAGGATAGAAAGTTCAAAGCCAACCTCAGCAACTTAGCAAGGCCCTTAGTGAGACCCTGTCTCAAAACTAAAAAATAAAAAAAGTGCTGGGGATATAACTTAGTGTTAAAGTGCCACTGGATTCAATTCCTACAACAGAAAAAAAAATATATATGTAATATATATTTATGTAGTACATATTATATTTTATATTATAAATATCTATCATATATTTATGTAGTACATATACTATATATAATATATACATATATAAATATATATAAACATTTTTTTAAAATTTTAGTTATACATATTCATTTTGACTAATTCATAAATACATTAATATAATTTTCTTCATTTTTTTTGAACATTACACTTATTTTTATTTGTTCTTTTTATTTGTACATGACAGTAGGATGTATTTTGACATATTATACATACATAGAGTATAACTTCCCATTCTTGTGGTTGTACATAATGTGGAGTTACAATGTTTGTGCATTCATATATGAACAAAGGAAATTTAAATCTTCAGGACTATCCCCTTCTTCCTATCCTCCCTCTCCCTATCACCTTCCTCTACCCCAGTGATCTTAAGTAAGTTTATCTTCTACCTGACCTGTACCAAGTACACTCAAAAAGCAAAACATAACAGAAACAACCATGTTAGTATCTTAGTAGAAATAGGAACAGTATAGAACTATAATTATATGGCACAGATTCTGTTTCTTATAACAGATAGTTCACATAAATACAGATGTTTGTTTCTATCACAACTTCTTATATTCAAAGTAAAAAGTGTGTTTGATAAAGTATATTATGAATATGCACACTAAGTAATGCACTTAAGCAAAATATGTTTAAAAACATCAAACGATTCCACGATAAAACAATTGTAAAAAATGTCTGAGCTAAATATTGGAAATAGCATACCAAAATATATGACAATAGAGATTTTTAAAAACTGTTAAAATATGATGGAAATAGTAGACATTTCCTTACAGTATGTAAAATAAAGATTTGTATGTAAGGATGTTCACATAGCTTTAGTTATCATAGCAAGAGAATCAAAAACAACTAACAATAAGAAAATTGTTATAGCACATTTATGCTGTGAGACTTCCCAAAGGATATTGGATGATATGCAAAAAATCTTCTTAACTCAGTGTTAAGTGAAAGCTGTAAGGAGAAAACTTTATTTATAATACAATTTTGTTAAAAGAAACGATATTTATACTTGTCTCTTATGTAAAATGAGAGAGAAGTTTTGGTAGTATTTAAATGGAACTATTGGTTCGGTGAATGGTTTCTTTTTCAGGTTTTATACAGTGAATGTGTACTAGATTTAATTTAGTTATAGAAGAAGTAAATATGACTTGTAAAAGATGTGATTTTAAAAAAAATATTTGCACCCTAATGTTAAAAAATTCCTGTGATGGCTTTGAGACGTGACGATCATAAAAACCAAAGTTTTATGAAAACCATATAATGTCTATGATCCAGTCTTGGCATTTTACTCATGCAGGTTTTCTGGTCTTTCAGATTCCCTCCATATTTATTTTTCCATCGGTATGTGTATCATGTAATTTATGTGAATATTAATCCATCCTGTCTTCCCAACTGACTGTTTAATTTATAAGACTAAGAATCTGGTACAGTTAAACCACATAAAAGAAAATGTGTCCAGTTCTCCTTAGGTATTTTGATACAACTGGGAAGACCAAAAACCCTGGAGTCACTCCCAGGTTCAATTCACAGCTTTAATACTAAATATTGAGTGTATGCCTTTGAATGGGTTTCTTAGCCTCTCCTGACTTTTTTCCATGTAAAATGTGAATATTAAATAACTTACAGGTTATTTTAAGGTTTAAAGGCAATGTATAAAAGCACCTATTTTATAACTACTACTCAGTAAGTGGTAGCTTTATTTAATAGTATATAACATTTTTATTTTCATGAAATTCTTGAACTTTTGATAATGTCATCATTGTCAAAATTCATGAAAAGATGACTAATTCTGTTTAGTTTCTATATGGAAAAGTACATATATATGGAATACACACACAAACACACACAAAACACTAATACATTTTTCTAATATGTGACTACAGAATAAAAGAAATGGCATACAGAGGATTTGGGCTTGTATACATATGATAAGCCTTCATGAAAACTCTTCTTAGCTTCAAATCTGTTTTCTTTATTTCCCTTTGGTTTTTACAGAATTTGAACAGTGTCATTCTATGTAATTTTATGTGTGTTTAAAACTTGGTTGTGTCCTCTATCATCAAATCTCAGATGGTTGACCCTTTTACCTTCCCTTACTTTTTGTACATCATTATTGTCATTATCATTACCATTGGTACTGATTATTATACATTTCAGTATTTTATAAGAACAATGCTTAACTTCTTTACCAAACAAGAGGTTTATCTAGGGTCCCTTATGTACAAGGCACTGTGTAACCACTGAACATATATCAACAAATAAGACAGATTTGGAATTTCAAGCATTTCTTTTTTTTTCTGTCTCTTCACAATCATGATATACCATAGATGTGTGGGTAGATAGTAGTTACATTTTCAGACTTTGGATTTAGTCCTTTGTTCTAATCTTTTTACCACTTACTTGTAATGACAGCCTCACTAAGCCTTTGGTTAAAACCTACTACAGGTGGCTAGGATGTTTAAGTGAGATAATATTTATGAATTGCTTAACCCTTAGAAGTTACTCAGTAAATGATAATTGTGATGATGACAACTTTGTTACTCTTTTTTTCAGACTTCTTTACTTAAAGGGGACACAGTCAGTGTGTTTCTAATAATTCAGGAGTTATACAAGAAACTGTTCCATACTAGTTTTATTCATATAACTACCCCATTGTTACTTATATATGGTTTTGTTTCACAACAAATTAGTTTCTTTTTAAAAGTAATTTATAAAGCATTTTATTAGTTATTTCATGTGCCGTTTTTTATTTTGCCTAACTTTTAGTTTCAACCTTATTGAGAACGTTGTAAAATATGATAAAATTCCAAAATCTCTACAAAAATGAAAATAGATGAAAAATGTAGTCTTAAGAATAGCAGAATGTATAGCTCATTCCTTCCCATATGTTGACATTGGGGAAAAAATTATCTCATTGCAGCCATTTAGGACTTTTTACTTTGTTTTGACTTATTTATTATGTACACGGATAATACTGTTTGAAAATTATTAGCATGTATGGCTTTCAAATACTAGGAAATAATTTAGAGAAATATACTAGAAACATTGAATATTTGCATTTAAGTATCTTCTGACCTAAAATAAGTGATTAAACTATAAACATTACAAAATTTGTTTTAGAAATTGAGTTTAATAATAAGAGATAATATTGTATGGCCTGATTTATAGCCATTAATTTGCTCTTATAACTTTCAAAAATAGGTTGTTCAATTAAACCTCTCCTTTTTCATAAATAGTCTCAGTGGGCATTGTCTAGTATTTGTTGTCTCTTTAATTTTTATTTTTCTATTGCTCTTATAGTATCCACATGATGCTTAAATTTTGCATTAAAATATTTAAATGATTTTATTATGTTATTTTTGTGATATTTAAATATATTTGTTTCTTTAAAAGCCTTATTTTTCTGTTTCTTAAAAGCTCACGTTAGAGCCTCTGCTTTATATGTTAGTTATTTTTCTTTCTCGCATGTCATCCATTAAAGATTAGCTGTGGAAGGTTGGAGCATGGAGAGATTATGAATGACAGAACAACTCCTGTAGAATAATAATCAGTTTTTGGTATTTAATGCTGTTTGACTTTTGCAGACACATTTCTTATTAACCTTTGGTACAAAGAGAAATCCAGGTTCCTGATATCTCATGGAGAAGATGAATTTGAGATCCTCTTCCAATTAAACTGAAATAAAGCCAATATTGGGTTTTAGCCAAAAGAACTCCTTAGTTCCTAAGTCTTGTGTTTTTAAGTCTGTCTGTCTGTCTGTCTATCTATCTATCTATCTATCTATCTATCTATCTATCTATCTACATTTTAGTAATTTAGTGGTTATATAATTTGCTTAGCCTTACTTGTACTGAAAATGCAAGCATTTAAAACTGCTTTTTCTCTTTAAACATAGATTCCTTCCTGTGCATCTAAATTTAGAGAAATATTTTGTAAATAAAAAAACTGTCAATTCCTTCTTACTACAGAGAATGTTAATTTGACTTTCAAAAGGAGGAGAGGAGTTTAATTTTGATTATCCAGAGGAACAGAACATAGAATCCCTGAAACTTACATCTTAACTTTCTCTATCCTGGTTCAAATATAAATCTTAAAAATATAGATATGTAATATATAATAGCAGGCATATTAAGGACACATCAATTAGTTAATATAGAAAATAAGAATTATTGTATAATAGAGTTTACATGATTCTCTTGTAAAAAGATTGTTATCATATACCATATTTCAAATGATGTTGGCCCTATACTGATTATGAATGAGAGTGAGGTCTGTGGACAAGAAGTATAAAAAATAGGATATTTAATTTTTAAGAAATAATTCACATTGGAATCCCATTTTTTCCCTGTATATAATAATGAACATCAATAAAATATGATTACCTTTCCTCTAATACTTGAATGCCTTAACATTGTAAAGTTATAATGGAACATTAAATCTTTATTTATAGTTATTTTTTAATTCATAAGGAAAAAGGATTTCTAGACTATGACCAGCAATTTCAGATGAAAACAGAAAGACCCATCTCTATGAAATATAGCAGGTAGAAATAGTGATAGATAGAATGTTGATTATATTACTGTCTTCGGCTACAGAATTCTATGGTTGTGTATCAGGATGAATTTTGACAATTATGAGCCAAATAATACTTGAGGATAGAGTATGGTTAATTTTGTATTCTCTCTCCCAAGAAAAGTATTTTGTTTTGATTTTTTTTCCTGGAAAAGTGAAATACAAGTTGAGTGGACAAGAGAGTCCATTACATGTGGCAGTAACCAACAATTGGACATATTCTATTAGATATGGCATTTGGGAATTTAGCATGATATTAGACATTTAATAACATATATAACTAATAACATGTATAGCATACATAACTAATAAAAACATAACTAATTAAAAACAAATACAGAAACAGAACTTTTCAGAAAGTGATCTTAAAACTTTTTCATGTTTGGTTCTAAAGAAGAAGTGATACTAGGAATGTTTAGGTAACAGTTACTTTTCCCTTTGGTGTCAGTTAAAATTTAGATTGTGTAGTAAAAAAGTAAAATACCTGTTAAATTTTATTTTTAAAAGTAATAAGGTTGTTGGTATTGATTTTAATACTTTAAGGGTAAACAACTCTTTCACATTAAAAATAACTCTAATATCAATGTATTAAATTTTTGAATGTTAATGTGGAGCATATTTTAGAAAGTGTTTTTGTATTATCTTTGAGTTATCTGTAGTACATATATAAATAGATATCAATATATATTACTGAGGGTTTTTCTTTTAAATTTAATATTTCCTATTTTTACTATTTTATAAAATAATTTTCTAATTAGCCTTTAACAATTTCTGTATTGCTGCTGAATATAAATTTACAGCAACTTTACAAAGGAAAGATTGATAGCATTTTAAGATTTTAAAATGCTGACTTATACAGTAAACATACTTCTAGGAATTTTCCTCATTACATATGTATATTCATAAAATCAATTGGTGTTCACAGATATTACATTAATGTTTATATAATGAATAGTTGGAAACAGTGTAAAATCCAATATTAGAAACATCTTAGTTGAGTAAAATATGGCATGTCCAAATGATAAAAATTCCACGTACTATTTTGTATCTTTTGAAGAATATTTAAAAATATAGGAATATATTGTTTATTTTCAGTATTCACAGAAACTTAAAACTATGTTAAGCTATTTGTCTCCTTGAAATTTTTAAATGAGCCTTTATTACTTTTTGATCAGAAAAAGTTACTTATAAAATAATTATATAAAATTTTGAAAAATCTATTCCTTGGAAGAACATAAATAATCTGGCCCATAAAACAAGTTCTGGAGTAATTGGATTCTACATTGTGATGCCTACAACAAGCATCAGACTATTTAAAGGTGGTTTTGGATAAGTTTTATTGGCATGGGGCCTTTACTGTTTCTTTTTAAATTTTCAATAATCAGTTTATACAGAGAAATAGATAAAGACATAAAAACCATAGTACAGTGTTTGTGGCACTGAAATGTTTATGTGGTGATTTAATAAAAAACTCATTATTGATATATTTGCAGGGAATCTATTTAATATCATAATAAATCTGCCCAGAATGGTTACTCTTCAATGTAAAGCTGTAACAGTAGGTATTCATGCATTCTGAGATTCTTTCATATATAGGTAAAGGTCAGTCTTTTACAAAACCATTTTCTATTTTAGAACATGAATTGTATTCAGGGATTATTTGATATATTTAAATTCCTAATAATTTATTCTTCCCTCTCTTTAATTCAGCCTTTTATATATATGTAACTACCATGAGGATATTAACAAATAGATTCTTTTACCTGAGAAATGTCTATCTTTCAAATTATGTTGTTTAGAGAATCAAGATCCAGTGTTTAAACTAGAATGTTTTCAAATATATGGTCTCATTCCTACTGTATTTTAAAACTAGTTTAAGAAGTGTAGGACATGTAGACTTGGGTTCTACTAAGGAAATATGTACTCTGCCTTGACTCAATAAACTCATACTTAGTATGGTTCAGCTTCTTCATATTTACTTGTGCCCATATTAGAAAACAATTAGCTTACTAAACAAATTTGAGTATTTGGTGGTTGGGGGGGTAAGGTTGATCCTCTCTGAATCTTTCTCATTTGACTAAGAATTATAGGATATTTGATAACCATGTTTAAAAATGGAGATATCCAAATATTATTGTAAACACCCAATGATTTGTTTTACCTACAATATAAGTATTTTACTTGGTTGGCTTACATAGTAGCTAATAATATTTGTTAATGTAATTTAACTGCTGTGAACCTTTACTGAACAAATATTGAAATTTATTCAAGCCAAAGAAAGAGAATCTCTAATGACTTTTGTTAAAGCTTCTATTTAATAGTTAAGGAGAAAAGTTTGTATGACATACGAGATGCAATTAACAGTAGATTTTACATTTAATAAAAAGAAAGAAGCATGCGTATTTGCTTTATTCATTCCATCATAATTTGCATTAGAGCTGTGGGTGTTTAATGAGCAAATTCCAACTAAAATGCTATATTGATTTTCTAGTGAACTTTGTAATAGTCATCTACCTTGGAAAAGCTCAGTGTTTACAATTAAGTTTTCTTTACTAAAAATGTTTGAGAGTTGCGTATTGATTCTTTAAAAGTACTGAATTCTAGAAAGAATCAGGTTTTTATAATTAAAAAATTTCACATATAACCTAATGTTAAAAATTATCCTTAAGTGATAAATTTAAATTTTTTTCTTATTTATAAATCAGATAACCAAATTCTACATGTGTTGTTTATGCAAGTTATCTGGCATTTTAAAATGTAACCTTAAAAATACTTAAATGATACCTTCCATTGAAATATATATATATACATCTTTGAATCTTAAGCAGGATTATAGAGGAAAAACTTTTTTCCTGCATATTATAAAGCCCTAGACATCATTATCTTTACCCCTTTCATCAGATGCTGTTGTATGTAAAGTGAAACATAACTTGGATTAAATGTTGCTCTATAAAGATCTGATCCCATTTTGTAGAAACGGTAGGAAACCTGTTGGCACTTAAAATTTGCTAATTATTTATTACTAAAATTTACTAATTTACTTATACTATACCAGGATATGTTAATTTGTAGTGAGATCATGATTTTGTATCCTATCAGCTTACAAAGTATACATTTATAATTTTGTAAAAATTTCAAAAAAATGTTACTTTGTATAAACTAGTGTCATCATGGTATGCAGCATACAATATACAGTGTGTTCTGAATAATTTCTCTTTAAGTCTGTTTATAATTTTTTCATGCCAATGAAAAAACGTTTAAACAGGAGAAATTTCGAACTGAATTTTTAAATGTGTGGTTCAAATTAACCAAAATCACATTATTAATATATATAGGAGTTAAGTCACATTGAGTCTATGGGTTGAGATTGTTGACAGTAGTGGTAGAATGGAATTAAAATTTGTTGAGAATCCACTTTATTTTATTTATTTGGCCAAGAGTTTTCATATATTATCTAATTTAATTTTCCTAACAACTACACATGGTTTTATTATATCTATTTAGTATACCTGAACTGAAACTAAAATAATTGTAGAAATTTACAAAAACAAGGGCACTGAAATTTAGTACCTTACTTGAAGCTAAATAAAAATTCATATGCTTGTATACATCATACCAAATTCTTTTTTCTAAGCTCCTATGATTGTCTTCCCTGGAAGAAGATTGTGGAGAATTAGAACGGAAATGTAGAATTCATTTTTGGGTACTACCTTCTGAGCAGAAATGCATTTTAAAATAGCTTGACGAATTGATAAGTTGGTAGCAGACTAGTATAGCCACAGCCAAATAGCAGTAATAATAATACCTTTAAAAAGGGAAAGAAAAAGTAATGAACATTGTGCCAAGAAGTACTTGTTCTTCCAAAAGCTATATTCATAAGAATATCTTAATTAAGCTCACCTAAATTGTTGTTTAAAATCATTTGATTTTATGTATGCGAATATTCAGTTATTCCAGTGCAGTTTGTCATATAGTTTGTTTATCCATTCATCTGCTACTAGACATTTGGATTTTTCCCAGATTATGTTTATTATAAATAAATAAGCTGTGAATACTTGTGTTAGTTTTTATGTAGACATATGCTTTAATTTCTCTTGGTAAATACCAATGAATAGGAATAGCTGAATTTTATGGTAGGAATATTTTTAACTTTAAAAAAAATAAACTGACCCACTGTATTGTCTTAGATTTTCACCATTAGTGTGTAAGAGTTCAGTTATTCTTCATTCTTGTTTACACTTGTTATGGCCAGTTTTTAATTTTAAACTTAACTATTGAAGTAGGTATGTGGTGGTTATCTTACTATAGTTATAATTTGCATTTCCCTAATGACTAAATATTGAGCACCTCTTCATGTACTTATTTACCATCTGTATATCTACTTTATATATCTATTTTGACTTATTTAATTGGGTTGTTCCTTTATTATTTATTATGGGTTTTGAGAGTTTTAAAAATTATGTTCTGGTTGTGCCAACTTTTATTTATCTGATAATAAACTTCTGATGAAGGAAGCACATCCAGAACATAATTTTTAAAACTCTCACAAGTCAATTTTTTTCTTCAGTTTATGGCTTATCTCTATTTCCTTGTCATTTTCTTTAGAAGAGCAGAAATTTTTAATGAATTAAATTTTAGCCTAATTTATCTCTCACTAATTTATCCTAAAATATGGATGATTCTTTATTGTTGAAAGATAGTGAAGATCTTTCCTTTCTATTAAAAATATTTTTTCACTTATTCATAATAATTACAGTAGGTTTCATTATGGCCTATTTATACATGCGTGTGTCACCATAACTTCGTCATTTTCACTCCCTAGTATTTCCCCTTACTTTCCCTTCTCCTGATCCCCTTCTTCTTCCCTAGTTGACTTTTCTAGTTTCTTCAGATATGATCTTAGATGATGATTTGAGATCTTTCTAATATATGTAATAAATGTTATAAATTCTCTCTAGGTGCTGGACATGGTGGTATATGCCTGTAATCCCAGTGGCTCAGGAGCCTGAGGCAGGAGAATTACAAGTTCAAAACCAGCCTCAGCAACTTAGTGAGGCCCTATAAAATTTAGTGGGACTTTGTCTCAAAATAAAAAAAAAATAGGGCTGGGCATGTGACTCAGTGGTTAAACACTCCTGGGTTCAATCCCTGGTACAAAAAAAAAAAAAAAAAAAAAAAAAAATTCTCTCTGGGCAGTGCTTTAGTTTTCTCACAGATTTTGTTATGCTGAATTTCTTTCTTTCTTTCTTTCTTTCTTTCTTTCTTTCTTTCTTTCTTCTTTCCTTCTTTCTTTTTGTTTTTTTTAAGATATAGATGGACACAATACCTTTATTTTATTTATTTATTTTTATGTGGTGCTGAAGATTGAACTCACTGAGTGCTTCACACATGCTAGGTGAGTGCTCTACTACTGAGCCACAACCCCAGTCCCCCCCCCCCTCTTTTTTTTTGAGTTCAGAATACTTCTGATTTCTCTAAGACCTCCTCTTTTCATCCATGGATTAGTTAGAAATATGTTATTTAATATCCAAGTGTTTATAGATTTGTTATTTTTAATGTTTTCTACTTTAATTCCTATATGGTCAGAAAATATACTTTGTATGATTTCAGTTCTTTTGAAATTGATGTTTAATTTATGGTGAAGCATTTTATAACTGTCATTTAATTCTTCATGGTTAATAATGTTAATTTCTTATATTCTTGCTGATTTTCTATCTACTGTATTAGAGAGTGTGTTGATGTCTTCAACTTTAAGAATAGATTTGTCTTATTCTTTCAGGCCTGTCAATTTTTGTTTCATGTGTGTATTAACATTTAGAATTATTATATCTTTTTGATGAAATGACTTTTTCATCCATCATTATTACAGCTTTTTATCCATTGTAATTTTCTTTGCTCTAAAGTTGACTTCGATTTAAATTTAGTCATGCCAGCTTTATTTTATATGATTTAACTTTCTTTAGCATTTTAAAATCTACTTGTATAACATTGTTCTTGAAGTAAGTTTCTTGTATATACATAATTGGTTATCCTTTTAAAATCCAATCTGATAATCTCTGTGTAGTTGACTGATATGTTTGGATTTAGGGCTACCATTTAATTATTTGCTTTCCTTTTTGTTCCCTCTGTTTTCTCTTTCATGTCTTCTTAGGCTTATTCAAACCTGTTTTAGTATTCCATTTTCAGTTTCTCAATTTGATTTTGATTAGTATTTCCCACTCTCTATATATTTGAGTGATATAGGAATTATAAAATACAATCAATTCTCATTATTCATGACTTCCACAAATAATTTGTGAATAAGTAACTTTTCAGTTTATTTAGAATTACTACTTTACCATTTCAATTGATATAATATGCAGAAAACTTTACCAAATATAGAATTTTACTTTCTTCTATTGATGCTCATTTCTTATAACTTTCCACATCATGTACAACTACAGAAACAAAATGATGTACAGTGAATCAAAATGCAGTCTGTAAAAAATTTTAAAAAAATTTTTAAATGTAAAAATAAAAAGTCTTTCAAAAATAATGTGCTCTATTCCCTATGTACCAATTCACTCAGTTCTCTTATGCAGGCTTTTTTTCCAAACCCTGTTCTATCTAGTTATGTATCTATCTAACTTTCTGCCTTCCCCCCCACCCGTTTTCTGTCTCCCTGAAATGGAATGTAGGGGTGATAAGGACTTATTAAATGACTACTCTATTCATTGCCCTTAAAACTAAATGAATGACTGACATAGAAGTTTGATAAACATTTGACAAATGAATGAATGAATGTATACACTTCTCTTCCTTTAGACTCAGCCCTTGGAAAGTGGGTTTTGACTTGCTTTGACATTATGTATTACATTTTATACTTGTACTCTTTCATAATCTACCATGAAAAAAATAATTGATTTATTCTCATGATTGCTACCACTTACAATTTAAATAGTATAACTATTTTAATCAACTGTGTACTAATTTATAACAAGTCTTGAGCACAAACCCAGTGTTTTATATAATAAAAGAGCATATCAAACAAATTTTCAAGGTTATTTTGTGGTTTGACAATATACATAAAATTTGGTTTGGTGATCCAAGTATTTGAGACCCTCTTTGTGTAACATTACAGTGGTGTTTTTAAAATTATGTAAGATCTCAAGTATATCAACAATAGAAATTATGCTTTAAAAATAACAATGTCACATAACATCAAAGCTCCCCGAATAGAGCTATACAAATCTGAGATTCTGTTTGTTTTATCACCTATGTAAATAGTGCCCCCTGCTCTGTACAGATGAGCTGTGCTAAACCAGCACAACTCTGCATCTTTTTATTCTTCCCTGATCCATTTCTTTTCGTCTTCTTGCACCATCCCACTGAAGTAGCTTCTCCTCTAATCTTCAATAATGCTTTTTTTTCCTAGCTGCCTATTCATAAATAGTAGGTAGTTGTTTTATTTTGCAACTTGCTATTCTTGCCAACATTTTAATTTTGAGGTTAACTATCTATCCATAGTTAATTCATTTTGAATGATGGGTAGAGTTCCATTCTGAATGTATTGTGATTTATTTATTCCCACTCATGGTGACAGACATTTGGGTTATTTCTAAGTTTTTGTTACTATAAGCAATACTGCAGTATTTTTATACATGCTTTCTTTTGTAAAAATTTCTCCAGACTACATTCCAAAGCGAGTATTTTCTTTATTACAGAGTGGGCACATACTCAACTTTAATAAACATTGCCAAATTGCTCTTCATACAGTAGTAGAAATATGTATATGCATTTATGCAGTGTACATGGGAGTGTCCTTTGTTTCAGAAGCTCACAACATTTGTTCTTGGACCTTTTAATTTTTGCTTCTTTGATGGGTGTGAAATGGTATCTCAGTTTGGCAGTAGCTTTTAAAAATAACATTTTCTCAAATGGTTACTTGATACTAACTCCATTTAATAAATTTTCCTTAATATAATGGAATTGCTTTTTTTTAACTTTTGATAGATGTACACCTTCTCTGTATTTTCCCTGATTGATTATGGGTTGTCTATTTTGGTAGCTCTGGTTGAAGAAGTATATTTTGCACAGAAGGAACGTGATGAAGCTGTTATATCTAGGCTGAAATTAGCCATTGAGGAGAGAGATGAAGCAATTGCACGAGCCAAGCATATGGAAATGTCTCTAAAATTGTATGTATACATTTAAAATTATATATGATATTAGGAACGTTTATAAAATGTGTGCATTACGTGATGATTGCCTATTCAAATTATTGCTGATTTGTTATTGTTACATTAGAATATTGCATGTCCCCACAATCTTTTCTAAAACCTTTGGCATGCTAGTGGTTTGCCTATCAGGGTGAGAGTTTATTTTTTTAAATTGAAGTATATGTTACTCTCAGTACAGTCACTTTACTGCTTCATAGTTTCTCTCATCAGTGTCCTTACCCTGCTTTCCCATTTGACTCCTTTTTCCTTCTCATTATCTCCTCTTATTATTGCTTTCTTGATAATATTATTTCATTTACCAGGGTTCTTTCACTAATCTCTGTTTAATATACCTATTCCTTTACTTCATTACCTTTTACCTTTGTTCTTTTAGCTGTTACTTTTAAACTGTTGTGATTCTTGGAATAGGGTAGAGCCTAAAAATCTATTTTTTATAACCCATGTGAATTTAATAGGCAAATTATGGATATGACATTTAGAAAAATAATATCCTAGAAATAAGTACTTTTCAAATTTTAGTGTTCAATCTGTTGTCTTGGAGCATCTGATTAGAATGCAGGTTCTTATTCACAAGGTCTGGGATGGGACTTGAGATTTTACCAGATGGTACAAATGATGCTAATCTAAGGAAAGTGCTTCTAGAAAAATGTTACCTGTAAGTTAGATAGAATACAATAACCTAATATTAATAATGATCAAGGAATACACTTATGTCTTGTTTATTTTGTCCAATGTTATGCTAAGCGCTTTGAAGGATCAGTAACATACTAATTAAAACATAGTTCATTAGGAAGACACAAATTCACAAATAATTAACACTGAAAAATGTTCAGATTGTGATTTAGTTAATATAATTTTTTTGATTAATGATTTCATTTTTTTAAAGATTGATAGAGACTCATTATTAAACATTTAAATTCATAGAAAAATGCAAATAAATTACTTAAATTTTACACTTTCTACTCCAAAATAACCATCTTTTAAGTTTTCATATTTTTTAATTGGCACATAATAATTACACATATTTATGGGGTATAATATGATCATTCAACACATATATACAGAATGTACTGATCAAATCAAGATAATTAGCATTTTATCTCCTTATCATTTTTTAATGTTTGGAGTTGTCAAGCTCTTCTAGTTCTTCACAGAGTAGATAATATCTTATCTATTAACTATAATCATCCTACTATGCTATAGAACACTAGAATTATTTTCTTCTTTCTGACTGTATTTTGGTACTGTTATCCAAACCCCCTCTATCCAGCATTCCCACTACATAATCACTATTCCACTCCTAATTTGAGATGAACATTTTAGCTTCCACATTTTTTTTGATAGCACTAGGATTTATTAGGATATGCCTTAATACAGATGCTGGGGCTTGCCCATGGTGTTCTTAATGTATAAAGACCTAACGAGCAGTGACACCAGGAAGTTGACAGCCAGGTGGATGTTATGCAAAAGTTCATCATCTGTCATCTTCACATGACCAACAGTAATAGCCAGATACAGCACCTTCTTCATCTGAAACTTGATTGTAGATTTCACCTCATCAACTTAGCCACCATGTTTTCATTTTGTGTTAGCAGAGAAGGGAATTTGCCAGCCTTATTTAGACCTGGGCCTAGGATTCATGGAATCTGCATGATCAAAGACTCTGAGGCCAAAAAGGCATCATACTTATTGGCCAGCTTCTTGACCAACTTCTTATTCTTGTTGAGTTTCTTCAGCACCTCCATGTCCGTGTGGGGGATATCCACAGCCTTGGCCTTATCACAGTGCTGCTGGTCCCCCAAGACACATACAGAGAACCTAGGGTGAAGAGTAGACTTAAACCCGAGAAGCACCTGTCCTTCTCCGGATCATATCTCTTCAAGCTGATCTGCAGCTCCATCATTTCCAGATATTTGCAGCACTTGTGCTGGTTCCTGTGCAGGACTTCCCACACCACCTCGTATGGGGTGTCATGAGAGACTTTGTTGCTCATGACTCCTTGCACCACAGTAACAGAAAAATATAGCTTCCATATTTGAGTAAGAATATGTAGTATATGTCTCTTAGTGCCTGACTTATTTCACTTAACTTAATGTCCTCCAGTTCCATCCATTTTGCCACAAATGATGGCATTCCTTTTTTCGTTCTTCCTTCTCAACTTTCTTTTCCTTCCTCTCTTTTCTTTCCCCTTCCTTCCTTCTTTTCTTCCTTCTTGCCTTCCTGCCTTTCTTTCCATATCTCTCTGCTAGAGTTTGCATCTTGAATGTCCCACATGTTAAAGGCTTAATTACCAACCTGTGGTTTTATTAAGAAGTGGTGAAACCTTTAATGTGGGGCCTAATGTAGTAAGGTCACTATGGAGGTGCCCTCGAAAGGGATATTGGGACCCAGCCCCTTTTTCTTTGTCTTTGCTCCCAAGCCACCATAAGGTGAAAAGATTACCTCTTACTCCCCACCATGAAGTATTGTCCACAGACCCAAAAGCAATAGGACCAAGTGGTCATGAATTGAAACCTCTGAAACCTTGAGCCAAAAGTCACCCTTTATAGTTGAGTCACCATTATTTCGTCATGGTAACAGAAAACTGACTAATGCAAGCTGGGTGATATCCCATTGTATAAAAATACCATATTATCCATTTATATGCTGATGGACACTTTGGTTAAATAGCTAATGTGAATAATCTGTAGTAAGCATGGGAATGCAGGTATCTTTTTGGCATATTGATTCCATTCAGTACATATTGTTTTATTTGAGAGCCAGTGTAGGGTACAGGCTAAGAGGATAGATTCTAGACCCATAATCTATCTTTGAATTTTGGCTATGCTGCTTCCTAGCTGTATAGCCATGGGCAAATTACTCAGAGTCACTGGGACTCAGTTTTTTTACCTACAAAATGAATAAAACAAGACCCATCTTACACAAGCTCTTCTGATGACTAAATGACTTAGTAAATATCTGAAAATACCTGGCTCATCCCAAGTGCTGTGTATTTGAATATAAGAATAATAGTCAAAGTGAACCTGAAGAAAATGGAATCATAGAATGTGTTCTTTCAATAAGAAATATTAATTCCATAAAAAAAAAAACCTTCTAATTTTAGGAAAAGAGACTTAAGACTCATCAAAATTTTTTTTGTGCAATATGTCAAACAGTATCATTTGTGTAATAGTTAATTGAATTGTTAACTTGATTGGATTAAGAGATGCCAATGATTAAGAGGCTTCTGGGTGTGTCAGTGAGGGCATGCCTAGGAATGATTGGAATGTGGAATGATGAGCTGAAGTGGAGACCCTCCCTAAGCATGGGCAGCACCACCCAATAGGATTGTGACTTGTATGGAATAAAAGTTGGAAGAACAAGGAAGCAGATGCAGATGTAAGCTCAGCTCTTCTTGAACAGGTTCTTGATTGCTGCTTCAATTGTCTGAGGATATTGCACTCTCATTTCTTCATTCTTCCAAAGGGGACTGTGTCATTGATTCTCCAGGTAGTTTCCAGAAGCCTTGTTCTTGGACTAGGGTAGCAATGTTGATCCTTCTTGTTCTGGGGCTTTTGCCTCTTGGACTTCAAAGCTACTGGTTCTTCCAGCTTTCTTGCCTACACACAGTCGTTGTGGACTATCCAGCTTCTGGTCATTTAAGCCAATCTAATAAATTCCCTTTTAATAATCATACTTCCTGTTGATTGTGTTCCTCTAGAGAACCATGACTAATACAATTTGACTCAAGTATGAAATAAAGAATTGCATTTTTAAACTCTTTCCCTTTTCTTTCTTCATTAATATTCTTTTAAAATATTTGTAAAAATTGTATTCAGTTTTATAGCCAAAGGGACTCTTTTTGTTTAATCATAATTTTGTATTTAATAGGATTAGATAGTCATTACTGGAACATTGATCATAGATGGCATTTTTATACCTGATTTTTTTATTGTGGGGAACCCCCAGGTACTGAATTTCATTTTCAAATAGTTTTTTCCCTTTTTATTTCACTGTTATTTTAATATCTTCTTTGAGAACTTTATGGAATGCATAGTCTTTTTATATTCCTTTGAAATGCAAACCACTAGTAGGAAAATTTTGTTTCCTTATGTGTTAATGTGTGCTGTGGTATAGCAGAGTAACTAAGACTGGGTAATTTATAATGAACAGAAATTTATTGTCTTTGAATTCTAGACGCAAGTAAGTCCAAAATCAATGCCAGCTTCTGGCATGGGCCTCCTCGATGAGCCATTTCAGGGTAGAAGGTAGAAGGGAAAGCAGAGGCAAAAGGGAGCTGAGGCCCCCATTATAGAACTGGATTTATTTTAATTTTAATTTTTTTAAATTGTAGATGGACACAATACCTTTATCTAACTTTTTTATGTGGTGCTAAGGATTGAACCCAGGACCTCACACATGCTAGGCAAGTGCTCTGCCACTGAACTACAACTGTAGCCCCTAGAATTGGATTTTTTGATTGTATCTAAAGAGGGTGGAGCCCTGGTGGCCAAATCACCTGTGCAAAGTTCTACCTCTTAATACTGTATCAATGAAAATTCAAATTCAGTGTGAGTTTGAGAGAGGACAAACATTCATAAAGCAACTCGATTTTTATTTTCTTTTTTATTGTGATGTGTTGAGGTATATATGTAAATGAAATATTCTTTTATCTTGCTTATGCTTAAAATAAGAAGTTCTATCAAGAATTTTGTTTTGTTCTGATATGGTACAGTTGGATTTTTCTTGACAAATATTTCATCTAATTTCTGACATATTTGCCTCCTCTGAGTTGTAGTTTCTGGGCTAGGTATTGTTCTCTTTCTTCCATTCTGTTTTACCTTTGGGCAGTGGGGTGTGGATGGAAGTTGGAAAGGCTTTGCTAGATCTGTATGCCCCTTTTGTTGGAGTTTATGAATTCTAAATATGGATTTTAATGTTCATCAAGGGTTCATGCTATCTGTTCTTGTGTATCTCTCGATTACTTCTGGACTTTTATTTATTTTACCATTGTAATAAAAAATGGCCAATTCTGATTCTACTAGCTTCCTCTATACAGATTCTTCATTAATACAGGCATCTACTTGGGAAGGATTTATTTTCCTTTTTTTTGGACTGTCTGTTCAACTCATTCTGAGATTATGTCCAAGCTGTAAAATAATATTACTGAATATTCTCAGGAGCTGTCTTTTCCCAATACTTATTGCCATAGGTAAAATTCAGTGAACCTAGCCAAAATTTTCATTTGTCCACATTCTATCCCCTCCCTACTTTAAAAAATTACTACTTGATATCATATTTCCTTTGATGTCTGATTCATTCTTATTTTCTGTTCTTGTGGTTGTATGTGTTCAGAATTCCATATGCCATCTTCACGTGTATCTCCAATGTTTTAATAAACTTTTAATTTCAGAATCATTTTTGATTTTCAGAAAAGTTGCCAGATATAAACCTCATCTAGTTTCCCTGTTGTACATATTTTACATTACTATAATATGTTTGTCATAGGATAGAATTCAACATTATTATACAATCATTAACTAAACTCCTTGCTTTTTTCAGATTTTACCAATTTTACCCTAAAGTCATTTTTGTGATTTATTTTATGTTTATGTTTTTATTACATTTAGTTGTTATACTTCCTTAGCCTGCCCTGGTGTGTGACATTTTCTCACATTTTCTTCTTTTTTTGATGGTCTTGATAGTTTGGGGGATTGCTAGTCAAGTATTTTTCAACATGTCTCTCAATTTGATCTTTTCTATACTTTTTCTATACTTTTTCTTATGGTTAAACTGAGGTTATACGTTTTGAGGATAAAGATCACAGAAGTGAATGCTATTCTTATTTTATCATTTCAAGGTTAGAGTCTATCAACAGGACTTACTACCAGTAATGTAAACCTTGACCATCTGACCCAAGGCAGGATGTGCCAGATTTCTTCACTGCAAAGTTACTTCCTGTCCCTTTTTCATAATCTACTTTTTGGAAGCATAATGCTTAGTTACAGCCCATACTCAAGAATAAGGACAAGAGATATTTGGGTTTTACTTATGCCATAGTTTGGATCTGGACTGTGCCCCCAAAACTCATATTTTAATGACTGTTGTACATATTGACACTATTGGGAAATATTAGAACCTCCAATAAGTGAAGCCTAGTAAAAGTTCTTCACATCTTTGAGGGGTGTGGCCTTGAAGCGGGGATAGTGGGACAATGGCCCCTTCCTCTCTCTCAGTTGTTTCTTGTCATGAGGTGAACAGCTTTTCTCCACACCACACTTCCTCCAAGATATGCTTTCTCACTATAAGGCCAAAGAAATGGGGCCAACTGATCATGGATTTATACCTCCAAATTTCATACTGCTAAAATAAGCCCATTTTCTTTATAAGTTGATTATCTCAACTATTTGTTTTAGTAATCGAAAGCTGATTAGCATAACTTCCTACAAGAGAGAATATCTACATAAATTATTTATCATTCCTCAGTAAAGGAGATTTGTCTCTTTTTATTTATTTATTCACTCATTTATTCACTCAGTATGAACTCATGGATAGTCATTTAATATTTTCTATTATAATCTAATACCACATTATTGATTTTCTTATTTGGATTATTCCATATTTGACCATTGGAAGCTCTTCAGGTGAGCCCCTATATCCCATTCATATGTCCCCATCCTTTTCATTTTTGGACACTTTTTTTTAATTTTTAAAATTTTTAAAATTTGTTCTAATTAGTTTATACATCATAGTAGAATGCATTTTGACACATCATACTTAAATGGAGTGTCACTTCTCATTCTTCTGGTTGTACATAATATAGAGTTACATGGGTCTTGTAATCATATATGCACATAGGATAATAATGTCTGATTCATTACTTTCTAGCATTTATAAGATGTTCAAGGGTCATCTTCTTTAGGAACTTATAGAATCAGCCATTGCTCCACGTAGCTCTAGTTCTGTTTATTGGAAAATGTTATTAGAAACCAAGATCTAGATGCCAGGGTATGTCCATACTTGTTGAAGTATGACTACTTTCTGTCCCTCTCATCAAAGTAGGAAATGTATCTGTATATATGCTGCTTTATACATAATATATCTCCATTTTTTTGTGTGCCTGTCTATATAAATATAAATTCATACTGATATGTCCTTAATTCTAATCCAGTATGACACAGTTCATTCTAGCCTTCTCCTCTTGCTCATCTATAATTTCTCTCTCAACAGTGAGAAATGTGGCTCCCACCAAATAGCATCCAATTTATTTATTCAACTCCAAATATCCATTATGCCTCTTTCTAGATCATAAACCCCTGTCTCCATGAAAAACAGTTTTACCAGTGAGAGTGTATTTCTTGCAGTTTCTTTAGTCTTACAGTTTATAGACTTAGGTCAGTTTCTTCCTCAACCCCCACCTCTTTCAGTAAGTTTATGCCATATTTTTGTAATGTACTTAGACTCTTTTATGATAGTCTGCATGCTGTGTTAGGATCCTTTATCCTGTTGATTTATTTTTATATGCATTTATTAATGTTTCCTCTGTGCTATAAAGTTGTATGAGTTTTGATAAAAGCATGGTGTCATGGATGCACATTAATTCTTCCATTCAAATATCCCCAAAGCTTTCTTCAGTCAAACCCGTGGGAACCACTGACTCCCCAATCTCCCTACTGACCTGTTATCCTTTTTGTTGTTGTTGTTGTTTGACAGTATTCCATTGTGTAGATGTATCACAATTTGCTTATCTGTTCACCTATGTAAAGAATATCTTGGTTGCCTCCAGTTTGGGTGATTTTGAATAAAGTTTGCTATACATTTGCATACAAGTTTCCATCTGGACATAACATTTTTAAATCACTTGAGTAAACCTGGTTGCACAATTGCAAGGTTGTATTTTAAATGTATATTAAAATTGTAAGAAACTGTCAACCCCCCTTGCAGAGTAGCTGAACCATTTTTCATTCCCACCAGCAATGAATTAGAGTTCCTGTTGCCCTGCATCCATACCAGAGTTTGGAATTGTTGCTTTTGTTTTGTTTCCTATTTTAAATGTTAGCCTTAGAGTCTAATATGTGTGTACAGGTATGTCAGCATTTAAATTTGTATTTCTCTGATGACAAATTAAAATATGTTCTTTGGTTACATGTCTATTCAGATATTTGGTTGCAATTTTTAAATTGTATTTTTTTCATATTTAAAGAGTTATTTATATTCTGGATAATAAGTCCTTTTACAGATATGTCGTTTGCAAATATTTTCTTTCAGTCCATGAATTAGTTATTTGAGTCTCTGTACAGTAGTTTTGGCAAAACACAACTTTTAAATTTTAAGAAGACCTTTCTTATTATTCGATTTTTAGTTTTTTTTCATGGTTTGTGTTTTTGATATTGCCTCTAAAACTCATTGCCAAATGGAAAGTCACACTTTCCATTTCCAAATGGAAATGTTGATTTTCTCCTGTGTTGCTTCTACAAGTTTTTTGTGTTTCACACATAGGGCAGTGATTTATTTGTGGTTAATTTTTGTGGAATGTGTGATATACATTTGGATGGTATAAAGGACATGTAGAGTTCCTTTGTACTTTTCCTGTTGTTTGCAGACATTCATTTATTCCACTACCATTTTTTGAAAAGGCTATCATTTTTCTATTAGATTTCTAAATTGGCCATTTTGGAGTTATTTTGTGAACTTGATATTTAGTTCCCTTGATTTATGTCTATGTCTACCCCTTTGTCAATATTATGTATTCTTGATTATGGAATCTTTATATTAGATTTTGGAATCAGATGTCAGTCCTTGAATTTTGTTCTTTTATTACAGAATTCTTTGGGCTACTCTAGTACCTTTGCTTTTCCATATATATAGAATTGGTTTATTTATAATTGCAGAAATCTTGACTGGAATCAAATGTTTTTACACATACCTTTCAAAGTGAATACTTTATAGAATTTTTCAGAAGTGTACTTATTGAAATCTAAGGCACATGGAAATTATTGACATTAGAGGAATATTGCTCCACTTTGATAATTACCTTTTATATACATGTATAAAATTATCATACTGTACTCCACCCATAAATATGTAAAAATATTATGTTTCAGTAAAAACAATTAAAATTTAGATCTCTTTTTTAGAAGAGTGCTGTTATGTTCAATTTATCAACTGCTAAATAGTATTGTTATAATATAGCTATGTCTATAGATTTTGTTAGATTGATCACCCATTTTGTTTATGAAGTTTGTTTCTGAATAGATTTTTGTTGCTTTTTAAAAAATCAAATTTACTCCCCAAATATAACAAATCCATTTTTCATAAAGTATCACAACTCTTTTGAGGTAGATGATATTCATGCTTTGTAAATTAAAACTTAGAGCTACTTGGCCAAAGACTCAAAGTCAATCAAGTCACATTATTGGTATTGTCTACCTCAGATTTATCCAGGCAACTCAAACTTAGCATATCCAAAATGAAACTTATTAATTCACTCTTAAAACCTGATCCTTCTCCTTAATCCCCTATCCTGATCAGTGACACAACCATCTGCCTACATATACAAGCCAAAACTCTTCCTCAGAATCCCTATTAAATTGATCTCTTAGTTTTGTTCATTCTCTTTAGCCAGTGTATTTAAATAGACCCTGCCCTTTCCTCATTTTTCTTTCCATTGCATGTATTTTAATTTGTATATTTATTTGCTATACTTTTTATTACCGTATATTGAAATTAGCATTCCTTGAGGGAGAGCCTTTTTTTATTTCTCTCTTTGTAGCATTAGTGTTAGGGAGGAATGGGAATGGGAAAAAGGAAAACAAACCCAAGCCTTTTCTTTATATTAATTAATCTAGTTAATAAATATTTATAGAATATATACTATGTCAGATACAGTGCTAGTTGCTGGGACACATCATTATGGTCCAATTTAGTTAGGGCTATCATCAAAAGAGTTAATACTAATACTTAAAACAGTATTAACTGATAAAATGAATTATTGATTTCTAGAAAGTTTATAAGAGGGGCTTCTACTGTATCATAGTCTAGGGGTGCAGGTGGGTGGGTGTCAGCGAAGGCTATACAGACCATGCAAAAACAACAGAAAAGAATAAAATGTCAGCTTTGTGTCAGATGGTAATGTGGAGGTTTCTTTCTCCTTAACTATGTATAGATTCTGAACCTTCAAGAGTACATTTTAGACTGAATCCTTAATAATATAGAACAAATTCATAACTATGAATTTATTGCTTAACTATGAGACATATTTGGAGGCATTGAATATAGGATGAAATTATATAAAGTATTGGTTTTCTTTTTTAATTCCCTGTATCCTGCTTCCTGTAATCTTCAAGTTCCTTCTTTTTTCTCTGATCTCCTTGCCACTTATGACTTTCTTTTGTCTCTCTGTTGTAGTGTCAGCCTAGTCTTATTCTGACACCTTTCTGCTTTCCCTTACCTCTTGAATTATCAATGTTTTTCTTCTCTTTCCAAGTAGGGAAAAAGAAAAAGAATTCAAGTTAAAATGATTTTTATTTAAATACTTTACATGTTTTCATAGGTAAACTCAAAACTTTTGAGATAATATCTTTTTTTAGTCTCTGTTATTGTTAATTTTTTTAAACATACCAGATGTGACACAGTAAAAAATGAGCATAAAAGCAAACAAGTCAAAAATTTCTGGTTAGCTGATCACTAGTTCTTTATCATTTGAGGTCAATATTATGCTTTGCACATTGGAAACAGAGAATGTGGCTTTAGAAAGGAAGAAGGTGATATTGACTGATTTAGGAATAAATCAAGAAATGTGACATTTCATGGATGGTTTCATTTAGAGTGCAAGGTTGTCAATTAGAATTTGCATGATATAGGAAATCAATTGAAACTTGAGCCCATGTACATTTACTTCAGCAAAATTCTTACTAATTATCATGACTGCCAAGTTAAACTGTAGTAGGCATAATTAAGAGTTTACAAAAGGTTGAGAGTATTTCATCTAATTGTAAATCTCATATTAATGAATTATTATTTGTAATTGGTCAGCTATATCTTATATAACACCATCTATTAATTTTAATCTTTACTAAACCAATAAATTGTTGTATGCTGTACATGCTGCCAGTAAAGCATAGTACCCCAGAGTTATCTTTTGTAGAAAATTAAAGGCCTTATATAGCTGTTCCAAATTTTCTCTTTTTTAAAAAGGTGGGTTATCTAAAGTTTGTGTTTTATTAAGTGATGTAGTAAGTGATATAGTTATTGTAGGCCTGTATTTAATTTTCTGAAAATTAATTTTGTTAATTCTTGATCTTTAACTAGATGTTGAATGAATGAGCTCAGAAAATTATGCCAATATACAGTATACTGAATTAGCACTTACTCTACCAACATCAAAGATCTGGTCTTCTTTTACAGTAAATCTATCAAGGACGGGCAAAGTAAGAACCTATGATGCAAATGCAGCCCACCTCCTATTTTTGTAAATAAAGTTTTATTAAAACCCAACCACACCCATTCATATATATGTTTATAGATGGTTTTACACTATAGAGACAGTTTAGTAACAATGACAGTAAACATAGACAAAACCTATGTTATTATCTGGCCCTTTATGGAATGTTCACTGATCTCTGCTCTGTGTGATCTAATAGATTAAATTATGATGTAATCAATTTTCAATATCTATGATAGATACTCCTTGAGATTTAGAAAATATGAATAAAATATAAGTATTAGCTATACTTATAAATTATAAGTATCAGCTTTTCCTTTTCTAGATCAAGTTTGTACTTAGAGTTACATGTGTCAATGCAAATTTTCAAATCACCAATTATCCTTTACATTTTTTGTTAAAGCTTTTTCTCTTGACCATTTATCAGTATACTTATATCAATTAGAAAGAATAATAATAAAATGAGATAGAGATCCAAATGCTAAGTGGTTGACTGTTCACTCATGCTCTGTCAGCTAGCATAGTAGACTCTATCAAAAATAGTTCCAATTAATTTATCAGCTAATGACAAGTCATTATATCTTATGTACTTTCAGAGGAAATTACACAAATTATTTTAAGTTTGAATGCCAAGTTCACATGCCTGGGATTTGATTTCAATTTTAGAAAATTATTAGGTAATTTTAATATTAGAATAAATACTAATATTAAAACATTAGTCTTTCCTGTTGAGAGATGTTAATTTAAAACATTTGAACTGTTCATCTGCCCCTCATTAATGTTTTTTCACATTACAATGTCTAAAGGCAACTTACAAGTATTATGTAGAAATTCCATACAGTTTTTATTGTGCTGATTATTTGGTATATACAAATTTTGTGACCTATTTACATTATTACTTTCTTCCTGGATCTATTTAATTTTTTGAAACTAAAAATGGAGATTTATTGCTTTCATTACTAATTTTACTGTTCCTAGGAATCTACCATTCTAAGGTTTGTCATGTATCTGTTCACATTAAAATTATCAAGTTTAATAGAAGTAATTTTTTATAAAATTTGTAAACATTTAATTGGATTTTATTTGGAATCTGCCATAATTAGGTCTCAGTCTGATTTCATTTTTAAAAGCATAATATTAAGATGAATATTTCCCATGACATTTGACTCCCTTAAAAATCATATTTAGCCATCCAACAGCTAATGGTTAAATGCTACTGACAGATTCCGAATACTTATACTGTGACCACAAATAAATGTAAGGATTTTATTACCATACTTTTCTGCTATTTAGTTGAATAAAAAAAAATGCTTATCTTCACGATTCTTATAGAACAAGCTTTGTTAAGTAACATTGTTGAAAACTTGATTTATTTTGGAGGGAAAAAAGATAAAAGACAAGAGTATTTGCTCTTCTGGAAATGTGAATTCAAGCAGGTTTCAGTAGTTTGAAATTCACTGTTATATATAATTCAAAATTACTCTGATGCCTTCCTGTTATACTATTTGTGTATGTAGAGTGAGATTTTTATATGTTGCTTTTTAATATGTTTATATATTTTTTCCTCATAAGATGCTGTGTTTTAAAATCACTGCCTTGTCTTTGAGTGCAGTGAGTTCATCTAGTTGTGGAGTTCACAACAATTTTGTGACATATTTATCAAATGCTTTTAAGTTTTTCCTAGTATACTGTTGATTGAGATCCAAACGCTAGGTGGTTAACTGTGCTCACTCATGCACTGCCTGTGAGACTTAGCACACTAGACTCATCAAAAGCAGTTCAAATTAATTTACCAGCAGTGAAAAATTATAGTATGTACTTTTAGGTACAGTCATACCAATTATTTAAAATCTGAATTCTAAATTCATGTGCCCAGGATCCTGTATAGTAAATATTAAATCATAGGAATACAGAAATTGGAAAGGGGGCAGATCTTAAGAAAACAGGAACTTGATTATCTAAACTTTTTATCATAATTTTTAAATAATTGAGATTGTTTCTAGAATCTATTATCATTTCACTAATACCCATTGCAGATTATCTTTTAATTTGCCCAATTTATTGGTTACCTAGATTATATTTTAGAAATTTTCTAATGTGTGTCATTTAGAACTTGTTTCCTTTCAGTCATTCCTTCAGTTCATCAACATTACAAGCATTTCTGTAAACACCATGCCTCTTTTGAGACAATGTATTTATGAGGGGAACCAATTTATTTTCTTTATCTTTAAACTGAATGATTCCTTATATAATATAAAAAAGAGAAAACAGCATTCTTAAAATGTGGCCCAATTTTGGTCAGCATGTCTATATAGTGGATTTGTTGTAACAAATAGATAGCAGCAAGAGATTTTCAGGTCAAAGTTAGTGTAATTATTTGTCACTGTTTTTGAGGGAACATAGTTAAACTTTGAAATAAAAATACTTGCTTTGTTTTACTTGTGATGGCATCCACAAAAGAGGAAATACAGTTTCTGTTAAGAATTGAAGTCCAGGAATAAATATAATGATAAGAATGAGTACTTCTATCACTGGGGAACTTTCTTCATCTAAGCACATATGAACAATTGATCCTTGTAGTCATATATAGCAGTAAACATTAATAACTTAACAGTCTGAAGTCAGTGCAGAAGATATAGAGCATTATTGAAAGATGGAGTCGAGCAGGTGGCACTTTAATATGTTCAGTGTCATGGTTGACTCTAAAGACTAGTCGAATGAAATTACTTGAGGTTCTAAAGATTTAAAAAGCGAACTCATTTTGCTGCACTAAGGAAATGCTACTGATCAGGCTTTCTGTGTCCCTTTTTTCTAGGCTAGAAAATATTAACCCTGAAGAAAATGACATGGTAAGCCATTCTCTGAGGAGATTTCTTGATGTCAGTCTTATATCTTAGAGGCTTAAGTTCAATTGAGTGGGTTTCAAGAACTAAGATGTGGGAAAAAGAAGAATTGACACACTAATAATGTACATCTTTGCTGCAATATGAAAATTCAATAACTTCACTCAGTCAATTTACAATTCACATGTGCCTATTAATTAAAACCCTATATTAAATAAAATATATTAAAACTTCATGTCTGACTAACATATAATGGTGTTGGTAGACATTACAGGAATTACTGAACAGAATAAACAATGCAGACACAGGGATAGCTATTCAGAAGAATGGAGCTATAATTGTGGATAGAATCTACAAGACCAAGGAATGTAAAAAGAGAATAACTGCCGAAGAAATGAATGCAGTCATAGAAGAACGGGATGCTGCTTTGTCTCAGGTAACTCTGCATGTATCTGAAAAAGCGTATACTTACCATTTTCCCCTCTTTTTCTAGCCATTAAAAGGTGATTCTTGCCCAAATATTCTTAATTCACTTTAGTTTTTAAAGTTAATACCACATGATTAGATATATTAAAATATTTACATAATTTCCTCTACCACTGTCCAAAATATCCATCCTCATTTCTTTATAAAGTTTAATGCATCATCTTTTTTAGTAAAACTAAACTTGTTTTATAGCATGTTAATTTGTTATTAAAATTTAATTATATTCTCTAATCACTTTTATATGAGACTTCTTGTTCAAGGTGCAGTTTTTTTGAGGACTGTCTTTATTACTGTTTTATTCCCAATGCCTAGTTTGGTACCATTTAATAAACATTGTTAAATGGGTCAAATTATTAGCATATTCTTTTCTGAGCACAACTTGAATCTTCCTGCTCTAACTCAAACCTTTTTCCTCCCTGGAGGCTAATTCCTTATAGCATTTTTAGATCATTATTTCTTTTTCCTTCCTAAACTACTACAGCTTTGAAACTTATGTGTCAGAAAACACTGCCCAGTATGTAATCTTGTCACAGTTAGGTACATATTCCTCTGTCATTTCCCTTGTTTCATGAAGATTTTAAGATCTGTTTCTCTTTCTCTTCAACCTACCCCTTTCATATTTCTTGGTGAATTAAATATCTATATAGATGATCCTTGCAACGTGCCAGTCTCTCATTTCCTAGAATTTCTCTTCTTCCACCAGTATACACTTCTACCATGTAGTCTGTGGTCATATCCTATTCTTGTTCATTACTCATCTGTTTCAAGCATCCTGCTTTCTGAACTCCACCTATCTTTCTAGCTCACTTTTCTAAAACTCTGACTTCAAGATACCTCTCATCCACAATGAGTTCATGCATGTCCCCACCTTTGTTAAGTTGCTGAGGTTGACCTTCAACTTGTGATCCTCCTGCCTCACTCAGCTTCCCAAGATGCTGGTATTACAGGCATGTACCACCACACACAGCTCTAATTCACATCTTTTTCCACATGAGTAAGGCTGTCACAGCCAATTGTTCCTTTTTTCTCTTACTTGATAAAATGTTTCCTATAAGTTTATTTCTATCACTGTACAAAAATCTTTATTATCTCCCTTGGAGACTGGGGTGGAAGTTTTGGTAAGTCTTAGTCTGCTTGTGATTCACCCTTGTACTTTAGATGAGTCCTTCCAAACTGACAGCTTAGTATTCATGAGGATCCTACTCCCCAGATCCTGTCAGTATTGTCTCCTCAGCATTGTAATACTCTGGAGAAATCTTCTATTGCTCTAATCTTGTCACTTTAGTCCTACCTAACTAAAAAGCTTGGATGGTTTCTCTGCCCTCCAGAAGGAGTTCTCTGCCTAGACAGTCTGATTTCTCAGTTCCTTGGCCATACTTAGAATGTGCAAAACTCTGGGGAAAAAAACAATGAGTGCAGATTTCAAATTATCTCTCTCTAGTTAACCCCCCTTCAGGATCTTAGCCATTCAAGTTATTATTGCAACCACATCCCTTTGTGCCTTTACTCTGATGACTTTTGTCTTTATTCTGGCTTTTCTAGTTCATGACTAGAGTGTTGGTCTGCCACAAATGATTCTGTCCTATCTAGATGTGGAAATCTGACATTTGTCTTTAGATTAGAATTTTGTAAAAGATTCTAGAACTTGTAAAATGGGCTTATTTATGCTTGTGTATTATATTAAAATTGTAGAAATACCTGGAATTAGAGAACAGAGCTGAAAACTTTCATTTCTTTAACTTTGTAAAACTAATGAACAAATAGATCATTTTAGATCTATTTTAAGATATGGTAAACTAAAAGAAGTTAGTGAATACTCATGCACCCACATTTTGTTTAGTACCTAATATGAGCCTTGTGCTGGGAACTCAAAAATGATACAAATATAAAAGGTTCCTATTCCTGTGAAACTTACATTATAATATAGAAATATAGATAGCAAACCAACAAATAATAAATTACTTTACAGTAGTGGTATGATGAAAATAAAAAGGTAATAAATGACTGCAGTTGATAGGACTGCTAGGATGATCACACAGGCTTCTGTTAAGGTGAATAGCTCACCTAAGACTTGAAAAGGGAGAAGGGTCTAGCACGGTAAAGAGCTGTAGAAAGAATATTCCATCAGAAATGAAGAACTCAACAATGCTCTGAGTATGGGCATATACTTAAGGCAGTGATGCAAATGCATCAAACTTATATCCAGTTAAATTCCATTGAGCAAGGAAGAATGGCAAGGGATTAGACCAAGGTCGTAGGCAGTAGAAAATTCTGTGTGACATTGTAGGTCATGGCCAGGAGCAGAAATTTTATCAAAATGTAGAAGATATTGAAAAAAAAAGCTGATGAAATAGTGTAAGCACAAAATAAGACCAATAATTGCTTAGATGAACAGATATAGATCTATAGAAGTGGACACATTTGGGAAGTATTTTGCAATGAACATGACTTGATAATAGACTGGATTTGGACACAAGGGGCCAGGAAGAGTTGTAGCTGACTCCTGTGTTTGGGATTGAACAATGTAGATATATTCTCTTTTGTGATTTGGGGAAGGGAATTAAACTCTCTCTTGAATAGTTGAAATGATTATTTAAAATTCAAACGGAAACACTGAGCAGACAGTTAACTATTGGGCCCATCAGCACATAGCTAATTAAAGCTGTGGTACTACATAAACTAGAAAAAGGTCATTGAGAAGAAAGAGCACCCAAGACCAAGCTCTGTGGAGTGCCAATGTTTGTAGTTGGAAAAGGAGGAGGAGCTGATGGAGGAAAGTTAAGAATGTCAAATGAGGTAAAAGGCAACTTACAAGAGTGTCAGAGAAAGCAACATATAGCATTTCCAAATGAAAGTAAGATTAGGGTGACCAGTAGAAAGAGCGAACATATAGAACGTTTTTCCTTCCTGTCACAGAGGTAGAAAAAGTGGTATTAGATGGAAAGGAGGCTCATGGTATCTTAGGATTTCTTTTTTCTTTTTTCTATTGTGAGATTCTAGAGCATGTAGTTGTATTGATAAACAAAGGAGGAAGGAAAGGTGATGTTTTCAGGAAAGAAAAGCTAATTGCAGTAGTGAGTCCTGGAGTAGATAATTAGATTGAAAGTAGATAAGTAGGTTCTAGAACATAGCCAAAAATAAAGAGTTGCCTTTTGTTAAGAAGAGGGAAATTACTTTCATTGTAATAGAGGTATATGAAGAACATGGATGGACATGGATGCTAGTAAGTTGATAAATTTAGTGGTAGAAAAATGAGGTTGATGTGTCCATCCTTTTCTCAAATGAAAATGTTTAGATTTTCAGTGTGATGTGTTTAGTGTCTGGTGCTAAAAATTTATAAAGTAGAGACACTTTGAAATTGTTGTCTTGGTTTCTATGAAAATGAATATAACTAAAGGAAAGTAGAATCACTAGGTAGAACTGAATGCACATTTCAGAGTTGGTGTAATGAGTTAGGAAAACCCATGAGGAAATTTGCATGATTGCTTCTAGAAACATTCAGATCTTGAGTGTAGTGTTGCATTGTAGATACTCAATTTAATTGAGGTTGCAGTTTTAATGGGTGAAGGGGCCAGGGAGTCATCTCAGCTGTGTACCAAGGACTCTCCCTTGTGTGAAGAGGAGTGATGAGTGATACAAAAGGAACCAAGGTGAGTAAGGTGTCACAAAAGAAAAAATCCTGGACAGTAAAAGCAGGGTAAGTCCATGTATTGGAGTTCTTGGTTTATCAAGTAATTGTTTGTCTCAAGAGTGCTGAAATGATTTATAATCAAGAGAAAAAAAAACATTTAAAATAAAGACTTTGAAGGTATCGTAATAATTAGGGTCATTCTGTATAACTTTCATATGGATCTATAGAAAGAAAGTTGAGTATTACTCCCACACAGTCAACAAGCCAGACCGAGAAGTGGTAAAGGTAAGAGAGCGTGAGGAAAAGTTATGAATAATTTTAAAATTGTAAAGAATTTCTTATTAATATAACAAGTTCATAAATTAAAATTCCAGAAGTTAATGTAATGACACATATTTAGTCCATGCTAGAACATTCCTGGCCTGGTTATGAATTTCTCACTTGATATTGTATGCGACCAAAAGTCACTATGAAGAAGCAGATTGAGATCTAGGAGTATGCATAAACTAATAAAAAGTTAACATTCCACTTTAGCAGGGGAAATAATCAGATGACCTAATGTCTTAAACTCTCTTTTTCTCGGTTTCCTTCATTTTTTAATTATTATAATTAGCATAATGAATAGCATATAATAGAGGCAGAATGATGAATTGTTATTAGAAGTTTGACGGAAACATCATACTCAAAAATAAATAATAACATTGGGTTTCATTTTTTAGAAAGCTTGTTTAACATCCTTCAGTATAGTGCTTCTAAAATTTTTATTGATTTTTACCATTAATTTGTTAATTTACCTTCCTGTCATACGATTATTTGCTTATGTGTTTTTTTTTCCAGTCCCTCTTGCTAAAATGTATTATTAACATTCCACCAATTGTACTCTTATTTTTTCTTATAAAATTTTTACAACATTTTGAAGGTATTGTCAACTTTAGAAAGTATGCATATAAGCAAAAGTAATGAAAAAAAGTGTCCTTATAAACTCAATACTTAGAAATCTTCATGTACAGGTTGTCTTTTTTCTGTGTATATTATAGGGAATGCACTTGATTTTTCACTTGCATTTTATAATTTTCCAGTCATATATATATATATATATATATTTTTTTTTTTTTTTTTTTTTTTTTTTGGTGCTGGGGATTGAACCCAGGGCCTTGTGCTTTCGGGTCAAGCACTGTACCAACTGAGCTATATCCCCAGCCCCAGTCTTATAATTTTAAGACTATTAAGATTTGTTAAACTCATCTGCCCTTTGGAAGACCATTTATATGTTTTCTGTTTTGATAACCAGGACATTTTTGTAGCTAATTTTTACATGCATCCATGTTTTTTTCCTTGGGGAAAGTTCCCAGGAGTGAAAATAATGATTCAACAAATACAAACATTTTTAAATAAATGTACATTTCCAAATAGAATTTGTAGAAAAAATGTATTTAAGCATATTATTTTGAATTTTAATTCAAGGGAACTTTCAGTGAATAAAATGCTAAATTTAGACTTTATTCTCTATGCGGTGTGGAACTCATGGAATTTTAGTTTTCTACTAATACAGAAAGTGCTTTTTTTGAAGAAGATTTCAGCAGGTATGGAGGTAATAACTTACTGTAAACTAAACAAATACCAAGTGAAGGATATAATGAATTTTTACATATGTATGTAGCCAGATAAGCAGCACCCAGATCAAGATGTATTTCTAGTACTCCAGAAGGCTCCATAATTTCTCTTCTAGGCAGAGTCCCTTAGCAAAGGTACTCATTCTTACTTTTATCCCCATTGGTCATTTTGCATATTTTTAAACTTCATATAAAAGAAATCATGTTATAAATTGTTTTGTATCTGTATGTTGATGTGTGTTATTGGTTTCCAGTAATTTATCTTTCTCATTGTTTTGTTCTATGTGAGTATACCATGACTTATGTACATATTCAATGGATCTCTCAAATTTAGATTATTTCTGTTTGGAACTGATTATGTACGAAATTCTCAGGATGTTCTTGGGTATGTCTTTTATTGGGCATAAGCATTAATTTCTTCATACATGTTCAAAGAAGATTAGTTAAGAATAATAGATTTAGGGTATGCCAAACATTTTCCCATTGCACGAGCAATGTAACAGAGTTGCTTCAGTTGTGAGCATTAATACCTAGTATCATTATTTATTTTAATTTCCATCACTCTTCATATTTCCTTTGGGCTTTAAATTGTGTTTCCCTCATGACTAATGATGTTGAGAACCTTTTCAAATATTTAAATGCCATTTTAATAATTCATTTTTGTGAAGTAGCTATTCAAGGTTTTGGCCCATTATTAAATTTGGTTGTTTGTCTTTTTTTACTGGTTTGTACAGTTTTGATAAAAATATTTGTACAATTGGTGACTTGAATTTTTATTCTTTTAATGCTATCTTTTGATAGCAAAATCTTTTAATTTCAATTAAATCTAGTTTATCTTTTTACCCTTACATTTAATGCACTGAGTTTCTGTATGATCAAAGTATTTCATTTTCCTCCTGTGGATGACCATTTGACTTGATGGAGCACCATGTGTGCTAAAAATTGTTTCGCCTCCTACCTGTCCCAGTGAATTACAGTGCAGCCCTTGTAATAAATATAATAGTTCAGATGACTGTATATATGTTAGTCTGTCTCTGGACTTTCTTCTGTTCCATTGGTGAAGTTTGTTATTCTTACAGTGCAGTTAAGTACTTGTGATAGAGCTTAAGTTAAATCATAATTTGTAATAATGTAAGGATCTAGCTTTGTTATTTTTCTTCAGTATTCTCTTAGCTATACTGTTATTGTTCAGCTTGTCATTATCCACTAAAAAAATCTGATATTGCTTAATGGAAACTGAATGGACTCTAAAGGTCAGTTAAAGAAGATTGGGATATTAGTACCAAGTCTTCCAAATGATTCTTTATTTCATGGAAACTATAATTTTTCTTTAAACACTGCTTTAGCTGCATCCCACATATTTTGGGGTGGGAGCAGGTACCAGTGATTGAACTTAAGGGTTCACTGAGCCACATTCTCAGTCCTATTTTTTATTTTATTAAGAGACAGGGTCTCACTGAGTTGCTTAGCACTTCACTTTTGCTGAGGCTGCTTTGAACTCTCGATCCTTCTACCTCTGCTTTCCCAGCCACTGGGATTACACTCATGCACCACTGCACCCAGCCACACATTTTTGATGTCCTATTAGCTGATTATTATAATAACTCAATTTTTAAATATTTTTTTAGATAGATCTAGAATTTCTGCTGTTCTGTCACTGTATTAATCCCTGAGTCATTCAGTTAGCTGATGGTCAGGCTTTTCGTTAAATCACTTCTAAAGCTCCACCTATAGTATTGCTGTCAAAATGCTAAAGATATCAAAAACTGAAGTTATTTCCCTAAGAATTAGTGTTAACTAGCATTACAAACATCACTTGTTAAAAAATATAACAGGGCTAGGAGTTTAGTGCAGTAATAGAGTGCTTGTCTGGCATGCACAAGGCCCTAGATTTGATCTCCAGCACTATAAAACAAAACAAGTATCTGTTATGTACACACACACACACACACACACACACATACACACAATGTTGAGTACATTATATCAGGTTTTTTTCCCAGTGGTGGTTTCATTTAACATAATAGTAGATCTATTCTGCCTTTCTAGAAGAGGCAGTGTCTTCCTATAATGGTTGATGGCAAGTTGGACAAGTTTGCAAGAAATGGGAACTTGAGCCACTAACCCATTATTAACACATTTGATAATTAGTAGAAATCACTAAATATTGGAGAATTTATAAAGATTTTTGGCATGAAAGCATCTTTATTCTATAGATGGAATACTGGCCCAGCAGATGTGGTGCAAATTCCTGATTTATCCCATATGAAGTTCCTAATGTCCAGAGTACTTGGAGGTTATATTAAAATTTTATTCTTGTTAAAGAAGAAGGGAGCTGTATGTTTTAATATATACTCTGATTGCTCATATGTGCAAATTACATAAAATATCACAAATTTACAAATGGAAAAAAATAAATAAAGATGGGATTTTATAAAGGGAACTAAAATTTTGTTCTACTTGATAGTTTAATAAATTTTCATCTCACAAAAATTCAAATTGCAATGGTTTCATTTCTTTAGTATCTCATAAGAAAAAATTTCAGTTACCATTTTAATGGTTATATTTACACTAAATTTTATCCTCAGAAACACAAGTACATGTAATGAAATAGCTAGTAAAGTTATCGGATGTGCTTCCACAAATATTGCAGGAGAAATGAAAAGCCATTAAACAAGGTACTTATCTTTAGTCCAAGTGTCAGTACACTTTTACATAAAACTTGCATTCATAACACAATATATCAAGCTCTTCACTCTTTTGAAAATGACTCTGTGGCTGTGCTTTTACATTTGCATACAGGTTTGTTTGATTAATTGCTACTTGACTCATCTATCATAATACTAAGCTCTGGGATCACAAAAGATCAGACTTCCAAACCACTTCCTAGAATTAATTTAAATATTTAATGTCAAAACCTTGAAAAGATTCAGAGGAAAATGGTTTTTATTGTTAATGGTAGCCTGTTTCAGTATTATAATCCCTTGAAAAAATTCCAAAGTTACATATTAACTCATTAATATTACCTAGTCAGGTCTGGTTTTAAAATTATGATAATCTTATTAAAAGTAGGTTAAATATATAGTAAAATATACCTTTATATTATATTTTATCTAGGAACTTTTTCAATAATTATATAAATCAAAGGCATTAAAGAATCTCATGAGTTCTTTTGTTATTTTGGTTTTAATTATTGAAAATTTAGTTTTTCACTTAATATTTACTACTTATTCATAATTTTAATGTTAGATAAAATTTACAACTACAAATAAAAATACATAAATATTAATTTGTCAATTTAACAAGTCTTAACAAATGATTATACCCTTTCACCACATCTGCATAAAGAAAGGACATTTCTATAATCTAAGAAGATTCTCTCATTTATGTTCCTTTCCTATCAGTCTTCCCTAAGCAACTTCCCTGAGTTTCTTAAAACTACAGTTTTTTTTTTTTTTACCTACTTTAGAACTTCATAGATGTTGTTCTGTATATCAGTAGTTATTTTTCATTTTATTTATAAGTAATATTTCATCGTATAATATTACATTTGCTATTTATTCTCTTATTGATGGAAATTTAGATTTGTATAGTTTTTAATCTATTAAAACTAAGAATTCTTGTTCATGTCTTTTTGTGGACATGTTTTCATTCTCTTGGGTAAATGCTTACGAGTAGGATTGCTGAGTCATAAAATAGGAATGTATGTATTTATAAAAGAAATTAACAAATTTTTACGTAAGTGGCTGTATCATTTTAAACTTATTAAAAACCCTCCCTTTTTGTAGTCACTTTTTGAGCATTGACACAGGATATTCACTGTCCATGTGTGAGATATATGGATGGGACTAGGGAAAATTCTTAATGTGTAGTGAAAGCAGGAGGAAATGAATCAGATAACAAATATAGGAATGATAAATCTATTGATCTGTTCAGAAAATGATGATGATAAAACTTGTTATGATTTGGATCTGAAGTGTCCCCCAAATCATCTGTTAATGTAGTAATATTCAGAGGTGAAATGATTAGATTATGATAGGTGGAACCTAATTAGTCCATCCTACTTTGAATGGACTGACTGAGTGGTAACTGTAGGCAGGTGGAGTATGGCTAGAGGAGATGGATCACTGGGGTTGTACCCTAGAAGGGTTCTTCTTCCCTGTGTTGTGTGTATGTATGTGTGTGTGTCTCTCTCTATATATATATATACTTCCTGACCCCACCATGGGCTGAGCAGATTTCCTCCACTGGACTCTTTCCCTCATGATCATTATGCAGTTCTTTACCTTGGGACCAGAGCAGTGGAATCAGCTTTCTATGGACTGGGACCTCCTAAAATAAACTCTCCCTTTTCCAAGTTGTTCTTGCCGGATACACTTTGGTTACAGTGATGCAAAAACTGGCTAAAACAAATCTTAAAGAAGTTTGTGTTCAAAGTCCTTCATTCATTATTTCATGTTCTTTCTTCATTGCAATTAGAAGGCAGAAGGTTGAAGTTTGAATCCTGACTGAGTGAAACTTGTCAGGCGAGGAAACTTGTGTAGATAAGACTAGATGAAAGGAGAATTAGCGTGAGGTTGGAAATAATAATTCAAGTAAATTTTGAGAGTAAAAGTGAAGAAAATATTTACTCTCTTTTGTAGTGGGTTTACACTGGATTGGAGATTAGAAGGGTTTTTAATATAGGGAAATTGAAGATGCCTATGATGATATTGCCAAAATAGTGAACCAGATGATTTAGCACCAACAGAAAGAAATCTTAAACTAATAAAGACAGTGCTCTTGTTAAAGAGCTGTTTTAAGTAAGATGGGAGATTAATAGAAAGTTGTGATCTAAGAGTCAAGTTAAGAATTAAGGAATAAAGAGACCTGAGAGTAAGATACTGGTTGTGAGCATTCTTTGAAGGCAAATTTTGTTAAAATAAATGGTTCAAGAAATTGTGAGGCTACAGTGTTGTATATGTGACCATTGCTTTTGTCTCGAATGGTGGCAAGAAATAATCTAAAATAATGTGGGAAAATAACCTTGGTTATCAGTAAATGACAGTGATACAGATGAAAGGCAAGTCATCCAAGTCAGTTCTTCTGAAACTACCTGTGAAGAAAGACAAGTCTTTATAAAATAATTTTCCTAAAGTGTTTGAACTACTACTTTTGTAATATAAAAGTGAATTAACAAAAAATGAAGTAAAAAATAATATACATACAAAATCCAATCATACATTTTTTTATTATTGGGTTCAACAACCATAAAATTGGCTCTGTTGAATTCCTATAAAATGTTTAATTGCTTACCCTGAAATTTAGTACTAGCTTTATGGCAGTAATGAATGGTTTCAGAGCAATACTAGTCTCTGGATCACACTTTAAGGATCACTTCTTAAAGTTCACTGCAGGAACTTCAGAATCTAAACAGTTTTTTGATGAAGGTGTAGTGGACTAGAAATGGCAGTTGAGAACCAGGAAATGCAAGTAATTTTTTCCTGCCTCTGAAGTAGTCATGTGTGAAAAAAGGAGCATGTTGTAATAGAAAGGGTTCAGAAAGAAGTATCACTGGGAGCGAGTTTTTACTGAGCTGAGGAAATGAAGAGTTTAGGCTCATGAACATATGAAATTATCTTGGCAATGAAAAAATACTTCAGAGGCCACAGATGACAAAAGAAAGAGAGTAGTTAAGGGAAATAGCTAAGGAATGGGAAGACTATAGTTTTAAAAAGTTAGTTGACTTTAGGGGTTGAATGGTAGACTTTTTTTTCACTAAGATTGCTCTTATTTAAATCGCCACTAAATGGTTTGGATGATGTTCTTGGCCTTGCATAAATTCATCAACAAAATCATCTCAGCAACATTTAAAAATGCATATAGGTAAATGATTGACTTCATTGAAAAATTAGAAAGCATCCTGAAAACTGTCCCAATTTTCCATAGCTTTTGTTACAGTAGTTTATCAGTTCATAAATATTTACTGGTTTCCTACTATTTATCACACATATTCAAAATTAATTTGACTCATCCCTCAAAGATATTCAGCATTTTGATATGTTTTCATAAGATTTTTTAATTTTTTTCTCCATTTGTAGTCTTAGAAGTAAGAGTGACTTGTTAGGATTTAACAGTGTTTGGGCAATACATTATACAAGAAGAAAATTCAGAATGAGCACTTAGGTAATTGACAGCTCTATTGAAATCACATTTATAATGGCAAACAAAGTTTGGAAACCAAGAGGAAGCATCTGAATTCCAGGAATACAATTACTGAAAAAGAGCTTAATAAACTATTAAACTGTGGCTATCATCCAGTTAGTACTAATACTATTTCCTGAACTCTGCTTTGTGTTTTAAAAAAGTATTAGAAGCATCGAAGTCCTTTTGTGCAATAACTGCCAACTTAACATTTAGGTTATACTGTTGTTTGTTTATGGATTTTGAGAAAATCCATTGAAGTTTACTTAAGAACCAGCTCATTACAATGGTATTATTTACTGAATTTTGTTTTCCTGGCCATCAGCTAACTACAGAGTTCAGCATTACAAGGTTACAACTGTTCAAAGAAGATCAGAATACCACATCCTAGTAGTTGCTTTAGCCAGAGAAGTAAAGTCATCATCTTAGAAATAAATGCCTTTGAAGCGCTGAAGAGATTATAGAAAATGAATAAACTAGATCCAGTCTCATTTATGTGATAATTTTATAATTATCTTTATTTTAATCATTTCAGTTATATTGTTCTACACTTTAATTACTTTCTGATTATTCATATTAAACTGCAGAAATTCAATACTTTCTGGTATAATTTACATCAAAATGAAAAATTCAAAATGGTTCTAGAATTTTTACTTTTATTATTACATTTATGGAGGAAGGGTTATTAGTTAATTGCTGCTTTTAATTCAGATAACATAATTGTAATCACAAATCCATTTAGATACCAAAGGAATTTTAAGTAACCATACTGAAAACTAAAAACTAGGAAAATGCTGACTGAGTAAATTGTATACATACTTCTAATTTAACTTTAATGTATGAAATATAGTTATGAGTCCATAATTTTGATTATTTATATAATTAACAAGTCATACATGAAATGTGAGCTACAGTAGACTATGTATTAGGATTGCCATTTTCTTCCTGTTAGACATGATGGCCATCCCAGCAGATTGAGCTCCTAAGAAACTATGGGATGGGGGAAGAACTATTCCCAGAACATCAGATACTATTAAAATTACAGCACTATGTAACTTTTGTTTCCCCCTCTCCCTCTTTTTTTGCAACCCAATTAGAATACTCTCTCAAAGTTCCATCCTACCTTTTCCATTTTTTTTTTTACCACCAGAATACAGGAACCAGTTAGAATATACAGTCAAAAAATTAGGATGCTTGGGGAGGAGAGATCAGAGAGGGAGAAGTCGAACATATAAGTAATAAGTTAGTTTGAGGGGGCTTATGTGTACAGAGAAGTGTTGGTTGCATTTAAAGGAGTAAATGGGGTATACATGTCAGATCCAGTAAATTTTATTCCAGTAAATCTCATTTAGTTCCTTATATTATTTCTAAATGTGTTATAATTAAAATCCAGAAGAGGTGATTTCATAGCTTTTTACTTTGTTACCTTCTAACCCCGTTTGGTAGTTTCTAGTGAAGTAAAGTCCATTACTAATTTACTCAAAAGTGACTATTATCAGTTTACATATTGTGGCAAACCCTGGGGAATAATTTCACTCCTAAGGAAATATATAGGAATCAGTGTGTATGATTCCATTTCCTGTTAACTTATTTATTAGTAAAATTACCAACTTTACAGATATCAGGAAAAGCTACATTGAAAATTACAGGAAACTGGAATGGAAAAATTTTTTTCATTGAGTATTCAGACAGTTTTAAGCAGATGAAAACTTATCATGACCCTTCAGTTCCTAAACTACAGAAAACTTTTTTTCTTAGTGGGGAAAAATTGTTTTGGGTCCTTTGAAAAACAATAGCAACTTCTTGATATGGCAGAATAACTAGTACCAATATTGTCATATCTGTAATAACTATAAACTTGGGAAAGAAAAAAAGCAGAATGCTCAGGAATACACAGTGACCACCCCCTTCCAGCATTATGTCCACAGATCCTCTAGCTGAGTCGGAGGGAGAGCCCAGACAGAGCTGGGCTACACTACAGAAAAAAATTTAAGTCTGAATATTTGAAGCAGTTGGAATTTGCAAGAGGTAGTACTCAGTGAGCAAAATGGTATGTATATGTTTGGGGAGATGGAAGAACAGGTATTTGTATAGTAATTCACCTTCTGTGCTTGACCACAGATTATGCTCTTCATACACAGATTAACATGCATGTGATTTAGAAGCACTGCTTCAATGCTGAGTGTTAAATGGAGAAATTGGAATTAAGGTGTCTAACCAGAGTGGACACACTTCACTGAGCACAATGAACATTCCGTTGATTAATTATACATGGTAAGGGCCCAGCCTAATGCAATGCTATGCAGTAGAGCTTTCTACAATAAGGTAAATATTTTCCTTATCATTCAGTTTGGTAGTCAAGAACCACATGTTGTTTTTGAGTATTTGAAATGTGGCTAGTGGAAAAGAATAATTGGCTTTCAAATTTTATTTAATTTTAATTAACATACAGTTCAATTTTAATAACCACATGTGAATAATAGCTGCCATATCAAACAGGGCATCTCTAGAGTAAGGCCAGGCCCTAGAATTAAATTCAAAACTGGAATAGACCTACCCAATAAATTATAAAATTTAAGTCTGACAGACCCAAAAGAATCCAACAGTAACCATCTGCCAAAAGAAAAGTATATACTCTTTAAGTGAAAGCAACATAATTTAGGTAATTTCTGATATATTTTCCAAACTGCCTAATTTATACTTTAAATACTTGAATATTAGAGATGTGAAACGGCAATATGACCTACAGTTAGAGAAAATGTAGTTAAAAGAAGCAAACCTTCACTACCACATTATCATATTGACAATGATAATTTTCAGAAATGTGCTTTTAAGGTAGTCATTTTAAGTTTCTCTAAGGATTTAAAGAAAAGATGATCATAATGAGTGAACTGATGGGGAAATCAGTAAGGAAAACTAAAACTCTAGAAAGGGGCATAGTAGAACTTGCAAAAGCACAAATGCAGTATGCATAAGTGGAAAATTTACTAGTAAGCCTAACAGTGTGTAAGGCTATAAAATAAAGTTAGTGAACTTGAAGACAAGTCAGTAAAAATTATCAAAATTTGCAAAAGAGAGAAAGAAAATGTAAATGGGAAAAAAGAACACATCGGTGACTTATGGGACAATATCAATTTGACCAACAACTGGACTCCTTGGAAATAGAGTTGTTGAAGAAGAAAGAGAAAGGGGTCAGAATAAATGGAAAATACAATGGCCGAAAGCTCAAATTTGGCTAATACAAACTTACAGATCAAGAACCTCAACAAAACCAGGAAAAATCAGTGCAAGAAATCCCGCCCACCCCAGAGTCAAATTAATGAAAACCAAATAAAAGAGAAAATCTTGAAAGCAAACAAAAAGATTAGGAGAGATAAAATACAGGGAACATTTCTGTAAATGGTGACTGACTTCTCATTATAAATAATGGAAGTGAGAAGACAAAGGAGTAGAAAGAACAAAAGCTTCTAACAACTCACAGTTTGTGTGTGTGTGTGTGTGTGTGAGAGAGAGAGAGAGAGAGAGAGAGAGAGAGAGAGAGAGAGAGAGAATATCTTTACAAAATGAAGATGTAATAAAGAAATTTTCAGATAAAGGAAAGCTGAGCAAATTGAATTCCAGTGCCCTACATAATACAATGCTAAAGTGAGTTCTTCAAACTAAAGAAAAATGGCACCACATAGAAATTTTAATCTGTAAGAACAAAGAACCCTGAAAGTGAGAAATTCTCTAAATTTTTTAGAAATACTACAGATTGTTTAAAGTAAAATTGGTATAAAATATATGAAAACAAAAGCTAAGTAAAGTGGAATTTTACTATTGGAGTGTTCTTGTTTTTGATTTTTACATTTTAAATGAAGCAGCAAAAAATTAAGACTTGATGTATAATTATAATTTAAATATATAATACATTCAGGGTGCATAATTTAATTTCTGGAACAGACACACAAACAAAATGTCATAACTGAAAAGGCAGTATTCAATGTAAGAGTTGAGTTAAAATAGAATACTAAAAGTATATTTAGTTAACCCTAAAGAAAGTAGAGCAGAAGAAAGGTACAACAGAAGATGGGACAGTTATTAACAACATGTTAGCCCTAAACCTAACCATATAAATTATTTCATTAATGAAAATGAACTAAATACTCAAAGTTAGAAACTGTGATGTATTAAAGATAGCAAAATGTCACGGCTCACTTATATACTGTCTGTACAAAACATTTGAAACAATAAGACACATAAATTGAAAGTAAAAGAACAAAAAAATAAAATATGTAAGTCTAGGAACTTTAGAAAGGTGCTATAACTAGTTGGATAGTGGCACAAGACTGTAATCCCAGCTACTTGGTAGACTGAGAGAGGAGGACCACAAGTTTGAGGCTAGTCTGGGCAACTTAGGAAGACCCTACCTCAAAAGTTAAAAGAAAAATTAAAAGGTTGGGGGTATGGGGGTATAGTTTAGTGTAAAATACCCCTGGTTTCAGTCTTCAGTACTGCACACACACAAAAGGTGCTATGACTATATTGATATCATACAACTTAAAAGCAAGGAGCATTACCAAGATAAATATATAAAGAACTTTAAAAACAACACCAAAAAAAAAAAAAACACCCACAAATAACCTATTCAATAAATGGGCAAATGAACTAGACAGACCCTTCTCAAAATATAAATGACCAACAATTACATGAAAAAATGTTCAATATTTCTAGCCATTAGAGAAATGAAAATCAAAACTACAGTGAGATTTCATCAAGAATACAAACAACAATAAATGCTGGGAAAGATTCAGGGGGAAATGAACTCTTATACAATGTTAGTGAGAATATAAATTAATATAGCCACTGTGGAAATCAGTATGGAGGGTCCTCAAAAGACAAGGAATGGAACCACCATATGATCCAGCTATCCCACTCCTCAGTATCTATCCTAAAAAACTAAAGTCACCACACTGTAGAGATACGTGCATACCCATGTAATTTATAAGCAGCACAATTCACAATAGACAAGTTATGGAACTAACCTGTGTCCAAAAACAGTTGAATAGATAAAGAAAATGAGGCATATATGCACAAGCGAGTTTTATTCAGCCATAAAGAATGACCAAATGATGCACTTGCAGGAAAATGAAGAAGTATCATATTAAATGAAATAAGCTAGACTCAGAAAGTCAAGAATCAAATGTTTTCTTTCATATGTAGAAGCTAGAGAGAAAAAAGGAAAAAATAAAGTATCTAATGAATATAGAAAAGAGAGCACTAGGGTAAAGCAAGGGGACATGGGGAGGAAGGAGAGGGTGAGGGGAGGAACTCAGAAATGAAATATATCAAAGTATGTTATGTATGAATATGCCACAATGAAACCCACTATTATGTATAATAATGTGCGCCAATTTAAACGAAATAACATTTCTTGTGATGAAGATTTGTTTGCAGTTCAACCATTCTTTTAGCTTCATTTCCATTAATTATTTAACTTAAGTAATGTTTTATTTTTTAAAAAAGAGGGGCACTGCATTGAAAACACATTAGCAATCCTGAATATATATTTAATATATATTTATATGATTTTATTATATTTATATAATATATAATGTCTATATATCAAAATATAATATGTATAGAATTATATTTTATAATATAAAATATTTTGTTCTACATATAAAATATATATTTTATGACATATATTTCTCCAAAATAGAAACTGACAGAAGTAAAGGAAGAATATACTATTGAACAATCATAGTTGGAGAGATCAACACTGTTCTCTCTACAATTGATAGATTTAGACAAAATTTATTTAAAAAGACTTAACTCTTCTTTTTTTCTTTTTTGAGAGTGTGTGTGTTTTACTGGGGACTGAACTTGGGGTCTTGTTGGGCAAGTGCTGTACTACTGAGCTGTATCCCTGCCCTTTTTATTTTTTAAGACAGGTCCTTGGTTAATTGCTCAGACTTGTCTCCAACTTGTGCTACTCCTTCCTTGGCTTCCCACATAGCCAGGATTATAGGTGAGCTTAGTGCCCCACTAAGGCTTAACTTTTTAGTCACTTCGACCTAATTAAAATTTATCAAACAACCAACGGCTGTTGAATATACTTTCTTATCCTATTTACATGGAACAATCAAAAAGGTAGTCTGTATTCTGGACTTTATAGTAGCTCACAATAAACTTGAAAGTGCTGAAATATTAGGGAGAATATTTTCTATCCCAAAGGAACTAAATGAGAAATTAATAAGATTAAGATATTTAGGATATCCATAAATATTTGAAAATAAAACATTTCCCTTTAAAATACTCCAGGGATCAATATAAGTAGGAAAAGAAAAGATAATGAATAAAAACTTCATGTTAATGCATTTGGTACCTCAGATGAAATGGCCAGATTTCCTAAAACACACTAGTTACCCAGCCTATATATTTTCTGTTTCTTGTAAACTTTGATAAATTGTGTTTTTTAAAGAGTTCATGTTTTGTCCAGGTTATAAGACTTTTGAAATTTAAAAAATAACTTGACAACCCAATTTTATGTTTTATGAAAATAAAAAACGGTATATTCAAACAATCTTGAAAAAATGAAATTGGAAGGTTTATGCTGTCTGATTTTAAGATTCTAATACTATAAAAATTAGGATTGTTGCTTATGTGTACACAACTCATTAGAAGAATGTAGTAAGTAAAAATAGCTTCACTATTTATAGTCACTCATTTGTAGGCAAATTAATCTTTTTTACATTTTTAACAACTTGATTATAATTCACATGCCATTCACATATTTCAATGTACATAATTCCATGGTTTTTAGTGTAATCACAACCTTATACAGTTACCACTACAATTTTAGAGAATTTTTATCAATCCATAAAGAAACGCTATACCCTTTGGCAGTTTCTCCCCATTTATTCTTCTCAAATACCCCTCCAACAGCCTTAGACAACCACTAATATATCTCCATAGATTTGCCTATTCTGGGTTTTATATAAATGGAATCCTACAATATGTGGTCTTTTGCGACTGGCTTCTTTTGCTTCATATAAAATGTTCAAAATTTATCCATTTGATGGTTCATATTAATACTTTGATAGCTGTATTAGTGCTTTTACAATTACTGGTTAATAATTTATGAACATACCTCATTTTGTTTATTCATTTATAAGTTAATGGATATTTGAGTAGTTTTCACTTGTTGACTATAATGAATAATGTTCCTAAGAACATGCATGTATACATTTTTGTTGGAACATGTTTTCATTATTCTTGGGTTTACACTGGCAGTGGAATTGCTGGACTGGTACAGTATCTCTATATTTAACATTTCAGTAAGCTACCAAACTGTTTCTTAAAGTACTACACCATTGTACGTTTCCAGCAACAATGTGTGAGAGGTACAATTTCTTTACATTCTTCCCAGCACCTGTTACTGTTACTTTATAGCCATTAGTATTCTATCATGGCTTTAGTTTTTCATATTTTAAAAATTGTTTTTAAAATTTGTAACAAAATTTGCCAGCTTAACTAATTTGAAGTGTATAGTTCAATAGTGTTAAGTACATGTACATTGTTATGCAGTCATCACCAGTATCCGTCTTCAAAGCCATTTTCATGTTGTCAAACTAAAACTCTGTAGCCACATAACAGTAACTCTTCATTCCTTCCTTCCTTCCCCAGTCCTTCACAACCACAATCTTACTTTATGTTTGTATGCATTTGACTAATCTGGGTACCTCATATAAGTGAAATCATACTGTATTTTCCTTTTTGTGACTGACTTATTTGATTTAACATAATGTCCTTCATATTAATTCATATTTTCACATATATCAGAATTTCCTTTCTTTTAAAGACTGGAGAGATAAAAGGAAAATGGAGGGTAGATACAACCAAAATACATTACGTGCACATGTGAAATTGTCACAGTGAATCTCATTGTTTTATAATTCATTATAATTTCAATTCTGTAAGCACTGTAGGAATTAGTAAAGTAGTTCACATTAGAGTGAGTGGGAGTTAGTGTGAAAAAAACAAGAGCTGCATTTTTTGAAATAGTTGTCTGAAATTTTTATTACCCTGAAGTGCAACCTGAAAACCAGCACTGGGAACTACTAGAATAGAAGAGAATTTGGAAGGGCTTGAAACTGGGAGACGTGACCCTTACCAGTGATGAAAAACTTAGGGGCTGAACCAAAGATATGATGGTGGGAGTAGAGGAATAAGCATGCTGAAGGAATGGGATGCAGTCTTATTTTAGGTTAAAAATAGGGAACTCAGGGTGATTTTCAGGTTTAACAGGGATGTTCAGGAAATGCCATTCATAAACAGGCAATATAGTAAAGCAACAAGTACATGTTTAATATATCCTGTTTCAGGTACTTTGTTGGCTATTATTAGTAAATAAACACATTGATATCTATTGTTTATACAAAGAAGAAATAGGTATAGTTGATGTCAGCATGTGAAAGATGTCAGTTTTCTTCAATGAGTATGTGTGTATAATCATGCATGTTATATATATATATTGCAATATTAGCTTGCAAGTACAAATGTGTATACATGTATACACATATACATATATTTAGCTTTTATAAGAACTTTGTTTAAAAGAAAGCACTTTCAACAATAATAAAAGAATAGCTATTGTGTTGTTTTATATTCCTAAAAAGGGCATTTTGATTTGCTAACCTTAGAATACAAAATTAAAAGGTAAGGAACATTTATTTAGGTGGATTTCATTAATTTAGCATAAACTTTTTGAGTATGAGTGAACTGAGTTAAAAGGCATTATAATTCTATGTGCTAAGTAGTCCCTTTCATTCTCTATTTTGAGTATTTATTTCCTTGAAACAGATGTATATGCTACTTGAAAAATTATATATTACTGCCCAAATTTCTAGTTTTAAAATACCACCATTAACTTTTACTGCATTTCTAGCCATTGGCATTCCTTTTGCTTTTGCACATACCTGTATACACTACAAATTTTCTTGATGAACTGAATTATAAGACTTCAGTTTTAATTCTGCATATTAATATATGAGTTTTGAGAATTACTTATTACCCTTTGTTTCCATTTATTATCCAGAATGGAATAATAATATCTAATTCAGATTCCATAGGAAAATTAACTGATTAAATACAAGTAAAATGCTTGGAACAGGGACTGACAAGTACTAATAATACTCATTAGGAGTTTATTGACTATCATTCATAATGCATTTTGTTTTATTTTGGAAATAGATGCAAATCACATTTTTTCAAATAAATAATTTTTGTAAATATAGCTAGCATAATAAATTTAAATAGTATTAAAATATTTTAATAGCACAGCATACTAAATACTTTTATACATCTTGATATCTTCTTTAATGATTTTCCTCTTCACTAATTCTTTTACTTGACAATTTAAGATGTTTCTTTAACACTTCCTAAATAATTTAATAGCTTAAAATATAAATATAAAAATCATTATCAAATCCCTAGTTATCTAATTTTATATGATACTTTAGAAATGTTTATACATAGTTTGCAATATGTTTAATTATAAATATATATATGTATGTACATATACTTAAGTATAGACAGATAGATGTGCAGAAGCACATAGAAACATATTCTTACCTGGCATATTGCCTGATTAGAACTGGTACATTGCCTACTGGATGCTCAATGAATATTTATTGAATAATTTAGTTCAGTTATATGTAATGTATATGTACATACATACATACATAAAATCTGCATATGTGGTATCAAGAGATTCACATAGCTTTTCTTCAGTTAATCTTTTGTTATTTCTAAACTTTTTAAAAATTATTTTTTAAATTTTTTATAGAGACTGCATTTTGATTCATTGTACACAAATGGGGTACATCTTTTCATTTATATGGTTGTACACGATATAGATTCATACCATTCGTGTAATCATACATTTACATAGGGTAATGATGTCTGTCTCATTCCACCATTTTTCATACCCCCCTCCCTCCATTTCCTTCCACATAATCTAAAGGTCCCCCATTCTTCTTTCACTCCCCACCCCCATTATTATCCACTTATCAGGGAACACATTCGGCCTTTGGTTTTTTGGGATTAGCTTATTTCACTTAGCATGATATTCTTCAATTCCATCCATTTATGTGCAAATGCCATACTATTATTATTCTTTATGGCTGAATAATATTCCATTGTGTATATATACCACAGTTTCTTTATCCATTCATCTGTTGAAGGGAATCTAGGTTGGTTCCACAATCTAGCTATTGTGAACTGAACTGCTATAAACATTGATGTGACTGTGTTACGGTAGTATGCTGATTTTAAGTCCTTTGGTATAAATCGAGGATTGGGCTAACTGGGTTAAAAGGTGGGTCCATTCCAAGTTTTCTGAGGATTGTCCACACTGCTTTCCCGAGTGGCTGCACCAACTTGCAACTCCACCAGCAATGTACAAATGTGCCTTTTTTCCCCACATCCACGCCAACATCTATTATTGTTTGTGTTCTTGATAATAGCCATTCTAATTGGAGTGAGATGAAATCTTAAAGTTGTTTCAATTTGCATTTCTCTAATTACTAGAGATGTTGAACACTTTTTCATGTATTTATTAATAGCCTGTATGTCTTCTTCTGTAAAGTGTCTGTCCAGTTCCTTGACCCATTTATTGCTTGGGTTCTTTGTATTTTTGTTGTAAAGTTTTGTAAGTTCTTTATAAATTTTGGAGATAAGTGCTCTATCTGAAATGTGTGTGGAAAAGATTTTCTCCTGCTCTGTAGGCTCTCTCTTCACATTCTTGGTTGTATCCTTTTCTGAGAAAAAGCTTTTTAGTTTGAGTCCATCCCTTTTATTGATTCGTGCTTTGATTTCTTGTGCTTTGGGAGTCTTGTTGAGGAAGTATGATCCTAAGCCAACATGATGAAGATTTGGACCTACTTTGTCTTCTATTAGGTGCAGGGTCACCCTGCACAAAACTCAACTCAAAATGGCTCAAGGACATAGGAATTAGACCAGAGATCCTGCACCTAAACTTCTTGCCATTATGTATATATTCATCTAATCCGACTTGGTGATATTTTGCCAGGGTTATCTTTTCAAATTTAAAAACTATTTTAAGTTATTTTAATGTTAGGAAAAGCATTGGAATTGTTATTTTAAAATACAAAATGAAGTTATTTGAAATGATTCTTTTAATCATAAAAGGAATAAAAACACATTTATACAATCCTAAGTGCTTCCAAACATCTGCAGTTCAAAGTACATAATTCACGTTGACACCAAAGTTTACTATCTGTTTTGACTGGAAGAGTCTGATATTATTTTTGTCTGCAAAGGAAAGAGTTGTATCACATCCAAGTGGAAAGATGTTTGATTATAATGTGATCAAGATGATATATGACCAAAAGCAGGTTGTACAGAAGGAGAAACAGCAGCTGTTAAAAACTTTGCAACTATCTTGAACTTTTGGTTAAGAACTAAAGGCATGTTTATCTTTTAGAAGGTAAAGAAACATAAAGTAAGACCAAATCATAATGATGTGTTATCTGCTCGATACAATTCTTCATAATTCTCAATGATCAATGACAGGAAATTATAGATCTTCTAGTAAATACTAGACAAATTCATTTTGTAAAATGTCATCATGACTTTTGTTGTTTGGTTTGCTTGCATTGTAGAATTTGCAGTGGTAAATTTTAATTTTTTTTATTCTTACCACTGTGCTTAGAACGTTAGTATCATGAATCCCTGTGGTATTTTCATCCTGTTACAATTATTCTTCATTTTAACATTAATTTTAAAAAGTTTAAGAATAGGAGTATTCTCTTATAAAAGTATAAGAATATTTTCCTTATTATTTTAAAGGAAATCCCGTACATAAATCCTTTTTCTCTGTAATTTTCATTGTGTATCTATAAAGTAAACTCTTGTTTAAAATATAATCACAGTATCATCACACCCATATTATAACAATAATTTAATACCGCAAAACTGCTTAATTTTCAAATTTCAGTGGTTTCATGAATATCATAACTTTACCTCTTTGTTATAAAGCTATATCTAAAAAAAAATCACACATTGCAATTGTCTTTTAAAGGTCTTAATTTATAGTGGATTCGCCTTAAGTTTTCTGTTTTCTTCAGTTTCCCAGTTTTTTTACTGAGTTTCTGTAGTGTCATTCTGTAGTATCTTTTCTCTTCTTTGCATATGACAATTTGGGCTAAAGACTTGATCATGTTTTGGTTCATTTTTATTAGCACGTTATAGGTGGGGTTTTTTTCTTTCATCTGGAAGCACATAATGGATTGGCTTTTTTCTTTATTGTTAATCAATCAAGTGCCTAGACCTGTTTATATCTTAATGATCAAAATTGTTATAGCCCAACATTTCCATTTTGTTTGTTAGCTAGAGTGGTTCTATGAGAGTTATTTATATTGGTCTCTATATTGGTACTCCACCAAGAATGCACAGATACCCTTCTTTTTGATTACAGTGGTAAAGTTTGTATAAGAAAGCATACATAAGTGCTTTATTAGTTATTTATAGCAGTGAGAGTTTAAGATGTTTTATTCTCATTATGAACTCAATAATGTAACCATAGTTAATGTTCAGTGCAGTGTAATTACTGTCTTAATTGATACTCATATTGTCTTCTCTTTAGCCAGTGCAGAACTTTTTCAATTGCCTCCTGAGTCTTTTCTGAATTTGATAATTTGATGCTGTCTGCTGTGACTGAAGATTTCTAAATCAGCATGCACATTCTAGGCCAAGATCTGGATTCAGCTATATATCAATAGAACCCTTTGTTTTTAGCAGGAATTGGTATGTGGATACCCTAAGTCCACGTACCAGGTGTCCTCATCGCTACTGAGTTTTCTCTTGTTTCTATCCTTTTTAAATGGTCTGAACTAGAAAATACACATAGTACACATTTTTTAAAGAAAAAACTTGTGTCTCTATGTTGTACTTTAAACTCTGAACTAAAGAGTTTTTACTTAATGTATCTTAAATCTGTATCTTTTTTCTTCCTATGGTGAGAATCCCAGTTGTCAAGAACATTGTAATGCCATTTCAATTTGAGAACTTAAAAATTTTGGTATGAGAGATATAAGAATTCATATGTCTTAATTTGTGCATTAGAACTTTTAAGAAGTTGATATTGGGCAGAATATGCACTGGAAAGACATTTGTCATTTTTAGTTGAGGGAGTTCAAAAGGAAAGTGTTGAAACCCATAGGAAAATTGTTCAATGTATAAATTTGATTTAGAAACAAATCTTCCTTAACATTTGACTTGACTATTTTCAGTCATTAAGTTAGGGAAAATCTTTAAACACTATTAAGTATAGCCCTTTGGCTCATTTATCACTTTGGGTGGCCCCGAGGCCTTATCTTCTGTCTCTTTTATGTTGATTGGCCATAGAAACTAAGCCCAATAATGCAATATAGATAAAAACCTCAGTGCAAAAACAGCTTTATTATACTAATATTATTCTTACCTGTTTGGTCAGTTTTCACATGAAAAAAAAAATGGCATAAGAGCCAAGAATACACAGATACCCTTCTTTTCATAAAGAATAAAGAAATAGAAATACTGTGAACGTTAAAAAGTAAGAAGAAACCTAATTAGGTATAAGCATAATTGTTAACTAGGAATATAAGACCAGAATACATCCCAGGTACTAGAACTTGAATTTTATTGACCATAAAAGGACTTACAATATGACCACTTGAGGTAGGAACTGAATGGAATTCCTTGCATATAGTCAAACCTAGAAAGACTGCTTCGTCAGTGAAAGGGAGTCTGGAAAAGTTCAGAGAGGTAAGAAGACAGCTTGTCTCTGACCAGGACTGTATAGACCTGGAATTGCCTGCCATGAGGAAAATCCACAAACTGAGACATTAACATATAAACATGCCCACAATAAGTAAACTTTTGTTCTTCCAACAGAAGCAAATACAAAACCAGCCTGGCAAGTCTTCCACATACAAGTTAATACCAAAAAATTTATACAGGTAAGATGGACACAGTAAAAATCTACATAGCACATAAGAAAACAATCCACCACAAAGCATAATTTAATGTAACCATAGTTAATGTTCAGTGCAGTGTAATTACTTACTTATAATTTAAAGTATAAGGTCATCAATATTTGAGGTCTTAGAAAAACATTGCAAGAGTATAAAATGTATATTTAAACAGAAATCATTTAATAGATAGAAAGCATCATGAGAAATGATAGGCAGAATTGGAAAAGAATATAAGAAAACATCTACAAATAAAAGCTATAGAAATTAAATTTTTAAAAATAATAGATGTCCAGGCATGGTGTTGCATGCCTATGATCCCAGCAACTCAAGAGGCTGAGACAGGAGGATCACAAAAATTGTTAAAGCATCCATTGAGAAAAGACAGATAAACCTTCAGAGGAATTGCTATTATACCAATAGTGACTTCACATTAGCAGCAATAGATGCCAGCAGTTGAATAGTATCTTCAACGTGCTGAAGAAATAACATATATCATAACTTCTTTCCATTAGTGTAAGAACATTTTCAGGTAGAGACTACCTCACTACAGAGAACTTGTAAAAACTGTATCTCTGAGAAAAATCAGTTGAACCCCAGGTGAAAACTCAGATGATTTGATAAGAGATATCTACTAATTCTTCTGGGAAGAGACTATTTCAAGTTCAACCTTGATAACAAAACTGAAAAGTATACATAGCCTAAGAAGAAAAAAATGTCAGTCATATAGTAACATACCAGCAATCTGAAATAAAATATTTGTAAAACAAGTTAAGGAATCTTTTTTTTCCATATGCATAGATACACATATACAAATGAATGTAACCAATATATGTGGTAATCAGAGCTTTTCACAGTATGGAAACATTGTAATACATTAGTAAGTTGGGATAATTCATCTCAACACATTTCTAAAAAAACCAATAAATTTAAACACATTTGAAGTTTTTCAGAAGAGTAGGACCTTTTAGCAGAAGGAAAAAAATAACATTCCTGATGTGATTAGTATATCTATCAAATTGCCTGTTGCTGATTATATGTTAGAAGCATTTCTTTTAAGGTCAAGAACATTTCTTTTAAGCATTTCATTTAAGATAAGAATGACCACCACTAAAAGACCTATTCTTTTCAAAGGATATTTAGTCTACTTCTTACTAACTTGTTACCAACCTAGTCTTATCACCTCATTTCTCTCCTGAACTATTCAATAATCTGCCAGCTAGACTTCCTGATTCTTGCGTTGGACGTCTTAGAGTCTGTTCTTAACAAAGCAGGAAGAGTGAACATATATTAATGTAAGAGAAATCTTCTAGAAACTCATACTCTTTATAAGGACCTCAAACTCTTCATATCTCATCTAGTGTTCTTCTTCTTGCAACAGGATTATCCCTGCTACTACTCAATGATGCCAGACAAGCTTCTACCTTGGAGTCTTTGCACTTATTATTCCTTCTGTTTCAGTCACTCCTTCCAAAGATATGTAAGATTTACTGCATTATCATCTTAGGGTCTTCATTCACTTATCTTTTTCTTCATTATGTCTTTACTGTTTTAAATTGTGAAGCATTTCCTTACCAACTCTTTTGGTACTTCCTATTCTCTAATCTGGCTATCTCCATAACATTTTCATCTTTATCATACTATATGTTTCATTTATTTGTTTATTATGTTTTTCCCAACTAGAAGGTGGGCTCCATGGGGGTAGAAATTTTTATCAACACTGTTGAATGCGGTATCCCCCATAATCTATAACTGTCTGGCATGGAATAATTGCTTAATAAATATTGGTGAATAAAAATGCACTTAAGAATAGGTTTTTCTTGAGGGGAAACAAGAAGGGCATGATTCAAGGGGAGATATTTGTTACATTGTGTTCTCTCTCTTTTTTGATACTGTGGATCAAACTGAGGTCCTCATGAATATTAGGCAAGTGCTGTACTACTGAGTTATATTGTCAACCCTCATGTTTTGTTTTTTTTAATCTGAAAGAATGTAGCAGATTTGTTTACATTTGTTAGATTTGATGATGGGTACAACAGTTTCCATTCTGTTATCCCCTTCTTTATATGTTAAATGACAAATTTTTTGACATTTGAAAGGTCACACTGGTGAGAATATTAAGAAAACTTGAGATATGAAGGGTAGATTTTGTAAAGATAAGCAATATTTCTCTTCTATTGTCTACTTTCTAAATATTACATAAAACTATAAAATGACAACACAATATAATAGTAACTAGTGAATAAAGAGTTAAATGTTTTGCTTCAAATTAGGTAAGTCAAAATTTAAAAGTATAGAAAAAAAGCAAACCAGAAGAAATTATACATGAGTATGCTTTTGTGGGGAGGGTATTAGACTTTCTGAATATAAAAGTAAATGAATAAATCATTTAGGATTAAATAAATCTAAATAAACCCTAATGTAGTTAAATATAAATCGCAAGCATGTACTTGACAAGAGCATTTGTAGATATATATTTTGTATGCTCTTCAAAACTACTGCTTGGTTCACATAATTTGAGTCTCAGATCAATGTTAAATTTAAACCCCATAAACAAATGAATATCAGTTCAACATTTATTAAGCAAAATAAATGAATTGTTTTTTATTTTTGCATCATGTAGATGGGACAAACCTTTCTTTTGAAGTGATTTCACGTTTACTTGAAATAAAAATAGGTGGTCAGATAACTCTTGCCATGCTCTCTTACTTTTTTGAGATATACCCCTGATGTTTCTTCCTTCTTTCTTTTTCTTTTATATTCTTTCTTTCTCCAGCTTCAACTTAGAAAATCACTTGTCCCAAACATGCCCAACTCATATGTCATCTGCTCCATGAAACATACTTCTTCCACATCAAATTTATCCATTCTGCCTTTGAGCTCTCATGGCATTATAATACTTAATAATTTGTTATTAAAATTCATTGAAAATATAGAGGATAATTCTGGCATAGAAGATATCTACTGAACTATGATACTGCTGTGCCTGATTCATTTTCATGCCTCATGAAAATTTTGTCTTTACTACATGACCAACACTACGTGCTATAGGCTGAAAAGAGAAAGGTTAGAGTGAATGTAAATCATGTTATATGTTGTAAATCTAAATAAAAGCTAAATGATAATTTCACAAAATTTCACTGTAATTTTTTAAAATTGTAATCAGTGAATTAAGTTTTCATTTAGCAAATGGTGAAAGTGGACATGGTGATGTAAAACCTTATGAATCAGTCAGTACTATATTTATAGATTTTTAGTTTCATCAAAACTATTTGCAGATTTTAGCTTCAAAAAAACTACCTTTTAAATTAAACTAGTATTAATTTGAATTGTCTTGATCTTATGGTTACTTTAATTTAATTTGTAAATGTGTTTGTGTTTTATAATTTTATTTTGTATGAGATGTGTATAGTCACTGTTATATTTTTGTATGTGTCATATAATTCAAGTCACTATCAGGAGTCTGGCTAGACATTTTCTTTTAAAAGCTTCATATATTGCACAAACTTAGGAAATACCAGTACAGACTGCTTAGTATTGTAGAGGTCAGATGCAGAAGAAATGCCTTTTGTCAAATAATCTGGAAAGAACTTTGACCAGATCTTGAATCAATATGTGTACTTGGTACTTAACTATCCTAATTTTAAAAAAAATAAAACGAGTGATTTTTAACTGTTTTAGAAAACTTGGGCTTAGTACTTTATTCCTTTAACTAATCTTCTGCGTTTCTTTATACATATGATTGTCAACCTTTCAGTTTAAACCTTTATGATTTTCATGTAAAATGGTTTAAATTTCTTTAAAAATCTGAAATATTACTGGGCATGGTGGATTATGCCTATAATCTGAGCGGCTCAGGAGGCTGAGGCAGTAGGATAGCATGTTCAAAGCAAGTTATCAAGTCCTTAAGCAACTCAGGGAGACCCTGTCTCTATATAAAATACATAAAAGGGCTAGGGATGTGACTGAGTGGTTAAGTGCTCCTGAGTTAAACCCCTGGTACCAAAAAAAAAAAAAAAAAAAAGACAATAAAAAACTCTTAAATATCTCTTAATGTATATTTTATGGATAATTTTTATTTTAAAACCTTAATAAAAATCAATCATAGAATATAATATTGTGATTTATTTAGAATCTAGTGAGAATTTTAGAAGCACACTTTTGTAACCAACACATGTAAAATCATAGCTATTGGTTCCTGAAGAAAATAATTTTGAATATAGTTTGACCTTAATTTTTTAAAAAATAAATATTTTGTGATGTATATATTATTTAGAGTAAAAGGACTACCTAAAAATTGCAATTGAATTACCAGAATACTATATACAATGTTATTTTGTTTGTATTCAGCCTGACTTTACTTACCATTCTTGTTACAAAACAAAACAAAACCTTGTCTTTAAAGAATACAGTGGTATTATTTACATTAATTCATATGGCTTGGTGAAAAAATGCTATAACTCCTTTACTTAATGGGATTCTTCCCCTGTGGCAGTGCAAACGGCTAGAGCAGGAGCTTCATCATCTGAAAGAGCAGAACCAGACTTCAGCAAACAACATGAGACATCTGACTGCTGAAAACAATCAAGAACGTGCTCTGAAGGTAAATCTCCGTTCCTTCTTGCAGGCAAATTAAGGTTGTAAGCCCTTGGTGCCAGCTTTCTGTGCTGCATATATCAGTTGTGTACATTTCAGCAGAAGTGAGCTGTGGTGTTTGCCAACAACCCCTTCTTTAAACACAGATACAGCACCCTTCTGTTATGGTATTATTTTATTTCATGTATGTGTACGTGAAAACAACATATTTTCTGAATTTTGAGTATAGCGTATTAATAATTTTTGGTACCTATTCATTCTGCCTGTGCTTCTGTTTTTTTATGTTATTACCTTTTATAGTTAATAAAAAGTGACCACACTGGAAGGAAAAAATTAAATCATGGGCCCTTTCTTTGTACCTATATTTATTATAATAATTTTTAAAATGAGTTGTCACATGAGTAAAGGACTGAACGGACACTCCTGAAGCATATGTGGACTTGTTTGGGAACTGAAGGAGTACTTAGAATGTTACAACAAAAAAGAAAGAGAAAACATATTTAACTAGAACTTAAAATAAGTGAAGAGTATATTATATGACAAGTTTTCATTGTAGCATAGATTAAGTAATCATGAAAAAGCACATTATTTTGATTCTGCTAATTATATTTTTTTCTTCAGATGCTTGTGACTTTCTATTCTTTGTTTTTTCTTGGGTTCCTAGTATAAAGCCTGTGACATAGTAATGGCTTCTACTCCTCAAGGTGCTTGCATTCTCCTGATCAGGTTGAAGATGATCCATGGGAGCTGGGCACAGTGGCACATACCTGTAATCCCAGCAGCTTGGGAGACTGAAGCAGGAGGATGGAGAGTTCAAAGCCAGCCTCAGCAAAAGCGAGGCACTAGCAACTCTGTGAGACCCTGTCTCTAAATAAAATATAAAATAGGGCTCAGAGATTGAGTGCCCCTGAGTTCAATCCCCAGTACCACTTCTCCCCGCCAAAAAACCCCCCAGATAATTCATGGGAAACAAAAGATTCATCATTGTTTTATTTTATAGTAAGAAAAAATTTGCTACCAAGAGGATTATATTATACTTTGTTGTCTCAAATTCACTTTTTGCTGCAGATTGCAAATACCATGGTATTAAAAGGGTCATACACTAGGACAGAATTGAAAAAAATTCTGTCAAAATTGAGAAAAGTATTTTTTAGTCTGTCGAGAAAATGGGAGGTTTGATAAAGTCAGATTTTTCTACAAAATATATTTAACTTCATTTTGAAGTGGTAGGCTTGTAATAACTTTGTTATTTTAGTATAATACATTTTCTCTTATGTTCTATTGAATATTTAGTTAGACCAGAAAGATAAGTGAGAAAAGAGGGAATTATAGATTGCTATGGTTGTTCTTAATTACCTCCAAGGAATGGACTCTTTTATGAAAAATTAAATATGATAAATGTTACCTGCAAAATGGAAAACATTATTAGGCAGCTTCCAGAATGCATACTAAAATATTATCACCATTAGTGGATTGATTTCACGTGATATGGTTGTTTCCATTTAAAACAAGACCTCAAATAAAAAATTCCAGTTTGTTGCGTGTATAGTTATTGCATGGTCTTTGTTCTGGTATTTCAGATTATATATTTATGTTAAATTTAATTAACTGGTGGTTTCAATTATGAAAAGAAATAGATGCACAATTCTAAGAGATCATTGAAATTGTAAGAAAATAAGTGTACCAAAAGACCCAGAAGTTCAAAACAAAAAGCAGACCCCTGTAAAAGAGAAGTCCCTGTAGACCATAAAATTTGAAGTAATACATAAATATAACTCATTTTTACACCTGAAAAAATGTACTGCTTTGCAGTCTTTTCTAATTCCTCATCTTTTTATGCAAAAATCTCAGATTTTTGTGCTTTTTGTTAGTCCTTGATAACCTCATCCATCAACTAAATCCACCTTAAATTCTTGGTAGAGTAAGGAAAGGAAGAAGAAATGTCCATCTTATGTGACACTTTGAATTATTTTAGTTATTTTAAATCATATTTCATCAAGAGAAACTAAATGTATTATGAATATTGCATTATTTATAATACATTCAATTATTCTAAATCATATTTTGTTATTCTTACCTTTCAGGAATTCTGTTCTTTATTTGGTGCTTTTTAAAACTATAATACTCTAAATTGTCCTGTAAGTTTTGAATAATAAACTGCTTTCTCTGTCCTTATCTCTTGCAACCCATTTATATGTGTATCATTTTTGTTTGTTCACTGATTTAATATTTAGTTTATGTCTAAATCAGCATCAAAAGAAATGTTAAAGCTTTCAGTCTACCAATAATATTTTAATAATTTATTATAAATAATATTGTTATGAATATTACTAATAATGGTAAACTTGGATAGAGTAGGAGTTGAAAAATTCAACTTGTTTACTGAATTTTACTGAACTTTCTAAAAGAAACAGTTCTCTTTGTGTGTTTGTGGAGGATTTTATTTGACAGACGACATATATATTGTTCTTGTTGAGTCTTTTTTAAAATTTTATTTGTATTTTTTGGATATACATGACAGTAGAGTATATTTTGACATATTTATA